>NW_019392814.1:0-660670 GCF_000648675.2 Cimex lectularius
AATCGGACCATGGACAATATGAACTTTTTTGTTCATTTTAGGGTGAAGAATCTACTGGAGAAGTTTGTAGCACGAGTAGCAATTCACCCTGTATATATATATGCATTATATTATTAGCACTCAATAGAGCACAATATTCACAAATGCTTTTAGTAATGTAAAACAAAAATTATAGTATTGGATACATTGTAAAAAGAACCTGTCGTATTATATATTATATCTCACCGAATTGTTGGCGACCTATGATGTACATTTAGATTTGGATTTATATAAGCTCAAAGTATGTACGTACACAGGGTGTCCTTTTCAGAGGATCCGGCTGAATTTCTCTTGAACCAATGACACTATAAAAAAAACGTGTTTAATATATTTTAGTCTAGTTTCAAAGTCTTAACTTTTTTTGAGAAAAATTATATAAGTACCTCAGGCCTAGTTCAACATTTCAATTTCACGACCCTATACATTCTATCACATTATTTTAAAGGATTTTTTACGCTGAAAACAATGGTGCAATCGGATTTTAAATTTTGTCAAGCAAAAAGAAACCGACAGCGTAATTTTGGCGAGGAGCTGAATATTTTACGGTCTCGCCGAAATGTTGGAACAGTTTTAGGTTTTTCAAAAAATACAATTAGAGATGAATTCCGGACTTACAATTTTAAGCCGTATCGTTGTCCAGGGACTTCGGGACTCAGATCGTGACAGCCGTCTAACGTTGCTTGCACAAATGTCTGAAACTGAAGAATATACTCTCCCAAATGTGCTATCTCGTCGCTACTGAGTCCGTCAGGGGACTGAATTTCCACCTTATACACGCATCAAGGCGGGTGTTCCTCAGGGAAGCATACCTCGCTCATTACACTTTTCAATATACACCGCAGTATTTTTTAATTGAATTTTAATATTCTTTCAACTCAAATTCAACATATATGAACGTATTTTCTTAGTTCGCTATTTGTAGTTGTAAATATCAAATAAATGTACGAATAAATGCAGAGAAAACTGCTTTTAATAATAAATTCTTGGTCTGTTACAGGTATGGCTCTGGTTCTTTCACTCTATATATTGTAAGTAAAATATTATACTTATAAGGATAATGGCCAATCTATACTTTCAAATTTTTTTCTGTATTATTTAATTTAGTTTTCTCGTTGGAAAACTCAACTAATTGGGTTTATTGCCCGCTTTGACATTGCAACAGTTCTCCGTCTTTTATTGGAGTTTAATTCTTTTAAAGAATCTAATTTGAAAAATAATATAAGATGAAATATAGTAGTAATTCCTGAGAAAGCATTAGAATTGTTAAAATTAATTTTGGATTGTGGAACGCGAAAATGGTATTTGTTAAAACTCAGTTTGGTAAAATTCGGGGGCATACAATAAAAGTCTGCATCTTTCACGTACAAATATGTTTTCCCAATCACATAAAAGAAAAAAGAAGATTAACTTTTTCCATCCCTCTCCAATTGGAGACATGGGTCGGATTGAATTGTTAAATGAATTCTAAAGCTTTAGTAAATGAAATCAGGAAAGGAAATTAGAAATTCCGAATACCATCGTCCTAACTAATTGCAATAAACTTAAACGCAGGGTTTATAATTGGCAAACAATTGTTCCATGAATGATATATTTTGAAGGATAAGTAGAAATAAAAGCCCCCTCAATGTGAACAATCCAAGAAAATTACATTGTTAAATTACTTCACTGATTGTTATTGTGGTATAATAATAACTAATGTTGGACTTACCAGTGATATCAAATTTATTTTAAAGATTCACATTCACTCTCACAGAGTACTCGATATTCATCAAGTTGGAGTTCAAACCACTCCATTCTCGTGAATAACATACTTTTACTCTCCAGACGTCACATACTTACCAGTGAGTCCTCGATATTCCTCGGGGCGGGGTTAGAAAATATACAATACGAAATTTTAAGGAAGAGACAGTAACAAAACATGTATTTATAAAAAAAAATATTTTTTTCTAAATCTTAAAACACAAATTTCAGAAATTTGAACAAAAATAAACCTGATTTATTGCAGTTCTTTAAAATTACGATGTAACTGTAAAACCGATTATTTTGGTCTTCTTATTTTGTTCTATCCGATATTCGGCATTTCGCAGTGTCTGTATCACTTTTTAATCCCCAAAAGACGGTGGCATAGAAACATAACGCCCACACAAACCCCTACTTCTCAGAACTTGGATTCACAAAAATCATACAGCCACATTACTGAAGATGGCGACAAGCCAAAACAGCGTGAATGGAGAGATTAAAATCATCGGTAACGAACAAATTACAGATTTATCACACAGCAAATTCGCATAAAAAAATTTCCCAATAATTATTTCACACAAAAATGACCATTAATATGGCAAAATGGCATGATGAAATCCCAAATTGTAGATCCTCGTGGAATAGAATGAAAGCCAAAAAAGTAATACGTTCTTCTGTATACATTCTAAAAATTCAAATAATGTGACATAGTAAAACTATGTAAGAATGGAAAAACAACGAAATTAAATTGAAAATTTTATTTTAAACCATGACGATTGTACAATCTACTTAACCGTTTTCTGAGTGAAAACAATCAAATAGTAGAGAAAGGGTCCTCCTAAAAATTTATTCTCATATTAAAAATATTTAGTTATTATACTCTAAATAACATGGAAAAGGTACAGAAAACGCAATAATGCACGTAAATTATGGCCATACAAGTGCTTATGAGTACTCGTAAAAACACAAACGTTCAGAAACTGGAGCATTTTTTGTGAAAAAATAAAATCTACATTCTGTTGAAATTTTTTTTATGACAGTAATACATTTGAAACAATAGTTGCAGGATGAAAAACTGGAAAATTTTAATGAATAAACTATGCTAAATTTAAATAAAAAAGTTTATCGACCTTCCTCAATCTCCTCACAGATTAGTTTAGTAGTGCGGAAAACGTTTTATTTAATACCGGGAAAACAACAACAAAGAAAAAATACTTCTGAAATGTTTTAAAAAAATTGAGCTTGTTTTTAGACAGAAGAATATTCAATTATCATGTAGGCAATGTATTATTGTATAAATCAATTAAACGAGATTCACTTTTTCATCTCCTGGGGGTTTTGAGACTAGTATTAATAATACATATATTAATTCATAACTCATCGTCTTCCAGGAAATATATATNATGTGAAATTATCTGTTGACAACGCTTAGATGCATTACACCTTATTACAGGCTAAGTCGATATCTAGACAGTTTTGTACCCCGAGTGAGGATTCAATCTTAGAAAAATTTCTACTGGTTTTGTGTGAAAATAGCAGAACTAATTGATAGGTCAAGGATATGGGTAGGAAGATTGTTCGAGGAAGGCTCCTAGTCACATATCACAGTCAGACATCTATCACCTTCAAGAACGCATATTCGACCCTAGCTAATAGGTTAAGGATATAAGGAAGGGTAGTAAAAATCGTGCTGGAAGGTCTTGGCAGAACGTTTCGACTTCTGATGTAAAAAGGCGTTGGGCCCAACTGACTATACTTTCCGGAACCCTAGATCCATTGTCACGATATTTTGACATTCCTTTTATTGCAACACTTTCAGACATTTCGGTTTCAGACAGACGTTGATCGCCTTCAACGTCACAAATTGCGGCACTAATCTCTTCCGTGAAGACGGCGATTATGTTCCTCATTCTCTTCCAGTTCATGTCCTTCGTTGAGTTCCTATGCCAGGCAACCATCGACCTATAGGCAGTGTTTGTTCCCCGAACTTACGAATCAATTTTTGAATAATTTTCACTGGATCTGTACCTCCAGGAGTGATAAATTTAATAATAATGAGTTGAGCAGAGAGATGTGTGAGTTACTTATGACATAGTAAGTGCTGCAACGGAACAATTCAGAACCAGACAACCATCGACATGCCAGAAAAAAATCATTATAATTTGATGTTCCCTCGTATTAAAAAGATTATATAAAGAAATGTATGTTTTGCTTCTCTTTATGTCAGATCCTAGTAGACGGCGGTAGCCATGAATGTATGATGATAATTTTGTGTTCGGGATTTATTAAAGACAATTCTGAACCGTTCGGAAAGTGAATTTAAAGCTAGTTAGCAATGTAATGTAAAGGAAGAGAGCTAACCATACCAGACGTTGCTCAATTTAGCATGAGGCGGCTTTTTATCGGCACCGCAGCAAACAATGATATGGCCCGTGTTTATCTCACCCCTGCAGAACCCCGAATCCGACGAATTGCATTAAAATTGCATCCACTTTGATACGTTGCATTTCTCGTTTAAGTTTTAATTAGAAATACAAGGCGTGACATATTAAACTAATTTATCATCCTGTGATTCCGGAGCACATAAATCCCTGAGGACGGGAGATGTCCACCACTCTCCATGCCAAAATTGTCCCATAAATTCCTCCTCGGGTTCACTTTTATAATGCCCACCGCAAGTGTGAATAAGGGCGTTGTACGGGGTTTAATCAACAGTAAATTGCGTGTCGTTTTTATTGGCCACGAGAGCAAGGCGACCTGTCAATTTTCGTTCAAAATTAACCTAAGGCGTTGTAATTAGTATGTTTACTGGCCTGGCTGTTTGAGGCTTATGATTCAGAACACGTTAAATCTTGTGGAGGTTGTCAAATAATCGCCACACCAACCAGCTGCCATGCGAGGGCTACACTAATCTAACCGTGGTGGGTACCCCTTTCTTATTTGCTTTTTAATTGATGTTTTTTATTGAAAGGTATTCCAACGAAAGGTGATTAGAAATGATGTGAACATAAAAGGACTTTAAATTCATTTTTGTTAAACATCGGGTTAAAAAAACCAAACATTCCTTCGTGATAAAACTAATTGTCGAATCAACTTTTTTTAACATAAGTTACTTAACAGAAATGTGCTATAGAAATGGAACTAGGGCTAAAATAATTTTATTATAGTCGATTTTAAGAAGTCATTTCTATTTGGGCGAATGAAAAGATGGTTTAATTTCGACGTTTAATTTCAACAAAAGAGGTCATTTGTTTGCGTAAGCAACCTCCCGGCTCGTGGTTTACGATCCACAATGTTTTTTTTTTTTCTTAGTTTAGCAATAAAGAAGAGTTTTTAGAAGGGTTTACGACAGAACGCGAGTTATGCCATGGAAAAAATTGTCTCCGCAACAGTGTAACGAACTAATTAAGTTTATTCTGTAATAAAATGGATTCGAGGAAGGTTCTTAACCCTACACCTACCTCAATTTCGACTTTCGCAGATTTAGGGGATCTCATTAAATTGTAAAAAAACGAAAATTCACAGATAAAACTTTAGTGTACAAATCATACGTATTATAACAAATTTAATGATTTTATTTAAAAAAATGCACGTGCTCACATTTTCTATTTTCTCGTGAAATATTTAAATTATTCATTAAAACTTATACTGTCCTTGCCAAATCACAGGGCTACAATATTACGCAAATACTACCGACAACAAAAATCTGTAAACTCTTGCAAATTTGATTTATTCGGGGGATTTTAATAAATTATGAGAATAATAACAAACGATTTATCGGTGTGTTTTATAACATATAAATTTTGTATGACTTATTTAACTTTTTTAAATTTTTCGAGTTTTGTTAAAAAAAAAACAACTAAAACTAAGTTTGTAAAAAGTAAATTCATTACTGATTTATTTGGTCCTTTCGGGCATTTACCTCATCATCAGCTCATACATTTTTAAAAGTTTTAACAAATAACAAAAGATATTGTATTAGAATTTTTCAATGCCTGATTATAAAGTTTTTTGTTTTTTTCGCAAAAAAAACAGCAGTTAACTTTCATCTATCTTGGCCATGCGGCTTGTTGGCACATAAGATTTTCTTTTTTAAATATTACTTACAAATAATNTAGATGATGATTATTTGGAGAGGTGAGATGAGGTCTGGTCTGACGTAAAAAAACATTTTCTTTATCGTGCTAACGTTTTGATCTTTATTGAGATCATCTTCAGGGCCTGGGATTTATAAATATTGTTTAAATTATACAAATACATATGTGTGATTCCGGAGAACATAAATCATTGAGGATGGGATACTTGTAAGATATGAAAAAATGAATTTATTCAATGTTGCAAATTTTAGACTCAATCAAAATATTTGTACTCACCCAAAGTGTTTGTTTTCCGTGTAGTTTATTCGTTAATGTGTGTCGTGTTGAGAGTGCCGGTGAGATATTGATGTTTTTTGTTTATATACGTGGGTTTTTAAGGAGTGGGGAAGGAAGTCGGTACTGCAAAAATAACAAAAATGATTGAAGACAATGTGACTTAAACTTCCAATTTTAAGAATTGAAAGACCCACTTAATGTAGTTCAATGGAACGCGAGATCCTAGACAGGAAAATTGCATAATTTAGAATCATTTCTACATAATAAAAACTTTAATGTCCTAGCAATATTGTTTCAACTAAAAAAACTACTATTTTTAGTAAAAACTAATTTTTTAGAGGTTACAGTATTATTCGGGAAGATCGAGATGACGGATATGCGGGAACCGGGACTTCCACTTTATCAAGAACGAAAATCAATGTACGGAATTACAAATTAATATACCTCATAATATATTGGCCACAGTGATAAAAATTAACTTAAAAACGATCAGAATCTTAACATCATTTCCATCTATAACGTTCCCCGAAATATAATACTACATCTCGTGAATGGTAAGTTTTTGCATAACTTACCCAGACCTTTGTTAATATGCTGCTTTTTTAATAGTCAGCGCACACCCGTTGGCAATAGATAAAAAAGAAGAATTGTTGGATGGGTTGATTCAAACAAATCTCAATTAATTAAATATTGGATCTGCTACTGCAGTTAAACCACTACACAAAAATTACATCAGCTGTTGATGTTACAATCTGCTATCCAGAATTAGTCCCTCACCTTAACTAGTCAGTAATAATCCAAGACCCATTAGGTTCCAACCACTTACCAATAATCATTAAATTTATTGGTACAGAAACGAATTCACTTAAAACTCACCCGTAAAAAATGGAATATTAACAAGGCCAATTGGGAAAGGTTTCTGTAAAACTTATTCTTACCAAAAACGTGTAACAGACAAGCATATAATCAATTCATTTCACAAGTAAAACCGCGGCCAAAATTGCCGTTCCCGAAATTAAATCAACCGGGAAAATCAGTTGTATTTGTCCCTTGTGGAATGAACGTAAGTTAAATATAATCTCAAGAATCTTGAGAAAAAAACTATTAAAAATACACACAAAAATGTACATACGAACACTATATTAAATGCAACAAGCCAGTGCAATATGTAAAAAATAATAATAAAAAAAGCAAAGCAAATATCATTAACAGACAATCTCCACCAAAGAACATCTGGTCACAAATCAGAGCTTTAAAAAATATAAAAACTAACAACGAACAACCGATGGGGGATGGCACATGCGAAGTATGCTTAAGAATTCCTACAACTATTCCCAAATCACACAGCGTCAAAAAACTGCCAGACGAGCAGGACAGTCAACACACATTCAATATGCATTCACACAAATAAATACATTTACACCTGTATATGTATACATTCCATTCATTCTATTTAGTAGTTGGAGGGCTCAATATTCCTTCACCAACTTCCATAAATAACAAGCTATTCTCATTGGGGGTCGATGGGGTACTTTTATAAATACTCCGCCATCTACCCAAGTCACGTACACAGCTCCAGGATGTTAATTGCGGATGCTATTTCACCATCTGCGCCTCCCCATTCACTCTAATAAACACATTCACTCATATAAAACAAAGAAACGTAAAGGCATATTTTGACGCTTACATACAATAAAAAATTACTACTACCTAGCATACACCGACTCTCTCAGCACGGTTACTCCTGTCCGTGGCAAGTTTTCCGTCGCCCCTCTTGTAGTGCTTTTGATTGGAGAGATACCATGAACTGGAGCAACGGCAAAACGGTGGTTATTGTCTGGGTTGCCTGACATCTCGGCCTGGATGGTAACGAACGTACGGACGAGGGGGCGAAAGCTGGGACGTCCCACTCTTCGGCCTTAACCAACAGGATCCGGCCGTCTGACGCTAAGAATGCAATAAAAACCATTATTAAAAGAAGGTGCACGGCTAATGGGCCGTGTCGACAGAGAAGCTCTCACATATCAAGAGCACTGTCGATAAATGGCCGTTGGAGGATCTGACTCGTAGATCCTCACCCGATCGGAAATAGGTCATTCGAGATTGACACAAAGCCCGAGTATTTGTCCAACACGCAGAGAAACGTTGCTCGATGTGTACCACCTAATTGAAGGGTGGAGTTCCTTGGATCCATATAGAGAGCGCACAGGAAAACAAGCCGATCTGAGAATTGCGCTTGAGCACGGCAGCGAGTATTTAGTTCTCCTGTTCCGATTCTTGGAGGCAACGGGACTGTTCTATTGGATATAGTACAATAATAATAGTTGTGATTACCTCCTTGTGTTTGAGAGAGAATGTGTGCTTTGAGAGGGTCGATGGCGGAATATCGGGTAGATAGAGAGAGATAGAGTGTGAGATAGAGAGTGAGATAGAGAGTGAGAGAGAGAGAATGAGAGGCAGAGAAAGAAAGGTACAAAAAAATTAAAGTGGAACATAACATAACGACAAATACAATTGGTGTGTAAATAAAAATGAAAAAAAATACAAGACAATAGAATACAATACAAACTATTGTACGAACAAGTGAGAATATTTACAAAATGAATTGCTGTACTAGAAAGGATCTATAATGCCACATGCGATAGGCATCGAGCAGAGAAATGAGCAATCTCGGAAGAACCAGGTAAAGTACGCGTAACTCTGCAAGAACAGGTCATATTGCCAGAAAATGGATCCTCTCTCGCATTTAGGTTACAGATAGAGGTAGCTAATTCTCGCTCCATCCACGGGACGTAGTTGAGATATAAAAATTCCCCTCTCAATTTGAACAGCTACCATGTCCGGATGAAGGTGTGGTCTGAGATCACGAGATGAAAAGCTAAATTTTGTTTGGTAGGAGGAATCATGTTTATCTGTTAAAGCCAATGCCAAATTATTGTAATTTTATTGGCTTTGACAGAAAAAAAGTACAAGACAGACCTTGTTTAACTGAATATGTGTTTTAAATGTTGGCCGGCCTACCAACTTTCAGAACGACACCCTTGTCATTTGTATCATTCATTTGTGTTTGACATTCTTGTACTTATATAAGATTACAGAATACATGATCATTATATATATATATATATATTTATTTATTTATTTATTTAATTCCTTAAAAATTTGTATTTAAAGGCTTTATATGGTGCTTGAAACGAAGTTCTTCACCTACTTTACTTGAACCGTCTTTTGTCTTACTTGATCTCAATTAATACCATCCTGAATAATATTGTGTTATCCTACGTCTCGAAACAGATCTACTGTTATACAAGAACCCTGAAATGTATTCACAACAAAGTCAGAAAACGTATATTGTAAAAATTTCCTGGCTCCTAGGACCTATTGGCAGGAACGTACGGACGCGTGTCTATTATTTTTCGACGTTGTATCACCCAATAAAAAAATTTAATTAAAATCAGTGATCTCACGTCCGTAGCCTTCCTTTTTTAGTATTTAAAGTTATGTTACAGTAAATTCTTTTAACACTTGATGCTTTAATAATGTGGTAAAATGTTTTTTATCAATTGGAAAATTTTGTGAACAATTGATTTTTTGTGATTATTTTTATGGTATTAAATATTATTTTATTAAAAACGTAAGTATGGAAAATGCAAAAATAATAAACGTCGTATAAAATGGGAGAATTTGGTTCAGAAAAAATTTACGCATGGAACTCCCTGGGACCACAACTCATTTATCTTTGTATATTACATATTAGGCACAGCATACAATCTAACAATGGCTATTATAAAATGTACTTGATTAAAAATATTTCAAAACTGTAAAAGTTTAAATAAATTAATTCGTTTATTTGAAAAACGATGTAAGCTTTCAATGATCCTTACTGAATTATTATGAATAGATAATTTTCGCATATCTATTTTAAACAAGCGCCAGTCATTTATTTTCGAAATTATTCAAATTAACATTCTGCGAGTTTTTTAAACTTGATCCATGAAAAATGTAAGTTATACGTGTGTGGTTGTTCGAAATAATTGGCCCTGAAACTTTGGCCGTCTCTATGTGAACGGGCCAAACAAAAAGATAAATACAAACTTTATAAAATGATTCACAAATTGTTCCAACTACTTTTATTTAATAACAATTACAGAGATAAGTTTTCAAGTCCGGGCCAAGTTTTCTCTCTAAAGTCTTACGTCCGAGATCTAAGTTCCTATGATTTGTTTATCCGCCCTAGAAAGTATAATTTACTTTTGTGTTCCGACAACCATCGGCCGACGTGGACAAAGTTGGAACACTCCGGTATACTTCCGTTACGATATCGAACACCCGAACCTAACTCCCATCGGAGTTCCTAATCCCAGTATCTCGCTTTTGCACATAAATTTTATCCTGTGTTGTGTGCGTGTGTGTGCGTCCGTCTATCCAGTCCAATCCTTCTGTGTTTTGATATTCGCGAATTTCATACTGCAACTTGTTTTTTAAGATAGAAATCTAGAAATCAGTTTGCAGCACTTCTCGAGAATCTAATAATCTTGTTTTTTTCCCAAAAATATTTGTCTTTATTGTTTTTAATTTGTTATTTTTGTATGTCGATATGACGTCTCTAAAATGGACAAATTCGTAATGCATCTATCCTTCTGATTATAGTATTTTTTTAGTATGCTTATTACATAGGGTGTCCCAAAAACAGACGTCGGTACTTCAAGAAGTTATCCTAGGTTATCCTAGGTTTCCATATACAATTGCACTAAAAATCCCCCTAAATAGGTAAGATAATTTTCAGGTTACACTTTTCAGGTTACTTTCACAACTTAATTCCATTAACTCCCTCGTATCTTTTAAAATTCTAATCCTACTGTAAATTTGATTACATCAATGTAAAAGACAACAAGTAAGACAGTAACAGTAAATATAAAAGACTCTTTGGTACAAAATTAAACATAAAAAAAGTTTCAGAAAATTAAATTAAATGTTGAAAATGGCGACCTTCTTGACGATTGCAAACCTAACGTATTTTACTGTTCTCAACGACATTCTTGTGCTCAATTTTGTACCGAAGAGTCTTTTTGTTAACTTTGTATTATTTTTTCAGCAATTAAACGTTAATTTTACATTAGTGATAATTCACCTTTAGAAATTATATATATTATTTTACAGCTCATTAGTGGGGTCAACTTTTCTGTAAGTGCTTTATTGCTAGTATTTACAGAACAAAGAAAATTTCACTTTTTTTATAATCGGGTTTTAGATTTGTCGAAATCAGACTCATTTCTATTTTACATTAGAGAATGTCATTCAAATTTAAACGCAATTAACGCTTTTACTCTATGGTACGTCGAAAACTGACTGACTCACTCTACATGGGCATTTACAGGATGGTGTATTTTTCGGAACATCAGAGGACCTCAACAATGCACTTCCCGCTTCGATGGACTTAAACGAAATTTCTTTTTAATTATTGAAAGAACTTAATTGTAAATGTAAACGAATTCCTTCAAACAAAAATCATTCTGCATTTAAATAAATAAAACTCTAAAATCCACGGATGAAAAATAAAATTGAATTCGGTACTTGCCTAAATTAAAAACAAAATAAGTTGTTACTATAAATAAATAAATGTGTAAAGTTCAGAAAAAAGAGGAGCTAACTGTTATATTTACGAATGAAATTGAAGTCAAATGATGAAGTGTTAAACCTCAACTTAAGTTTTTTTTTCAACGTTTACAAACAAATCGGTTTCATTAAAAAATTACATAGTAAAAAGTAAATAGTGACGTAAAGTCATGTCATACAGAAAGGAGTAACGTTTAACTACCCGTTGAGTGTAGCGGACGATGGAAACAACAATACAGTACTTCTTTCAAACAATTTTCGATTAAAAAGTAATGGTCTGTGCCGGGATTCGAACCCAGGACCCCTAGCCTGTATATACGAATCAGCCGCCTTAACCTCTCGGTACGGTCCTCCACAACATGTTGTGATGATATCAAATTTTGTTTAAAAGGTTGGTGATGAAAAGAAACCGATATATTTTTATATTATATATTTCGGGATTATTGCCTCATCCTCAGAAGCCACACTGGGACATTCTTCAATTTGAGTCTCCAGACGATTTGGCATACATTACAACTATGGGCATGGCTAGATAGAAGTGACTTGGTAGTTCATTTAAGCAGGTAGCGCATTATTTTTCTTATAGTACATCGAAAAATGCAACAAATTTTATTTTTATTAATATGTCCTTTGCCGTTGGCCATGAATGGGTGCTAGTATTTTTGCAGGGGAAACATTTTCTTTACTGCAGTCAACAGTACCAAGATGACTAATAGTATTTGATTATTAGATAAATAGTATTTAAGAGTTTGGCAATTTAATCTCTCTATGTTGACGGCCAAAGAAGTCGATGATTGTATTCGTCTCAGAAAAGTGTTTATACAGAAAGATTGTTTGATTTTTTATATATAATATAATTAATATAAAAGGACAAGAAAAAGTGATTTTTATTCTCGTCTGGCAAAGACGTGAAAAGAATGTTTAAAGAGGCAACTTTCCTCTCGGTTGTGTGAACTGGGCCAAACAGAACGACCCAGTGACAAACTTTCTTTTTATTTATTAATGACAGAAACTATTTGTACTCTGTTACAGAGCCACATAGGGATGAAAATTACTGGTGCGTGATATTGAAAGGTTCACCTACGTTCAGCAGATGTTTGCATTCTAGCCTCCCTCTGTTTCAGGATACGCCCCACCCATCTAATGGCCTCGACTCTAATGGATGTTGATAACACATTAGATACTGAAACGATCTGGCTCCCTTCAGGACGGCAGTTCACTATTTACACCGCCTACCCAATGCCGTATTAAACCCCAATCGGGACAGACGAGTCAATGACGCCTGTCATTTATGATTTAATTTTCCCCAATCTAGCGTAGTCACCGGACCAACAGAGGGTCAATATACCTCGTATTAATTGATGTAATGATTCATATTCGGAACGATTTCTAACGGGTTCGTAAATATATACCGAAGGAGACTCTTTACTTTCAAATTTTTCCGTTAATTACATGATGAACTAATTAATTAAATTGCTTTACGATAAAGTATGGTATTTATTCGATTTCATGTTTATAAAGTTTAAAGCTTCCTTTTAGATTAATTTTCCATCAAGTCTCTTAACGATTATTTGTAATAATTTTTTTTACAAATTGATTTTATTAATTGCGATTACTTTTATGCAGTCGTCATCGCTTTAAACTTATCTGAAAACTAAATGTTTTCTTCGCCAGAGGCCATTTTTCCGATCAAAAGATACTACGAGTAGTTAAGCCATTGCGCCATCTTCAATGAGGAACTGAAGAGAGAGGGAATGAGTGGGAGGGAGGGACGGAAGGAGAGAGAGAGAGAGAGAGAGAGAGAGAGAGAGAGAGAGAGAGAGAGAGAGAGAAAGAGACAGAGAGAGAGAAAGAGAAAATGAAGGTGAGTAAGATGAGGAGGAGAAAAGAGAATGGAACGAATTTTTTTATTAACCATATAGGCATTTAAACTAACGTCAAATCGACGCTACATAGTATAATTCTCAACCCATCACAAATTTCTTCAACAACTGTGTAGGTGTTCTTGCTGGGTCTGCGAGTCTGTTAACTCATGCCGAACGGTTTCACGGACGAGGAGGAAACCACTTTTTCACACTATTTTCAGTTAAAAATCCATAGGCTGTGTCGGGATTCGAACCCGGAACGGTGACAGAACGCCCTATCCAGTCGGCGAATTCTAGCATTTCAGCTGACTACAGTTGAACTATCCTTTTCAACTATTGAATTGATATACTTACTCCATCATAACCATTTTTATTACCAATATGACGTTCGAAATTGGAAGTGAATACTAAAATATGGCTTATTTAATCAGGAAATGGAATCAATAATCTTGAAATTCTTGAAACATCAAGTAAAACACTACATTATGAAAGGGTTCAAAAGTGTTTTAAAATACGACTAAAAATCAAAGCGGCCAACCACAATTTACGCAAAGATTCGTGCAGAAAGTTGGACGAGATCCTCCCATACGGCGATCAACCCAAGACCGTATGTGCTCAAACCTCACTAATCAATTTATGAGTGGGGGGGGCCTTCTGGGGAAAAATCTCTGATAAGTGAGAGAAAAGCGGCAAGAGTTTACTCGGGATTACGCAAATAAGCAGTTATCTTTCTAGTATAATGTTTTCAGATGTGAACAAATAAAACATATTTGGTAGGATGAGAAATAAAAATAGTCTAGAACTAAAGCTTGTTTGACATTGTAATAATCATAGTGAATGCTACATAAATCGACCATTAATCTATCTAAGCTTTGAGAGTATTTCAATTTTTAGTAGCCTTCAAAAAATATATCGAATTGATCCGTCATTTCCAGAACATTCAATTTACCCCGATAGGAAAATTTGTATTATAACATTGAAGCGTAAAGAAATAAATAATTTATAACGACTTACTAGCTTGGAAAACGCCAGTGCAGAATATATTATTTACCTTTAAAAAGTTGTTTGTTATCGCTTGACATCGCTTTTACTGAAATAACGTCGGGTTATACGCTAGCTTAGATTAGTTCATCAGGCACATTTCGCGAAAGTTTTCTATTTCCTCGCATTTAAGGATTACTTTAGGAAGAAAACTGCATACCTTTTGCGATGAAAGCTTTGCGGGGCTTGACCGAGTTTGCAACTTGTCAGAAATAAGCACGCCAGCCGTTGGGACGCATTTTTTGTTCTATAGGGGTAGAAGGGAAGAAGTCGATTCGTCCCTCAAGAATACGTTGCCATGGCCTTGAAATACATCTGATAGTTCGTCTTCTAATTACTTGTAGGCGGAAATAAACATTGATAACTGATGCTGCACTCTAAACTTAAAAAAATACATCAACACACCTTCAATTTATTACACAAACAATATGCAGCCAAATATCATTTTTTGAAACACAATAATCGGATGGGGGGAGGTCGGGAAAAACACGGTGTTGGAGATGGATTGAAGAGCGTATCTCAAAAAATGTTAACGTTATAAATATTTGCCTTGATTCAAATCTTTTCGGCTGGTATTACTAAACGACTTTTAGCTCTGGATTTTTTCCTACGTCGGATCGTTAAAATGCCTGTGTAACAAGGCGTTCTCTACCTCTCGCTCTATCTCCTCTCTATCCATTTCCCTCTTTCTTACTTTCTGTTTTGCTCTATCTCTCTTTCTCTTTTTCTCACATTTCGACGCACCTCCTCTCTATCGTCCTCGTTCTTTCTCGCTCTCTCACACTCTCTCTCCCTTACTCACTCACTCACTCTCTCTTATTTTCCCTCTTGCTATCTCTCTCTACCGCTCACTCGTTAGCTCACTCACTCTCTCTGTTTCTCACACACTTCCTCTCTATCCCAGCACAAGCAATATACATAACAATACACTCTCTCTCTTTCTTTCCCTCTCCCTTACTCTCTCTAACTCTCACTCTTTCCCCTTCCCACACACCTTCTCTCTATCTTCTTATTTCTCTCTCTCTTTCTCTCTGTCTTCCTCTCTCACACGTTTTTTCTTTCTCTCTCACACTCATTTTTCTTTCTATCTATATGTGTTTGTCCGTTGTTTTCTGAAAGCTGTGAGATAAAATATCTTAATATCTTTCTTTTCCTTAAAAGTACAATCATATTAATTTTGGGTCTGCCATAAGCCGAACGCTGTGGGCTCAAAGTTGGGGCACCGAACTATTAAAGTTAACGATGTCGTCCCATTTGAGTACAAGGAAACGATATGCGCTGATTAAAGCCGTTTCTTGCCGAGGTATGGGTGGCGTGGAGATTTGTCTAAACGTCAACCGCACTGGTCCCCAATTACTCATAGACAATTAGTAAAAGCGAATCAGTTGAGAGGGCCCAGCTGAAGGATGACACTTGGTCCGTGAAAATCAAGCAATGAGAAATTTCTTCATATGGTTAAAATTTGCGGAATTTTAATTACTGCACCGAAAAGTGTCATTCATAAAAATCCCCACAATGGCCAATCTGCCATGTCGCCAGTTTAATTATCTACAACGTTATTATTCCTTAAGGCTTACCATTGAAAATAGATGTTGGGCAGCCGTTTTTGCTCCTCCTTTAGTTATCCATGAAATAGGGTTTTTTTTTAAACGAATGCTACGGGTGAATGGGTCGATGTTTTTAAGCTGAAGGAAATTATTCATTAAAGATTACAGTTATCCTAAAACACAACTATTCCATCAAACCCATTATAAGTAATTAAATTACAACATGTTCCTTTTTTAAAGGGTGTTTTAAGGCTAAGGCCATTTACGGCCCCTTACCACTATACCATTATATCAACTAAAGTTTTTTTAATGGGAAAAGCTATACAATTCCAAGTCCAATACTTGTAAATGTACACATTAATTATGTAATGTGAAATGAGGGAGATTATTTACATTTCATTTAAAAAGTACCATTGTAATTCAGGTAAAAAGAGGTGAATTTTTAATAGATAACGATTTTTCAGTGAAAAATGTGAAAAGAAAACCGTACCTCAAAATTTTAAAATCTGTAATGAACTTCCCTCATGTGTAATTTTAATTGTAAATACCATCTTTAACAATTTTATATGAATAACACGTCTTTACGAAATGATTTTGTACCTTTGAAGTACGAATCTTTAAGTCGTTAAGCCGAGTGGTGGGACTAATAAATGACTCCAGTTCTCCAACTTCAATCCATCACCTTGAAACCCAAAGGGATGAACCGCTCACTACTCTCACAAATTCACTAATTTAGTGGATTGTCTATAAATGTGACTATTAACAAAATTTTCTACTTAGTTCAAATAACCTGACAGTGTCGCAAGCTATAAAATGTACACAGAGGTGATGGATTCACGATATTTGTTAGATGTTAACTAGAATAGAGAAATGTCCAGTAATATCATGAACCCCCCCTTCTTTTCTTAGCATGTTAAACTTTAATTTTTTCCCAATGCTGCACGTGGCATTGGTAGAACCAAAAATTAGGCTATAACAGTCCTTGAAGGGTTGTTGTTATTTGTTTTGGTTTTCTTTTGTGTTACATTGTAAGGTGCTAGAAGTTAGTAAAAAAGGAAAATTAATCAACTCTACCATTCCAAATGCTATCTAAGCACTCGGAAAGTACCGACATACCTAACTTGTATCCTAACGTCTAACAGCCAACTTTATAGGATAGCGGATGTATTTATTATGAATGACAGGATAAGGAAAGGTAAGAAATTAAAAAAGAAATGTATTGGTCTGATTTAATTAATGCGTATTTAAGAATAAAAATACGTGTACAAAAAACAGCTGTTAAATTCATGGCTGCCATGATGGATGTGGTAGCATGTTAGATCGAGCAATGTTAACTAGCCGATTTGTTATGATTATGATTGAACATTCGTTCATGATTATATTATATAAACTAGTTGAAAGAAAGTTGAAACCTGTGAGCGATGATTTAGATAAAATGATAATTACTTTGGCAACGAGGTTACGAAGGCTGACGGCCCGAATTCCATCGATAATGGAAATGAATATATCTTGATTTATAGTTCGATCGTTTCCGATCATTTGATGTGCTCATACTCACTGTTTTCGTCCGTGAGACTGGTCCTTGTGCGATTTTTTCTGAATTGAAGTTTCTGTCTATATATCTATTTCTCACTCACTCACACACGCACACAAAATTTCACTTTCTTTCTCGTTCGCGATCTAAATTTTGGGTGTTTCTTTAAATAAAACGATAGTCATACAAAATACACCAGAACAACTGATTCGTAACATTCAAAAAATTATTTGGAATACTTCTCAGAATCTCATGAGCCCCAATTTTTGGCAAAATATTAATTATGATTTAGTTACACAAATATTTAGCTATACAAAGAAATAGCCTTCTCCCGACACACACACACACACACACACACACACACACACACATATATATATATATATATATATATATATATATATATCTTCTTTTTACCAGCCAAAGTAATGCGCTTGAAATGAATTGAAATGAAACTAGAAGGTAGTAGCTGTAATGAGGAAGAAAGCCCCACGTAGTGCCTTTGGGGAGACTTTGGCAAAGAACCGGTGCTCCAAAAGAGGGTAGTCACGAGTCAGTGGTTGATGCAGTATTTTAGAGACTGGTCAGTTGGTCGCGAAGATGAGGGCCATATGTTAGATTTTTAGGGAATGTGCGCGCTTTGGTGGGGGAGTGTCTGGCTTCGTCTTCGCCAAATCCTTTGTGGATTTTATTTAATTAACGGTTTTGTTAAATGTGAAGACCTAAATGTGATTACTTTATTATCGCCCCAATGACGATTTAGAAGATAAGCCAATCCTGATCGTCCAAATGATCGACTCTCCGAGAGATGCGTATCTCTATCTCTTTTCTTTTCTTTGAATTCCGGCATATATATATATATATAAATTATGGATAATAATTCGAGATCTTCCTTTTTAAAAATGTTTATTTAAAAAGTAGTAGCTCCGCCAATAAACATTCAAGGAAGCGTACACAGAATCTAATACAATTACCCTCGGTCCATTATTAAGTCACCTCGGGTTAAGGGGGAGAAAAATGCAATTGTGCTTAATAGACATCTGATAAGCCAAGACNGAAAGATTTTTGATATAGAACAAAAATAGAATAGATTTTTGTCGATCTCCTTAAATTGAAAGTTCAAACTGTGGAAGACGCACCATTACAAAAATATCGACGATTTCAGTTAGGCTTAATTATCCCAAAAATCTGTATTAAACAATTTGGACGGTTTATTAAATATCCAACCAAATTGGATCCTGGAGACTCGGTCATTTTTCATTTTTTACGAAGGCATAGAATCAAGCTGCACTAGGGTGTGAAAAACTCCCTTAAATTGTTCCCTTCGGCTCGACACGACGTCAAGGAATGTACTTTCATCAAGATGAATGCCCACTACACAATTCCCCGCTTGTGGCGCCATATCAGGACCATACATTTTCAGCGAAACCGTTTGGCACGTACGGCCCTTTACAACAATCTGCCTCTTTCCTGTTCTTACCCCTCTTAGAATTTTTTAGAATATTTTATAATTTATTTATTTTGTCGATGATTTTATATAAATAAAATTTTACGAAAATTTCCTGGGATTTTATCTGTTGCTACCATGGAAAGATTAATTACATTTTTTGTACTTTGAAATTACAAACGCAGCTTTCTGGAAATGTTTTCCATTAACAGAGACTGACACAGCGTTAATTAATTACGGAACAGATGTATGCAAACTCAGCCATAGATATGCCAACATCAGAAAGCAAATGAACTATTAAACCTTAATTTTATTAATTCACTAATTTCGTGGTCCGCTTGACCAATTGATACATGACAATTAATTAAGGTTTTTAGTTGAGATGAAAAAAAGTTAATGGCACGAGAGGGATTCGAACCCACGACCTTCGGCTAGATACGCCGCTGCTCTACCACCTGAGCTATCGTGACTTCGATCCACTCGGACATCAACTCCCCATCTCAACCCTACCTTATGAGTTTTCCCTCCTTTTGCCATTTTTCAAGCTCTCCGTCGCCATTTCAATTGTCGAGAATCCAAACCGATTACACGACATTTGAAAAACTAAATTTTATTTAAACTAAAAACCTTAATTTTATTTTTCCTTTTCCTTCGTTATCGCCCGTAATAATTAACTTCCTTTCCAACGTTGAATGCCGATTCACAAATCCAATACAGAAAATCCCCATTCTCGACTTCCTTTGAGTTAAATAAAGCCGCCTATGAGCAAAGAAAATTTCCCAGATTTACCGCGTCCTTCACCGTGTCACAATCGTATAAAAACAGCAGAATTCAAATTCACGTTTCAAAACATTTTCACACAAAACCAATATGACACTACAAGAATAGCACCACACTTTATGTGAGTATGAAATACTTGGTTCAAAATGTGTATATACATCTTAAATTTTATTTTTTTCAAAAAACATATGCTTTGTAATGACCCAGGCTCTGAAAATGACTCGGCTAAAAGTCGAAACGACGGCAAAAAAATGAAAAAGGTGTTTTTCTAAACTATCTCATTCTGGGCGGCTCCCCACGCCTTCAACAAATTATTGAAATAACCGTTCAGGGCATTGATGTAATTTTTTATATTAATTATTTTTAATATTGACTCCAATCTATTGAAAATAATTGTGTATTAGACATCCCAGTTTCAATCTGTCCGTGATTGATTCTCTGATGCTTCATAATTATGCTAAAATTTTAAAATGAATAGTGACCAAATATTTAAGAACCAACGTTTCATACATGCCTACTTATGAAATATAAAGTATGTTAATTCAATTTGTGTTGTGCATTCTCGACGAAACAGAAAACTCTCCACATGGCACACCTCATATAAATAATCCAGCAGGAAGGCCTGGATTTTTTCCCTCGACTTGTGAGTGTTTTTACCCAATGATGACAGGAATTCATGAATTGATAATTGGTAAAAATTTTAAATAGATTTGTTTATTAATATTATATAAAATGCTACATAAACTACCTAAATATGCTTTGGTCGACTTTATATCTGTGAAAATGTTTTCCTAGGATTGTATTATCTAAAGACTTATCTATAAAATTTACACATATTGAGTTAAATATTTTTGATTTACGAAAAATTAAAATACCGTTTTATAATATTGGTTAGAACTTTTTTAAAATTTTAATCATTTAACTTAATGTTGGTGTTAAAATAGAAAATATTGTTAATAAAATGGACTTTTTTTTCCACCGTTTTTTTCTACTTCTAGAGTGTCCACTTAAACTAAGGGTGACCCTGCGGGTGTCGGGTGGCTGTTTCTAGTGTATAGCCGAGAACATGATGTTTTTCAGCGAAGGAAGAAGGAATGTCACTAAATCCGAACCCAACACATTTTACGTCGGAACGTAAACCGGGAGGGTCAGTAAGTAATTCTATAAAAAACACTCCGTGCTCAACCCTTAACTTGTGCCTCTAGTGTACCATTTGTCGTAAATATCTTGTAAAAGCCGTGGATGTTTCCCATACCGATGGTAAATATTTCAATAGTGTTCAAATTGAATGATTTTCCTCTTCGGACGAATGGCATCACAAATCTTTTATTTCCCGCATCCAACGTTCACCCGTACGTCCGATTCGTTACGAAACATTGGAAATCGGTCAAATTAAAATTCACCTACCAACAAAGCAAGCTGTTTCTCTGGCAACATCTGTTTGAAAAAAAATAATCACTATAATTTCCTCCACTATCTATGTTGTTTAGAGTTTAATATTTAATATTTAATTTAATGTTGTTGATCCTCTAGATTCACTCAGTCACGTGTTATTTCCTGCCCAATCTATACAACATAATACATTGATTACTACAGAATATAGTATAATATGAAAGTTTCATAATCTTACATACTCTGTAAAATAAAAATCTTTGTCGCTTTTTAAATATTCTCAATCAATAACTACATTACCCATTTCATTTACATTCCATTCATTATATAGTGTAATTATTACAAATTCATTATTAAGAAAATTACGGTGGTAAATGTTACAGTTAAACAATTCAACAGTAACTACAGCTGTAATTCTTGTAATTATTAAGTCGTTTCTGATCAGTTTGGACTGCCTATCCTCTCTGTTTTGTTGTGCCGGGTGCGTTCCGACTTTCACCATCTTCAGATTTTAATAACTATGTTGGTAAAAGCCAACAGAGAAACAGGTGACACGCCGAAATGAGTCTCAGAGACCAAATATACGTTCGGACATGACCAAACTTAATGCTCATCGCAAATAAGTTATGCTGAGACACGATAAAACATGTTAATAACTCCTTAAAGCTATTTACTTATCAGACGATCTTACCTTGGTCCGTTCTCTAACAACGTCAGCGTATTAAAATCCTTAAAAAAGGAATGAAAAAAATAAAGTAATTATATATAAGCTCAAAAGTGAACATTTGTCTGACAAGAACTTAATTAAAATAGTAAATTTTAAAATAATAAATGTAATAATAAAATAAGTAATAATAATGAGAACAAAAATATTTGCATTGTATATATAGGACTGACAAAAGGAATTACAAAAATTTGTAAAAAGAAAACTTAATGGAACTATTTAATTTTAACACATACTTTAAATACAAAATTAATTATAATCCTCCACCTATAAATGATAATACAGACAACCTTTTTAAAAACAATGTAGTGAACGAATTGTGTGTTCAGGTAAAAAATCATATGTTGAAAAAGCTGTACAATCTTAGAAACACGAAGATTGGACAGTTTTGTCAAAACATAATAATGAGATTAAGCACACAGTGGATTGTGAAAAAGTAAAACTAATAGAAAAAGCAAATACTGTGGTTAGAGAATGTGTATATAAATTTGGAAAATAATAAAAGCATTAGTGTACACAAAGATAAAAATAAAATAAGTACTGTAACATAATATTTGAAATATCGTGGTGAAAATTGTAACCTACAGTGTTTCATTTATAGGACGTGTAAGTTACTTCTATTAATTGATAATATGTTGTTTTTTAATATTTAATTTTTTTTGTATTCTAAGTCATAACAGCCGAAGAGGGGGAGGGGGCAGAACCCTAAAATCGAGACTTGTTAAAAAAAAATAAGACTGCTTTTACGAAAGGTGTTTTGGTTGTCTACTTCTATGCTGTAGACTGAATCCAGATAAAAAATAAATTTTAACAACAACCCATGGAATAAAATAACAACAACAGTATTATCAATATATGATGATATCTTTATTTATACATATTCATAGGTTAATGTATCTGTATTATTTAAACAATGTTTACAAATCCCAGGCCCTGAAGATGATCAGAGTAAAAATCGAAACGTTGGCACGATAAAGAAAATTTTTTTCTAACCTACGATCTCTAATTAATATAACCAAATTATACACTTCTCAAAAATTAATAGAGATATTGCCAATTTTGTAGTAGTTATTTTCCCTAGAATTTTTATTTTATTTTTATTATAAATTGCATTAAAATATATAATATTTATAAATGTATAATATTTATATCATAATCTTATATAAAATTATAGTTGTTTACTAAACGAAAATTTAATTAAGCGATTTTGAAAAATAACAAAATAAAAGGTTTTAATTTTGTTTATTGAACAGAATAAGTTTGTAAAACATTAATACTGAGTGAAAGTACGCCTCTGATAGCTAAAACCTCTGTGCACTTGTTAGGCATACTTTTAATAAGGTTGTTACTAATTTAATAAAGAATTTCACTCGATAGTCCAAGTTTTCTAAACATTTATGAGCGACTGTGTCTCTACGAGGTCTGGCATTGTCATCCAGAAATGGAAAATCCTGGCCAATCAGATTCCTGATTTGAGGGATGAATTCCTCGATAATTTCTAGGATATAACGGACTGCGCTGAGTTTGTCTTCAACAATAGGGAGTCTAGTCCGCCCCCAGTGTAAATCTTAGCTCAGACCATTACACCGCCTCCTCCAAACTGTACTAAAGGGAGCACGAACTGTCGAATCGTACTCATCCCCTGTTCTCGGTAGACTCTTCGGCGCCTGTTATCATTATATAGACAGAAACGCGACTCATCAGAAAATATGACACACCATTCCAATTGGTGTTCTCTTCTAGGCGCACGTTGCACCATATTCTCCTGAGTTGCTGGGGGCGGGCTGTTGCTGCAGGTCGTCTCAAAGGGGCGTACGATTTGGGGCCAATCCAAGCCAGGATTACGAATCGTATGTATTGATAAATGCCTTGTCAAAACATCTCGTACCTCATTTAGGATCTGGCAGGCACTATGGAAAGTGTTTGGTCCGGCAGCAATGACAATATTTCTGTCAATCCCTTAGCGACTTAATGCGCTTAGATCCACTATCACGCCTCCTCTTGGCACTTTAAGGCTCTCGGAATCGGTCTAAAGCCCTGGAGACCACACTCTGAGAAACGCCACCTCCCTCTGCGATATCCACTTGCCGGTGAGCTGGATGACTCATTCTCACAATATTGCGAACTTCCTGGTTCAAGATGAAGTCTTTCCATTGCTAAAGAAAACTAATAAGAATTAAAATGGAGAAAAGACGAGAAGTGGTGTTTGATAACGAAATGTGTAGTCTTGAAATTTACTAAAGTAAATGCGTTATTCAAAAAGAGAATTAAAATTTGTTTGTTTTTGGTTTTTTATTTTCTATTTTGTTTCATCAAACTAACAAGAATATATCGGATAATTTAATTAACATTAATAGAATACGAATAAATTGCAAATATTCCTATTCATTCTCGAGCAATTTATAATATATACAAGTTATATACGAGTATAAACATTGTGTTAAATAAATAATGTGATGACAATGCTAGGATGCAGGTGTTGCTCCTAGAATTGTCATCAGCACTCTCTCCCACTCTAGAAATTTCATAAGGATTTTCATTTTAATAAACGTTAGTCTTAAGCCAGATTTCCCGAAAGCATATCGACGAGATTTGATTTAGATTCATAAAGTTCTGAATGTATATCAGTAACTTATTTGTAATTTCTTTGAATAAAAGTTTTTTAAAAACACGTTCGTCCAAAGAAATTATTTAACTGGCGCAGTCGGTAGGACATTGTCGAAAGTAGTTAAATAATTTCTTTGGACGAACGTGTTTTTAAAAAACTTTTATTCAAAGAAATTACAAATAAGTTACTGATATACATTCAGAACTTTATGAATCTAAATCAAATCTCGTCGATATGCTTTCGGGAAATCTGGCTTAAGACTAACGTTTATTAAAATGAAAATCCTTATGAAATTTCTAGAGTGGGAGAGAGTGCTGATGACAATTCTAGGAGCAACACCTGCATCCTAGCATTGTCATCACATTATTTATTTAACACAATGTTTATACTCGTATATAACTTACATATATACTCATCTTCCTATCAACTCGGCGTCCCCTCGAAGAAATTTTACATTTAAACCTGGTGTCCAGATTGGCCAGGGTGGACAGGTTATAATTTCAAAACATATTATTTAATTTGATTTTGTATTGACTTTTGAACTAAACATTATCAACTAGATTAACGCGTTCAAACAATGTACTTACTAAAAAAAGAGTCCCTACACTAAAACGAGAATAAATTTAATCATGAAAGCATCTTCAATAAGCTTTTTTAAATATCGGACGGAACCTAGCAGGTATCGAAGTAATCTAAGCCATCATATACATATATATATTGAGTATGAGATAAATAAGTTTATTTTATATATATAATATAATAATAATAATACTTTATTGCAAAAAAGAAAAGTTATAAACATTACATAATATATAATTGAAAGTAAAATTACGGCATGAAGGGTCCGTCTGCCGGAGAATATTTTATATATATAAAATAAACTTATTTATCTCTTCCTTCTAAGCGAGAAACTCAATTTAAAACTTGAAAAGTTGTATTAGTTCATATTTGTAAAACTGTTCTTCCCGTGAGTACTGAACACGTGCCTGCCTTTGACCATTTATCGAGTTCAGTAGACAAAGCAACCGAACTCAAGAGTTCCCTGCCCCAGATACAAAAAGCGAAACTTTGCTTGCACAATGCACTCAGCAAAAAATATTATTTTTTTTAGTTGCACAAGGGACATTTTTCCCTTCATGGCTTTCTAGGAGGTAGTTGTTCAGTAGTGTGCATGGAGTAAATGTTTTAGGAGCGGTAATATTTAAATGAACAATATAATAAGCATAAAATAGCAGATAAAATTAAAAAAGTTGACATAGTAAATGATGATGTGTAATGCATTCATTATAGTTCTTCTTCGTTTGCTTTCAGTTAATAAAATAACGGTACTTTAAGAAAGCGTGTCGTGGGTTTAATGGTTTAAACCACTGTTAGAGGCTATGCTATGTACTGACTAATGATGTAGACGTCTTTCCTTTCTAAAGTGATCTTCTGTAGGGAGTCGATGAAATTGTCTATTAATAAAACCTGAAGGCCTTTACGAAATGTAACCATCCTCACCATATTGAAAAGGTACACAGTTACCAATATCAGGAACTAACCGGGTAATCAAGAATCTCGATGGCAGTGCGTTACTGAGTGAAGAAAGGACGTAATTTTTACGGTTTATTTAATAAGTATTATTATTTAAACATCAAATTTGTATTTTATGTGATCAATGTCACATTGATGTCAAAGACAACGCTCCGGCTCTTCTAATTGCAGTTTTCCGTTGCTTTTATTTTTTATGTAACAGGGTTGCATCAACTCAGAGCCAATATAAAACACAATAATAATAACAGCGTTGCTATTTTTAAATATGATTCAAAAGTCTGTAGATAATGGAAAAGATGTTGATGCAATAAGGCTATTAAAAGGAGGAAAAAAGTTTCGGTCAGTCATTTTATTGTAATCTAATTTTTAAGAGCCATCTCATTATGCATATGGCTGAGGTACAGTAGGGACTCTTATCTGAGTACACCATTGAGGGGAGAGTTTGTGTCCGGAATGGGAAGCCATCTAAGCTTCATACGCGTTTTGCTCGGAGGGTATCAGAAAGTAGTTTGCCCTCTGGCATATTGCTAGACTCGTTTCGCGAAGACCAATACCGGTTGGCCCGTCGTCCACAACGCACCACCGGTAATACGCCCATCCGTCATCAATAAAAGAATACGACTCAATAACTTAATAAAGCCCGGGGCTGGTACGACCGTACATTAGTATTCACCCGAGTCGTATCCGAGTAAAACCACTGAGTGGGACATTACAGAAAATAGGGCAGGACGCCTGCGGCCCATCCTCCTTCCGACCTTAGAATCCAATCTAAACGGTGCCCTACCTCGGAATTCTCGTACAGGAATTCGGCGATAAAATTAATTTAAAAAAGATCACACCGAATCGAATACTTTCTTTCAATTTGCCCAAACTATTTCCCTCTCTTTGTTTTTTAAATTAACTTCTAAAATATATTGTTATCTTTATCTATTTTTATTATTTGTTGTTGTTATTTATTTACGTTTTTAAACTTTACAAATAGGAATTTCTCATTGAGATTTATTACTTAATAACATCCTTTCTTAAATTTTCTACAACCTTACTATAAGACTTTACAAATGGATGTAACGTTCCAAAAATATATTGTGCAACAAATGTTGTATAATTTTAATCACAATTATTGTACAAAAATATTGCTCATTAAGTCTCTATCGTGCAAGCAGTTAATAAACCTTATCAGCTCTTGTTGTAATATTAACGCTTTGTGAGTTATTCAGACTGTTCAGTCTCTTGCCGCTATCTCATTATTTTTGCAATTTTGTATCTTATTCTAATTAAGACGGTTCCAGTTTGATCTATGGAAGATTGTTAACTATCTTCTTTCGTATTGTTTTGTTTTTATTTAATTATTATTCATACAAAGTGCTTAAAGTCTACGGGTTTGATGAGGGGTCGGAGTGAAAATTCATACTAAGGCTGAAAAACAAACCCACAACCGTTGTCTGTGAAGAAACTATCGACTTATAACTTACAACAAATTAACTTATATATTATTACTTTTGTTAAAATGTTAAATACACCCTTAACAGATAAAATCAACTGTAATAACTAACAATAAATTCAAAAAACACATCATCTTCAGTAAACATAAAATAAACAAGCAAAATTACTCGTGGTAACGACTGATAGAACAGAAAATTTTCCTGCAGTTACTTTAACAAGCTTTTGAAATGTTAGATGGGACACAAAGGAATTTTGTATAACGAAAAAGAACTGGCCAGATCTGCAAGACCATATATAGACCCAGAACCTATTCTTGGGATGACAGAAACAAAAAGTAGTAGGATCACCCATTACAGAATGGATCGTCAAAAAAGGAAAATGAGAGGTGGATAAACTCTAGAGGTGCTTAACACTCTATGCGTATGTTAACACAACCACACAACCCTTTAGTCTATCAAACTCACTGCTATAATTCAATAAGACTAAACTCAGAGGAGAATTAGCACTATTTACCGATCACTGGCATCTGAGAAAATATCTGTACAACATTATTCAATGATGATCCCATTGGTGGATTATGCAATTGCAGGAAGAAGAAACAAGAAAACCTATCTTCTAAGAAATGCGGGGCAACTAAACAATAAAAAATAATTTAGGATACAAAAAAAAACATGGAAAGTAATTGTAGCAACAACAGTCAATGGCCTAGTAATTCTTAGAAGATATATCGACTCGATTGCACTGGACTAAAGAATTAGAGAAGTACAATGAACCAGAAAGTTGCAGAGCTTGGGGAACAAAAACCTCCATTTTCAGGGATCCATCATCATCATCATCAACAGCAACATCACATGTTAGATATATCGACAACATTTTTACTCCCGTATAATCTGGAATACGGTATGGTCTTGACTATTCACGTAAGCGGAGTATCTTTCATATCGATGTATAATCGGGCTGATGATTTTCTAAGGCCTTGGATCCTCTATACATAAATATATATTTACAATACAAATACAAATTTTCACATATCAACAATCCTAAAAGGGGTGCTGCAAAGGTTGAAGGCTCGCTAATTTACACTGCCCAGAATGCTATATCGCGCGAATAGAACCTGAAATCGCCGATCATATTCTGTAATCTGGACGAACTTTTTTCAAATGTAATCTATGAAATGAAATAGAAACTATGGTTTTGTATTCCCCCTTTGTCCTGTTAATTCCTGCTGAGTCTTGCAGTTTTGGTTGATATCGAAACGAAAGGAGCTGCCATTTTTTGTTTACACTGCTTGCGGATCTGAGCGATTCTGTGGGAAATAAATTCGATCTGGTGAAGCATTTTTTAAATGTTTTTTTCATAAATTAAATGTTGAAACATAAATTAATTATGTTTGTTACAATCCAGATCCCAATATTCACCAATTCCCTTTATACGATTCTTTGATTATGAAGAATAAATTTAAAGTTAGACTAAACATACAATTAGTTCCTTACGAATTGCGCTGTATAATTACTACCAAGAACTAACCAGTTGTGACCAATATACTTTCTGACACATTCTGAGGCTTCCTTGGCTTATTGTAAGCCTTCTCCCTATGTTGGTCCTAGGGTGTGGATCACCAAGTATAAGTCTTCAACTTGATCAATTCGATAATTGATACTTTTTGTGTTATCTTCAAATTTTATAGAGTAGTTCTCGATTCTACTGGTGTTGTTAACTAGCTATCGTTCACATCACAAGCCGTAAACATTCAACCGCAAGGAGCTTTGAAATATTTTTATATTACAGTATCGCCGTTTGTACGAATTCGAAAATTCAAGCTGTTGTAAACAGGGATAAAAGGTTTAAATCCAATTATCAAACTGTTCTATCGCAATTGTAATGCCCTGACTATTTATAGATGGGATATAGAAGCAGTAGACGCATCTTTGAAGACACATGTCGAACCAGTGAACCAACTACCTGAAAATAAATCAAATATGATAACTGTTGAGTAAATTTCAAAATATATCGCACGCCATCGCTCATTTCCACTCAGCACCGCTCGCAGTGTAAACAGGTCGCACGCTGATCCACACAAAGTCAATGGCAGGTTTGCGATTTCAGTTTCTACTCGAGCGATATCGTATGTCATCAAAGGGAGGCTCTAAGGCATTCGTCACTACCGGGTAATGGTTTCGGACGGCCTTAGGTTAATAGTTCCAAATAGGTTTTTATTCAAAACAACAGAACTCCCGTGGGTCGATGTGGTCGACATATGCTTTACCGGTGCTAATTCTCTCTAAACATATCAACTATTTGTACAACTTCTGTTTGTAATTGATTGCGGTCTGAATAACTTCTGTACACACTCGTTACCCGATAGCCATGTTTTTGCATCTACACATTAGCCATTGATCTCTAGGCGATTTGACTCTGAAAATCATACCGGTTACGGAAAATTGGCCACCTAGGTCCAAAACTGCTTTACTTCATGAATATTCACATGATGTTTATTAAAGTGTAAAACGTTCGAAAATGAATATCAAAGCATTCTATTTAGCCTGTAATTAAAATACTTAATGACATTTGCCATGGTGCTGAAAACTGTGGGTGAGTATATTTTTCCAATTTTATGAAGCCTGATTTCCCTATTTCACCAACTCATCGGGAGGAAATTTTTACGTGAACGAAAAACACGTTCTGGTTCAAATGGAATAAACCTTCCTACCTTTGTTACGCTTCCTTTTGAGGTCGTAGGTTTACCGTTATCTTGGTAATAAGCATCCCTGTTATAGATCAAAGAGAAGCAGGAGGAACAAAAAGGAACGGACTACTTCATTAATTAGTATTCCAAACACATACTTTGATAGCATAACGACCTTAAGAGAACGGATCCATTTCCCTGCCTCCGAATTCTTCGCTCTCCCTTTGTCCTATCGGAAGAATGAACTCGCCCTTTTTCCCGCTCCCGTTTTTCTCCCCTTGCATTTAGAAAAAAGCTTTTGTTTGCTTTAAAAATTTATCTTTATTAGTTACTACACTCCAACTGACGATTTGCGTGTCTAATTTTGACGAGAAAGCAAATACTGCCTACATACAAAAAATAAAATTTGAATAATACCGCATTTTGTTTTATTTTGTATAAAAAATGAACCCAAATTAAATAATCAACTTACAAAAGCTGAGACAACGGTTTTCAATCGGCAAAAACAAATTTATTTATTGTGCATCAGTAAAAACGTTTTAATTGGTCCAAATGGAGAGTCGATATCGAATTAATTATGGGTGAATTTCTCCAAAGGTAACATTATTTTTTATTTATACTCATTTGCAACAACGTTTGGTTATTTTTAAATTTTATTCATGCATAAAAAAACCGTTGTTTTATTTATTAATGTTTTTACGACTAATATCAAAACCATTGAATTATTAAAAACCGAAGGTCTGGTTTAACTTATTTGCCATAATTAAAATTCAATCCCACGTTACTGTTCTCGGTTTAGCTTTTATGATTCCAATCCATGGAACAAATTAACTATTAAGCATAAAACTTCCGTCCAATTTAAGAAAAATCATGCTCCGGCATTTCGGTTGATAGGTCGCTTTAAACATATATAAAGTCAATTTATTTGTTTGAAACATTACATGAAATCAATCACCGTAATTTTTATTTAGCCACCTAAGTCATTAGCATTGACAGTTTGTGATAAACACATAACTAGCATTCTTTTAAATTAAAAAATGGTATAAAGAAAACGGTTACAATAAATTTTATATCTAGCCAATCGTCAAGTGCTGCCTTCGGAACCGAAATAATTCAAATAATTTAGAAACCACCAGTAGAGAAATTAGGAAGGAAGAATTAAAATAATGTCAAACTGAGCAAAATTGGGTATTGTTTTTATAAACTGATTCAAGAAAAAATAAAGATTAAAATGCTAACATTGTAGGACAGAGTAGGGTTTGAATTGAATAAACATTTTCAAATGTAGAAAAGTGTCTTTTTTTCAACTCCTATAAAATATTCCATTGACCTCATTTGAATACTTCACAGTAGGTACCTTTTTCCATTGTTTTAAGCCGTTACAGCTTTTTTGAAAGCAGTAATAATTCGAAACGATTCATTTCCTTTAACAGGTCATAGTCTTATGAATTCGCGTTACGTTGAACTGAGATTACGTTCCTCTAATTACTGTCATTGAGAAACACGAGAAAACTATTTTCTGAGGAGCTGCCCGATAATATCGCAGCTCGATCCGAGCAGTTCGAGTCCGTCATCAATGAAAATTACATCCGACGAGGGAAAACGATGTTGGGTTGCCAAAATGGCTTACTCGAAACTTGGAAACTGCGAGGAAATAATTAGTATTCATGTTCCTAATTTCACCTTGCTCCACAACTGAGCAATTAAAATTACCTCTGGATCTGCTGATTTACTGGAGTAAATGGTTAAAATAGTCATAATATGGGAAACCCATTTAAAAATCCGTTACTAGTGTCAAGCTTACGCCTTCTTCTAAAAGCTCGCATGTCGAAATTACAAAGCAAATAAAACTTTAATAATAAAGCTGTGTTCCGTTCGTATCGGAATGAAGATGAAACTCTTAGAAATCATGGAAAAAGTTGTGAATGTAGTCACTGGTCAATATTGTGGAAATGTGTGGTGTTTACTGACCCTTAGTTAATGGTTATTTGGAGATCGTGAGATGCGGTCTGGTGTGACTAGGTTTAGAAAAATATTTTCTTTATCGCACCAACGTTTCGATCTTTATTGAGATCATCTTCAGGGCCTGGGATTTATAAATAACCCGAGTTCCTTCCCCACCCCTTCCAAATCCAACTTATATAAACGTAAAACATCAATATCTCACTAACACTCTCAACACGACACCCAATGATTGAATCTACAATTTCTAGCACTGTATAAATTCTTTTTTTTTCACATCCTACATGTATAATTTAAATAATGTTTATAAATCCTAGGCCTGAAGATGATCTCAATAAAGATTGAAACGTTGGCACGATAAAGAAAATGTTTTCTAAAACCTGCGTCACACCAGACCGCCTCTTACGATCTCCAAATAATCATTGTAGGAAATGTTTGATAGCAGTTTAGTTACAACTCTCTTACAAATCTTCTTCCTTTTACTTAAAAACACGACTTCTACCAATTTATTTGTCTGAATTTTCTTTTAACTGTTGAACTCAGACTGCTATATGAAAATTTGCTGGAATGGAAAAAAATGCTCCTCATGGAATAATAATATGGATAGTTATTTTTTGCCATTGTGATACTGATTTTTGATGCACCCTGTGTATACGTGGCGGGCGCTTGATGTCGAAAATGCACATCCTGTCAAAACGATACAAGGCGTCAGTAGCGTCGGGTTACGTCGCGTTGCGTTGGGTATGTTCTCCGCTTAAGCTGTGAATGTGAGATTTCAATATTTTCAAAAAGATAGTTTCTACTCACAGTTAGTTGTTTTCAGCGATCCGGATTTCGAGCTTCTAGCTCATCATCAGTTTGAAGGAGTTCTCCAACCACGATTCTCGACATAGATTTTAAGATATATATTATACATTACTTATTTTTTATATAACTGAAGGAACTGTCGATTTAGGTAGATTCGTTAGTTGCATTTATGAATAAATAACATAGATTGCTGCTCCAGATAGCGTCCCGTTAAATCTGCGCATGCGTACTTCAGTCAATTTAGCGTTCATTCATTTAGGATGTCAGGAAACCGAAATAAGAAAACCAGGAAAAGCGGTAAGCCCGGATTATTTTTTGACGGGTCGAAAATTGTATGAATGATGACTTCATAACTCTGGGATTCATGATTTTCGCAAAAGACTGGCTTTTACCAATCCATTTTCACTGTGTTTTAACATTGTTTGGAAAACAATCCCTATTTTTCCGAAACGCGCCGATAAATTTTCTGAACTGTGAATGAAGAATGGAAAGTAATCATATCGGAATCAATGATTTGGATCTGCGATTTTAAAGCCGACGCACTCTCTTGCGTGTGTTGCCATCCATTTAGCCTATTTACAGAGTGATTTATTTTTTGCTCAGATACGGTTCGCTTTATCTATCCTTCATAGTTCATATCTTATAAATTAATATAGTATCATGACTCATTATGGAGATGTGATTAAGTTTCGTCACGTTTTCACAACTTTTCGACTGGCAATTGAAAACGAAACATCAGGACGCGAAGAAAGGCAATGCTCTTCTAAATTGGACGCTTGAGAATACTTGACTGAGAAGTTTGATGATATTTTCTTGTTCCCTCCATCGTCGTCCCATATAGGTGATCTGAATAAATAAGAGCCGTTTAATGTTTTCTGGATGGTGTGTAGCTAATAAACAATAAAGCCCTTGGAGAAATAAGGATAAAAGTTTCTTTGTGTAAGAAAGATTAAGAAGGGAAACCCCTAAAGCGACGGTGAAATGAAACCGCCAGCTTGAAGGAAATAGATATGAAAGAAGACTTCTTACAGGATCCGATGGCGGAACAATCCTAATAAAAAATAAATGTAGCCGGTGCTGGCCTGTAAAAACGCTGGCTTCAGATTCAAGACAACTATATTAAACCGACGATCTAATGCAGGGCTTCCCAAACTGTGATCCGCCAACGTTAACTATGAGGTCCGCGGCGACGGCCAATCGGTTTTCTAGAAATTTTATTGATGATATTGGGGTCCTTCATTACCGGAAATGTTCCTTCCGGGTTTTCCAATATATAAGGCCTTTGTTTCTCGAAAATGTGATTCGAGTTCAAACTTCTGTCGCGAGTACACCACCTAGTATCCTATACCTAGTAGTATCAGTAGTTGATCAGTTATTTACTCAAATATGGAGCGGTGGCTGAACTCAGGATCTATGAAGAAGCATGCAGTTTATTCATCACTTTTGGAATTTATGAGGCGGAAGACCTTCGGATGACGACATTGCTGACGGCAAGCTAAATAAAGAAATGCCTTCATGTACCACTTCACCAGGATCCAGTAGGCTCAAATTCTACAAGTGCCCGAATAGGTGCAGGGAAATTGTGGAAGTGGAATATCTAAAAATCGTAAATAACACAACAGCTACTTTGATTTGGGATTTGTAGAGGCTGACGAAGATAAAGCTCGGTGTCTGATTTCTGCGAAAGTCTGAAACAGTTTATTGGTCCTAGTTAAATAGCCTCGTCGTTTTAAGGATACACAGTCTGAACTCGGGAGAAATCGATTGATTTTTTCACGAGGAAGCGCACTGATGGTGGTTTTGGTAGGGTGTGCACATCTATGCGAAGTCAAGCGCACGTCACGTACAGTCACATAGCGTGTATCACACATCACTATCACAATCGCAACCCCTCTTTTGTTCTTAATGCACTATTTTGAGCAAAACCTTGTAATAAATTGTTAGTTAAATTTTATAAGCACAACCATGTAATAAATTGTTTGTTAAACTTAATTGTTTTAAATAAATCATTAATTCACTATTTTCGTGGTCCGCTTGACCAATTAATACATGACAATTAATTAAGGTTTTTAGTTGAGATGACAAAAAGTCAATGGCACGAGAGGGATTCGAACCCACGACCTTCGGCTAGATACGCCGCTGCTCTACCACCTGAGCTATCGTGACCTCGATCCACACGGACATCAACTCCCCATTTCAACCCCACCTTATGAGTTTTCCCTCCTTTTGCCATTTTTCAAATGTCGTGTAATCGGTTTGGATTCTCGACGACAATTGAAATGGCGACGGAGAGCTTTAGTGAAGTGTACTTCATTTTTAAATCATTAATTCACTATTTTCGTGGTCCGCTTTACCAATTAATACATGACAATTAATTAAGGATTTTAGTTGAGATGAAAAAAAGAATTTTAAAGAAAGTTTTAAATAAAGTTATTCCGGTGTTTTGACAAATTTTCTTCCTAACCATCATAATTAAATAAGTTTTATGAAACCCTATGAATTTTTGATCTCGTTTAATTTAGTTTACATCAAAATAGAAATGTTGTAAATAATGTAACGATAAAATTACTTATACCTAGTTTGAAATAAAATACACAAAATATGAGTGTTCTGTACTGACGCTACTCGACGAAAATGGTGCAATTTTATGAGCAAAACCATGAAATAAATTGTTAGTTAAATTTTATGAGCAAAACCGTGTAGTAAATTGTTTGTTAAATTCATTATATCAAAAAATGGTATTCCGGTGTTTTGTTCAATTTTCTACCAAAACATTAAAATTATTTTTTTTAAATAAAAACTCAAGATTTTTTAAAATTTGGTTTATATTAAAATAGGTTTGTTGTAATTAACTTAACGACAATAATACATGTAGTTTGAATAAAAATATGAGTGTCCAGTTCTTTGGTCTTCGACTGTACTCCATGCTACCCGGCGAAAATCTGGACAGTGGGATCGCAGAGCGTTGCATACCATCGGGCAGATGTGCAATGGGGTAATACAACCTTGTGGAAATTTGAACTTTGGATTTGCGTCCGGTAGCGTCACATGGCGTTACATCGGGTAAGTATGTTCCTGGTGTTAAGCTCATACTGAAGCTGAAACCCTAATAAAACCGTGTGCTAACGATATTGTATTTTGCATGCTTGAAGTTCGGTATTCAGGACCAATATATACATATATTATTTAATTATATAAGGATTATGTATATAAATATCATTACAAGCGGGTCTCGATTTCCCCCTTAAATGCACATCTTTTCGTCCATTTTCTTATTACCATTGTACAAAACATAACTTTTTCACGTGATTCATACAAAATGTATCCTGTCTCCTCTGAATAAGTATTGTTATTCCGTTTGAAGCATTCTCCGTCGGTTGTGAGTGTTAAACCTTGGTTTCGTTTGACGTGTTCCCGTGTCACGCTTCCTCTACTTCATTTCATTTAAACACGATCAAGAAATCCGGCAGCACACACGAAAATGACATCAAGGTTAATCAGGATACCTGATTAATCCGTCAGTGTCCCACTTGAAAATATTAATACGGGCAATTCTGTTCTTTTACCTGCCTTTTTCCCAGGAGTCTGTGAAATATTAAACGGCATTACATTCAAGGATGATAGATCACGTGCAAAAGGGTTTAGCAGCAAAATCGATGGAGCTCGACTTATTATTAATTCCTCTTTTGAACTTAAAAGCGCTAAAAAAAAATTTATAGACGAAGAGCTGAATTTGAAACATATTCCATAAAAATCATAAAATTCCTTTCCCAGAGTCACAATCAAGAAACTGAATAAATCTTGATATTGTTGTTATATTTTCCAACTTTTTCAAAAATACAAATTAATGAATAAGCCTATCATTATTCATTCAACCCTCTTTAATTTAAGAAATGTTTAATTTTTAGTATGTAACGTGTAAAATGGGAAGTTTAGAGCCGACAAACTGCTGAGGTATACCGCGACCCTCTGCGTGTTTATACTTCCTATACTGGTCTTTGACGCATATTTTTCAACCAGCAGCCATTTAACTCTTGATTTGTTACTGTCTCTCTTGTTTTATATGAAAATCGACATCCTAAAATTCAGCAGCCTCTCATTTGTACCTCAGGTTGTCGGAATAGACATAAAACATACAACACACACACAAATATATTATATATATACCGTGTAAAAATACGTGTTGCGTGTCAAGCTCGATCATTACCGCAGTACAGTATTCATTTCTTTTTGAAGTCACCTTCACGCAATTCCTCGGGTCCGGATGTTTTATAACTTGTGTAGCCGTGTTTTTTTTTTTTTTTTAATTTACAACAAATTGTAGCATTAAAATAAGCCATCTCTCTTCTAGATGAAGTTGGTGCGTCTGTGACCCTGAGCAACACGTTATCACCTCGACAAGCATGCTGTACATTTCCCGTTTCTTGAAACCTCTAAATAACTCAATCAATTGAAGTGAATTGCCACCGTAAAACGACTTCACTCACACATCGTCTCATCAATTGAGTACATTATGGTGAAATGACATAACGAAAGTTGAATTTCAAAATAACACGTTGTAGACTGAGACTCGTTTGATTGACTATGTTTATAAACAAACAAAACTCATTATCAAGGCCCTTAATAATCTTATTGGAATTTAGTAACTAATTTCAGCCTGTTTCTCGGTCTCTCGAAAATCTTTCAGGTCTTCATCTGGACTATAATTGTTATTTAATAATTTAAATGCTTAACAATGTAATGAATCATTGTATCCTGAAAATGTTAATTTACAGAATTAGTTTTTCAATATACAAAAATATGCTTATATTGCTTACATACAAAATCTACCTGAAAATGATTTTGGAAGTCCTTTAAATTCACTATTTGATATTACTAATTAGGCTATTTCATATCATTGTCTGATGCTGCCTCCACGATATCGGATACGTCTCCACTACAATCGTGCGTTCTTTCAAGCGTAGTAATCATGACAATGGGACGTTGTTACATGTAGGTTGTTAACATCAAAATATAGACTTTTTCGTTATAATAAATAAAAATATATTTTGAACATTTCGAGCATCTTTAATAAAATGATTTCCGCCTGAAAAATATTTATGATTTTGCCAGGCAAATAAACATGGAAATACTTTATTGGCTAGATTGACCGTGATAAAGCCTCGGTGTGTAAAGGCTGTATAGATAGGGCTTAAATTAATTTCGCTGTGAGGCTACGTAATCATTAAGTTAATATTACATGAGCAAAGGTTTGGAATAATGGAGGCCGAGATGGTTTCGTGTCATATCTCTCTTAAAGCCATTCCGTATCTAGTTTCTGAGTCAGTCCTATAAAAGACACCAGGTTGAGGCGTTGGACAGTCAGCATATTTCTCAACCTCCTTCTGGCACTTCGCACGAACTTTAAATACCTTTCAACGACGTAATCACTGTTATATGTTTTGGTTCATTTACACGCTGTATGATGTTCGTCGTCATCAATTTCCCTTGTTTAAAATGATTACAACGGTGGTTCAAACAAAGATCAAATTCGTTCGAATTGAACAATTTAAAAAAAAAAAATTTTTGTGTATGAACTAGAATAGCCACCGGAAAAAGACACATATCATGTAACCAAAAATTTTGTGCGGTTTTTTATTTGTTATTGTTTTAACACCCATAATTACCGCGGTAGCCGAGTGGTTAGCATGAGACACTCTCACGCCGCGGTCGTGAGTTCGATTCCCACCGTCGCCTCTGACCCTTTTTTCACGATAACCTCCCCCCCATTTGAACACACATATAAGAATTCGTCACCATGGCTAACATGCATAGATCATAACGCCAAAAAAAACCATAATTATTACGTCTACGCCATATATCAAGATAATAAATAATGCGTCAGTTCATGTAGAAAACGTGTCTCGAGCAGTACACTGTAAATCATAAAACATTTTTTCTACCTTCAGAACCCATAATTCATGCATGCTTATGGTAAGCATGCTCGGTACTAGAACAGCAAAAAAAAAAAAAAACTTAGTAAGGTGATGAAACTGAGTGAGCGCACTGCCCTATTAATGTGGTTCAAAAAGTTTTCTTCTTGGGAATGAAGGGATTGAAAAAGATAGACCTTCTGTCCTGAATGACGGCGAATTGAGGGAAACAAAAACCAAAACTGCAACGATTCCTTGCCATGGCCAAGAAATAACTCGTGTAAATTTTCTCCAAGACAGTTGCTAGACCTCACAAAGCTAGAATGACAAAGGAAGGTGTTATGAAGCCTGGTTCGGAAGTACTACCACACCTTCCCGCCGTACTCTCCCGACCTGGTCCGTCTGACTTTCACCTTTCCTCAGCAGTCACAATCATATGCGCAATCGAGAGTTCGATAATCGCCACCCGATGAAGGAAGATGAGCTAAACTTCTTTTTTAAGTCCTATGACCAAACTTATGCAAAAAGATTATAACTAGGCGAGGACACGTTGCAACAAGGTTATAAATGCCAATGACGATTTTTCTCTTGGAATAGAATATTTTAACTAATTTTAACAGTGAGAATTATTACCCTTTAAACACAAATGGACTTTTCTAATTACCTTACCTTCTAGACATTGCCCTTTGATGCTTTGTGTTTGGTAGAGTAGTTTTTTAAACTTTTTTAACCACTTTTGGACAGTGCACACTTATTGTTTTATCACGAAACGCAGTGCACTTTTTATAAACTGCCTCGTCCCTGCTAGTACTACAAATTTTGGTTAACAGTAATAAAACGATAAGAAATTTAGAACAGCCCGCACCATTATGGTTGTGTCGTAATTTGCACGTATTAATGTGTATAGTGTCATAATTTTAAAAGACAATTGTTATTATTTGAAAGAAATCGGCTTCTTTATCTATTCAATTCGTTCCCAAAGACATTGATTTTATAAACGGCCTTCTTTATCTTCCTTCGTACAGAACAAATATCCTAAGGGAGTTTTAATATGTAAATGCTGTAATTGAACGAGCTCGCTGAAATTCAAAACTGCTGGATGACGGAACAAGTCGGAAATCTTAGTAATTCGGTCAGTTGCTTGTATAACTGTGCTGTATATTTTAGATTTTTAAATATTCCAATAGTGTATTTTAAGACTATAAACATAAGACTTTGTTCTCTTCTTAATCTGTTATTTTAATTTTCCAAAAACAGGTATTGTATCATATTATATTTTCGTCTTCATTAGAACTTTATGACAATTGTATTTGGAAATTTTTGAAGTAGAATTCATTCTAGTTTGTTATATGATAACAGGCTAACTCTTCTTTTAATGAAATATATATTATTTCTTTATCTACCAAAGTCATTTGAGGTCGTACGCTGACAAATGCATGACACCGGCTATACGGAATTTAAAACATAAGTTGTATTGCAAAAGAAGAAAAGACAAACTTTTCCCTGTAATATGACATATGAAATAGAAGTTGCTGCTCCTTTTGTCTGTTTCCAACCCCTTTTACTCGTTCTATAACAGTGGAATCAACATAAGTCGTTCTGTACCATAGAAGATGGTATTTTCTCTTGTAGTAAATAACTCTGCAGTTTAAACAAAATCAAAGAAATTTCATTGAATCGTATTGGCCGTAAGAAAATTATTTGTATTATTGTGTTAACATCATCATTTTTTTTGATAGTGTGTGTCATCATTTGACCCAGTCGATGTCTAAGTTTCAATATCGTTTTATTTCATATCACAATTATTGACGAATTTTGTAATAAGGTCTAAAAGAGGAGAGGTGAAAGTTCACGTTTTGTAAATGGTGGTTTTACTAACAGATCTGTTGTTTACAACTTCCGGATTTTAAGCATTAAACGCTCATCATGTTGTTGAAGGATTTATAAACACGTCTTTCGACATGAATCCTAAAGGTGAACCCGCCGATCCCCCGCCATCGCGACGTTCTAATCAGAAGCTGGTGGTTATGTCGCTCAATTTTGAACGAACGAAAAACGTGAATTACAAAACAACTAAATGTTATCCTAGTAAATAGTGTAAGAAAATAATTTATTCATTAATTGTTTAAATAGGAGATCACTCAAAATTCATTGTATTATTTATCCATTTTTCTCCATGCTTGTTTTCCATTTTTTTATTTCAAATTTGTTTATTTCAATCTAATTCCCTCCCTTTGTTGAAACTGTGTCATACTGTTATACTTAAATTTAATTTCAACTTGTGTTTTGCATTGGATTTGGATTTATATAGGCTCAAATCCGCATATGTACGTACAAACATACAAACATGTGTGAATCCCGCCTGATACTGGCTTTAAAAACACTTGTCCCAAGACTCCAGGTCAAACAACTATTTATCATGGACTCCTGGAGTTTACTCAGGCAGGTTGTCAGGGAGATCGGTCTGTAAATCGTGGCCAAATTCGTGTCAGTGCCCACATTAAGGCGGGAATGACCATCGCCTCACGCTAACTGTCGGGATAGGAGCCCGTATCCTCTATGTTGTTGAAGAAGTTTGACAGGATTCCATTCCTTCGCCCCGGGGGAAGGTTCCGTAGCATTTCATATAAGATACCGTCGCACCCGGGGCTTGAACCCCGTGGGCGCCTCAACGCGGCCTCCAATTCCCCGTCCGTCAGCGGATGGAGCCCTGATCTCAGTCGATGTACGAGAATACATCATTTCCTACTCTCCACATACTTCCGATAGGGATTCACTTTTGGCTTGGGACGGTACTACATACGCCTCTCCCTGGTTCTTTTAATCTTGTACTGTTTGTAATCAAATTATTCTCCGTCGGATCCCTTCTGTAGCGCAGAAAAGCCCAAACCCTCTCTGCGTGCGCTTCAGCGCTCCTCCACGCTACACGAGGTCTACAGGTAGACCCATGTGTCCGGGGGATCGATAAGCCTGCGGCCCGGGTGATCTCCATCTAAATGAACCGGAGATCTCTGTTGACTTCTCTTGAGAGGGTCGGAAACGTCATTGACAAGGAGAAAATCGGCCGGTCAGCCCGCTTCAGGCTCCTCCTAACTGGAATATGGTACTTCCGCCTCGGAACAGAACTCGTCAAGATTACTGGGAAGTGGCCACTCAAGTGAGAGTCCTCCAATTGTGCCCATTCTACCATAGTCACCAATTAGAGGGAAACAAACGACAGGTCGATCGTGCTAAATCTTCCATTTAATATGTGTAGCGGCGCCGTTGTTCAGAGTGACCAATCCTGCTTCTCAGATTAGGTTCTATTTTTTTGCCTTAGATCAAGGGGGCAGGCACTCAATATGGGCATATATATAAAATTGTGTATTATTTTTAAGTGATATATAAAGTTACATCTTGGGTCTATTTAAATGCGCGCAAAAATTTTTTAAAGGTAAGCTTTATACTAAAACGTTATAAAATATTAATATCCTTTGTTATAGTTACGAATTTTAAAACTGTATATGATGACGAATTTTTGTGTTCGGCTGTATTTGCGGAATACTCTAGCCCAGCGAATTGGCAACGACAGTAAAAGCTATAATAAGGGCTTTAAATATTTCCCTAGAAAAATAGAAAATGAGAGCACTTTCAATTCGGATAAAATCGTTAAATTTATTATAATACTTATGATTTGTAGGTTAAAATTTTGTCTGTGAATTTCAGTTTTTTACAATGTAACGAGATGGCGGAAATCTGCAAAAGTCGAAATTGAGGTAGGTGAAGAGTTAAGGAGCTTCCTCGAATCCCTTTTATTCCTGAATAAATTTAATTAGTTCGTTACACCGTTGCGGAGACAATTTTTTTCGATAGCATGACTCGCGCTCTGTCGTAAACCCTTCTAAAACTTTTCCTTTATTGCTGAAATAAGAAAAAACAGTGTGGATCATAAACCACGAGCCGGGAGGTGGCTTACGCCGACAAATTACCTCTTTTGTTGAAATTAAATGTCAAAATTAAGCCCCCTTTTCATTCGCCCAAATAGAAATTACTGCTTAAAACCGACAATAATAAAATTATTTTACCCCGATTTGTATGCCAAATTGATACATTTGTTTTAAGTACCATTCAGGCATAAGTAAAAAAAAGTTCATTCGATAATTAGTTTTATCACAAAGCATTGTTGGTTTTTGAACCCTATGTTTACCACAAATGAATTAAAGTTCTTTTATTTTCCCATCATTTCTAATTATATTTCGTTGAAATAAAAAAAAAATCAATTACAAAGCGAAAGTGAAATGGTTACCCACCTCGGTTAGATTAGTGTTGCACTCACACGGTTGGTAGCTGTGGCGATTATTTGACAGCCTTCACAAGATTTAACGTGTTCTGAATCATAAACCTCATAAAGCCAGGCCAGGAAACATACTAATTACATCGCCTTGGGTTAATTTTGAACGAAAATTGTCGCCCTGCTTTCGTGGCCAATAAGAACGACATGCAATTTACTGTTGATTAAATCGAAAGACACCGCCCGTAATCACACTTCCGTATATTTAATATCGCAATCAACTCAATTAAGTGCGTAAACGTCGCTTTTTGACAAGTTGTCAAGCTTGTCTTTAGGTTTTGCGAGGATGTTTCTATCTGAACACGTACTACTAAAAGCTACTCTACAACCATCTCGTTTAAGAATTTTACCAACTTTCTCTGATATTTCACCACTAATTATTCATTTTTGACGGGGTAGTTGAGTCTAATTATTGCTTCTTTGAAAGTTAATTTTTTTAATTCTTTTTACAAGCTATATATATAATCTTGATATTCATTTAGTTAAAGTGTTTATTCTTTGTAATTCTTTTATTTATTACGATATTGTATAAGTGCATGCTTGACGGAAAAGAAGTAAAACTTATTTGTTCGGTATCAAACAATAATGTCAAAAGATGGTTACTTGATTAATCAAATGATGTGAAAGAATGGCTGGTTACTCTCATCCAACACAATTCATTTTCTCTTCAAATCGTCGAATCATCAACTGACGTCGTGGAAATGGGTATTTTATTGGCTTTGGCCGTTATGAATACTCGTGATGTTTCTATGAGGATCTTCTATTGTGGAAACCACTTCCAATGTCACAGGTGCCGAAATAATCCTGTTGTTGTACGATTTTTACAGTGAACGGAATGCCTTGTCTAATTGCATTGACGTGTGCGTAAATGGTGCAAAAGCAATGACTGGCCAATCGATCCGAATGATTACTGAAATAAAATAAATAAATAAGATAAATCGAAGGATTGCAGCAGCAGTCATTGTGTTCTCCACAGACATGTTTTCTCTATGATACAAATGCCAGCCTCTTTAAGAAAATTTTTGATGAGTCTGTTCAAATGATTAATTATATCTAGTCGCGGCCATTGAAGTCAAGACTTTTCATAGTACTGACGACATGTAAAGCCTCCTTTGTCATTCCCCGCTTCTCCATAGGGAATTGAGGTGGCTGTCTCGTGGGAAAGCACTTATTTCTGTTGATGGGCCACAATGTCAAATTGCCCATCATTTTCAATGTTGATAAATGGTAATGTATAATACTTCTATTAATATTATATATATATTAGTATTTATTAGATATTTTCATGAAAATGAATGAGATGAGTCTATCTTTGCAAGGGAGGAGTATCCAACTTCTGATGCTAATGACAAAGTTCGCGCTTCAAAAGAAAAATCCAGTTTTTGAATGAATCTGTTGAGAAGGAAGAGGTACAGTGTTTTCCTGTGTTAAATGAATTTTTGAAAGAAAAAAAAACAGGAGCTTGCGAACGGTGATTGATGAAATATGTGAACACCTTTGAAGTTTGGAGATGTCCTTTGAGCACTACTTCCCAACAGCTCGAGATACAATGCCGCAAAGCCATGAATCGGTGGTCAAACCGTTTTCAATTTCGACAAAGCCAACCGGCTTATCTTCTAGTGAATACGAATGTTTGATAGACATTACTTCAGACACGACGTTGAAATCTATTTTCGAGTTCGATGCTGACCCCATATTTCTGGCTCTGTATGGCAAACAACAAATTTCAACCGTTCGTTGAAAACGCAAATCCTTTCTCCCATTTGGCACAAATTACCTATCCTAATCTGAATTTATCTACACCGTCACCACAGCCAATGCTAACTGAAGATGTGTAGATGCTGAACGTCATTATTATGTAATGATGAGTGTGTATTTTGACCGTACTGTATAACATTGGGGATTCCGATTTCATTGGTATAAGTTTTTTAACCGCATATTGGACATTTGAGAACAGAAAGTCAGTATTTTTAAAGATGTCTGAATTCTAGTTTTTAATTTTAAACTGGGGGGGGGGTCTTTTTATATTTCTTGGACATGGTATCCAACAAGACCAAATTGTGCCGAGTAAAATATCCCCACTCTTCCCATTAATTCATTAATCATCAATGTTCAAATTATTACTTTTGAATTTGGCTCTAGTTTTCTTACTATTGATTCTGTTTGTTCAATTCGATTTTTGTGTTCCTGTTTTGGTAAATAAAGTTAAGTATTTATTATTTGGAGATCGTGAGATGCGGTCTGGTGATCACAGAAAGTCAGTATTTTTACAGCTGTTTGAACTCTAGTTTTTAATTTTAAATTGGGTGGCTTTTATATTTCTATACAATCAACAATTCAATCTGGTTCAATTCCCATTTCTTGAAAGTAAACCTAACCACAAAATTAGTACTTGCTAAATTAAACAAAAAGAACTGTTCGACTCTCTGGCAATGTACATGCTATAATACCATTAAATAATAAATTACATAAATAATATAGTCAAAGAGATACAATACGTGTTTACCAATATCTTGTTCATATTATGCTTGCCACATTATTCACCAGTTAATTGGGTTAAATTCGATTATGATACGCGATCAAAAGTTAAATTAAGCATTGATACAAAACAAAGTACCATGGGTAAAAAATTAAAAACATGGAGTACGGCACACTTAAAAATATTCATAAAAAGTAAACAACTACAATTACAATTTTTAGCAACAGTTATAAACTTAACAAAAATGACCTTAAATAAAGAAGAAAACAGTTTATTAAATAAAGGCTTAAAATTTGCCCCGTAAAGAGAACTAAATAAAAGAAACTACTACTCCTTGGTCCATCGGTAAAGTAAATACAAAATATAAATAAATATATTGTTTTATTACGTAGAATATGAAAATACTAATCGATGTAATGATTATGATTGGATATACAATAACTTACAAAAACCAAAACGCTTTACCAGTAAGGTAGATAAATGTTTTTTTCTCGTTTTTTTTTTTATAAAAACCGATTTTTAAAGCATGCTTTTAACCCTAAACTACGGATTTTCATACTCATAAAAATAGGTTTTTTTTGTTTGATAGCCGGGGGCTGCTTTCTCTCCTCCGTTAACTGGTGTGCGTCTTAAAAATTCATAAATCCTCCGTATTTTATCCAATATCCATGATATTTCAACTGTTGGAAAGCTAAATGTTTCTACATTTAGTATAGATCAACAATGTTTAGATTTTATGTCATTTCAAATATGTAATAGAAATACAGATTTTGTTCATACCAAACTCCTCAACTGTTTCATTTTGTATCTCCCATTTTTAATGTATTTACGGGTACCGGTTTTATGCTACGTGTGGATCGTAATAGTAACATTTAATTTTTATCGCTAGTTTTATATTTCTTGCGGGATTTTGGCCAATACGTGTGGTTTATAAGTTTCTAAGCTCCATTAACGCTTTATTTCAGTTGTTCTAATACTATTTTTGTGATTTTCGAGAAAAATCGGTGTCATGGAGAGCGAGAAATTTTGAGAGAAAGATTTTTTTCAAATAAAAATTTGTATTCCGACAACTTAATTTAAAAAGTTATCTGTATAAAGTTTGTAGAGTTTTTGTTGATTGCATGTCTATTTGTCTGACTAATAAAGTTATTAAATTTAACAGGTGTAGACGTAGGCTGCTAGTAGAAAAATAAGACTTTCCACTGGTTTAAATTCCGTGAACATCGGATAAAATCCAGAGGATGTAGGAACTTTTGGAATGTGGAACACGAGGCATCGGAGAAGAATAAAAATCGCCCCTGGATAAACATGCCCAAAAATGTATGAATTTGTTTGCTATGAAAATTCCTATTTAAGGGTTTTAAGCAGTGCTTTGAAGGTATTTGATTTTTTCACAATAAATTTTTTTAAGACCAACATTTCTTTAGATTTTCGTGACTTTTTACAATCACTTTTATATCTACAAATTTAATTTATTTATGGAGAAGATATTTACACCATTGCTTCGTTTTATGTTTCTAGTCTGGTTATCTTTGCTGTAAGACGTTCTGTATATCGGTGGAGTGGTTTCAAAATTATCTATCTCTATTTTTTCGAGTTGTAAAAAACTTCGGAAGAGTTTGGAAGGTGAAATATCTGAGAAAATATTTTTTATAAGTAGGAAAAATGTGTATTCATGGATTTACGTAGGGCTTTTGAAAAGCAAATATCAACTTTGTATATAATCATTTTAAAAATTATATTTAAATGATTTTGCTGTTTATTTTATAATTCTATTGTGTGAATTGATGTGTACAGTGATGAGCGCCGTGTCAACGCCTATACCGTTGTGGCCACCGACGCCGCTTTTATGTATAAAATCTCATTTAATGGGAATTTTCTTGTAATTTTTTTTTAAATATTTTAGGTAAAATGAACAAGCCGTTTGAAAAAAATCCACAACAGAGGCAGAAATCCACATTAAAGTAGATTATGTAACATTTTTTTAATCGGATTCGAGTGTTGGCAAAAAATCTCGGCCAAGTATCTTATATTTTTCCACCTAGTATCACCAGATATACCACACACGATCTTCTGCCCGGGAGTTCTATTTAAACTAAAGCAGTTCCTACCTACGCCTAATTTCCAAATCCTGTCTCTGCTTCAGAATAACATGCTGCAATAAGTTGTCTCAGACAAGACCGATGCAGGAACCGATACATCTCACAAGAGTCTTCGTGGTCCCATCCTATAAACCATTTATACTGCTTACCTGCCGAACGTCCCAGCATATTCCTTACATCCTACAATGACGATACCGCAATTTTATCCCCTGACTCCATTACGACCCAAACCACTTCCAACATCCCCGAGCATCTTGAGTTCATTGAAAAATTGTACGAAACGTGGAATTGAGACTGAACGATGGCGAATGCATCCAGTTATGTTCATGTTAAACTTACAGCCTTGACCACGTCTACACATCAGTAAAAACTACCGACATCTAAGCAAGTAAAATACGTAGGGTTATACTAGCAGTAGAGTTACGTGGAATCCTCATATAAGAATGAAGTTACAAGAACTAAATAGACGATTTGCGCAACCATAAGGACTTATAGAACCGAAATCAGACATGACGATAAAGAACAACCTACCTCTGTACAAAACATTACCTCGACCTATTTGGACATACGGAGCAGTACCAGCAAGTCATCTAATACCAAAAATCCAAGCATTCCAATTAAACTCCCCAGAAAAATTCGCCAATATCCTTACTGTCTCCAACCTCACAATCTACAATGACCTTAATAATATTCCCTTGGTCGCCTCTTCCTCTACTTTCACTCTAATATTTCAACCAATCCTAACCATACTGCTCAAGACTTTTCCACTACTTCCGATCCCAAACGATGATGGCTCCGAGAACTCCTCGCCTTTACCCAATAACAAACAAACTGAGTTCCCGCACTGGCTGTGTCCTGCGGATGCAGTATTCGTCGGAGTGTTAGTGTTTTTCTCAGGATTTTATACCATTAATAACAATTTGTAATGTATATAATTCATCTACGGGATAAAAATAAATGTTATTAACAAAAATATAAAATATAAAAAATATAAAATATCATCAGAGGTATTTTATTTATCATAGCTGATTACAGGTCTGTAGCGTCCTTTTATTTGGGTAAATCGCCGCTGCAAAGAGATCTCCTTCCTTCCATACTGCATGACAAAAACTCGAGCCAAATAGAAATACAATAGATCATTATATTTAAGCGTTAGAAATTTTTGAAGTTGAAAGTTATTGAGTTTAGTTTAGTAGTGTAAACAATGAATGAAAAATAATAGTGTTTATTCGGATAATTGCTTCACGTTGACATTAGATGAGGAAGAGGCTAGTGTAAAATAACCGAAGTATAAGTCAGTAACTAGCTTTAAAAGGGAGGAGAAGCGAAATAAGTAGAAGGCACCTCGTGGAAGGAAACACCTTTTTTGTAATATATCTGGGAATGCTCGCGTCACTAGTGTTCTCCGCTGTTCTTCTTAATGTCACAAGAAAAACTTGCCTTCTAAAAAAAATCGTACAAAAACACTGTCCAATGTGCATTTTGGGCCAAAGGGTTTACTGTTACGTTATCACTTTTAATTGGTTGTCATACTCATTTATAAAAACGTGAAATATTGGATAAACTCTGTAATATTGAGTTGTAAAATTGAGCTAAGCCTAGAACGTGCTGTCTTTCTCATAATTTTGGATTCATCTTTTTGATCAAATATTTCAAGGTATTATGATAGTCAATGAGTTATCAATTATTTCATATTTTTTATGTACTTGAATTGTAAGTATAGTTTATTTATTCACTCCACCTTTTTGTGCAGAATAAATGCACTCCATAAAATAGCGCTGTCTGGAAAAGTTTTACATTTCCGAGAAAGCAAGGAGATAATATATTAGGTCATAATGTGAACGTCAAGAGGTATGAATAATGGTTGCTTAGATTAATTTTCCCATTTTTACTTGCTCATGAAAATGATACGATCGTCAACCTCTCAGGGTGGAACGTAATGAATGAATGCCACATGGTTTTGTTTGAACTTTACGTTGTGTTTAATTATGGCGATTTCATTGGTTTACAAGACAATCGAAACAATTTAAAACATTTATCATTTATAGAGGGTCATTTTGGACAAAACTTTTTGTCACAATTGATTGTCGTATATCTTTAAAAAACAAAATAATCAACCATCTGCAATTATTTGGTTTATATTTAAAGTTAAGCCCTTTTCAACTTTTTATTCTTCTGCTTTTTTGAGATTGAACATTTATAAATACTTTGTAATTTAAATCAGAAAGAATATTCCGTCTTATCTTAGCTTTTTAAATAAAGACAAGATCACTTTCCAACAAAAATAACACAGAAATCTGACCAAATGATGGAAAATGTGAACGCACATAAAAAGAAAGAAAAAGTCCATTTAGTTTTCAGGATTTTGCTATCATATTTACGTACACTTCATTCAGCTTGTCATATATACTGTATATACAAGAACATACAAGAAGTAGTATGGTATAATTGGCAAAATGCCTGTTTATTATGTCAAAAGCCAAAAATTCGGCAAAAAGCCCAGACAACGGTCCACATTTTTATATTTCAACTGAATTGGGCCTGAAAGGTTGAATAACCTGACGTCCACCCACTCTTAATTGTTGAATAAGTCATACTTAAGAAACCTTTCCTAAAGGCCTTTTCATGTCCAAACTGAAATATGTCCAAACAAGTCGACCCATTTTCAGTTCGCTATAGTTTGTGTATGAAGTTTATTTATTAACAAATAGCATACATTTCCCGAGGCCCGATATTACTATATTAATACACAAAACTAATACCATATAATGAATGTACCATCTTTGTTATTGTTCTGATAGAATAATATATACAAATTAAAAATAACACATGCTAAGTTATGTTAAAAATTGTAGTAATAAATTTTGGAATTTTAAAACAGTGTTGTTGATAATGGTTATAAATAAATCAAGATTGAGCACATCAAAAAAACAAATATTAATTAATTTATTGGAACATATTATGGCTGGATCAACCTCTGTTATTACCTTCTTGGTATTAGAATGTGTAGAATAGGCTTATATTTCCAGTGGAAAGCGGGCGAATATGCACCAATGGACATGCATAGAAAGTTTGTGGAGGATTTTTATTCGTTGAAATTAGTATATGTACAATTTCTTTAGTACACTTCGTTGTTTTCTGCAGCTATGTGAATTTCATGTATCTGCCAGAAATAGTAGCAAGGTTTAAACACTCATTTTGAATTATTTGTAGGTTTTTATTTGTATTTTATTGTCACGTGTTAATCAGTGAGGGCCAGATTTAATTAAAATGGGTTTGACGATCACGTTATAAATAACGTGTTTGTTCCGATTGTTCGCACTGGATTACTTCCTTGCTTCAATATAAGGAAGGAGAATGAGAAAATTTGTTTGCACATGAATAGTTTTGTCATTGTCTAATGCAAACAAAGATTTGTAAACATTTTAAACAAAACTTAATTCTTTAAATGAAACAAGTCTATTTAATGTCTTCATCTTCTGCTGGGGATAAAACTTAAACAATCAAAGGCAGTAAAGAAATGAAAAATAATCAATTATTGTTTGAAAAGTTCTACTACTACTGTAAAATATATGACATTCAGATCTTTGTTAGGAAAATAAGCCCTTTAGGTACGTTGGTCAAGCTTTAAAAGATATCAATCACCATAAATGTAGTAATTAGATGATATTTGAGAATGCCTCTTCAATATTTTATGACACTGGAACCGTTTAATTCCCTGTTTTAAGTTATTGTATGAAATATCCATGCTTTTTTTTTTTTTTTAAACCTGGGGCTTCCGATCTAGGTCATTTCAGCCCCAAACTAAGTCAATATTCTATTTACTCATTCAACACTACATTCATGCACATAAATACATCCATACAATACCCTCATTCCGCTTGGTCGGTGGATTATGTTTTTATTAGTGTAAGAGATATTAATGGTAAAAAACTCCCTGCTTTTAACGGTAAAATGGGTTGGAACCAAAGCTGGCCGGAGGGTGTTTATATTCGCCAAAGCGCCATCACTCATGATCCGAATAGATCAGGCTAAAGTCTCAAATGATCCGCAGCTTGTCAAAAACCGGTTCAACAGCCCCATATAAATTTGTCGGCAGTTTCTGTGCCGTGTCAAGATTTGTCGCAATTTTCGAATAATCCTTGATAAATTCAAGGCCGATAAAATTTTAATTGTACGATAGCTGCAATAAAAAATTATTTACAATACTTGACTTGATATCCAAGCAGTTCGAAATTTTTCTGAGTGTCTTTTTTTTTGTAAAAAAAAATTTAATAATTATTTTAACTGGTCAACGGTTATACCAATTTGCGGCATTTTCTTTCGAGCTGAATAGAATTTTAAGTCGAGATGTTGGGAAATCTCAATAAAGACATCGGGAAGGGACCTCAATTTCCCGCCAGGCCATAATCAACATGGGCCACGGTTTTTGTAAAAGAAAAACGCATTGTGCAAGGTATAAGACTCCTTTAATACCCTAGGACCCTAATATCACGATATTCAAGTCAGAGAATAAGCGAGCATAGCCAATATATCCTCAATAAGGGATAAGAATCTCAATATAGACAGAGAATCTCATAGGACAAAATTTGTTGTGAAATCATCATCGTACTATTACATCATCTGATTATCTTACTAATTTCACTTATTAAATTTCCTTCGTCTAGGAAAGAAAATCTAATAGTATATTCCGTCTCGCTCTCTGCTTTGCAAGCACTAAAATACCCCATAAGCATAATCCTTGCGTAGATATTTACAATGTCCTTTATCTATCTCAGCTAAAAATGAAAATCATATTCATCTGGTTCCATATGTAGCTGTTAAAGAGATGCATGCAATAAGCTGATTAATCATATTACGAACAATCGGAGGAGATGTAATTACGTTTTTGAACCCGCCAAATCCCATTCCATGTCTGAACGATTTTTGTCAAACTGTTTATTGTAACTCAGTTTACCTTTTTAAGTAATTTTAATGGAGCTAGTCTGTAGCAATGGCGAAGATTTTNATATATATATAAAATAGATTTTGGTAAAAAAATATACTATTAAACTTGATTCTAAATTTTCATAAAACAATAAAACTAACAAAATTATGCAATTTTTTTAAAACAAAAAATATATATTTATACGGAACTCGTAAGAAGAATGTACACTTCTTCAGGTAATTTTGGTGGTTTTCAACAGCCAAACACTTCGGCAAGCAGGATCCTTGCCGGAAGTGAAAAAAGTGTCACTATTCATTACGAGGAGCTTCTTTGGGAGTCTAAATTTTTATCAAATATGTTGACCCCATCCATAAATACTGTTGTCCTGTCATACAATACATTTTATAGACCAATTATGTATCATTTGTAGGTCAGTGTGTGTGCTATTGTGCCTCATAAATGGGATTTGACGCAGTTGAATGTTTTGGTAGCCAATTTCCATGGTGCACTACGTGTTTCCACTAGCATCATGGCTACATAATTAGCATGTAGCACATAAAAGCTTATTGACAAATTCATTACTTCATTATGCGTACATACATAACGAAAATATAAGTTTTACAATTAATTAAGGTTTTTAGCTGAGATGAAAAACCGTTAATGGCACGAGAGGGATTCGAACCCACGACCTCCGGCTAGATACGCCGCCGCTCTACCACCTGAGCTATCTTGACCTCGATCCGCCCGGACATCAACTCCCCATCTCAACCCCACCTTATGAGTGAATTGAAAAATGGCAAAAGGAGGGAAAACTCGTATCGGCGGCGTATCTAGCCGAAGGTCGTGGGTTCGAATCCCTCTCGTGCCATTAACTTTTTTTCATCTCAGCTAAAAACCTTAATTAATTGTAATGATTTAATTGGTCAAGCGGGCCACGAAATTAGTGAATATAATTTTTACGAAAGCTTTTGTATACATTTTAGATCAAATAAGGAAAAGAGCCCACGAATTGGAAACAATGGTGCATTACTGACGAATGCAACTAATAACAAATAGAACCTCTTGGTGATCATATTATACATCGAATAAACGTAGCAGATTCCATAGATGCTGGTGAATAGCTCTATACCAGAAAAAACAATACGTATCAGCCGTATTAATGCAATTTAAAATGAGGCCCTTGTGGTTGGTTTTGGGCATTATCTAACCACTATTAAAGACCCTGACATTCAATACACTTTTTGTATTTTTTATCCTTATTGGTCTGTGTATGTGTACCATCCTGTCTCATAAATAGTATTTACTTCACCCTTAAGCATTAATGATTGTCGAAGTTGGTAGGTAATCTTCATATCCACTTTCTTCGTTAGTTTTGCCTTCACCGTAAGACGAATACCGTGTAATTTAGATGTAATTCAAATTTTACTCTTCATTTGAAATCGCTAGTACTTCGTGATGGAGAACCCCTCAGGCAAGTCGTGGTAGTGATTTTCTGAAAAGGCACCTCTAGGCACTACCAAATGTTTCCATAACATTTTTACATAATTATCATGTAGATATATAAAAAATATTGACACATTAATTATAAACATTATGCGTCAACCAACGAAAAGAATAATTTCCACCAACGTTTTGATCAAATAAGACAACGTGTTCTTCGTGTTGGAAGAAATTATAAATTAATGACGTCGAATATAACTAATAATAAATAGAAGCTTCTGGAGATTGAAGTTAATCAAGCTAGATTTAGGATCGGGTATTGTAAGATACGCATTTGAGTGACCAATGGTAATTAATTGCAAGTGAATTTGGTTATATGTGCAACTTTTTCTGTTTCTGATAACAAGTCCTATTACATTTATTTTGTTTTAAAAAAGCCATGTTTGAATGCTGTTTTGTTCTTTTGCGCCCGCGATAAAATTTATGCTTCCATCCTCAGAGACATCCTTGAAAGGTATTAAGGGTGAACTTGAAAGTAGGGCACATTGCAGGAATAATGTTGCAATGTTGAAGTGTTTCGTCTTGATTTTTTTATTGGCCCTGCTCCGTACCATTGGTCGATTTAAACGGGGCTGAACGGCAGAGACGGTATGAACATTAAATCACACCTGCCGTACATAATGCATATCTTCAACGAGGCTATGCGACATTACACTCGGTATAAATGCAGAGACGTCTGTCTCGCTAAAAACGTTAAACTTCAACGATTTCATGGAGAATGTGTTTTGTCAAAAGCGCAAGCCTGTAAAACCTGGCTCGTAAGTTTATTGTTTAAAATAAACTCACAAACGTAACGGCGTTCAATTTCCTTGATTAATTAAAGCTGTGCGTGTATCAAAGCTATCACGGATATGATTCACCTAACCGTCGGAGAACGATAAGAACTAACATATTTCACTTATATCTTCCACATACACAGGGCGCATTCTAGAAAAATAACAAACGGATTCAAGCCAACTGCGTGCCAATTGGTGCTTTTGAATTTCAATACAAACGGAGATAAGAGTCGTGCAAGATAATTGTAAAAAATAAATTGTTCTTCGATGCAAAATCATAAATTTTAAGCGAAAAAACCATGGGCTTTTTATATTAAAAATATCCTTGTTAAATCGCGACTGTTATTTCTTGAAACCTTGTGTATCAAGAAAGAATGTCTGATATTAATTTACAGGATCACATTGCGTTGTTCAATAATCCACCCTTTGGGGAGGAATAAACAAAAAATCTTAGCCCTCACAATCTCGCATTATTAATAAAACTTGTTAAGAATATCTCTTAAAAACAAATTAGTATATCAAACATTAAAAACGTGAATGATTTTCATACTATTTTTAAATTACTCATCGTACCACAATTATTTTAAATCACGTTCTTTCGAGTTTCTGTAAACCATTTAAATAACAAAAACCTGCATTATTTCAATGCAGAATCTTGTTTTCGCGTCACATGACGTTTGGATTTCAGAATAGAAATTTTATTTGCATATAGAAGGGGGTTAGGACTATTACACTGCTTGTTTCAAAATTAACCTAAAAAAAAATATAATGGTCTAGGCGGGATCGAACCCAGAATCCGCTAGCGGGGCAAATACGCGCGAACCACTCGGCCACCTCGATCCCATTTGCTTCAAACTATTGCGTCCATTTTATTATAGTTAATTTCAATTTTCGAATGGTCGCAGAAACTTCCTGTACAGTGTGTTGAATTATTGAATTTGTTCTGCATTGAATCTATTCTCCCAGAGGAAAAAATACTGATATCTCCAGCAAAATCTATCTTTAACAAAATACAAATATAAATAATTGGACAAGGTATTGTGTTTAAATATACAAAGAACAGCAGGTTAGATTCAAGGATAGTGCTGAAAAGAAATTAGAAATTGTATGTATAAGAGATTAAAATGGACATTTTATAGTAAGGAGGAATTTATATTAGTATAAAATATACCGTCTGTGGAATCTAAACAATCAGCATATTACCCACATTACGTACTACCGCGGAATCTAACGAGACGAGGGCCTATCATGCTGACCATTGGGTTACCGCGGTCGCTACATGTAGTTTAGCTGTGAAATGAGAGCGAGAAAGAGAGAGAGAAAGAGAGAGAGAGAGAGAGAGAGAGAGAGAGAGAGAGTGAGAGGGTGTAGGTGAGAGAGAGAGAGTGAGTGAGAGGGTGTAGGTGAGAGAGAGAGGGGGCGGGGGAGAGTGAGAGAGAGGAGAGAGAGTGAGTGAGTGAGAGGGTGTAGGTGAGAGTGAGAGGGTGTAGGTGAGAGAGAGAGGGGGCGGGGGAGAGTGAGAGAGAGGAGAGAGTGAATGAATAATACCGATTTTTACCGGTTTTCATTCTGTTTTCATTTTGGTTTATTTTGCCAAATTACCTTAAAATAAAAGTTATAAAGTTAGAATTTGAAGGCTTTCCCTTCTGTCGTTGGAGTTGAAGAATAATAACCTACATCTTCGTCTTATAACTTATGACTAAAAAACAGCCTATAATCTGGGAAAATTCAATTCTATATCTGTCTGAATTACACGGTTCATGATTATATCTTTGCTGCGCAAGGAGATAATATGGATCATTTCTCTGCAAAGTGTGCAGTCGTTTTCGGATTTTTAAGATTACAGAAGGCGCAGCAATCAGTCGCTTCCTCAAGGTTTGGAATATACTTATAATATTTCGTTCTCAAAATAAATATTCTAATTTCGACTACTGCGTTATAATGTGTAACATAATTAAACTTTAAATAAATGAAAATGATTTGCACATATTGCCTTGTGACAATTTTATTCAATTATATAGTCTAAAAAGAAACAGTGATGGATTATTTTATTAGTCTACTTTTTTCTAGACAGGAGTTGACAATATCGAGCCATTCTTTAGCTTTGTTTTGTTGGAAGTGTGCCCTGACAGTTTATGCATACGAAATCAAACCACTCACAGACGCTAGCTTATGACAAATTGACAAAAACTTTTCCAAGTATGCTTTACTATTTCCATTGCACGCGTGCCTCGCGTGTCGGTAAGTACAAAACGTGCTCAATTTCAATATCCCCCCTCTGAATGTTTATTGGCCATGTGTTCATGATGCCTATTTTAAGAAACAAACGGGCCAGTCGGTAGCCGAGATCCATTTCGGTTATTCACAATGTAAAACGAGTTAGTGTAAAAAATGAGAGAACAGTTATGCTCTTGCGTATGTTCAAACATACGATCAATTAAGTTGAAGCATATCGGTGAAGGCCGTCTTTCACTGTATACACATGTAACAAGGGGAATGTATGGACGTGGGATTACAGATTTTAATTTTGAAATCTACTTTCGACTTCGAAATTTACCAATACTTTTGGCTCCGTCTGGTAAACAAAAATTTTCAACCGCTCGTTGAAAAACCAAAAACTGTTCTTCCGTTTGACACAACTTACCTATGCGAATACGGATTTTCTATCTATACCGACACCAAAACTAATTGCCGAAATTTTGGCTAGATGCTGAATATCATGATACGTCTCCAGCTATCAAAAATTAAATTCAACAAATACAAATTGTGGCGGCTAATACATCCCCACTCTTCCCATTAATTCATTAATCATGAATGTTTAAAATATTACTTTTGAATTCGGCTCTAGTTTTCCTACTATTGATTCTGTTCAGTTCAATTTGACTTTTGTGTTCCTGATTTGATAAATAAAGTTAAGTATGTCAATCTAACGTTTGTTTCACAGTGATATCCCCTTCCATCACCTAATTACGAATGTACTGGCTAATTTATAAAACTTTAATTTACTACAACTATATGCATCTAATTTTAAATACTTGAATGCGAAGGGTTAGCCCTGGATTTTGTTCTATGAAAGAGTCTTGGCTAAAGACTTTGGGAAGCCCTGAAGTAAGCTACAATATTTTTTTTAATCGACAAAGTTAATATTCGTTAATTGTCTTTTTTGCAGTCTAACAAACCACTTTACGTAACTTACAGAAACAGAATAGATCTGTTATTTAAAAAGTATTTACAATGCGGTTATTATTTTTTCTATATTTTTACATACATACATAATTATCAATGTGTGATTTGTCACAAATGAAAATTATGGCAACAATTGTTTATTCCCATGATAAACTTTAAAGAACAGAACACAATTTAGGATAAAATATATAAATTCACTAATTTCGTGGTCCGCTTGACCAATTAATATATTACAATTAATTAAGGTTTTTAGTTGAGATAAAAAAGTCAATGGCACGAGCGGGATTCGAACCCACGATCTTCGGCTTGATACGCCGCTGCTCTATCACCTGATCTATCGTGAAAATGCAAAAGGTGCGATAGCTCAGTGGTAGAGAAGCGGCTTATCAAGCCGAAGATCGTGGATGCGTATCCGGCTCGTGCCATTGACTTTTTTATCTCAACCAAAAACCTTAATTAATTATAAAATATATAACAGAAAGAGCAAAAGACGATTTTTAAATGATTTTGAACTAATTTTTAAAGTTATTTGCGCTTTTATTTAAGCTGGTACAATGAAGAAAGCTGTACTACGAGAAAATTTAGCCTTATTTTTTTAATAAAACACCTTGTTTTTAACAATCTGTGAAGTGAGGGTGAATTGTCGAACTCCGCACTTTAATGAAGCCTGTGGTGAATGGATCCGGAAACAACGCACACAGGTCCAAACCAGGCACTCAAGTAGACCTAAGTGTAGAATACGCAGGGAATTCATAAAAACCCGGACCCACCACGATCAACAAAAAATAAAGAAAGGGGTCAGGTTCTTGGGCTTGCCAAGTGGCGCCCATTGAGCTGATAGTATTAACGAAAAAAGGTTTCGTTGAAACCGGTCCTTGTGCCATTCAGTTCGTCCATCATTTTTAACTTAGCGATGACTTGCACTCGTCTGTTTTGTCATGTTTTCTTACTTCAGTCCATCAGTCCATAATTTCGAATTCCGGCTTATTAATTATGCTAGGTTGGTTTTTCCGTTTGCTAACGAGCTGGGAGAGGAACTCGTTTTTTGGTAGATTGTAAAGAGGAAAAAGGGCAATAATAGGTAAATAAAAACAGCTATTGGATCTGATAAGTCCAATCGACGCCGGTTTGTATCAACACGCACATGAATTAGGATTTTCCGATAGACTCTCCCCGTATAATTCAAGAGCACTCACTGCTCTGTAACGGCAAATTGATGGTTTTATTATACGTATCAACAGGCGCGTGAACACCGTTGGAAAACCCATATCGATTTGTTTAGACGGCATGAAAAGGAAGTGCGGTCAGAAGCGTGAAGAACTTCAAATTTCTAAGGGGAATTTTTTTCCCACTTGCGATCGGACAGCTTGTTCATCATCTTCAAAGTACCTTTTCAACATTTTGTCGGGTATTCCCACGATTTATGCAAGAAATTTATCGTTTGTTTCACAGTCCTTTATTTAGAACCATTTATACGCCAGTTCGTAATTGACATTTTATAGAGTTACCATAATTCTTCAAGTTGTAAATAATAGAAATTGATTATTTCATAATGATTTCATCATTTCCTTTTGCAGGTTTCCTTGCACAAAACTAAACTCATGAAATTACCTAACAAAGTTTTTCAAAGATATTTATCAATTATATCTTTGTAAATATAAAAGAAGGTAATAAAAATAAAACATCAACCCCTTCCCCACCCTAGAATTCTTTTGCCCAAATAAATAAATTAAAACTCTCAGACAATATTTTGAAGTAAAATAGAAGATTTCTAGCTGCCGCCCGAAGCGATTTGTTATCTGTTGTTTGTAATTAGTAATAATAAAAATTAGTAATAACTTTAAAACAAAATTTATAGGCAAACGATGAATTCTAAATTCTAAGCTCACATGCATCCATCCATAACATTAATTAGTATATCTGTCAGGTATCCAAGACATTGCCTTAGGCATTGGTTCCTAAAAAGGTTAACGCGATTTATAAGTGCTTGCTCATAAAAGATAGCTCCAAAATAGATTGTATTCTGATACATGTTCTGTAAAATAGAATTGAAATTTTAGGCTCGGCACCTCATTTTGGAGCTGTAAAACGTCACAATATATTAAGATATTTTTCTCCTTTGGTAATTAGGTAATCTATATGGTTTTTCAATAAAAGTTTTCTATCCAGGGTAAGTCCCAAAAATTTAAATGTCGTACAAACTATAAAGGAAAATCCTTCTATTTCCATCGATTCCCCAAAAGGAGGGACATTTTTTCGCCGCGGAGATCCTCATTGCCCAGTCCTTAAATCTTGAATTACATCAAAACTAGTCAGTGAATATATCTCCAAAACCTGGGAAAACACAACAACCTGATGATATCTTGGGTGCCAGGGCACAGGGGAATTCTGGGTAACGAAGAAGCAGACAAACTGGCCAGAGGAGGATCTGCAAGACCATACATAGGCCCCGAACCTATCCTTGGGATAACAAAAACAAACATTGAATCCTCCATCCTAGAATGGATCCAGACAAAACAAAGAGAGAAGTGGTTAAACTCTAGCGGTGCTAGACGTAGTAAACTTATGATGAAACAACCCTCATCAAAATTGGCAAAAACACTGCTGCAATGGAAGAGGGCAAAACTCAGAGGAGTGGTGGGACTACTAAGCGGTCACTGGTATCTCCGAAAACATCTACACAACATGGGTATATACAATGATGATCCCATTTGCAGATTATGTAATGAGGAGGAGGAAACAGCCGCTCAGATCATCTTCGAATGCGAATCAACAGCTCAATGAAGGTTCTCCTACCGAAGCAGACAAATCTATTACTCGGCATTGTGCCAGTCGGTCCTTTTGTACGCGGCCCCTGCGTGGGTACGAGGACTACGGGCAACTGACTGGGCAATAGCCTTGAGTGCCCAGAGAACGGCGTTACTAGCTATAATACAGGCTTACCGGACGACTTCAACAGATGCACTCCAGGTCATAGCTGGAAGGCCACCGCTTGATTTACAAGCAAGGGCTGTGTCCGCCGCCTGGGAACTGGCAAACGGGAATCAGCCGAGTATCCCCATAACTAATGCACGAGATGCGAACATGTGGATGATCCTGAATTCAGCCACCGATACATATTTGAGTAAATAACTGATCAATGACAAGTTTGAGCTTGAATCACATTTTCAAGAAACATCGGCTTTTTATATTTTACATTTTATATACATCACCAGTAATAAAATTCCATGGAAACCGTTCGATCAACCAGGCTAGGCCAATCTGTCTCGGTCACCTTTCCTATTTTGCTTACGTGTGCAAAAATACGTAGATTGAATAAATAAAAATAAAAAACTTTTGTTTTCAGTACTCATTGTTTTTAGTTTTTTATTAAATTTTATTTATTTATTTTCTGTTTATTTTTGTAATTATTAATTGTTCTCGATGTTCGCCGCGGAGTTAGGGACGGCGGACCCCCAATTGGTTCGCGGATAAGCCCCAATATACATCATGATATCAGCTGTTCTTTCTGACGTACAGGATTAAATGTAGTGTTGCTTAAATATGCAACATGATCGTATAAAGCGGGGTAAACAAAAAGTCAATAAGGCAAGAAGCGGCCGTTGTTATAACAGTAATTTATTCATGATAATACGTCGGTGACGTGGTAAAGCTGTCGCCCTTAACCGCATACTACGTACCCAGTAAAGAATAGTCAACGAAAACAGATCTAAATTAAATTATGGATGAGTTTAACATGGTAATTTAAAAGAGTCGTGGGTTAGGTTTAGGTAAATTTAGATAGTTAATTTTATTTATAACAAAAGAAAAAAGACTTCTAAAAAAGAAATTTATAAATATATACGAGCATGGATTAAAACCGTCTGCCTTAGGTTGTTGCTATCATAAAAACACTATGGAAATTTTTAAAAAAAATTGATTAAAAAAGTGGTAGGAACAGAAAAATAACAACAAAGCAATAAAAAGTGAACAATGCTAAGTAAATAAAATAAAACTGGAAAATACAAAGATGAGATGGCTTTGGAGAGCAAACCAGAGATTTACTGAGTCGTATCAGTCTTGATAAGTAATTTAATAAGCCGATTCAAATCTCTATCTCCATGTGTGGCATGTATTCGCGTATTCAATTAATCTGTACGGATCAAATATACCATCCAGATATTTAATTAGGAGATCCTTACTTAAAACAAAATTTCCCAAATAAAACTGACGTAAACCGGCCGAATTCAAATGTAATAATGCCTCACTCTCAGCTTAATAAGCTAAATTATTAAATTCTCTTAAAAGGCAACCTTTAAAATTCGCTTTGTTAAAATGAAAGAATGCATTTGTTTCTATTATATTGTCACATTTGTAGCAGCAACGTTTGAAGATTTTCTTTCCGCCCTGATGAATTTTCCCAGGGAGGAGAAATGTCGAAATCATAATCTCTAAAAATATTACGACAACGAGAAAACCATGATAGTTAGTCTCTATAATTGCTATAGCCCTATCCCTAAAGAGTTGTGAAACAGTTGAACGACTACATCTTAAAACAAAATCCAAGTGAAGTTTAAAGTTATATACAAAACGAAGACCTCGAAAGATTTCGAAATTATATAAATAGTTCGGATTAGCTGAATGAGAGAAAATAGTTTCCGGATAAACAAACGTTGTTTTTCAATTGACTCAAAGTATCCATACCAAACTTCGCAGCCAGAACCTAGGATGGAAAGGCTGGAACAGTATGAAATAACTTGAATTTCACTTAGATTGGAACGGCATCATTTGACATGAGACCAATGTTTAGGTACATCCGTACATTTAACTCTGAAGAGAATATGAATCATTTGGTCTTATTTATTAAAGAAAAGAAGTATTTATTTGATTATTGGGAGGGCACATGTCACGAGAAACCAGGCAATCCTCGTATTCAGTGGGTTCGAGCAATAGGTGGATCGAGAGCTTATGTGAAACTTTTGTAATCGGGAACGGATCAGTTCGTTGATAAAAGGAATGTTGAGGCTATTGAGGATAGTGAGGTTAGTGACCATTTGTCTAAAAACATTTGATTGTTAGGATTGGATATGCTGGATGTAGGTTGGCTTGGCAGAACACCACAATTCCACTCCATATATCCAAAGTGATCGCGGTAAAGTCTTGTAAACGGTTAGTTTAATTTTGACTTTCAAGACAGATTTCATTATTAGAAGTCATCGTAGTCGTCCAAGTCTTCTACAATCTTGATTCTGTTAGGACTTGTGTGGGGATTCTACGCCAGTCTGCTGTCTAATTATAGTTTTCAGTATTTGACTTGAATGGAAGTCGGTATCTCTTTGTTCTCGATTTACAGAGGAGGGAAAATTGTTCTTTCAATGTAAATGTACACTGTGTAAATTTCCTTATTCAGTCGTGTGACAAGTCTTCGATAAGTTCAAGTTGTTTTTGAATGTTAGTTGTAGCTTCGTAGGATTCGAGTCAGAGAACAAAATTGCAGTATCGTCCGCGTAGATGGGGATGATTGTATTAAGATGTATTGGTAGGTATGTCAGCAGTATAAATTATAAAAGGATGGGACCAAAAATGCTCCACCCAGGTACGCCTGTTGGTATTTGTCTGACTTCGGAAAACTCGTTGCCGCACCTCTCTCTAAGGGAAGTCGGAAAATTTCACAATAAGGAAATTAGGGTTGGGAAGGAAACTGTTAAAGCATGCTCGTGTGTCAAACCCTATCAAAAGCGTGCGCTACATCTAGGAACTCACGCAAGCAATACTTTTTATTCTCTAGATCACAGGAGATAGTCGACAACTCTTAAACCTTGTTTGATCCTGGATGTATGAGGACGGAATTGTTGAGAAGGAATGATTGTATTATAACTTCTATGGGTATTATTTGCTTTAGAAGGAGATTTTTAAGTACTGTGTGCATTGCAGGAAGAAGGCTGAGGATCTGTAAGAGGAAATGTGGTTGGAAATTTTGTGCGCTTTAAGAATGAAAATAACGACGGAGCATTTCTGTAAGAGAGGATATCGGTGGTTCGTTTTTAATTGAAAAAAATATACAGATGCTTTCTTATTTTGATGATAGTTTTTTGTATTGGCATAATTTTTTTTAGTGTTCCATTTTTCGTTCTTAAAATGAACTACCGATTTAGGTAACATTGCCCACCGATATTAATTTTACTATTTCGGATGTTAATTTTACTATTGGTCGGTGTAATGTAATCATAATCAAATAGGCGTGGATTACATATAGGAGCCGAAGGCTATGAGAGTGGAATTCGGATTATGATATTAAGGCGATTAACAGGGCCTTTTAACTCATGCCCTTTAATCCTACCAGCTTACGATGTTTGGCAGGAATGAAAAAGATCTTGGTCTCTTCAGACAAATCCCGACGGTACCCTTCTACGATTTTGGCCTAACAGCCGGGTTTGGCCATGGTCCTGGGCTTAATATTTGATAAAGCTCCTGCCTGTACAGTTGAAGTAATCTTGCTTGTAACCCGATTAATAAAAAGAAGACGGGCAAGGGCCCAGCGAATAAAATCACTACGGAAAGTGCTTTAGTCTCAGACTTTGTAATGCGTCCTATTGTTTTAGATATTGAACGACCGACGCTCATTTTCATATGGCACTGTTGTTATTACGCTTCAGTCTTAACTGAAAACGTTTGGGCAATAAAAGATGCTAAATGGATTAACCATTTTAATAACATTTTCAAGATAACATTGAAAATTTTTTTATAGCGCCCAAAAAAAAAAAAAATCTTTACATTATTGTTACATGTAGCACAGGATCTTGATACGGCCTGGCAGCCGGTAATGTTTTATAAACTTAAACGTTTCCTACTCACTCCTTTTTATCTTATCTTGAAATCCTATCTAACCGACCGTTGCTTCAGAGTAGAGGTGCAGGAATGAGTTCTCGGAGTGAGACAAAAACAATCCGGCGTCCCAAAAGCATTCTTGGTCCCATCCATTATATCATTTATACTGCTGACCTACCTATACTCCCTAATACAATCATTACCACATACACGGACAGTTTTGTCTTTTAACTTGAATCTTATCCAAGCAGCTTCCAACACCCAAGAAAAACTATAATGCTTTATCGTATAGACTGATGCAAAAAGTGGAGGAAAATATTGAACGAAGAAAAATATACTCAAAACGTTCACATTGAAAAAACAGTCTTGCCGTCTACTGTACATGAACAAAAAGAGATAACGACATCCATTTAAGTCATATACTTAGGACTATACCTAGACTGATCCACATACGAGACAAAAATTTTACAGAAGAACTACTGATAACTACGAAGACTAGGACCAAAATCCGTTTTGCTATCAACACTAACTTACCTTATACAAGATACGACCACTTTGGTCATACGGAGTGGGATTGTCGCGTTCTGCCATGTCATACAACATTCATACATCCAATCCTGCTAATCATGAGTTCAGAGACAAGTTGTCAAAGCTCCTTACAACGTCACTAACTTCACGACCTTAACATTCCTTTAGTGAACGAACGTTACCCTTTCCAAATGTTACACCCCAACCTTTCGATTCTTCCTTGCCCTACTGCTCGAACCCGCTCTACACATGCCCATCCAAAAGACCGCCTCTTAGCCTTGATTGTCGATTGCCTCAGCACCTCATTACTTCTTAATCTCTCATGGGAGTGCCAGTATTGGCTGGTTTCTCATGACATTAGTGTTGCCGTGTGAAAAAACGTTTTGTGATTACATTTGTAATATGTTTTAAATGTATAAGGTACAAATAAAATACATAATTTAAAAAAATAAGATTGATGAAATGTTATATCTTACATAATCACAAAACCGCTTTTCTATATTCCTCTAGGTTTGAAGGAATGAAATTCTGTACTTTAATGTAAAAATTGACTAAAAGCTAAAATATTTGTATGATTTTTGTGTGATCTGCTGGGTGATTAATTTATAAATTGTTTTGGTGCTCATTCTCTTTGGATGTAGACTCGTGGGCCTTGCATGCTCTTTATTCCTACGGAACAACTAGGCACAAGACAGCTAACCGCAAACATGAAGGGTATAATTAAATACTGTTCACATTAAATATCGTCAAAATTGTTTTCTAGGTACGGAGCTTTATTTAACAAAACAAGAAACCTCCTGTTTAAATCTATATATTATATGACAAACAGGTGTATTAGGCAACAAAGTGCGCAATAACACCCTGTGCTATTCACACCAAATAACTCATGAAAATATAAAAGGAATGTAATGTATTGTATACAATTTTGTACGCATAATACCTCTCAGGGGGAGTCTTGGGATAGATGTAATAGTTTATTTATAAGTTTATTTATATATTGATTATTTCTTTTACACTTGATAATGCTATGCATTTAATAATGTACCTTTTTTCTGTGATGACAACAGTTATTGTCGTATGTTAATCTCACTATTGGTCAGACTAACTAAGGAATGCTAAAACATGGGATTAGCGATTGGAACGAAACTTTTTGTGGTAATATTAAATTGAAAAATATTTGACATTTATGCGACCGTTCTTGCCAATGAAACATATAAGCTAAGTTGATGATGATGAGGGGAACGACTAAGTGGGGTTTTATGTCCCCAATCACTGCAGCCTTCTGGCTTATTGTACTTTCCTACTTCCTTAGTTCAGCCCAGTTGATTCGATTGCACAAACTACAAATGGGGTCATAATTGAATATACTCATATTGGGTAAATGTTTTCTTAGATGCTAGTAACTCTCACGCCGAGGTCGTGGGTTCGATTCCCACCGTCGCCTCTGGCCCTTTTTTCCCGATAACCCCCAATTTGAACACACAAGAATTCGTACCATGGCTAATATGCAAGATCATAAGGCAAAAAAAAATGCTATTGGGTTGTCCGGAAAATAATGCAGGATTTTGGTATTAAACAAAAAAAAAGAAACTAGTTACTTTAAAGCAATGTTCTTTAATCAAAATAATTTCCCATACTCTCAATACATTTCTCCCAACGTGTTGGTAACTTATTAATTCCGTCTGAGTAGAATTCAGAATTTTTAGAATTGATAAAGTCAATAAATGCATTTTCCAGTTCCGTTTGATTTTTGAATATTATGTGTTGTAAGTAGTGGTCCAGGTGTCTAAAAAAATGGTAGTCAGTAGGCGAGAGGTCCGGAGAGTAGGGTGGGTGAGGCAAAGTTTCATAGCCAAGCTCCAATAATTTTTGTGACGTTACACGTGACACATGTGGTCGAGCGTTGTCATGCAACAAAATGGGCCCTTTCCGATTGACCAAAGAGGGCTTCATTACTGCCAATTTCTGATGCATGGTATTAATTTGGTTACAGTATGATTCAGCATTGATGGTTTCGCCAGGATTTAAGAAGCTGTAGTGTATTAAACCAAATGAAGCCCACCATACCGTAACCATTACCTTTTTTTGATGAGTTGGGGGCTTTGGAAAATGTATTGGAGCTTCTCCTTTGTCGAGCCACTGTCCAGAACGTCTAGTGTTATCGTAGAGAATCCACTTTTCGTCACATGTAACAATTCTGGCCAGAAATGGGTCATTTTTGTTTCGACAAAGAAGTGATGCACAAACATCAAAGCGCTGATTTTTTTGGCGATCGTTTAATGAGTGTGGAACCCAATTTTCGAGTTTTTTCACTTTTCCAATCGCCTTGAGGTGGTCAGCGACGGTCGTTTTACTGACTTTGAGTTGCTCTGCACCCACCACTGATCGCAGAACATCATCATTAAGAGAGGAAGGCCTTCCACGACCTTCTTCATCTTCAAGGCTGAAATCTCCCTCCCGAAATTTTTTAAACCACCTTTGCACAGTGCACTCATTAACACAACCCTCGCCCCAGACTTGGTTAATGTTTCTAGCCGTTTGGGCTCCGCTTCGGCCGAGTTTAAACTCGTAAAAGAAAATCGTACGAAATTCTCGCTTTGACATTATAAGGATGACTGAATTATTTCCAAGTAGCGGAATGCTACAGAGGTAAACAAACAATATCATTTGGAAGAGGATTAATAAGTGTTGACATTCATACAAATGAGTAATCCTGTAAACGTAAACAGAATATTTTATATAGATTTTTTTTAATGAAAACTTAAAATCCTGCATTATTTTCCGGACAACCCAATAGTAACAGGTATCATAGTTCTATGTCTCTTCAGATTTTAAGACCTTTTAACTGTACCAGTGAATTTGCCACTGTTGTTCAGGGTTGTGATAACATATGCTTAGTGTGTCTAGCACCTCTAGAGTTTATTCACTTCCCATTTTGCGTTTTTGTAATGCATTCTGTGATGGAGGATTCTGTCTTTTGTTATTCCAATAATAGGTTCACGGCCTATATATAATATTGCATACCCTGGTCAGCGTGTCTGCGTTTTCGTTACCCTCGTGTCGTGGAACCCAAAATATCATCAGGTTGTTGGGTTTCTCCAGGTTTTAGAGATTTTCGATGCGTAGAGATGCTTTTACAGTTGCTTGGCTATTGTATTTAATGAGTCTTTTTTTGTCAGTGTTACCTCTTTTAAGATTTTGTAAGGCATAAGCGTTGTTGGTATGTATTCCAGCTTAAAAGACCAACGTGTACTTCAGTAATGAGTTTAGTTACTCATATTTATACAGAAAACGTTTGATACGTTAATTGTCTCAGCCATCTCTGTTTAACCCCGATCTGGTTTATTCAGGATAAAATTTTAATAGACAATTTAAACAAAATCAACGGGCGCTAGATAGTTTTTGACTATCATCCGGGATACCAACTATTGGGGACTATAGCTCCGAGTGAGACGGAGGGTTCGGTAATAACAATTAATTTATGGACTACGAACAATTGATTAACATGGAAAACACTATAAGAAAGAAAGAAGTGCGATGCTTTAACTAATTACGTATATTTGTAATAACCAAATAAAACAACTTATCCTAACTTAATTTAATCCCTACATACATATGAATTAGGCTTTTTAATTTTAACGAAAGTGACAACTCACTTGAGACGGGAACCGGGTATATCCAACACTACGGTAGCTGAGCACTTCGTAGTCTCTTTATTTCGGTCTAAACTCAAAGTGCTAGCTGTGATTTTCAAGTTGCAAAAGGTTAACCCGATCGGTAATTTTTTTCCCTATTCACGAGCTTCGACCGACACCTAATCCTCGGCGTCTTAGTTCTCCGACCCCACCTCTTTCTCCTCTCGTAGAGATGCTGGTTAGGGCTAACTTCCCTGTTGTTCCTTATATCGCCGTGACACTGACCGTGCTGATGTCTCTTTTTCCATCTCCGGGCCTGAAATTATTTACCCGGTTACATTGTATCTGATTTCTTCGCAGGTTGTAAATAGTGTTTCCGGGATTATATTGTCAGTCACTATTTATAAGAATAGGTATTTTATTTTATTAATTATTGTTGTGGAAGTCATACCTCAAGGTGCCGGTGTTTTTGAAAAAAAGTCCATTTGTAAGTATGTCGGGTTCGAATGCAGGACCGCTGGATTGGAACCTGGGATGTTTACCTTACAGTGATGAACGCCGTATGAACGCCTAAACCGTTGGGGCCACCGACGCCCATTCATGGTTATTAAATACAATATCTCAATTATTTCTGTGTTGACGTAGGATAATAAAATAATATGAAAGATCGGATCAAAACATATTATATATTTAAAAAAATTAAAAAACGAAATGAAGCTTCTAGTAAATGAAGTAAAAAGACGTTTTGTTTTTGAACTTTTACTGCGAAATCACAAAATCATAACATTAAAACAGCAACACAGGTCGAAATATAGGACATTTCAGATCTTCAGAATCCTACGATACACACGTAATGACATAAACGTAACTCTATACATAAATTATAACTAGAGATATAAAATTTGGAGAGTTTATGATAATTTCATTATTGCTTTTTTCATTTATAGGGACATAAAACCTTCAAATTTTTGATAAAAGCTTAAGAAGAGTTATTTAGTTTGCTAAGGGTTGTATACTGTCAAATTTCGATCAAATCCAGAGGAGTTATGAATTTTCTATGTAAAACACTGTAAAAAAAAAGTAACTTCCCCGGATGAATACAACCCCAACAATGTCTATGTATTTTATTTTTATAAGAATTCGTATTTTAGAGAATTAAAGAGCGCTTAAAATGAATTCGAATTGTTAAACAAAAGAAAGTTTCTTGGCCTAGTTTGAAATTGTTCCCTTGAAGGCACCACTTGGGAGAAAATCATATTTTAAATTATTTAATATTTTAATTTTTTCTCGGCTTGTACGGCCAGTTATTATGATCTCTTGGTCATATGTCGAAATGTATCTAATATTTTTCGAACTTGTGTCTCCACAAAAAGTCAAATACGTGGCCACCTCAGTCCCCCCTCCGTAAGATTTCTTTTATTCTCCAAATACAAACTATGACTAATGTCTATAGTTTTGTTTTTAGAACTTTTAAACTAAAATTAGAAATATTGGCTAAAAAAGTCAAACAATAAAAAAATGATTATGCAAAAAGTAACATTAAATTTCAACATTCTTATTTCCCATCATGGCCAAATTTTATCCTGTTATTAATTTGTCCACGAATATACAATAAATAAATATTACAATAAATATTACATACAATAAATATTAGCTGATAGTAAATTTTCTATAAACATTAGACTGATAATTATTATTTTCCCGATGGCTATCAGTTTTTATGATTTATGCTTCTCATTTAGCAAGCAGATATTTTATCCATTGTATTTATTTATAGCTTACAGCATGTCAGGTCGAAACCCATGGTCTGTTATTACGTATATACGCCCAGTTTTTCATATAGTATTGACGCCATATTATATGAAATCAGCCCAGGAAATGAGCAAGTGACCAGTGGTTAGTCTATAATTAAACTTTTATCAATTTATATAAAAATAGGGCAAACAACGAGTGAATTTATTATTTATTTATTAACATACGATGTTTTAAAATGAGTACAAAATGCAACTGTTATGTAAACGTTTAAAAAAAAATCTTCAGAACCACTTCCTAAATTAAGTCAAACTTAGTATTCCTTATTAGTTTTAATTGCCATCTTGTTTGAAAAATTAACGATTTATGAGAATAAAAAGTAATTATTACATTTTCTGTTCCAGATGTTACATTGCTGAAATCCAACTGACTAAAAGGTAACCATTATTTTTCAATTCAATTTAACTTTTTGGTATTTTCATTATATCCATAGGCATATAGGATAAAGTTGGTTTAGATAGGTTTGTGGGCTTTAAGAATCTTCGAAATGTGTCTGTTCCGACGTAACCTACGAGGTCTCCTTGGTCAGCGATCCCAGCCGCAAGACTTCAGCCCATATATCCCAGATCAAACCTTTCGGGGATGGTATTCGTTTCCCAAACAATTGTACTACAAAAATCAGCCTCTGGGACGGGACAAGTTTATTAATTTTTTACAGTTGATGGGTTTTGCTCAGCGAGTCTGTGAACACGTGTACCGGCACAGATTCACTTATCGGTTCTGTCTCCAATCGCGGGTTTTTTAGCTATTCAAACGCGTTTCGGCATTGCGCTATCTTCAATTAGTAGGGTTTATATTGTATATCCTTGGGTCCGTTGCTGTCGTTGCGGGCTTTGCGCTAGGGCGCGTGGTCATGGTGTTAGTAGAATGTCATTGAATCTGGCGCAAAATGCGCCTAAGCCGCCACTCGAGTACAGAATATCCCTATCTATTAAGTTTCTTGGGACCTGAATAACATGGATCGGCGATATAATCCTTGCGTCGCGTTTAGAATCACCGTTGTCCAAGATTCCAAGTTGGGTAAGAGTGTATGGCAATTGATTATGGTTAAAACCTAACTTGAATATCGTTGTCAAAAATTAGTTGTCTATTCACCTTATGGCACTATAGTATTGGATGACGGCTATTCTGGAGTTCTCGAATTCTTTTAACATAGACATGTGTGGGGGCCACCTGCACTTACCACGGTACCCGCTATGGGGCCACTACCGGTTATGAAATGGTCTCGGCCACCACTCTGCGGCCAATCAGAGTAGAGCCCTTTCGTATATAAGCAGGGGCACTGCTCTCACCGACGAGATCTCACTGCACGAAGTCTCGAGACTCGTCTACCCTACGAGCGCTCACCAATCCCTAATGAAGTACCGACAACGACAGCAAGGGTACTCGCGGCATTAGCCTGGAACTCGCCTTCTCAACACAACTTACTTGACTGTACTGGCCAACTGCTGTACTCGGCTACCTGTCGCACCAGAGTCCCTTCAACCGCTGCAGAGTCAACCGACTCACGGCCCCCGGACTTCAGCCAACGGTTCTCTCGGTCACAGACTCTGCGGCCAATCAGAGTAGGGCCACCAAAAACTCCCAGTCACTAAAACGTGTTTTTGGACTGGATACACAAATTCATTTACGTGAACATTTTCGCGTCATCGATTTTGCATCACCAGTTACTGCGGAGTCATTAGGTTAGAAGAGATTAGAAAAGGTCGAATTAGAAGTCATTGAGAAAGAACAACCACATAGAGGAATTAATAAAAAGAAGGAAATATGTTGAAACAAATTTTCCTCATTATTATTGGTCAATCATTTCGCCATGCGGCTGTCAAGAGAAATTTGGGTATCGATGAGTCCTAACGATCTGGAAAAAACCATCATTCCCACAAATTAAAATAGGTTGTCAGTTGAAATGGTTATAACGAAGACAGCCGGGTATGGAAAATTGCTATATTTAGAGCTGCTCCCTGCTTTTTCGGCGACAATGGCAAATTGCCTGTATTGATCTTCTCATTGTCAGGACTAAATTACATTTGTTTTGCGAAACAGAAAATTGTGTGTTGTTACATCTGCACGAATGAACAATGCATTCATAACTATATCTTTTCTTTATAATTGTTCTATTGTTCTACTATTACTATGAAGATTTGTTAATTGTTGCCCTATTGTTCATTCAACACTTAAATCAAATTTACAGTTTTACCATGTTGGATTCGTTACCATCCCAGGAACCTTCTAGCAATAGAAAACTTATCAAGTTAAATCAAGTTAGTATTTACCACCTTTGAAATAGTTTCCCTTTCTTTAAATTCGTATCAGTTTTCAAGCAACACTGATGGTTGACAATATGACATTTTTAAATCTTCGCTATTTGCCGCTAATTGAAATATGCACCCTTCATTCGATTTAACTTTGCAACTGCAAAAGAGAAGGAACAGCACGAAGATAATTATGACAGTAAAAGTTTGGAGTTATTTATACGTTTACCCGTCACCGAGTTATATATTTCCACCTGGAAAACTCACAATTTAATCTTTATTTATGAACACTATCATCTCCTACCTTTGTCTGCAACCCCCTTGCTTCGATATGACCTCGAAGCATTTCATTTCTTTATTTCGGCACAAATTGCAAAGCAAAATGTGTTCCACTAAACTGCCTATTGTTGTGTTTTACGTTGTTATAACAACAGGTAGAAAAAATCGTAATATAAAAAAACAAACAATCGTGGCCGGCAAAGTAGATATTGATAAAGATTGAAAACGGAATCGTTTTATGATCTCTCTTATCCACATTTGTGTAAGTTTTATTTCTTTTCATGCACGAATGCTCCTAATGAAATGTAGTACGGACGTTGTAAAAACGATTAACTAACATGCTAAAGATTTTGATATTCATTCGCCTTTGTTACTCCAGTTTAAATATAAAACATTGCGTTGGTGATTTGCCATTCCAACTCTTTTCGTCTTGCTCCATGTATTTGTGTCTGGTAGTTTTCACTAATACGTCGTACATTGTAAAACGAAGAAACAATTAAGAACTGAGTTTGTTGGCAATAACACAATTGGACATGGGTCGTAATAATCAATAACTTTGGAGATTAAAAGGTAGATTTATCCCAAAACCTTACCCACTATCTTTTCGGTTTTAATTGACTTTTCAAAACAAATTATAATGAAAATTCGTTTTTAATACTCTTGATGTATATTAGAATAATCGTGGAAAGCACAGACAAGTAATGTTCGGACATTTCAGAATGTTAAATGCAGCTGCGTAGCTTGATGACGTGATGAATATGATGACAAATGAGCGTCGGTTATAACTAAATTCAGCATATTCCAGAATAATTGCCATAGCAGATAAGCCTTGACGCCATTTCAGTATCTTACACTGCAATAAAGAGGTTTGTTATGACAGGATTGTGAAACTTCTTGTAGCTGCTTTTGGCTAATTCAATGATATATTGAAAGATTGTCGTCAATGATACGATTGGATACTAAGAAAACAGCTTTGAAGATCGTGCTAAGGATTTGGATTGTAAGGATTGTGTACGTCAGGTTGAACCCCAAACTTCGATGCCGTAATTCCAATTGAGTTTCAGAATGGAAGTATAAATAAGTCATTTACATTTTAAAGTGACTTTTGTAGTTTTAAAAAAGTCTGAAGCTTCATTTCAGTTTTTCATTTTAGCCGCGTGTAATTATTTCTCTATACAAAACCCAGAGTAGCTACATTAGCTATATGACTAGAAGTAGAGGGCTGATAGTATTGTAGTTAATGAGAGCAGTGATAGATCGTAGGGTGAAAATGACATGTTCACAGTTTTATTATTATTGTCCACCACATAAGTCACTGCACAAGGAACGTTACAGCAGTAGTGTGAGCACGTAACAAAGGTGGTTTCAGAAAAGGTAGATATGTTTGCTGTGTAGGATAGTTTCGAAGATGCTTCCTTGTATATCTTTGGATTTGTGCGATAAATGACCGATAGAGAGAAGCAACTGACTTAAAGTGTCTGTAGGATTTTAGAATCTGATAATGAAACTGGGAACTCTCATCAGGCGTAAATATCTAGAGGGGTGCGGTATGTTTTCTCATATGAAGGTTTGTACGACGGCTAACTGAGTTTAAAAATTCTCGAAAAATAAGTTTTTGGTTACTTGATTGATGACCGTTCGAAGGATTCTTGATTGTAAATGTGTTGACACAAAATGGCGTATTATCTTGCAGCAGTAGTTTTGAGTCAATGACATTTTAGTGTGCGTTATTGACAAAGGTTTCTTCATAATAACAAGACTTCAACGGTGGATTCGACGTGTGTCGTTCGAATAAATTAAAAAAAAAAAAACATTAGGTAAAAATGCGGAAAAGATCAATTAATAAAATCACGACTCCTCATCAGTCAGGCGGTGAGAAAAATAACTATCATTTCTCCAAACTCACTTCCGTGACAACATTGATTGGGAAATATTTTTTTATTATTCGGAAATCGTGAGATGCGGTCTGGTGTGACGTAGTTTTCAGAAAAACATTTTCTTTATCGTGCCAACGTTTCAGTCTTTATTGAGATCATCTTCAGGGCTCAAAGTGTTTGTTTTCTGCGTAATTGTGCCATTCTTGTGTGTCGTGTTGTGAGTGCCCTGAAACCTACGTCACACCAGACCGCATCTCACGATTTCCGAATAATCATCGACTAACGGTCACTAATCACCACATGTTTCGGCCATGCAAATACATACAAGATATGAATGATGTACACAGTATAGAAATTTTAAGTTTAATCAAAGTATTTGTACTCACTAAAAGTGTGTGTTTTCTGTGTAGATAGTAATTGCTGTGGGTTGTGTTGAGAGTGTTAGTGAGGTATTAATGTTTTTTGTTTTTATATGTTTGATATTGTAGGAGTGGGGAAGGAAGTAGGGATAGAAATTCATTTTTCTATCGAGGAGTTGGATTCTTGAAGGTGAAAGGGACCGACAATGGAAATTAGGGGTAATGGTTTGTCGTTCAGGCCTGGTTAGCCTTTCACGATTATTATACGAACAAACTGAGGCTTGTCATCTGTCGAGCCCCAAGCCTTTGATGTCGGAGTTTTTACCGACAATACACGTGTAAGGCCGAGCCCCCCTCGAGCAATAACGAGTCATTACTTTCCCAAGGCGTGAGGTATGGCAAACTTCTGACGAGGCTCGCCAAGCCACACGCCGTGAGAACAAGTCTTAAGTGTAAATTATGAAAGGTGATACAAGTTAACATCGTCTTCCACATCATTTACTTCGTCAGGTTTTTCTCTATCATTGGATGAAAACTGATTAATTTTGCTGTCTTCCATTTTATCTATCATCGAAAAACGCTAATAAACCGAAAACGGATAAACCATAAGGAGTATATCCTTTAATTTACGGAAATAATATTAATGTTAAAGTTGAAAATCGTTCTTATTTCAAAGGCACATCTGAGTGCTACCATGTGTTTCCGTCAGTATATTGACTACGTAATTACTACATGGTTATTTAAAAACGTATTGAAACACCAATTACATTCAAGTGAAGTAATCGCTCGAAGAACGGCAATTGGTTACTCCATAACTCCTCCGTCCTTAAGTTCGAAACTCCTGCGAGAAAAAAGGCAGTCCTGTAAAAGCAGACGCAGGTGTCAGCTGAATCGCCACTTCTTGATGAAGGTCTTCTTTAAGAGTTACTTGCGTCTCCCATGGAAGTGGTTTGTCTTCTTTATGGTGTAATAAACAAACATGGAGAGTATTGACAGAATCCCATTATAACATGAACATAAATTGTTGAAAATGTCGCGGGAACATCTAACAGTTCCAATGGTTGCATTTTTCCATTTAGTTTATGTAATTCTTCAAAAGATATATTACCTATCGCCACTCTAAACACCGCGGTTTGTGTAAACGTAACTTTCGATTCTTTAAATATTGGTACAATTTTTTTATTTAACAATACTTCATTTTTGTCTAATTTAAATAAACTAGTATTAGATACAAATATTGTATCATTCACATCATTTCTTTTAATTACAATTGTTTTAATTTTAAAAGCTAAATAATAGTCTATAAATGGTACATATTTGATAAATGATGTGTTGTGTAGACATATTTACAATCAAAAGGGTTTTCATTTGCAATTATTTCATTAATAAAATTATGATTAATTTTTGATTTGTTGCTACAATAATTTAGATTACTGATACCTATGCAGGTAGCAGTAAAGAGGTCATTCTGCGCATTGTACTTTGGTTAATTGCCAGTGTACTAAGTCTGGGCAATATAAATGTAATATTTCTTGTATTTTTCAATGATTCAAGATAATCATACGTAAGGACGGGAGGATGTAATGTTTCAAGTTTACAAAATTCTATAGAGTTTTCTACATCATTAATTTTGTTTTCTAACAATACTAGATTTACGAATGCAGCATTATAAATTTTGCTTATTTCTAATTGGTTTTTATATAGGATTTGTCAGTGATTTTATTTTTCTATTATTGTTTTGTATAGTCTAAATGTCACGATTAATTTGGTCAATTAATTTTTAATGTTAGAATTGAAAAGCATTACTTTGGATAGCGTTCTTTGTCATCCGAGTCCGTATTTCCGGTAATTCAAGATATTGCTTTTCGTAAAACATTAATAAGCCATCGTTTTGACCTTTTAGTTTTGGTTTCATTGTTAATTAAATGATTAAATTTATTTTTTGGGTATTGATATAGTGCTAAAAGTGAGTCAGATTCGTTCAGTTTGTGATTTATTAGGTCTCGTGTATATTTTGATTCATTTGTAATACTTGTCAATTAAGTGTATGAATGTAGAGTATTTATCTATTATTTGTGCCTGTGATAAGTTGAATAGCAACAATGCCAGGTCAAGTCAATCATTTGTACTGGTCTGACTCGTTTCGCTGAAGTCACGAGTAGCAGTAGAGTAACGTCCTCATCTGTAACATTTTCTGAAAATTTCCGTGGTCTCTTTATAAGATTGGGGTTGTATTTTACATTGTTTTCTTTGAAATGTGGCTAGTTTTGTGTCGTGAGAATAGTTTCCTTTTTTATATTTAGGTTTGGCTTTTCCAAACTATTTGTCTCGTATATAAATTTCTACTTCGAGACTTTATTGCTTTAATTACAAGTTCTCTGTTGTCCGTGGTATTTTTTAACTTTCTCTTCTAGAATAATGCCTTCTGCGTATGAGTTTAGTATTGATACGAAAGTAATTTAATTAGGATTAATTTTTAGATTTGAAATTATGGAATTATTATATACTACCAAAGTGTTTTTATTAGTGGATAATTTTTTCTGTGTTTTAGATTAAGTTTTCTACAGTCAATTACTATCTCGATTTTTTCTTTCCAAAAGCTTGAAGGTCCTTCTTAGGAACTTCCAAAATTGGGCTATTATAGGGCGAATTAGAATGTTTAATTTTCTTGTTTTTTAATAATCTATCTATTTCTATTTGACCTTCTTTACGACACACGTATGGATTTCTATAATTTCACGAATAAATTAGTTTTTCATCAGTTGTTAATATTTTATGTTTTAATAAACCTGTCGGTGTTAACTTATTATTTTCCCTTTTAATAACTTCAGGATATTCTTTGAACAATTCAATAATTATTCCGAAATCGTGTGATGCGGTCTGGGGGGCACACTCAACACGACACGAAAGAATGGCACAATTACACAAAGACAAACACTTTGAGCCCTGAAGATGATCTCAATAAAGATCGAAACGTTGGCACGATAAAGAAAATGTTTTTCTGAAACCTACATCACACCAGACCGCATCTCACGATTTCGGAATAATTATCGATCAACGGTCACTAATAATCACTACTAATTCAATAATTTTATTTTTTTTCTTCGAAGTTTATTTGCTCCGTTCTAATTAGATGTCTTCCCTTACTTTACTCAGGTATAAGCATAATGACATTTCGAGGCAAATGGCTATTACTTATTTGGATCTGACATCGCAAGCTGCCTCGTTTTTTATATTATTATTATTTTTATATTTTTTATTTAATTTTAAAATTGATTTATTATTCGATTCTGGTTGCTCGAGTGTAAGTTTCACTGGTATGGAGCCACCTGGGTAAAAACTAGTTTTTTTACTTAAATCTATTTTTATGTTGAGATCTTGCACAGTTCTATACCATAGCAAAACGTCATATTTGTCCGAACTAGGAAGGAGGTAAAATTTCGCATTTACATGTTTTTGAAAGATTTCGTATAAACTTAAATTGCACTATTTTTCTCCGTTCTTTATGCCAGCGGGGGTTGAAATTATAAAGGGGTCATTTGACAAAATTGTGTCTTTGGGTATTGCTGTAGATGTAATGTAGTTTTCGAAAGATCCCCTATCTATTAGCCATTTCTGTCCGTATCCGTCAATGTGGTAATGATAGGTTTACAGAATTTAATTGATATTCGGGGGGCTTCATTTCGATTCTTTCCCTACTCAAAAAATGATCGAATTTTTCGTTTAATGTCTCGATGGTGTTTTCTAATTTAGTCAGTCCGTCTTTAACTGCATGATTCGATTTTGTTTTTTCACAAAGAGTTACTTCGCAGGGAGATCGTAAATCAGACATTCGCAGTCTACCTACGGGACGCATAGAAACAGTGTTTTGAGAATCATGTTTATAAGATCTGTTTTTATTAAATAGATGATTTGGGTCGTTGGGAGGGGGTCTTCATTATAGTAATTAATTCTTTCAAGATGTCTGAATTTAGTCCCTCTAGCTTTAGTCGAATATAAAGTAAGTTTCGTAATTCTAGAATTCTGTTAACAAATTGTATCGGGGGTTCTTTAGAATTGAGTCAAGTTTGCATTATCTCTTCTTTGAGAATTTCATATAACCTGGAATCAGCGAAATCTTGTTTCAAATGTTTAATTAAAGTAAATAAATGATTTACATCATACGAAATAAGTACATTTCTGACAGGGCCAATTAGGTTACTTTTTGTTTTTATGAATAAAACATTATGACTGTAATCTCTTTCAATAATATTTTCTGCACACAATACGCTGTATGCAGTTTCCAAAATTTCACAATAGAACGCTAGTAGTTCTGAAGGGTTTCAATCGAAGAAAGAAATGTGATAATATACTTCTTTTGTTATTTTATAATTGATTTTTGCAGACATTCTAGAAGGAAAGGTTAATTTGGAAGGCTTAATAAGCGAAAGATGCCTACTTACTCCTACGGTAGTGTTCTTCTCCTCCAGGCTGCTGGATCTTCTTTCTTCAGTATTTCGGCGATTTTCAAGACCTTTCCTCCTGGATGGGACGAATGGTCGCTGCAGGAATTTCTTCTGTCTTGACTTAACGAAAATTTTCTTCGAACCGCGATCAAAGCACCGATGTGCACGCTAAAAGTTTCGTTGAGTCAAATGGACGCAACTGCGGGACAAATGCCCACGACTGTAAAACTAGCTATTCACGCCCCTGTTCGTGCGCCAGTTACGTAATCGCTCGAAGAAGACTTTTTTTAAAGAAGGAACTTTATTGTCAAAATTGTACAATGTTTAAGTTTAAACCGACGGAATGACGGGGAGAAGGCTATCGAACGAGTAGGTAAGGATATTTGGGGATTACGTTTTTTACTATTTTAAAGAAATGCTGATCAAGATGATGGGCTGCCTTCTGGACCCGCCAGACTTGGCTGACTTTTTGATCTGAGCGCATTTTGTTACTTCATAACTTTCATTACCCGTCCATTCATAAAAATTATAATTACTACAAGCTTCTACATCCCATTTCGGCGTAATAAGAGATGCAGTCTACAATTTAGAAGAAATGAAAAATCAAGGCTTACGCCAAATAAATAAAAATAAATCAAAGCTACTGATGATTTTTGAAAACCCGTAGACTCGTTTAATACGAAAATAAATAAATTGCCAAAAAATGGCTGATGCAAATAACAAATTGCCATTATTTGAGATTGAAAGAAACGAAAGTGGTTGTCGTCGATAATTCAACAAGGCTTTTCTTCCTCGGAACGTTCTATAAGTAATAACGCATATCAAACCGCCCATCACGGTCGGTTCTCAGTTGTCAGATATCAAGCCAAGCTATCGATCAATCAACTGTGGCCATTACGTGATTCAAGTAAGTAGCGGCAAAGCAATTGTTTCGTGGTGTACAACATAGGTCAACCGAGTCCAATGACCATTGTGTTTGCTTGCCTTTCCATTGTAGTACAGCGAAACACCTTCCTTGGAAAACGATTTCATCAAGGGACTTTTGAATTAGGAGAAAAGCTCCCATGTACTGTTTCCAACGCCTTTTTACGTTGAAAAGCGTCACAAACTCGCAAGTAACAAAATTAAGTTTATTTGTTTTGTTTTTCTTAAATAATAGTGTCAATTTTGTTGTTTTAGTTACCAATAATGAAATTGAGATCAATTTTATTACAAACGAATAATATATTGTTGAGTCAATACATCTTCCATAAATTCTCGGAAAATATTTGATGGTTTAACGTGGCTAAACCATTAAATGGAAGTGCAGTCATGCTCTCACTCTTGTCAATATCTCTTTTGGTACTTGTACAGTTGGTCAACCATGCAAAACACTCTCCATTGTTTGTTACACGGCAGTGTTTTATGTCTTGTTACCAAGCTGGTACGTCGCTTTCCAAACGCTACACGTAAACGTTTACACAACAAGAATATCGTCGATTTGGGCCAACCAGATTTTTTCTGTATGTTTTGAAAGAGTAAGCAAACGCTACAAAAAATATTCAACTTCACTCTTTTCATTTAATATGTACAATAAAATTAAATCTGCAGTGGTCTGTGAGAATTATAGACTGCTTTCAAGTTGATTTTCTTCATTTTCTAACATTTTCATGTTTATGTATCCTTTCATTTACATGTTAAAACTTCGTGACGTTTAGGTCAATTCGACATATTAAGCAAAAACCTCTACAATTGCAAGTGTTTCTACTTTTGCAGAAGGAATAACGAATGTTCAAGATTTCCCACTTGTACTTTTTCATTGTAGCAATTTTTCAAAATGATAAAATTGAAGCCATGCGGTTGTTCATTTGCCTTAAGCCTAAATCTATTCTTCGTATTACGCTTACCGCCGCCTGTTGTCATACCAAAATAATCCAAATTTATTTGATCTCTTATTTCTCTACAACTCAGAATTCTTTATTATTCTTGAAGTCTTCTCTGACAGTCAAGCGGCACATGCGAGGTATGTGAGGTATAAAATCGTATGGAATTGTATGGAATCCCTGGCAGAAATGAGTGACACTAATGACCTGACCCTAGCATGGGTTCGTTGGTATTCGGGCAAAGAGGCAATAAGAAAGAGAACATGTTGGCCAAAGATGGAGTCGATATGATGAATTCTCTAAGCCCCTAACCTTGCCATAAAAATTGATCCTTAGTCCTGAATCCAAAGCTTGGTGGATCAACACCCTCGGCATGAGATACCCGAAGAGATTCATAGAAGGGCCATCCGCAAGACTTACAAAAGAATTACTGAAAGGTAAACGCAGCAGAACCAGGATACTGGTTGGACTCCTGACAGGGCACTGCCGCCTAAAAAGGCACATGCACTGATAGGAGTACTGACAGAAGACACTGTGAAGATACTACCAGGAAAAAGAGAAGAAAGCAGAACATTCTTGCAAATAGGAGAGAAAAAGCCTCAAACAAGATTATACATAAGGAGCTCCTGGCGAGGCTATGGAGGTTGAGTATATAGGATTGGTATTATCAAAGTTTCTCACATAAAAAATAGAATACTAAACAGAAATGGTACATCTAAAACTGAATGCTATTGCCAAAAAATTAATTAAATTAACAAGATATTTTCGTGGTCAAAAGATCAAAAGAGCTTGACTACGCTCTGACAGGGGAGTTTTAAATAGGAAAGATATTAACAGTACAGTATAAATATTTAGACAAGTGCATTCAAGAAAAAAGGGGGAATACGATCTATTTTTAAATGTACTTAATTCTTTTTTGTGAGTGGTGTTGTTTTTCCTTCCGAGTTGGTGTATATAACCGCATCTGGCGCAGGATTTATTTAGCATCAGTTTAAAGAGCGGGGAAAAATGAATTAATTTTAACATTCAAATTTGTTTCGTACCCTACCAGCAGACAAAGACGATTTATAGGCTAAATTTAAGAGGATTGTGTATATTGTTTTACGACGATCGCTTGATTCTGTAGCGGTCTAATCGATTGTCCGAGAATGTATCTTTAGACTTTCGTGATTCACCGCTAGGCCAAAATTTTCAATTTTTGACTTTTGTTGGTTGATTTAGCTAAAAAAATTTAAATTTGTAAATTAAATGATGAATATTAATCTATATATGCATTTAATAGTCATAATTGACCTATTAATTATTTTAATTAATCGTAATTTTTATGTAAAGTCTTGGGTGAGAAGAAAAAAAATCACGAGAGGGGGGCTAGCCGAAGGGCGTGGGTTCGAATCCCACTTGTAACACTAGCATTTTCATCTCAAACAAGACCTTACATAAAAAGTATAATTCATTAAAATAAATACTGAGTGTTCAAGACTTACCTATTAAAAAAACTATACAATTATTTTTGTTCATAATTTGTTGTACATCTTGGCTGTCTGCCTATAAAAACCGACTGTCAGAAATTGTTTAAAATTTGAAAATTTGGATTACTAACAGTTTTATTTAAATAAATGTTTTATTCACTAAACATATATTATTTCCCATAAAACAAATGTTACAATTATTTTGAAAGTCTTATTTGGAATGTGAGTATTGACTGGTAGCGTTTGTTGATTTCAAGTTAAATGTATTCAGACCTTTTACCGTCGTAACGATCCATAAATTACACAAGATTAGATCACAGTGCACAATTATGAACATATTCCCACCCCCTTTAAAATTTACCCTCGAACTTCTCCTGAATTGTATAAATAATATCTAGGAATTCATCCCCTTTATAATTTTACCTACAGTCCGTACGTTAAAACGCATTAAATATTAAACTGGAGTTACACATGTGAAAGATTGGGCTGATTAAGTTTGAGTTCCAAGCATTTCTGAAATTGAAAATCGGAGGTGGAAAAGGTGACTTCTGGAACACGTTTAAGTTATAACAAAAGGCCATCAGACTACCTTATCAAGAACAAAGCAACTTTTTCTGCAAGGAGGGAGAAAAAGTGTATTTATAACTGGTGCTTTCGCCAGTATCCCTTGTACAGTACTGCTACATACTCATACAACGCGTGTCTAACGTGTCTAAATCTGAACTGTAAGAATCCTTTGCTATACATATCGTAACTACAGAGAGAGAGTGTGTGAGAGAGAGAGAGAGCGAGCGAGGGGGGAAGAGATGGGTTTATTTAATACTTCCTTATACTTAATCTGAGTTATACAGTTTACATTATACATTTATTAGACTCTTTTGGTCCACAATGTATTTTACAATTATAATTTATAATAAAGAGAGAAAAATTACCAACAATTTAGCAATATAATTTTTTATATTTTTTTTCTTTTAGTTGTAAGTTTACAAATTTGTAAGACATAAGCATCAATAAGACAAAAAAGGTAAACTAAAATAAACAAACAAATGGTACGTTGTAGGTCTTAAATATCTCAATCTTTCAATCAATCTTATCATCTTCTCAATGGTCAATCTTTATCTATATAAATTGCAATGTATGACAATTATATTACTAAAATGCACAAACTTATTATTACCATCATTAAGAGTACTTTTGTGAGTACGTAATGATAAAATCGGTATCTAAGGGTTTGATAACCCCAAAATCAGGACAATCCATGACCATTTTTGGTCATCCAAGACCTACTTTGCTTACAGAATGTTTGTTAAAATGTGCAAAAAAGCAGTATTTTGTTGATTTGTCTTTTTAAATAATACCAAATTAGAATATTCTGAATCGTAGAACATTTTTGTTTTTATTTTTACCAGCATGAAATTAATGCACCAAAAATAATATTTTCTTAATCTCTAAATAAAGATTTATGATCATTTATACTTTTATTGTACTATTTTGATTTATACAATACGTTTTGGTGACGTTTTTTGTTTGGTCCTGTATACATTCTTGTGAAGGGTTTTCTCTCACATTTTTCTAATCCAGTCTTCTCATTTATTTCTTGTTTTGATTCACACCGTTGTCAAGAAAGGCCTATGATCAACACTCAATGAATTATGGTGTTATCGAGAAATCGAAATTCGTTTCCTTAGGATTTATGTTTTTCATTATCAGCCAGGTGCTTTGCCATTCTGGATTAACAGATGAAATGTTTCAAAAGTGTCCCATATATTGTCGCGTACAATATTAATAGAGTCTGATTACACACCAACCTAGAAATGGACGTCTTGTTTATATATAAAATATATCTGCATTAATAACAGTCTGGTTCACCTGTGGGTTTTGCTCATTGGGTGTCTCGAAATCAAGTTGATTCTTCAACACAAGACATATTGTGAAAAACGAGTTATTGCTGAAATTGTATCGCAATACTTAGCTTTGGTATTACTTTAGATAAACTGCTATAAGACATGCATTGCGGTGTCTCGTCTCTAATCGCTAGTACCTTTAGGTTTGACGGTAGTGGATTATCTTTCTCCATGTTCCTATGATCAGGGCGGGGAACCCACCCCTGACCTGTCTTTGGTGCTGTCCTGAACGATTTTTAAAAATAACACTTGTTCTTTGCCAAGGTGAATCAAGGCTTCCGCCTTTGTTATTTCGAAGTTTATTTATTTGTTTCCGATAAAGTATTTTGTTTCCTTTTACAATTTGGGGTTTGTATATTATCTGTAAATACATTTTGAGCGAATAATCTTTTGTTTTGTTAATTTTAAATTTAAAACCTGGCGAAAGAGCTGAGCCATAAATTTGGTAAACCCTTTCTTGGGGACAACCCAATAAAAAAGGGGTTACATGATAGCAGAGTGATATAGTATTTATAAGTAAAATTTTCCTTTACTAAAGTAAAATTTTTTTTTAAAGTTAATTTGTTTTAACGGTGTAATATGTCTGATCTGGTGCAGTGCTTAACATGCGTCAAGTTTGTGCAAAAAAATGAAGAATTAGTTTGTAATAAATGCGAAGGACGTTTCACTTTGGGTGCACACGTTTAGCTCCACGGCAGGCGCATACGTAAAAATGAGTTACGAACGAAAGGAGAAATGAAAGTGTGACAATTGCTCCCGTAACACAGACCCCACAGCGACAGAAACAATTAACAGTGATATATTAACGTCGAAATATGACAATGCACAATTAAGAAAACAGACTGAGACTTTGGACGAAAAATGGACCAAATTTTGACAATTTTAGCAACTATCTCATTCAACAAATCTACTATACAGGGTACAAATACACAAGAAAACAAAACAAAATTGGATACCATTCCAAAGAGAAATAGTACCGTTCATTCCGACGGCGAAACCAATAAACTTCCCGAGGCCCTCAAAGAAAACATTCCTCGTTCAGCAACGGTCGAACATAAACCGTTATTAAAATTACCTAAGTATTTGGAAGACGTTATTAAAGACGTACCGAGATTAGAAACAGATAAACCATGGTCTATTCTTAAATTTGTTAACCAACTGTATGAAATAAATGAATTAGAAAGCAATTATTTTCCGGAAATGTTAAAGTCCATCGCAGCGTACCAGAGCAATTCAATATTAAAGAATATCATAATAGACGGGGATCGAGATAAAATAGATTATCAATCAGTCGCAAACCGATTAAAATACGAATTAACTTCAGTGAAAACCGAATATACCTGCTTTCTAAAAATGGTTTGAGGCCCCTATAGTACCAACAGTAGTTTAGAACGTATGTAGAAAGCATTTCTCGCTTTGCAGAAATTTTATCTACCTACAATGAGACAGATATAGTAAAAACCATAAACAGTAGGGTGAACGAATAAACAAGAATAATATTCCAATTCAGAAATAGACCAAGAAATCTAGCTGAATTCGGATTATTAGTATCGGATGTGGAAAAATTAGATCCGAAGTCAGTGCAGACAGACGATGAAAAGAGATTTTACAACCGATCAAAATTTTTTAACAGTTTTAACTCGGGTACAGACCGATGTAAAAAATGTATTTACAAATTTAAACATACAAAAAATCGTTATGGTGACAGTAATTTGTACGATAATAATTACAGATATCGCGAATTTTACAGTAAAAATAAGGAGGAAAATAATTCATTATCCGAAAATGAATTTAAGACTCGAAATTGTAAAAACGTATTTAGAGGAAATAAAAATAACCGAACATTACAATCCAATAACAGTAATTCGGATTAGAGCGTTCGATCAGAACAACACCAACACGGTAAATCTTTTTGGGAGAATAATCCGAATTTCACTCAATAATTTAAATATGAACCTTGAACTTTGTGTCCATTTGTGCCAAATACGACTGCGACACAAACCCAAGAGACGAACTCTCTCGATTCAGATTATCCTAAACCGGACGCATCAATTGAAGCGGATCAACAATCCCAAAATTGTACTGTTATAATTCCCAACCACCATTTAACAAAAATAAGAAAATCGAAAAAAAAGAGGTTCTAGCCAAATTATAAAAAAAAAAAAAAACATCGCGTCAAAACCATTTTAAGAGAAAGGTACTAATTACAAAAGCTCCTAAAACATATGTAGATCAAAAATATAAATTACATACTAACTTAAAAGAGAACGGTTATAAAAATAATTTTAAGTTAGCCTTCAATAATCTTGAATATTACGTGTTAATTGATACAGAAGCTAATATAAGTTATGTCACGGTTTGGAATCAAATAAAGAAAAGTAAATGATTATTCAAAGTAAATGTTCTATAACAATTACTGTGGGAAATTCATATAAATTGCATAAAACCGATAAAATTAAAATTAAGATCAACATTAATAGTTATTAATATATATAATTAAATATATAATTTGGGCCTTGATTTTATCAAAAGAACATCGATGACTATAAATCCCGTCAAAATCATATCTTTATTTCAATTTCGATGCAGAGAAGAGAATAAGTTTAATGTCAAAATTTACCGAAAATCGTCACTTGTCAATTATGAATCGGAACAGGTTGTTGGATAATGTGAAAACGAAATTTCCAGATTCTAGGGACCCAGCCGCATAACGGGGTAGGTGAACTCCCCTGACGTAAGACCCTTGGGTCAGCACATCGGGGAGTGTTAACCTTTCAGGGGTGAAAGTCCAGTAGGCCAACAGAGGTGATCAGGAATCAGGTCGAACTTCGGAAAATCAGTTATACATAAATATGGCATATTTCTTAGGCAGAATAATTGTCTTACAAATTAAACTGGTCTGATTGAGTATGAAGAGAGTACGATACCTGATATTACCCGTTAATCATGTCAGTTTCTACTGTATTTTTGAAAGTTTTTTTTTGATATTTATTTTCTAACATGAATATGCATACACAATGTTAATCTGTTATCGGATTAATGGCGAGAAGGTCTCGGGGTAATTGTCGTTTGAGGAGGCGACATGGAGGGTTCTTGGGATGGGAGGTGAATTGTTTTCTCATCTTCCCAGGATGGGTTGAAATATCGAAGTGAAACGGGGTCAAATCTGTAACAAAGTGAATATTATAAGGTCCTTGTGAATAGTGAAGCTAGATAGGTAGTAAAGAGTTTATTATTTCTGAGAACTTAACTTCCTTAAGCACAGATAGGTCGAAGTAATATTTTATACAGTATTTGTTCTTTACAGTCTTATCTGATTTCGGTCTGCGTATTCTTCCTTTGGATTCCATTTTGGTCTACTGCCCTAAGTATTTAATTTTTTGTGGTTAACGTGGGTGCGTTTGTCCTGGTTTAGTATCATTTTTCAAACTTTTGTCCGTTTTTACCAAGAGCTCAAAGTGCTCCTGGATGCGGGAAATGGCTTGGGTAGGATTTGAGTTAGGACATAAAATTGGAGTATCGTCCGCGTTGGCTGTAATGATTGGTGTTGAGATGTATCAGGAGATTAACTGTATAGATAAAAGGATAGAAGCAAATTGCTTCTTTGTGGGACGCCGCGGCCAGCTTAGATCGGTTTGCATCTGGGAATTCATGGCCGCACCTTTCTTTAAACCAACGACATGTTGGGATTTAAAAAATATGTATTAAATAACTACGTAAATACTTGGATAATCTACTTCAGGGAAACCATGTGGGATGTTAATTTTAGAAGTACTTGTTTGACTTATAATTCTCTGCAAAAACCGATTTATGGTTAGTTTTAGTTTTTATCAATTTCTTCTTTATAATTTTTTATCTTATCATTAATATTCCATAGACACACAAAAATATTCCATTCTACAAAAAATTGTCCAAATTTCCATAGACTTTGGTTGTCTCCGTCTATGCAATTTTATAAGTAAAGATAAAATAAATTACAAAACAACCAATATCAATATTATCAATTTATGATAATACAGATGTTATGGATTTAGGTTCAGGTTGTGTATCCAACACCTTCGGTTTAATTTTATATTGCTCGTTCCTACTACCAAGTAAATTGCGACCAAATCGAAAAGTACAGCTCTCGATGGTCAAGGGAATAATTCACAAATACGGCAAAAGAATTTCAGTGTAATTATATAACTCGACATAACTGATAAGGACCCTGGTTTTCAGATTAAAAATCTGCTTGGTTTAATTCTTTTAATCCACTGCGGATAATGTAGAAAGTACGTCCTTCTTCATTAGTAGCGCTTTAATTCTCTCTTTTTGGAAGGAGCTAAAGTTATCTTGGCCTTTATTTATGGGTTTAACCGAGTAATTAGTAAAGTAGTTCTTGGCATAACTTTAATTATAAATTTCCTTCTCTTATTCATTCTTGTTCTTGCCATCAGTCATTTTAATATTTACGAGTACTGTTTATTTTTTATAGCGAAGAAACGCTTTTTTGGAAACATCAGTGTTTTTACCACCAATATTTTTTTAAACTGAAATTTGTGTTATGCCTGTGTTCTGTTTGTGTTATTTTAATGAAATGAATGTAATTTATTAGCGTGTAAGGAAGGTGTTGTTTAACCTTGCTCCGGGGAATATTTACACCTCTTGGGTATGTGGGTGTGACGTCTGGAAAGTAAAAGTAAGTTATTAAAAACGGGGTTTAACCCCGCCACGAGGTATATTGAGTACTCTGATGGAGTGAATGTGCCCAGACTTATATGTTTGTTTAGGGTGGAGATGTATGTATATATGTGTATGAATTGTATGTTTTGTGTCTATTCTGTAGTTGTCAATCTGAGATTCATATGAGAGGATAGGATTTTAGGATATCTACTTTGTCTTCATTCAAAAGCGGAGAGTCAGTAACGGTTTGAGACGCTCAAATAGCTGCTGAATAAAAATACGCGTGAAAGATCAAGAAAAGAAGTACAAACATGCAGAGTACCGGCAATGGTTCCAACTGTATAATCTTCAAAATCTGAATAGCTGATGTTGAGATCCGTCGATAATGACGAAAATGGAGTTCCGATCTTAATATAATTATAATATATTCGTCATTAATATAATAAAGACGATGCCAATTTCAGTTACACTTTTGGAAAACCCAGTATGGTAAAAAATGCTAAATAATCAAGAGTTTGTCCAAGCTTAAAAATATTCACACCGATGGAGTCTCTCAACATTTTTTTCTTCAGTCTCGCCTCCCTCTTAGCTCGGATTTAACCCTTCTTTTATCGTGATCGCACTAATGTATACACCTTTGGAACTTTTTTTTTTCCGTCGGAAAACCTTAATGACCATTTTGTTAACTTTTATTATAAAACCTTTTTGCAAAATTAGGCTTTTTAACCTGAGGCCAAAATTTCATTCAAATCCCATTTTCGGAAACCATTGACTTCAAAGGGTTGAGAACCCTCCATCTTAACTTCTTTAAAAAGTTAATCTTTTTATTTTAAATACGATAACAATACTGTAAGTTATTTTTTTCCAGAAAGTCTCCCATTCATTTTCAATTATAATTCGATTCGTTTCACGATGCTACGTAACTCGACTAAATTTTTATTATATTCTTGAGTAACCGATTTCACGAAATCTAATAGCATTTTACTTGGGTGCATATTAAAAACTAACAAATTAAGTATATTTAGTGCTATACTTCTAGTATAGATCACCTATGGCAGGAACGCTGCGGACTGGTTTTTAATTTAAAGTATTAATATATATATCTGAGCCCTTTAGTTTTTGCGCACTTCTCTCTTTGAATGTAAATGTACATGTAAACCTCGGTTATGTAATCTTAAACCTCCAAAGCGTGTTATGACCAAACGCATTAGCACTAACTTACTTTTATCTTGAGATCCTGTCTTCCGGGCTACGGGAAAATTCACGTTAAGAGCCTACGTTGCCTCTATGCCCGAAGCCTAACATTCCAAAATTAACCAAGAGGGCATTATCATTTGTAAATTTACGTATTAATTGGTTTATTAATCTCCGAAATTTACATTTGAACTTTTAAGTTATAAGAGAAAGAAATATGCTGATACGTAAACCGTGTGTAACTCCTTTTATGCCTGTACAGCACCATTATCAAAATACCATTTAATATAAATTTTCTTACCTTGTAATGCGATTGGTTTTTGCATTTCTACTGATGTTAATAAAACATTGTAATAATAATAATAATAATACGTATAAAAAATATTTTGTACCTTAAAATGTGTTTTCGACATCATGTAGATGTAATATTCGGGGTGAATAATATACTGCGTGCTAGGTCATCAAGGTATTTGATAAGTACACCTGTTTCAGTGGTTCAATTTCTTCTACGGTTACGTTGTACATAGCAAACCACTTCCTCCTGCGAACAAATGTGGCTCCAGAGTAAGGAATGAATGGAATTGAAGATTTGTTTCATTTTGTGGCCATTTGAAATAGGTTATCTGAAGTTCGAATGAAATGGTTTTGGGCTAACCCCTAGATGGAACTATTTTAAGGAAGCGAATGAGTTAAGATCCAGATTTGTGTTATCAGTATTTCTTTTCTTTTTATTTTGTACAGCAATTTCTGTTGGTTATATATAATTGTATATTTACAATGAGACATTGTATTATTTGTAATTGATTTCATTTTATGTTGAGTATATATATATTTATATACATTTTTTTCACCCACAATGTTAATACAATAGAAGCGAAGTAGCTAACTTTCGGACATGTGTGCCTCTGATTGGAGCATAAGAAACAAATGTAACAGAGAAATAATGAGTATAGTTTCACACTCTACAGATACTACAGACAATCTATACGACCCTGTAATTGTGTTTATAAAGGGAAAAAATTGATTATGAATTAATGTATTGTATGTAATTTAAATAACGACTATTAATAATAAACCTAAAACAAGTTATGATGAGTTGTTTTAATTAATCAATCCCAGACCACCCTTTTACCCCTCACCACCGATTTATTATCAGTGGAAGTGGAAGAAAAGAATGGCCAAATAAACAAGAGAAATAGAAATAAATGGTACATCCATGATTGGGTTAATAACTCAAATTTAAGAAAATCTCCAACAACAGTCAACAGATCCTTCACCAAAATAAAATAATAATAAACCAAGATATATTGGGTCTTTTGCTGTCTTGGTTATTTGATGTCCTTCCTATTCTCATTACCTCACGGACGTGTACAAGATAACGAAGTAGAGGGCACCTGACTCCGTCTTCGTTCGCAAACAACATCGGGGGCCGTCGTATTTGAGGAGGGATCGTGTCGAGGGTATTCAAGCCCGTGACAATGTTGAAATTGTCAAATATCTTTAGGAAAAAAGGTAATTTTTTTAAATGGGGATGAAAATGCATTTATAAAAGGCCACCCTCTAAGAGATAGACACTGTTCCAAAATTAGCGGAATAATTGAAAGGCTAGAATAATTTATGGCGGCGTGGGGAAGGTCAGTCAGAACGGTACAACTCGTTTTCTCTCTTTAAAAACTGGATTAAAATAAATCTCGTCTCCCAATTAATACAGTCAAACCGGAAATTTAGGTTTGACTATTTAATTTGAGTTAATGAAATATTGATAAGGCCAGTTAAAACCCACTTTCTCTCTTATTACAGCGTATATTATGCGACTTATTACAGGAGTAAAACCGATGATAATTAACAAAAATCACGCTGGAAATAAATAAATGTAAGTAAATAATTTATGAACATTTTACCATAAATTTAGATCATCTGTCGAACTTGTCAATTCTCCCTCCGTGATGCACTATAGTTTTTGTCCGTCAAATTAACCCTTTGTAACTGAAAATTACCCTTCTTTAATTTGAAATTAACCTTTTTAAAATTCAAATTTACCTTTTTTAACTTCAAATTAGCTTTTCTAATTTCAAATTAACCCAAGAAAAGGATGATATGTCTACTTGTCATTGATATGTTTACTTGGTTGTACTGTTGATTCAAAGTATTTCCTTTGCCGATCAGAAAACCAATGAAAAATGTATACCTTTACATTGTTGATTGAAATACAAAATGCTCTGATCATAACTAAACTAAAGATATTAGTTTTTATTTTATTTGTTTTCAGAGACTAGTCTTCTTTATGCAGTAAAAATTTAATTTTATTGCGTACAAATTTTGCTTCTTTCTTGAAACATAAAATAACTCAAAAATAATAATTTGCTTCAACAAAAACATAATTAAAGATAAATTATAAATTTTAACTACGTTATTAATGTATTACTCAAATTATGTGCCAAACTCTATTTTGTACAATAAACAAATTCTTAAATAAAATCAAGGTTTATGTTATGTTATGTCAATTTCAAATTAATCCTTTCTTTAAGGCACTAAAAGAACATATGAGATATGAAGTATAACCATGTAAGGTAAAATGCCTGAATATTTACGATTTTTTTAATGTAGATTTTATTTCTTATATTTCATCGCTAAAAAGAGCTAGAGGAATTGGTTGCTTAAGAATTTCGAGTGTATTTATGATGTCCGTTTTGTGCAGAGTAATTCAAAGCTGAACTTCATTTCCTTGAGTATCCAACATGAAAAAATTCATTAAAAACATTAGAATGGATAACGGAGTGTGATAAAAACGCCGGACGCCGTGGCACATCTCTTCAACTACGTTGTCTTTATTCAGATGGACTTGTTTTAGCCTGAGTGTCTCCGGCTCTACAAATTAGATTGTCTCAATCAAAGGGGCGGAGGGGCTGACTGAGAGCCTGTTGTAAAAATACAAAGGAAATTGTGCACTTCGTGACGGCAATCAACCTTGTATTTTTAAATTTACTCAACACACTTCTCCCTCCGAGGGTTATTTAGTCCAAGACGTAAAACCAGGTATAATGTTGTCACGCTGGGAATCTATATCCAGAAGTCAAATGTCTTAATAGATTGCTTTAGAAGGGGATAATAGGACTACAACGATATTAAGACATTGCTTAAATAAACAGCTCAATGAAAAGGACTATTTGTAATTTATTCTTTTCGATTAATTTTAATTAAATTAACCGATATATTCATGTTAGTTAAAAAGCAACATAGAAAATACAAACCAAAAACAAACAAAAGCTAATCATCCATTAAGCACCTAGAAAAGAACAGCAATTGGAATGCTATTGTTATATTTACTGATGAGTCGCGTTACTGTCAGTGAGTTCCAGTGTCTTCTGCTATCACTATAAAGACAGAAACACGACTCATCGCATTCCAATTGGTGTCCTCCTCTAGGCGCTCGCTGCACCATATTCTCCTCAATTGCTGGTGGCGGGCGTTGCTGAAGGTCGTCTCAGAGGAGCATACGATGTGAGGCCAACTTCCCACAAACGATAATGAATCGCTGTTGCTAACCCTCGTAAAAAAAAATAAAATAAAAATAACAAGGTCAAACATAGACTCTTCCATCTGAAAATAGGACTACACATCACAAAAGTAGAAAAAGATGAACCCTAGAAGTAAACTCATGGTTAAAGAACCCTAGTCGGCTTAAAAGAAATTCCATACTAGTCACAGGCCTCTTAGAAAACACTTAGACAATCATGGGCATATTCCACGATGACTTCGTTTGTAGGTTTGGCTATGTGACGGAAAACACTGCCACCCATAATACCTTCGAATGCGAAGTAAATGTCCTATAGAGCCATAACCCAGGATACCAGGATTTTTTGGGTAATAAATTGCAGCAGTTAATACTTATGAAATAATAATCGTGTCAATTGAACAATTGAGGAAAAATAAAGTAAGCGAAAAGGTTACAGTTCTTGGGGACAACCTTTTTTTTAGTATTCTTTCTTCATCTTCATAATCTTCGTTTATAGAAATTTTTTTCAATTCGTGATGTTCTATTGATTTCGATTTGTGTTTTTCTTTTTTTGCTAAATAAGAAACCAATAACTATAGACGATTGTTACATCACATCTATTACATTGTAATAGTCTATTCTATCTAATCAGTAACAGCAAAAGTTAACTTTCTAATCATTTAATTACACCACTTAAAGTATTGCTTATAATGTACATTATCATTCTTTTTTTTATTTTGTTTATATTTTACTTATTTTGGAAAAATAAATTATGAAAAGAAAGTTGAGTTGAAAAGCCAGTGTCTCTTTTGATCTCAACTTTTCCATATGTACCAGAGATACAAGCGTATTTCCTAGAAAATAAAAATTTGTTTGTTCCTTTTTAAATATTCGATATGTTCATTCTTGCTTATTAAAAAATGTTATTAGCAAAAGTGCCTTCCGTTGCTGTGAGAATAATCAGGAAAATGGATACGTAATTAACGACTACAAGGACCTGGCTATTAATCAACAAGCGAAAAAAGAATAATTGAATCTAAATTGGGTTCATTAAAACAGCGCTGCCCTTATTAAAGATTACCAAAAAACTGGAAGTTTAGACTAAGATTTTCTATTTTCTGAGATGTTCATCGAAATGAAAATTAATTTTTAAAGATACAAAGAAGAAATTTAGGCACTACATTTTCATGTTTATTTGACACATTTGATCGTATCCCCAAAGAAATCTCACAATAATTACCTAGAACCTGGAACAGTTACGGATGCAAGTTGTGAAAGCGTCACAACGTGCTCGTATAATTAATTAATGATATTTATCTCTGAATCGTTCGCAGTTAGGGAAAATGATTTTAATGAAAACTAAATTAATATGTAGTTGTTAAGTAAACTTGTTAAATGTCACAAATTTTAATGGTATAAATGGTCTATTTCTCTGAAGTGATTTTTATTCCATATTCTGAACTTTTAACATTTGGCATAAAAGGACTACCGAGGTAATTCGGCTCGTAGACCCCTCGCTGTGGGTTCCCACCTTCGCTCCTGGTATTTCTGACCCAGAAAATATTCTGATCTAATCCGATAAACAATTGAAAACAAGACTGGAAAAACTACCCTTGGCAATTCTCCAATGAAGCTAAAATGTATATTTAATTAAGACTTCTCCCACTATCACTTTCACGGAGTGGAATAGCCCGTGGCCATCGTCTCTTTAGTCGGCGAGATGGGTCAGGATGATAGTTTCTGGATTTGAGGAGTTGTGGTTGTTGGGTGGTTTTGATCGAACTTGCGGTAACGGGAAGTATACATCATGAAGAAAAGGAATATTTACCTCGTGAAAACGTACTACCTGTCTACACATGTCACCAGAGTCTGCAGTGTCCAGTCTACTGACACAACACACAACTACTATCCAACTATAATACTAGTCGTACAAGGTCCTAAGTTTATTCAACTGCAGTTAATTTTTGCCATCCTGCATCCTGTTGAATCGAGTACTTATTATTAATCCATGTCTGATGGATCTTCGTTTGTGGATATTCGGTATCCCGCAAAAGGGTTCAAAACTGACAAGTGCTCTGATCGAACTTGCCTTCTCCAATTTATTGGCCTCCTAGTTGCCACTCTACCCTGTGTACCCTGGTACCAACCAACGGTATTCTGTTGTAGTCTCCAATATCTGACAAGACGTTGGTGAAATCCCAAACGGCACTGGACTTAATTACAGATGATACATGCCTTTAGTGAATCCTGGCACTCCATTAGGAGCAGATGGCTATTCTTTTGTTGGTAAAACCCAGCCTTTTGATTCCCTCCCGTTCATTAGACAGAGTCTCTGCCTGAAAGACAGTGATATTATCTGTTTTAATGCTTATTTTATACGATTCCAACTTTTGACCCATCCTCGGTCTTACAGCCATCTGTATACCAGATATAGAGGGTATTAAATGAGATTAAATCTGAATTTGGGGATCATGTCATCAACAGTCATCCCTACAACTTTTGAGAGATAAGTCAGCGCATTTATCAACAGACGTGAAAGAGCCCTGCATCGTGTTATATCTTCTTGATGCTCTCGTGTGTAGGGAATCGACATCAATCGTTTGTCGATATGGAGTTCCATGTACGTCACCTTGTCCGCAGTTGGTAGGGCGGGTTGCGAACATTAAATGTACATTAGGTTTAATTAAAAATCGAAAACAGTTTGCCATATCCAACCAATACTAACAAAGATTTCAAAGTCTTTAAAACTGCTTGGTGAAGCTTCTCGAAAAACGCCTAGTTATATTCCTTGAATCTGGCAGATGGTCCCCTTGTGTTTATCACTGTAAGAATTCATTGGAATGGGAGAAAAAAAGGAGGGTTTGGAAGCTGATTACACTTCAGGAGGGAAGAGGAATTGTTCGAACCAGAACCCGGACATTCTTGAGGGTATTTCCACCGAGTGAACTCAGTGGATTCTTCCTTTTTTCATCCCTCGACCGTGTGTACAATCCAGCAAGATTGGAGTCTGGTAATTGTAGGGTCATTGATACCTTATCATCTGAAGACGTATATTGGGTGGACATAGCTTCGCTTTTGTTTTTGTTTTTTCGTTTCACTTTAGGTGTGCATGTACTTGAAATTTTTGTCACCAAATAATAATTTTTCTTTTCAAGAGAATATATTTAAACTTTACATTTTGTACGTCTTTCTACATCACGCTGGCATATTAACATTTTTTAAATTGTGCTTAACCTTTAAGAATTAAGAAAATCAAGTTTTTGAACTGAAAAAAAAAATCTTTATAACAAAAATATGTTCGTAAAATTTTAATTTTGGCTAATTAGTAACACACACGAGCTATTAGTGAAATATGTGCCCTCTGGAAACAAATCTTGAAGTGTTTTTCTTAAACCTTTAGATACTGTTTAGACTAAAATGGCAATAGTTCTATACTTTAAAAACGTTAAAATTGATTTTAGTTTTCAGTTATTCCCCCTTTGAAAGAGGTGTTCCTTCTAAGGGCATAAATAAGTTCCATAATGATGATAATACTGTGGGAAGTTGGGTTTGTTAAGCTCATGAATTATTCTTAGCTCATTTTAATCTTAAATGCGATGAGTATTGATGCCACTATTCTTATTATTCAGATATTGTAATATTTATATCTGGGAACGGCCTCAATAAAATTTGATGTACACTATCATAGCGCCTTCGATGTAATATTTTAATTGAGACAAATAAAATCAGGTAAAAAAGAAAAATATTGAAAAAATGTTTAACATTTTTATTTTCTGATTCTTACTAACATGCTTGTGGTTCATTTTTACTATAATAAAAACTAAGGATTAGTCTATAGCAAATAAATTAATAGTTAGCGTGCAATTTTTTCAATAGGTAACGAGTCATCAGCCCAGTACAGGCCAGCGTCCACAAGGGAGCATTCTTGGTACAACCATGTATACTATTTATATTACTGCCTGTCCTATTCATCTATATATATAACTATAACTGTATATAACTATATACAATAAAACGACCTTGTTTTCTCCAATAATCGGAACAGGGGACCCAGATACTCGGGTCCGGGCTCAAGCACAAAGGAAAATTTCCAAGTGATTAATTATTCGAGCAACATTCTTAATACCCACATTGCTATCTTAATGTTTCTTTGTTTTACACCATGAAAACATACAAGCTATTTATACCCCATTTTAATTTATTTATTTTGATATTATCGTTCGGTATTCTGAACTGTCTAGTTTTCTTCTGGAGCGTAATTTTATAAAATTTTATATAGAAATTAATACTAATTTACGTATCTATTAAAGTAAGACTGAATTACCCTGCCAACCTATCTGAATTTCCTGAAGTTCAAAAGTTTGACCCAATTGTTAAGGGTGTTTTATGTCTTGCTTCTGTAACATTTAAATGTTGGGTTCAATGAATCAAGGTCGGTTTTTATTCTTCAGATTTTTAAAATATAACACTTAAAACGTCTGATACAACTATTTTTACTACTAATTTTCTGTCATATTTTAAGGGTGCGAAATAAATATGACATTACTGTATATTTTTAATTTTGCACGAATTGATTTTTATTCCTTTTATTTCCTTAGAAACGAAATAAAACATTAGAAACACCAATCGTTCTTAGCCTTTGCGGGGGGGTTGCTAAATGTAGCACAGGCTTTTGAGGTTTGGCACCACTCCTTTTTACCTTATCCTGAAATCCTTCTAAACGACCACTACTTCAGATTAAGGTGCAGCAACGAGTCAGATATATGAGCCAGCTTGGTCCCATCCTTTATATCATTTATACTATTCTCCTACCTATACACCCATAACATCATGACCACCTTGAACGATATCACAATATTTTCCTTTAACTTCAATCCTATCGAAGCTACCTCCAACATCCAAACTCCTTGAGCTGATCGAAGACATGTGAAAAAAGTGAAGGACAAGACTGAATGAAAAAATATACTCAGTGTACGTTCCAACTGAAAAAATAGTCTTGCCCTCCACTGTAGGTCAACAACAATGAGACAATNTTATATATATATATAAAACTATATTTCATTTTAAGGGGTTAACGACCTATTTTCGAAGATAGGTATTTCTTGTTCTAGAGTCTGTTCATACCGCTTAAGCATCAATTGATCCAATTTTACTTCATTTCATCAATGTTTCAAACTCATTTCGTTATCCAAAGTGGTGTGATGGAGATTATTTTCGGTTAAAGACTAAAGATGGTAGAAGTAGGCTATACCGAGCCCTCTCACTCTCTTTCTCTATCAATTGGAGAAAATCTCCTATAAAGTTGGCAAATCAATTCTGCCATACCCGCCCTGGAGGCAGAAGCATCTTCGCAATATGCTCAGCACAGGTTATTACAATTTGACAGAGGACAATTTTCCCTTCTTCTACATGTGTCATTTGAACGTAGATTTACAATTAATTTATCTTTAGAATCGTTTTTCTTATGCAAAACATTATTGATTATGCAAATTGTATTTCTCACTAGGATATGTAATACTAACAGGTGAAATACAGATTTTTTTAGTCTAAAAGTACTGTAACCCATTTCAGTGATGTCAGGGGGTCAATATATTTGAGGATTTAGGGCGTCTTTCTTTAGGATGTGATCTAACATATTTATTTATATTTATATTACATTTACATTTATATTTTATTTTTTTGAGAGACTGTTTTTCAGACAAACAGTTGGTTTTTGCCTACGTTTTTGCTTCACACTATTTCTACAGGATGGATGTTATTTATTTATTTATTTTTACGGATTTCCTTTTCAGTACAGCTGTACTTACTTTTGAAGCAGGCTACTATAAGTAGGGTCAAAAGGTTGCCATTTTTCGGTACCATTTTCTCAATATCTTATTGATCGAAGCAACGGGTTTCTAAATATTCATTACTATATTTAGTTATTCATTAATTTTTGAGCAACAACCAAAAATTGTAACAAATTTTGCAATTTTGAGACCTTCTTTATGCAAAAAATTCTTGGTAGTATTTTTTTTAATATTACTAAACAAGTTTGCCTATTATGATTCTACCAAATAAAAATAAAATTGTTTCAATATGATGTTATTTTGAAGCAAAATGTCCCGAAAGGTGAAAACAATACAACTTTTCACAAGAGATTCTGAGATCGAGCTCGAATTTTTTCCTTATTATTTGCCCCAATCAACGCCGTTTAAACTTTACTCCCGTTGCAGTCGAAAGTTGATAGATGAAATTTTAGTTTGAAAGGTAATTTTTAAAGGTTAAAAATTATTTTAAGCACTTTAGTAATACAGTCAATTTGTGTCTATCTATCTGTTGCTTTGTGAGAAATTCGCTTCTTCTGTACGACGAACTGATCAATTGTGTAATAGCTGTAATTAGTCTATTTATTTATAACAATATAATACATGTTAACATAGGCAAATCTCATTCCTATCTGTTATTCACCGCACCGACGCTGAAAACGGTTGCATAGTATTGTAGGGACAAGCTATTTTCGATTAGCAGAATTAAAGGCAGAGGACCTGGAATGTTGATACATGTTGACCTTTTAACTTACAGTCATTGGCAATGAAGCTTGGAAAGCATTGAAACTCTGCCAACGCTTCATATTTGTTTCCCATTTGACGTTTGACCCTTTTGTAAAGTCGTCAAATGACACTGAATTTGATTTAAAATTAAAGATAAGCTCGTGTTATTACATCAACCACTCTTCTGTAACATAAATTATTATGTGAAAATTTAGGTTTTACGATTCTTACAAAAACAAATGGGACAGGATATAATGCGAGCCAACCAGCTGCAAAATAGGAACGTAAAAAGCTACAGGAAGTCTATAAATTTTAGAAACTTAACGCAGTTCTATAGTATAAAAATGCCATTTGCTGTTATCCCGTTTTATAGAGTTGGAAAACGTTTTAACATATTTCCGCCGCCTCTGATTTACAATTGTGATCCGATTTTGAAATATGAGACCTAACAGGCAAAACCGTAAATTGTGGTAACATTTTACTTGAATCTTTGTGTGTAAGCGGCCTGAACTAAAAAAATCACTGTATGTATAAGTGAATAGTCTACAGGGTTTCGTTAAACCTTTACTCCACTGCAACCTATGTTGGTCTAAGCACCTTCTAGTTGGTTTCTAAGCACTTCTTGCAGCCTTCTTGGCATGAGAATCGCCTTACCGAAGTACCATTATTTTATAGGGGCTATTGCCTTACATTGGTAAAGATATATACCGATGTCTCTGGGGGTTTTTTCGTGTCGCACAGCTTTCTTCTGCAAAATTAACCCATTTTCACATCAAATTAACTCTTTTTAATTTTAAATTTACCTTTCTAACCTTTAAATTGTCCATTTTTAATTTCAAATTTATTAAAAAACCTTAAGAGAATGGTATGAAATATGAGCTTATTTTTTTAAATATTCATTTGTATCCTGTAATAAATTATACATTACAAATGGTTCTTAATGCTATAAAATTGCGGTCAAAACACTACGTTCAGTACTTCGCCTGGAGGGCACGTGAAGTTTAAATAATCACTCTAATGCTAAAAATCATGCTGATATATATTTTGTTTTAATCGACGACCTCTATTCTTTTTGTTTAGGTATTCCCTCAACAGTGACCACTGGTTTAAAGAGAAGAAGGTAAGTTAGCAATCTTCAATTCAGTACTGATGTTTAACGTTTAATTTACTACCAAGAAATTGACTATGTAGAATAAAGTACATAGTTACGAAGAATCTTCTTTCTTGAAAGATGTTCGAAAGAAACCTGACTGTCGGTTTGAACTTGCACGTTTGATCCGGTTTATCAGTCTGGGCCACTACAAAATATGTATGCGTGTTTCTAGTATACTGTATTTAGTTTAATGATTGTAATAAAAACTTTTAACGAGTTTGATCATTTATAATTATTTTATCTATTTTACATGAAAATTGAGACGCGTTTTTTCATTACAGAAATTTGCTAGTGAAATTTACAGTTCCAGATTTAATATTTTTCTATGCGCATGCGCCGGCAAGTCGGTTCCTACTCGATCACTAATCATCCAACATACCGCTCCCGTTGCAGTCGCAGGTTTCAAATCTGACAGCTGGATGTGGTAGTGGAAGTGCTTGAGGACCAATATGCAGAGTACTGAGATGAATTTGTTCCATAATTATTCGCGTAAAGTGATGATTAGAATCCAGTAGAACTGGGTATTTATAATCTGCACTAATCAAGGCATCCTTTAATCTTCCTCCTATTCCCAAAATGCCATCTTTATCAATAAAGGGAGCCAATGAATTAACCCTGTTGTTTGGCTCCTTATCCGTATTCATTCTTTTCATGTTATTAGAAAAACTTGCTGTGACATTTTTAACCATACGTGTTTCGTTCTTTGTGAAATTACCTGTTTTTTGTAATTGGGTTTTTGAAGTTTATTGCAGAGTGCTGGCAAAGGGCAGTAAAAAATTAATTTAGTCCAACTGGAACATGTTGTTACTTAGTCTGAAGTCGTAATTAATGTGGGCTTCAATGGCTGGGTGAAATGAAACACACTATTTTCATCATGAGGAAACGATAACCAATGAGGACGTGCCACCACAAATGCCATTCCACTAGCTCCGTGGGTAAAATAGGTTCTTTAATCGTCTCTCAGTTTGACAATCGTAAGGTATGACCTTAAGGTCATTGTAGGATTTAGCCCACACGTTCTTCCACCTTGTCCAAATTGTTGGAAGAAAAGTTCTCACGCTTCACCCTAAACAACTGAAGTTCCTAAAAAAGTTCTTCCATCAATAGTCCAAATTATAATTTAATAAATAGAAACTGGAACTTTTTTGGATACTAAAGTAGTTTAGGATGAAGCATATAAAACCTTCCTTGCAAAAATCTATTGACAATTTACAACATTACTTGAGAAGCATTCAATATTCATGGTTTCCTTTCTTCAAGATTCTTCCCCTTCGTATACTAATAGAAAAAATAGCAGCTATCGTTAACAGTTGTAGTATCGCTGACAAAAGCAATGCAATTTGACCTACAAATATGCGATTATATTGGACAGCCTGCATACCATAGTAACCTAAAAGATTAATTTCAGCACTAACTCAATAGCACAATACAACGATTACGTGAATAGCCTAATTAGTTTATTGACTTTAAATAACTCGTCTATCTTTGTTCCTTAATTTCCTTTGCAAATGAAAAACTGAATAGAGTATATTTGTAAATGTTCCTACTAACATTTTTCCAAAATGGAAACAATTGATTTTAAGCGTGTATTATTTCCACATAACGGTTGGCTGAACCGGTCGGAAAATAAGGGGTTTCCTTTCGGCTGAGATGTTATCCGTAGTTTGATGCTGACAGGAGACCGCTTTAAGATGCTGGCAAAAAGTCAATAAAAGCCTGGAGTGGAATGAACTTTTTGTTCCAACTAAACGTTTTTACGCCCACTGGTTGAATTTGGCAGAATCGAAAGCATAAATTGAAGTGTGATCACCATTAAAACAGGATAACCGATTTTCGAAAAACAATACATTTGTAGAAAGATGGAGAATCGAATTGCCGAATCGAAGTGTTGAGGCGTGAACCTGCAACAAGTTAACGGTCGTTCGGGGGTTGTAAATTCCTAATGATGTGGAATAAAGGCCGAAGAAGTTTTATTTGGCACTTCCAGGTTCCTAGATCTTTTTAACTAATGGTTTACAAAATTAATTGCACATGGATCAAAGAAGAATGAGAAAGATAAATTTAATTATTTACACTCATTATTACAAGAACGTCGATCAGTAAACTCTGAAAGAGGCTGAATTAATTATTTTATTGTAATTTGGTCGTTACCGCTCATTATGGTCTTCCTATTTTCGTCTAGTTGGTCTGAAGACGCGTTTCGGTCTATCGCCTTTTTCGGTGTGTGTATGCGTTATCTTTTGGGTCACCCCCTCATCCACAATAACATAAACTAAATAGTGAGTAACCTGAATTCCTTACACACAAAAATTGTGTAAACGTATATTTACAATAACAGAAATAAATTTCCTGAATCTCACATTCTTTAAAATCGACAAGAAACAACAATTCGACAAATAGAGAAAACTAACAGGGACCGTTAACATCTTACAACGCGACACAATAGTTACAAAATTAACATTATAATACACCACAGACAAATAAAAACAGTACATTTGACTGAGGGGAAATACGAAAACGGACCAGAAACAATAAATAGAAATATAGTACACAATAACGGATGCAACGTAAAACTCATTCAACAAAATAAATTCACAAACAAACCGATACCAAGAAAACGGACACTAAATGAACTTACATTCAGTTACACAGGGCAAGAAATGTATAAACGCACTACTATAACTCAAAGCAGCACTGAAAACCTCAAATACAATCGGAAAACTGTCATGACTGTTTTGCCATTGACAAAAATGGCATGTACATACGTCGTAACTTGCGAATACGGATATAAATACACAGCCATATAGGACGATAAATAAAAGACTAATACAAAAAAAAAATTGAGAGAAAATCAAACTACCCAACACAGGAATTTTTTTTAATAAGAGATCCGCCGCCGCCGCCGCCAGGAGGCACCCAAAGGCTCAACTATTCTTTTCCTTACATAAATAACAAACCCTCTTAGAGAGTGTCGTTGAAAACAATCTACAAACAATTTATGGGAATGACCAAACTCTCCAGGAGTCCAGGGCCAACGGCCGCCGCCAGAATCTCCTGAAAGGCGCGCCTAAAAGAAAAAGCCGAAATTGGAAACAGAAATATAGGAAGCATTAGAATGAAATTTGACTCTTGCATATAAAATCATACAGGATTCTTTAGATTGCTGCACTTTCTTTATTTCCTAATAGAATCCCTAGATTGAAATGGCTCTCGACCGAGTAGCCTGCTAAAGCTTGAAACATTCTCCTCTCTTCATTTCGAAATTTTTGCAGCACATCATAATGTGGTTGAGATATTCAAGTTCGTCGCAGGACTCACGTTTTGGGGAAGGGCTATACCCAATTTGTGCAGGTAGACGCCACATATGCCATGTCCAGTACGGAGACGCGGCATTGTGGAGAAGAAGGTATTACCCTTTCAACCACCCGTTTCTTTGAACGACTTCTTAAAATGAGAGATAGAGAGATTTTCCCTCGGAGGATGCAAGATAAGCCGTTTGGCAGTTTTTTGTAAGTTTTTTTATTGGTATTGTTTTTGTAGTCACTTGCTGGATAGGTATGTCCAAGTATGTCTCCTAGGGACTTCGTCAGTTTGTCTACCATCTCGTTATGCCGAACTCCTGCATGATCTCTGACCGCAACATACAGCTATATCTTTATTCATCACATGCAAATCAAAGTTTCCTTACAACCTCGACTAGGATAAATTCGCATTGGGGTAGTCCTTTAGCTGCTTTATTATGCTTAGACTGTCCGTTAGAATACATATTTTACACGACTAAGTCTGATACGTATCTAGCACTTTCAGGATAGTGACCACTTTAGTCGAATAGGCGATAGGCAAGGAAAACCGCTCTTTTCTATTGTTTACCGAGTCAAAAAGCACACCCTGTGTTATCATTTATTCGCGAGCCATCCGTGAATATTAGGAGAAAGTCCGAAAAAATATGTCGGCAAGGAATTCTGTTTGTGCTAAGTTGGAAGGAAATCCCGAATAATCTTTCAATACATAGCTATATACTTTGAATATTGTTGCAAATAGCTTAATATTTCATTGTGAAAATGGGAGAGTATTAGGCTTTTGTGAACTGAGTAAATGTCCGGAGTTGATGAGAGGAATACCGAAACTATCAAGGAAATATTTTTTTAAAGTTTTAAAGTAAAGTTCTGACAATATTTTTATAGATAGTGAAAGATGGTCTTTATAAGAGAACTATCGGAGCCATAAACATTTGTCAAGATATTGTTCTTCAACGGAGGTTAGTTCAGTTCAGCAGATAGAAAAGGAAGAGGGGTACTCGGTAGACAACCTGCAATTCTTCGGAGGCATTTGCTACGGAAGGTAACAAGACGTTTCAACACAGACTTTAGAGGCTTGACCATAAAAGACTGATCCAAAGTCTAGCATTAGTCTAATGGAAAGAAGGCCCACCTCGGGATCGCTCCCCCCACCCATTTGCGTTTGGTCATGTACTGCTGAACATTGGTTAATTTCTCCCACTTCTCCTTGGAGCCTATGAATATTTCCACATAAGTAGAAACGATAAATGATGGAGTGAGTGTGATGTTCAATACTTTTTAAAAGGATAGTTCCTACTCACAGTAAGTGACTTACTGTGAGTAGTAACTATCCTTTAAAAAGTATTTCCACATAAGTTTTGAGTCTAGTTGGAGCCTCAGGAACTTGACTCAGTGACTACCAAAAAAATAGACCTCCTAAATTCTCACTGTCATGAAGTTCGTTGCGTCTTTTCCTTGAAATCGGGCAGAGGGGGAATTTGGACTCGGAATTCGTGAGTCCATTGTCAGTCATCCATTGTCTCAGAGTTCCCATTGCTCTAGTAGTTCGGTTTTTCATTCCGCAATAGTGGACAACTTGAGAGTCCCCGGAAGCGAAAACCCAGGTCGGATGCTAATATAACAAATAACAAAGGACTCATAATTCCTTCATGAGGCAAGACTCTATGAGATATTCTGGGGCTGTTTGGAGTTCTATTTATGTCAAAAAATATCTCAGGTAAACATGAAACTTGACGACGTACATAAATGAACATACTGGAAAACTTGACGTATTCAAACATAACACATTCAACAATAAAATACTCATCACATTGACAATAACTCACATACAACACAATTCAAAATATTATAAAAATCGTTTTTGTATCCTCTGTATTTATATACACCTGCATCAATTGTTGCTTAGGTAACGTTGATCGCATTTTACAGCGTAAAACACAACAAATGAACGCAAAAATATCCACAAAACAGACAAAAGGAGGAAATACACATTAGTAGTCTCTCCTATATATTAGTATTACAAACTTTCACTGTTATTCACTGTCACCTAAGAGGTCGCGAGGCCATTGGCGCTTCAGACATCAGGGAGAATTGTTTTTGAAGGGTGCGGGATAAATGGTTTCTGACATGAAGGTTTGTGTGACTGGATAATTGTTTGTGAAACTTCTTGTAGCGGGTTTTCACTACTTCGAGGACATATTGGATATTATGGTCATTGTGAATGGTAAGATTAGATGTATAGAAAGGAGCATTGACGAGGTATTTTGATTGTGGTTTTTTTGTACGTTGTTGGTTGGAACATTTTGTTGAACCCCAAAGTTCGATGCCGTATGTCCAAATGGGTCTCAAAATAGTTATATAAACAAGTCGTTCATTTTTCAAAGTCAGTTTTGATCGTTTATACAGCTATCTTTTAAAAGTCTGAATCGTTGGTTTAGCTTTTGACTTTTGTGTCGCGTGTGAGGGTTCCATGTAAATCCAGGTAGCGGACTACATTAGCTGGTGGGAGAGGGATACTATTCTAGTAGATGGAAGCAGTGGTTATTCTCCGAAAAGTGAAAGTGGTATTTATAAAAATTAAAAAAGAAAGAGACCGACGATTTAAAACCCAACCGGAACATTAAAAAACCTAGACCCAATCCATCACAGATTATCAGATTTTAGAAAAGAAAATGAATTTATTCAAATCACTTAGGGTCAACATTGAAAATGGCCGAATGCTGAAACCCGTCTTACATACCACTACAGCCTATGCAGGCCAGGATGTTCTGAAACGACTACAGGTTTTCGCAATTCTTCACCCTATTTATTTTATATTAATTCATGTAGAAAAAAATTGCCTACGAAGTCTCTACTAGCAGCTCAGCAGGGATAGACTGTCTTCTGAGAACAATTTATTTTCTATTAGTGATCAAAATTGTTCATTGCATGAGACGACAGGAAAGTTCTTAAAAATTTAGCTCAACCGCGAAGATTTAGTACGTGTTTTTGATTCGTATAAGGTTTACATCCAGGAAGGGTGAGCATGTTTGCTCTCTGCATTATGCAGCGCTTCGAATCCATTACACCATCCCTAGCGAACCGTTTGATTTTCCTAACCCATTTACTATACGTTCCGTTGAACCAATATTCACAGCTATCGACAGTTCTATCTAAATGCACTGAGAGGCAAAAAAGTGGCCACTCTCATTTTTTTGCTTTATTTCTTTAATATCTTCACATTGTACAAGATGTAGCGCACCGCTAACTAAGCTATAGTCACTGCCTACTTCATATATTTAAATTACATTTCTTTATGAATTTAAACATCAATTTGTAAATCAATACGTTTTACGAGGTTACGTAGTGTATGTAAATAAAATTTTACAATTTTTATCATGGTTTCAAGGTTGAAGGGGTTGTCAATGACGTTTCAGTCAAAAACTTCTTCTAGGAAAGTTTCTCTGATTTCGTGCAGTGCTCGATTCCTCGCAATCGAAAAGTAGTGATTTACATCTTCGCGTACATCGCAAGTGGAACAATTCGGGGATTGTCTCTGTGTTGTTGTGAAGGTAGGCACCGCTTAATCCATGACTCGTTCGGATTCGTGTTCGTCTCATTTTTTTAATAAATGCTTTCGATGTTACATTTTTATTTTTTGTTGTTTACTAGATATTTTAAAAGAAAAATTAAACTGGCAATGTGTAAAACAATTTTACCAAAAATGTTGTTATATGAAGAAAATATTCGATTCAGTGCGGAGTATTTCCTTCTCTTGCGATGATCACCGCTTGCATTTGACTGAATCGATTTTATGAGGTTTGGATGTAGTGCGGTGGAATATTTTCGTACCCCTCCAACACCTCCGTTTTTAATTCCTGCTAATTCTCTGGCTTAAAGGGGGACTTTTTACCCTCTTTGACAACTCGTCCCATAGGTGTTCGATAGGGTATTTTAAGTCGGGAGTACATTCTGACCACTCCAAACATTGAACTGAAGCCCGTTGCAAATAATTACCAACGATCCAAGCTGTGTTGGGCTTTGCATTGTCAAGCATAAAAATAAAACCATCGCAAATTAGTATAAAGTATATATAAGCATATAAGGAACATCTTCCGATAACAACAAACATCTTCAATGTATCACGCAGCCGTTATGGAACCGTCGATGAAGATCAAGTTTGAGCGATCTTTGATACAAATGCCTGCCCAACCATAACACTACTACCTCCATAATTTGTCCGGGGTGAAAATGTCTCCAAACCCTCTCTCTGCCATCATAAGACCTCAAACAAAGCCTTGACTTATCCGAAACCAAGATCTCGACCAATTCATGTGGTTTCTTCCAGCTTCTGAAAACTATCGTACCTCTGAGATGTGACACGAAGGCGACCTGATCCAAACACTCTTGAGTAACCTCCAGTATCTTGGTAGCGCTAAAGACCGTTCGGAGAATTGTTCTGGGAATATTAAGCACCTTGGCCACGTACGCTTAACTTTTTCCATCTTCCAACAACGCTATCATTCTATCCGAATTAGATAACCTAAAACCATCACTCAAACAAATTCGAAACATTAAAATGGTACAACTTTAATAATCAAATCGTAACGCTAGAAAGAAGGTTTACAGAAAAACCAACAATGAACATTGACTATTCAAAGATTTATTTACAAAATCCAATTGTGAACACAAGTGGGAGATTTTATCTGTGTTTTATTTACCTCTAATCCTTTAAAACGGACCATATATTGTTCTATGATAATCAAAAGAGGATTGCCTTAGAGATAATTAAAAATATTATGGGTTGCCATTTTTTTGCCACACTGTGTTCATAATAGCCGAAGGTCGGGGTTCGAAACCCGCTCTTGACACTAACTTTTTCATTTCAACCAATACCTTACATAAGACGATTAATTAAATGAGAGAAGTTATTTGGTCAATGAGACCACGAAACATAATGAATTTAATGTGTCCATAACTTTCTGTAAAAATGTAACTTTATTTCATGATGCTAGGTCGAAAAATATTAGACATATGCCCGGGGGAATTCAAGCCAATGAGACCAAGGAAGTTAAAAAAAAAACTAAACAATTTACATAATTGTTTTTCTTTCTTTGTTGTGCATATATTTAAAGTTTATTATATATGATCGATTGTTTTTTTATTTTTTTTTTACTTACGTTAAAAAAATATGGATAGTTTCGAGAGATTTCGAGGGTGATGAACCTGTGAATTGATCCTTAACGATCATTTTTGTCTGCCTATCCGCACTGAGTTGGTCTGTCAGACGTGTCTCGGCATTTCCCCATTTTTAATGTTGGGTGTGTGTGATTTATGTTAAGTCTAGTCTCTTTTATAAGGAATAAGGGAGTGGGGTACCATTGTCGGAGTTTTCGTACTTTGTAGATGCCTATGGTGGGTTAAGTTTTTATTATTCCGGACGGTCTTTGTAAACAAACAGTCACACTGAAGATTGTTACACGGTGAAATACGTCTTCGATCAAGATGGATGATTGATCCAAAAAAGATAAAAGGAGAAGTAGATAAACATAGCCGGCTTATGTTACAACAACCCACAGCAAGACTACGGACGGCTAAGCTCAAAGGAGTAATAACACTGTATACCGGTCACTGGTATCTACGAAAACACCTACATAAGCCGGGCGTATTCAATAATGACCCCATTTGTAAATAGTTTGTGCAATGCGGAGGAAGGAACAGGCCCATATCATCTTCGAATGCGAAGCAACCGCCCAATAGAGGCATAAACTGGGATACTTAGAAAATCAGGGGAAAGGAATTACAGCAACGACCTAGTATGTTTTAGGAGAAAGTTCAAGTCGATTGTACTAAGCTAAGGAACTAAAAAAATTACAATCATTCAGAAGGCTGCAGTTCTTCGGGAACAAGAACCTCACTCCCGTTCATCATCACATGATCATCATCAAGATGGATGATTGTATTAAATGAGCTATTTAAAAAATTATAAAAACTAATATCGGGTAGAATCGGGTGAAAGTAGATAAAACTTTTTAAAAAATTTGCATTTGTTTTAAGCACCCTTTAAAGCCCTTATATACGAATTTTAATAGTAATCGAAAATATACATTTTTGGGGCTTGTTTAAAGGGGTCAATTTTTTTCTGATATCCTGGTGTCTTTTACTTAATAATTCACATCTCCCTATGGAATTTATCCAATGTCCTCACGATTAATATCTTCGGAAAGCTGGATGTTCCTGCTTTCAGCCAACGCCATGTGATGTTACATGTAATTATGACATATATCGATTTACCGAGGATTTATAGGCCTAGCCAAACAATTTTAGAGTGTACAAAGTAACCCCATTTAACACCGAGCTACACCATATCATCATTTTTGTTTGGTTATTTACGCTGTGTTGAATCTCGGATGATCGGTAGTGACCAAATCACATAGACAACGTGAAGAAATCTCACAAAATAAGTCATATTTACGCAGCGGCGAGAATTTCTTTGAAATTAGTAAGACATGTTTCCTCCTCTTACAGTATTAACATCTAGTATTCGACATGGCATTGATTTTATGAGATTTTTACGTGGTGATACACATTACTATCAAGTTATTGAAACGTACCTTTCAAAGAAAGTAGAGAACCAGAGAACATTTTCTTAGTCCCAAGATACATCTCAGCAAATATTATGATTAACAACTGACAAAACACCTATTAACTTATTGAATCAATTAGACATTTAAAATTCACATGTTATAATAGATGCCTGCTTCATTATCACCTTAGGGGAAAATTATATTCTAGGGAAATTACGTTTTAATTGCTAACGTTCCGCACGTTAATGTACCATAGGGATATAGGTAAAAGGGGCAATTAATTATTATGAATCTTTCCTAAAATTTGACAATTTATCTTGGCAAATGATTTTTCTACACAAAAATACAATTTTCTTCTAGTTGTACATAATAGCAAATTATAAAATCTATCGACTATTTCTAAATTTCTTATTTAATTGTTCAGTAGTTTTTCTTTGTAAACGATACTATTAAAAAATAAGGAAACCTCTTTACAAACAATAAGTTGATGTTTGCATATACGAAGTTCTAACATTTAAAGCGCTATTACATGAATATCTTAGATAGCTTACATACCCGTTTAGTTAGTGTGTATTACAATTCAGAGTAAACATGGAGATTATTCGCCTCGTAACTCGTGCTACTTCAATTACAGTTCGATTAACCAAGTGTCATAAACGTTGCCAATCTTGAGGAATGAGAAAAATAATACACCTCGTAGATATATTTTATTAAAAGGGCAGAATATATTGCTATTCAACGAAAATCCCATTCGGCCTCCTTTTTTCTCATACTCGCCGTCACAATAAAATCTGGTTTATAAATATTAAACTTTCCTCCCAACCTTAGGACTTAATCACCGCAATCTACCTGAGGCTAACAATGCAATAAAAACATGATTAAATGAAAGTGGCAGCGAACTGTCGATAGGTGGCCCTTGGCAGACTTGACTCGTAGAAGAATCAATCATCCTCACCCGATTAAGGATAGGCTTTGCGAGGCTGACAGACGGACCCTTGGTTTTTGGAGAAAGCCCGCGTATGTTTAAAGGTTACTCCATGTATCCCACCTACAAGGGTGTAATTCTATGGATCCTAATAGGGAGAGCGTATGAATGCCACCTGACATGAGAATTATGCAGCAGTACCATAGCTAGTACCTGGGTCTGTTCTGGTATTTGTATAAAACTGTTTTTTGTATTCAATAACACAGTAAATAGTTTTGTGTCCCTAGCAAAGTATGAGAGTGAATGTGTAGGGTGATAGCCTGATGACGGAATATTTAGACCCCAACTGATTGCGTTGGGGTCCGATATGACCTAAGTATTGATACCCCCCGGAGCTGAAACTCGGTGGCTGGACGGATAAGACCGTGGCATTACCCCGGGTTGTCAACACCCAGGTCTCTAGGCCTGCAGGTGATTTACACAGTCTGGAATTACCGGTTGACTGCGAGAAGTGATAGGCTCAAGTCGATATACGCGTGAATATCACGTCAATATCATATGTGAAAAATTGTCTAATAGTAGCATTGTTCTTCGAGAACTGAACTTCCCCTTTTCCTAAAATCCTTTTCCTTGAGGGAGCATCTATTCACTATCAAAGCTCTTCCCGAAGTCAATTGTCAATAGTAGTTCAAATACAATAATGCCCAACAGTTTGTAAAATAAATTATAACGTTTGGAATATGTAATAAGCAATTTCATGGAAGTTTCACCAAATTAAGTTCTGTCGTAGAAGTAAGGCTGCACACACCAACATTTAACAATTTCATGTATTATTAAATAATTTATTATAATATTAATTAATTATCTACAATTCGAAACGTGCGTCTATGTCGGGTTGACTATTCATGATTAGTAAAATTAGGACCTCTGGAAAAGTTATAAAGCCTTGACAAAAACAGTTTTATTTCTTTTGGAAAGGATTGAAGGTTTGCCATTTTTCGTTTAGAAAAAGGGATAATCTATGTGAATACTGCCGCGAGAAACGTTTTATTTTATTATGTTTACCTAAAGAAGATGCTCATGTGGTTCGTGGCCGAAAGAAAGATAAACAAAACTACTTTTCCAAGTGGCCCTACAAGAAAAAACTTTTCTTATATATGTCGGGATATTTCTCTAATCGAAGTTGTGGTATATATCTAACTTGCAGTTTAATCCAAATAACTGAGGATTTTTTATTTTATTTTCTTGCAACAGAAAAGGGTGATCAGGGTAAACAATTCGCCGTCCAACCGATTTAAGCTGCGTAAATCTAATTTTTCATCAAACATAAACAATAAATATTTCATTTCATTAAATATAACAAGAACTCAACGCGATATTTTTATTATTGGTTTTAATATATCCAAATTGGTTCTGCAAATATATATAACCTTTAACTCAAAACATGTCAGTCCAGAAAAAAATCGATACAGTTATTCATGAATTATTCAAACAAAAATCTCAGGTTAAGACCTAATAACATCTTTAATACTCCACAATTTTCCCGGGAAAGCAGTTTCATTTCGAACCTAACTTTTCGATTCTTAGAACTACATAATCTTTGGATTCTACTGTCTCAGGAGATTCCCACGTCATGTGAAGTACAGACTTGTCCAAGCAGGATTCTCGCAAGGAAACATCCCTGGTTCTCCCCCATATACATTATTTACCGTTACAATTCTGAGCAGCACCCATCACCTTTTTATCAAGAAATATTCGATTGTAACAGTGATCCAATAACCAACAAACCTTCCCTTCTTTTGAATTCATCCAAATTTATTTCCTTAATTCTTAAATTAAATTAAATTTCTTTCCAAAAACCTACGAAAAATACTTAGACAACTTTACGCTTATTAAATTCTCAAAACCTAATCACCATATCCGTTCCCATCGCGGCCCAACAGGGACGTCATCTTTTGACAGTATCGCCAGAAACATTTGTTTTCATACGAAAGGCTCTCCTTCATTCCACCTAACTACCTACTCCTAGGATTCTGCCTATCTTCGATCAATTTCCACGTCAGGCAAGTACACATTCTGGAAGCTGTATTCTTTCAAGGAAACATTTTTCGTCCTCTCCGATAAAAAAATTACACTGCCGCCATTCCTCACAATCCAGGTACATTACTTGATACAATTCTTACAACAACCCATAATACTTTAATCGAGAAGTATTCAATGATAACAGTAAACCGAAAAGCCAAAAAATCTTCCCTTCTTACGATTTCGTACCGACAAATTAATTATTCTCACTACTTTCCAAAGACCTGGAAAAGGTTCTCAATAGACATCGTTATCCTATTTTAAACTACAAAACCTAATCATAAATTATATAATTTTATTCTTATCTTGTCATAACATATATTATGGATCCTACCTGTCTGAAAGGTCCAAAGAATCCACAAAGTGCTGGATTCTCACTAGGAAACGTTGGTCACCAAATAATATGAAGGTGGGGTAAGTATGTCGATTCACTTTTTCTTGCGGGAGTGTCACAGGGCAATATGCTCCCATCACTCCTGTATCTCCTCTAGACCTCAGACATCCCAACTAAACCCTCTATATTCCTTGCAACCTTTGCGTAGACGACATAGCCGTGCTTTCCACTGATCCCGATCGTGCAATCGCCTAGGAGGAGCTTCAGGCACATGTCCAACGAATAACCGAATGGAGCAAACTTTGGAGGATAAAAATCAATGAAAACAAATGTACCCATATTACATTTCCTCTCAGAAGCAAAACCCATCACACAATATTCCTCAACAACATTCCTATCCATAAAACTGACCGTGTACGCTATCTTGGGTTATATCTTGACACACGCTTAACTTGGAACCGGCACATACAAATAAAAATACAGAAACTGAACAGACTTCTCTATAAATACTCGGGCGGAAATAGAACATCTTGAAAAAAAATAAACTGACATTCTACAAAACACTACTGAAACCGATTTGGACATACAGACTGGAACTGAGGGGCACCGCTAAACCTACCAGTATCCATCCAACAAATTCAGTCCTTCCAATGGAAGCCTCAGTCAAAACGCCCCTACTATGTCTCCAATATCACCCTCCACAACGACCTCAAAATATCTTTTATAAATAAATTAATCTCCATCAAATTTTCGAGTATGAAAACTTATCCTCACATCCTAACACTTTAAACCAATCCATGTCCATCCCTACAACCCAGTAAGGCAGGCGCCTGAAGAGGAGATGACCCCGGGTCCTCCTTAGGAATCAAAGCAACATTGATAGTTGGCTCCCTTCAGGATATTTGTAAATCATAAGTGTTGTATCACATTGCATAATGTATATATTTGTACAGATGGTAATAAATAATAATAGAAAAAAGCTTTTTCTTTCTCACAGGTTTCGTGTTTGCAACTATCCGGATTAACATCTGCTAATTATAAAAAAGAATTTGTAGAGATTAGTGACCGTTCATCGATAGTTAGTCAGATATCGTGAGATGCGGTCGGGCACTCTCAACACGACACGCAAGGATGGCACAATTACACAGAAGACAAACACTTTGAGCCCTGAAGATGATCTCAATAAAAGATCGAAACGTTGGCATGATAAAGAAAATGTTTTTCTGAAACCTACATCACACCCGACCGCATCTCACGATATCTGAATAACTATAAAAAAGAATTACAATCAACAAAAACCATGAATTATGGGTAAAATATATTTGATGAACGTGAGAAGTGAGCCATGAAAAACTGCTGATACATTTCACAGAGTGAGCGGTTTTGATCCGATTCTTCAAAAAGTTTCTCACATCTCGAGTGTCAACCCGCCGTTCAAGACGACAGTATTCAAGGGATTTTTTTATCACTTTCGAGCATTCATTCTATTTTGTTGTTCCTCCTTCGTTTATTATGTGTTAATATTTGTTTTTTGTTAGCTCATCTATTTATTGCATTTCTAATTGCAAACGCATTTAACACAAATAGGAAAAAATATGATTATACAAAAAACCATGTTGACATTCAGATGGAATAAATTAAAAATCTTAAATGGCAACGATATATCAAAAAGAATTCACTTTTTAACGGGACAATAAGAATAATTTATTTAACCTTATTATAGCTAAATATTTTACCTAGTCACCCTCAGTGTAATCAAGGAGGCGAGCGTATTATATTTATTTATTTATTTTTAATATTTTTTTACGAGGGTTTTCAACAGCAGAGGTCATATAAGCCCTCGGGCTCCCGGTCTTTCTGGAGAAAAAAGCCCATTTGTATGTATATGGGGTTCGAATGCAGGGCTGCTGGACCTTTACCTTAAGTGCTGAGCGCCGTGTCAACGCCTAAACCGTTGCGGCCACCCACGCCTCCCGAGTTTATTATAATTGGTAGTAAAATTATTAAGTGCATGATAAAAAGCATTAAAACCTAATTCAGAAATTTCACGAGAGAAGATCTCGTAGCGAATTGTTGTAATTATGAAGGAATTTTCTTAGAGTAATTGAAAAGCCTGCACGTTTGCCATTCGATTACATTCCACTGAATGGGTAGTTGTCTGTTCAAGTATCGTCGGTTCACAAGAGCCTTCGCGAAGAAGTAATTTTAAGGACAACCGTTTATTTTCTTTCTGGACACCTTTTTCTTCAGTACAAACGGTGTTGTTTGTTAGCCTCCGCAAACCACAAACAACCCTCCGGTCGCGCTTTTCTGCGATGCCGCCCTCCCTATCTTTCTTTATTCGCCCCCACGGGTTTTTCGCCCCGGAAAAAACAACAAGCAAGAAATTCACATCCACCCCGTTTTTCTAACGAGAGCGGCTGGTGGATTGATGATTCTGATTGGGACGGTTGCGTGGCTGGAGAGGAAAAATAATCATATCAATCATCAGTGTCGACGGTCGTATGTATACTTTTGCACAATACACTCCATCATAGAGGGTCTATTTTTCAACTATCACCCCTGCAAACTTATACTTTTCATTTATGAAATCAACGTATTTTAACATTTTTTACCCACTGCAAAGATGAGAAATGAAAAACGAGCTTTATTGGCTCGAATAACAAAAAGAAGTCCCATAGGGTAAATTAATTTATTTAGGGGCTTTACAGATTAAGGGAGAAGAGTTTATTCTGTCGCTGTTTCAGGAAAGCTGTCCTTAGATATTTCAGCATGTATTAGGTCAGCAATAGCAGACCAGTAGTTTTATTTTTAACCGGGTTGATCCTACTAAGCCCCATTAGACTCTTACAGCTTTCTTCTACCCAATAAAACAGCTCATCACCGGCTTATTTTTTAGTTATTTATTTTATTTTTTACAAAACTGACCATCGAATTTCTCTTTTACTGCTCTGAAGGTTTTTATATTTTCATGACGCTCTATACGCATATATACAAATAAAAACTTACATTACAAACATATACGTTATATAAGGTTTCAACAGACTAGTGACCTCCTTGTTTTATCAAGATCTATTCAACTTGCTAGACACTAAAAATGTAAATAGAGGTTTTCTAGAATAATCTCTACTTTCAAATGTTTCAATATTTACAGTTACAGCTTTTAATTTCACAAAAAGTCAAAAATAAAAGAAATTCAATTGGTAACGTACATCTTCATTTCCAGATTCATCAGGTTCATTCGATTTTATAAAAAAGGGATAAAACGTTAGATATTTCATAATTTAGCTTGTTAAATCAAATATTGCAAAAAAACTAAGTTTTTCCAGCTTTTCAATTATTAGGTTGAGTGGTTGTGGAGAACATTAATAAGTTGAGACCCTGTATATTATCTAGATACATATGTAAATATACAACCTTTTACTTATATTTTTGAAAGACTGGACACATGGGATACAAATTTGGTAAGGAATAATCACGAAATAGGGAAAATGACGTGTTAATCGTAAAACTGTGGAGTTAAATCGTCTTTTTTCGTCGGTTACGCCTTTTTTTATGATAATTTTTACCACCTGATTCACAACGATTGGCCTTACATTCTTTCCATCGCGCTATCTAATTAACTACATCTTTATTTGTTTCATAAATCTTTTTCTTACAGCGGAAAGCTCTTAAACATTGCAATATATACTGGACCGTTTTAGGGTGGCAAACTAAAATATTCTTTTCTTTTTCTTTTTTCATTTTATTTATTTTAATCCATTTTCCTCATGTTGCGCCAACTTATCTTTACATCACTTAGGTTTTGGATTTTAAGGTAACAGTTTCTATTCACGTCCGGCCGTCATCAATCAAGTACAAAAATGTGCGGTATTTAGTGACCGTTAATTAATGATTATGTTTTGGAGATCGTGAGATGCGGTCTGGTGTGATGTTATACACAGAGAAAATAAACATAAACGTAAATTTTTAGAAATGTTTTACATCACCAGAGGTAAACACAACATCAATTACAGAAAGACACATGTAAAGTCAGCCGCGGCTATGCTAATATCATTAATCAAATTCAATATCAATAACATACATATATCATCATCACACGAAACATACAATACAACATATAAAACAATCATTACATTCCTCAAACATTTTTACTTTCTCAATCTTCGAAAATTTGTCTCTCCTTTCCCTAATTTTCCCCGTCTGAAATGATAATCAGGCCGATAATCCATGTTTTACCATTGTCGGCTTCTTTGAGGTGGATTCCTCGTAGAAAAATGGATTTCTATCCCTACTTCCTTCTTCACTTCTTCAAAATTCAACGTATATGAACAAAACTGGCGCTCACAACACGACACACAGTAATGACACATCTTCACAGAAAACAAACACTTTGAGTGAGTCTTAAATTTCTATCATTGTATTAATTCATTTTCTCACATTTACATGTATTTGTATAATTTAAACAATGTTTATAAATCCCAGGCCCGGAGGATGATCTGAATAAACACAGAATCGTTGGCACGATAAAGAAAATGTTTTTCTAAACCAGACCGCATCTTACGATCTACAAATAATGTACATATAACAAACACACAAGCTTTACACATATAATAAAAATGTTTTATTCAAAAGCAAGTTAGTTTGGATAGCATGCATACTGCTACAGAGTACTCAATAATGCTTGGGCTAATTGGGGACGAAGACTTTCCATTCACGCTAATTATATTCACACACCACAGTTCACCCACACTCTCCTAGAGTACATGATATTCCTTGAGGTAATTTGGAAAGAATCCTCCAAGAATTCTCAGTAATATATTACATTTGCACAGCCTTCCGTATTCTTCGGGGTATTTGTAGAATAAATCCCTCAATGCGAATGAATTACATTCACACACACCAGACATTGCGTAAGTACTCGATATTTCCCAATCACCATTATAATTACCCTCCAGACCTATCGTCCAGAAAGCAGACAACCACCACTGTTTCGCCCCAATTCAGAGGAAGTTTTTTTCAGGAAAAACACCATATTTAAGACTTTCTGTGTCGAAAACTTCAATTTATTTCAAAATACATACTTTTATTTTTTTGACGAATGAAAAATCTAGTTTAATATTTTTTTATTAGAATTTTTAATTTTATAATTTAATGAGAGAGAGAGAGAGAGAGAGAGAGAGAGAGAGAGAGAGAGAGAGAGAGAGAGAGAGAGAGAGAGAGAGAGAAAGATAGAGAAAGAAAAAGAGGAGAATTTGAAGGAAAAACATTATATAACTAAACGTAATTTTTTTATTGAATTCTAACCGTGAATGTTACTGCCATAATTTAGCATAAATTTAAAAAATGCACAAATGACCCTAATGTCATGGCAATTTGAAACGTCAGTTTACTTCTGACAAAATTATATATTCATAAACTCACTCAAACAGCGTAGTCGAGTCTTAAAGGCTGGTTAAAATCGCATTTTCGATTTAAATTTCACTCTTTTATTTTCTTTTATAAATTGTTTCCCTCCTGCTGGATCGTAATAAAAGTTTAACAGGCCGAACCCCCCCCCCTCCCCAATTTAAAGGACGATGATCCCAGCCGCTCAATAAAACAAGAGGATAAGCTTCGTAAAAAAGGAATCACTGTATCTTTTTGTTGTGGACGAAATGATAAAACCTTGTTCTCATCAATAAATAAATTTTGATTTACCCAACTTTTTGGGGGTATTTGTTGACATTTTTTAATAAAAAACATGTCAGCACAATTTAAAAATATAATCAATTTAGGCTGATAAATTTAAACAAAAACGATATGCCATGAAAGATATGAATTATGCTAGTTGATAAGTAAACGATTTAGTTATTTTTAAGTCAATAAAATTACGTTGCACATGTAAATTTCATTTAATACCCTCGCATAGTAATAGTTTGTAAAAGTTTGTAAGTATGATTAGCCAATGGTTGGGGGGGGGGGTCATATACGTATTGGTCGGTTCTGGGAGTAGGGTATCTCATGCATAACATTCCAGCTCGATTTGAAAATCGTTCTCATCATAATGTTTTTTCACTTTTCTATACATTTCCACCCAACTCTTCATCATATAAAACCCTTTTTTTCGTTTTATAAAGCAATAACAGCCAAAAAATCGTAGGGAAAAACTGTTTCAAAAGAAGAGAGACGGCAAATATATATCGTACTTGAATGGGCAAGGGAAAAAATAAATAAATAAAACAAGACATAGAAAAACATTTTTTATGTAAAACTTTGTGTAACATTTTGTCATAAGTTTACGTTTCTGCCAAAAATTAATGATATACAATTTTTAAGAAACCTTTGATGCAAAATGAAAGTATCAAGTGTACTAGAGAAAATAAAACGATAGACGACTGGTGGTAATACGCAAAATATATTTTGAGAAATTGGTACTGAGATATGACAACTTTCTGTGTATAGTTGGAACAAATTTTGCTTTGACAAATTGCCAAAATTGGGTAAAAATTTAAATTTTGATGCTTAAACAGACTCTCGTACAAAAAGAAATGCATTTTAAAATTAAAATCTATCTAGTAAAAACACAGTTATACAAAAATATAAGGAAAAACTAGCTGTTCATTCGTAAAACGGTCGCAACCACCTTAGGAAAGCGAAAACACTTGTTTCTCAAATTGTAATAATCTGCGCCGCATGTTGTGAAGATTCTGAAGCGTTTCAGCATTGTTTTGTCAAGTTCAAAGGAGATGATTTTTCATGAAAAGAGAGAGAAAGAGGGAGAGAGCAGTGTGTGAGGGAGACGTGAATGGAGAGTTGGAGGGAGGGTGAGAGAGATGGCAAGATTATATATATATATATATAGAGAGAGAGGGAGAGAGAGAGAGAGAGAGAGAGAGAGAGAGAGAGAGAGAGAGGGTGAGAGAGATGGCAAGATTATATATATATATATATAGAGAGAGAGGGAGAGAGAGAGAGAGAGAGAGAGAGAGAGAGAGAGTGAGAGAGAGTCAGAAAGAGAACGAGAAAACAGTGAGTGGGCTCGGACAAGCCGACTATGACTAACCCTAAACTATAACCGAAAAAATAGAACCGAAAATAGCTATAACCGAAATCCATATTATACTGGCCTAGAATACCATGGGCGCTAGAAAATCACCGGCAAATATTACAAAAACTTGTAGATAATGCTTACATTACGCACGTTAAACGACGTAAATTTAAACTCTGTGACTCTTCAAAAACACCGAGATATTACTTTGATGGCTCAGTAAAAACATATTTCATTATTCATTAACTAGCAAACAATCTGATCTCTCGATGGGAAATTATTTTTACGAAACTTATATTAACGATGTAATTAATTTAAACGGATCACAAACTGTCCCTTTTGGGGCTTAAATATAATATAAAAATAACGTATAAATTAAAATTCTATGGGCTGTGCGGGTATTTGAACCTAAAACCGCCAGAGTGGCAAGATTAACAACTGATGTTTGATTATATTCTTCAAGTAGAAAAAAAACGGATAAAAATTTAAAGGGTTTCTTTTAACAAAACTGTACAATTAGAGCTTCCACCCGGAACACCCAGCGTGGTCACGGTATATTAACCATCCCAGTCTTTTCTTGAACTACAAGTAAGGAGAAATGTTATCCCAACTTTGACTCCCTTGTGCTCTCTGAGTGCCGTTTCTTCCCCAGGAATGGGTTAACGCCAAAGGGTTATAATCCTAATTCCGTGTCGCGTTCCCCATTCGAGAATATGCTAAAAATCCTTTGAATGACATTTGTCTTGAATCAAAGTTTTCCTAATTACTCCTTGAACGCAAGGGGGCCCGTGTCTTTGGTTTTTAATACCCTTGCGACCGCCACCCGTGGTACTTCTTCGTAAAATAGTTTGTATAATTAAAACTCATTTAAAATGAAAATTAATTTTACATTATTCAGAAATCGTGAGATGCGGTCTGGTGTGATGTAGGTTTCAGAAAAACATTTTCTTTATCGTGCCAACGTTTCACCTCAAAGAAGCCGACGCCTTATACAAAAATGTCTTTTCTATACCGACTTCCTACCCCACCCCTTCAAAATCCAACGTATATAAACACAAAATAGCAAAATCTCACTGGCACTCTCAACACGACACGCAAGAATGGCACAATTACACAGGAGACAAACACTTTGAGTGAGTAGAAATACTTTGATTGAATATAAAACAAATCTAAAAAACTATATTTTGCATTGTATAAATTCACGTTTTCACATCCTAAATGTATTTGTTAAATGTAAACAATGTTTGTAAATCCCAGGCTCTGAAGATGATCTCAATAAAGATCGAAACGTTGGCATAAAGAAAATGTTTTTCTGAAACCTACATCACACCAGACCGCATCTCACGATTTCTGAATAATTATCGATTAACGGTCAATAATCACCACATATTGATTTTACAGGTTAATACAGTTTCGTTTAATCATGCTAAATTACAGTGAATGTCGTGGTTGTTGGAGAAGAACAATTACCTTTGCCGTAGTTGCTGCCATTATTCATCTTTTATGGCGTGAGCTCATGGGACATTTTATTAGCTTAGATAGGCTATTTAGACTCGTTTATTTTCAACTATTTGCTATCTGTGATGCCTCGCAATTGTTCTAACTTCAATTTTAAATTTGTAAAGGACATCAAAAGCAGAAACTAATTCAGATGATTTCTATACAGTTACAGATACAAATTGTAGGACGATACGACAGCGTCCACTAAGTAGAGTGTTTAATATATAGAAAATGAACAGATGCCTCTGTTTCTATTCTGTAAACAGTCTCCCTGAAACATAGGAAACAGTTATCAAAGGTTTAATTATACTACAAACTTGGAATGGTCATGAATAATATCGCTAATTATATCGGAGATGTATTTCTTATTCCATTAATAAATTAATAAACCAGGATTTGACTACATCGATTGTATAAAAAAGATAATACTGTTTTAAAGAAACAGCTAACAAAGATTGACCCACACAGTGCTTGTACAATCGGAGTAAATTGAAAGCCGATCATTCGATTGTTCAAATTTTTATTTTGGTTTAATGCTTATTTATTGTTTATTTTGTAATTTAATTTGTGTCGGTTTACTTGGGTGAGGGGATTGTATTTTCTATGTGGGTAAATAATTCATTTTCACGGCTCACTGTGATTAACCCCTAAATGGACCATTGGCCGTGAGTTAAACGTTCCCGAATCGGGATTATTTTACTATTATTTTACTATATTATCAAGTGGATAGACTGAGACATTTTGAATGAATTGCAAACTATAAATATAGATGAAAAATTTGTTTATCCCTCCCCACAAAGTTTGTATTTCGGAGTTGTTTTGCATTTTTGCTATAAAAATATATGCTAACATACTTTGCTATTTCGCATGGTCACAAATTAATTATACAAAGGGAACACAAAAGATAAACAAATAAATCAAAAAATAAAAGCATACCGAAGATAAGATTAGAAAAGTTACAAAATTCATTCCTGTAAAGTAGGTTTTTTTATTGGAAAATTGAATAATTACAATTTTATTTAAAAATACGTTATTGGGATGGATAGGCCGACGAATAAAACAAATAATGAAAATTGTAAAAATGTAGATAAGAAATAATATTTTTGAGGTCCACAAAAGTTTGTATTTCGGAGGGTGGAGGGGGTCAAAAAATGAGAATCAGTTTTCCCTCTTGCTGAAAAAAATATGTTAGCCTACTTTGCTATGTCAATTGGCCTCACATTAATTATACAATGGGCTCAAAAAAGGTTTAAAAAAAAAAAAAAAAAAGTAATTATAAAAAAACCTAGAAAAAACAAGGTTGGTTATCCAAGTTAGAAAAACGATTCCAGTAAAGTAGGATTTTTAAAAATAATAATTGGTTGACGTTTAACCACCCTTGATATTTCATAAATCCAATTTTTTATGTAAAAAACGACATTTCCGTGCTGGATAAGCCGGGGCATTTCGAAAAAAAAATTGGAAACTAAAAATGTCGATGAAAACAGTTTCTGATGGTCCCAAAAGTTTGTTTTTCAGAGTTTGGGGAGGGGTGCAAAAACGAATAGCAGTTTTCTTTCTTGTTAAAGAAATATGCCAGCCTACATTGTCTTGAATCTTTCATTTTTCTAATGACATAAAATCTAAGCATAATTGACATATTTGATGGGAGAAATATTCTGCTTTCCAACTGTTGTATAAAGTTTGGGTAGAATATAGTTATGAAATCTTAAGTGGAACTTGTTTTTTTGAAAATCAGGTTTTCACTAATTTCATAAGGAATTTCACATCATAGATGTTGCAACGCTGCACTTAGTTGTGCAGGTCAACTGGCTGCGGATGGTGATCGAAAAGCCTTCTCTGCTACGCATCCCACACTTGCTCAATGGGATTGAGGACTAGAGAAATAGGAGAAGAGGCAGATGGAAAGTTCCCAGGTTTTCTGAACATTGATGAAAAACTCTATGAAGCGATTACGAATCGTTTGTGTGGATGAAGGCCTTGCCAAAACATCTTGAACTTCATTTAGGATGTGGCGGGCACTGTGGAAAGGGTTCAGTCTTGCAGCAGTGACAAAATTTCTGTCCTCCCTTGGCGTCGTAATGCACTGATATACACTACCAGGCCTCCTATTGGCACATGAAGTCTCTCGGAATCGGGCTGAAGCCAGGGAGACCACGCTCTGAGAATCGCCAACTGCCACAACGATATCCACTTGCCGGTGACGTTGATCACTCATTCTCGTAATAATATTACGAACTTCTGGTTCGAGATGATGTCTTTCCGGGTGAATCGGAATGTTTTTGTTCGGGATGAAAATGGAAAAAAAGACAAGAAAAGGTGTTTCCTTACAAAATGGTTAATCTTCATTTTTACTAAGCTTAAGTAAATCTGTTATTAAAACTGAGGATTAACATTTGTTTGTTTTTGGTTTCTATTTTCTATTTTTTTTATCCAACTAACATGGATATATCGGTTAATTTAATTAAAATGAATATAATAAAAATAAATTATAAATATCCCGATTCATTATAAATATATTTTTTGACCTTTAGGACCTTACGGCATGACCGCTCTGACGAAAATTTTTGACCTAACGTCACCGAAAGAGTTCCATCAAAATTGGTGATCCTACATCCATGGCCTTACCATGTTAATTAAAAAGTGTGACCTTTTTATCAGCATTTTCGCCATTATTATCTTGCTTTATTTTTTCTTCTCGATTGGAAACTGGTATAAAACTCTGACCAGTTATTATTAACCTCTTTGTTAAATTTGATTAACGCCGTTCTGACCGGTTGTATTTTCTTAAGAGTGGTAACCCATTCATCACCTGTTGATGTGGTAGTTTCAAAGGTGCCGTGGTAATTAGGACCAATGACTCGCACCCTTCTTATACTTCGCCTGTTTCCTTTTCATGCCCTGCCCTTACTCTTCACATTTTTTCATTTCATCGCAAAATAATTAAGTGAATTTCATTAACCCTATAGCGTTTGTCTTGATGTTTTTCATTTCCTCTTCACCCTGCTTTGGTGGTCAAGTGGTTTCGAATGGCAACTAAAGTTAATGAAAATACTTTTGAAAAAACAACTTCTCTTCTGTCTCGTTTGCCCAACTTTGTACGGAAATGATTTCCTCAATTTTATAGAAATGGTAAAGGTGGGGTGAGTATGCTGTTTAATCTTTTTAAAAAAGATTGTTCTTATTCACAGTTTGTTGTTTTCAACTATCTGAATTGAAAGCTTATAGCTCATCATCAGTTTGACGGAATTATAACCACATCTATCGATCCCCCGCCACCGCGACGTTCCAATGAGAAGTTAGCTGCTCAAATTATTTTCTTACAGTATTTATGATGATAATATTGACTTGTGTTGTAATTCACGTTTTTTTTCATGTTAAAAATTGAGCAGCAATAAAGACCATCTTCTGATTTAAACGTCGTGTTGTTGGTGCATCGGCGGATTGACTATTACAAGTCATGTTGAGAGACGTGGTGGTAATTCCTTAAACCTGATGATGAGCTTAAACTTGAAATCCCGATACTTGAAAACAACAAACTGTAAGTAAGAACTATTTTTAAAAAATATATAATTTCCTCTTTACCACATACATGCAATATTTTCTTTTTATTGAGCAACAATCTACGCAAAAAGCAATAAGTTACATATATCACATAACGATTAAATATTAACAAATAAGGTGAAAAGCACTTGTAATAGCACACCTAAATCCATGATTCATTTTAATCACTCCCACTCTCTGAGAACAGATCACGGGCTACTGTCTTTCTAGACATCTGGGAGGATGGTGGGGAAGAGATCGAGAGGAAAGTTGTTAGAGGATTGCAGTAGGTTTGGAGGTTAGTATGGAATTTATTGTGATCTTGCAATTTCTTTTATTAAGGGAACGTTTAGGTTATTATGGATGATGCGGTAGGATTGGCGTTGACGATGGATCTAAGGATTCGTGATTGTAGTGTCTGGATTCTGCATAGATTGGAAGATTTGGTAAAACCCCATTATTTTATGCCGTATGTCCAGATTGGTTTCAGTGTTGATTTGTATATGAATACTTTGTTATCCAGGAATAGTTTAGATCTGTTGTTTAATAGGCGTTTAAGAAGTGTGGAGTCACAGCCCTAGGCAACGGATGACAATAGATTGGTGGAGTTATGGCTATGCAAAGGAGAGAGGAGGTTATATTTTGGGATTTTGGGGTCTTAATTCGCGATTTTTGGAACTATCGTACAAAAGAATTGTGCTTCTGGAAGGTTGGCGTGAGAGGACAGAAAGTCAAGTGCCATCAGTTTAGTTAGGACAATGGTGACGGAGCGAGGAAACGATATCAAGTGTTACTTAGTAATACAAGGAGGAACGTAGTCAATACGAATAAGGATTATATATATATNATAATAGTTTCAATGACCTGATGAAAAGTATCTTGAAAGCCTAATGAAGGAACCCGTGTTTTTTTATTTTCGTTTAAATTAGCCTTAACCCCGATTTATCCATACAAAATTATTATAACAATATTTTATTAAGATAATTCAATAGGTACACTATTGACCCCCCAACCTAGCCAATTTTATCTTAGTTCACACAACCTTTGACCTCAATAATTTCATCTTAATCATTCAGCCTTGAATGGTGTTTTCCCTATCTTGAGGCCATCTACATTTTATTTCTAAAACACTTACACCTCTTTATCCTAAGTCGCCTTTAAGATATTCTTTGCCTTTAGAATTGAACCGAATTAATCTATAGACTGCGTGCTTTTCATCTTGAATGGGGCTTTTCATACATTTACTTTCCTTGTACGCACTTAAGACTAATTTCAATTTTACAGAACATTCCTTATACAACGTTCTACATCCTATGAGGTCAAATTATTCCTACTTTTTTTACATAACGTAATTTTTTAACAAATACCAACCCATTTCTTGTCTTCGGGCTATTTCGTCGAGCGGGAGTTTTCCATTTTTAATATTTCTTGACTAATTATAGTATAAAACTAGAAATTTATTAAAATAGTAGTTTTTGTTAATAAAACTTGTAGATTTTTTAAATTGATGTTGAACTATCATTGATATAAGGCCTTGCGATCACGATTCCGAGATCTTTCTTAGAAGTTGAGGCTTTTGAACTCCGGCAATCTCGTTCTATTGTGCGTCACGAAACACAGGTCTGAGGCATATTGAAATGAAGTTGTAAAATGTAATAATGACTAACTCTAAATTAAAACGTTTAAAGGACTGGTTGAGCGTAACCAATTACATGGCCTGTCCCTTTAAAGACGCCTCCAAAATTCATTAAATTAATTATCAAGTGAGAAAGTTAGATTCCATCCCTTTTCAGTATTGCTTGGAAGTATAAATTAAATGAGCCCCCCCCCGGACTGGTTTTGTAGCTTGGATGTATGTGATGGATAAGGAAGGTCCGAACTTGATCTATGGAAAACATTAGGACTGCCTCCTTCTCAGATCCATCCTCGGTCCGTTGGTGGTAAATTTGGGCATTAGTCTCAGGAAAGGCCTACCCTGAACACACATCTCCTTCCTAATTCAACTCGCCGGCCAATGATTCGGCCCCATTTAACTTGTTAAAATAGTTACCTATTTTACCTCTTCCTTGTCCTTTTTAAATCGACGAATGTAATAAAATCAACAACCAGAATCAAAAATTGAGATGAAAAATTAATATTCAGATTGTATGAAAAAAAATGTACTCGGTGTGCGTTCACATTGAAAAAACAATATTGTCCTCCACTGTGCATCAACAAGAAAGAAATACCGACTTCCATTAACACAAGACTTAAGAGACAACTTAACAAAAGGCTTGGACAGCTATTAAGACTTCTAGGACCGTGTTGACCGTCAACCCTAAACTAACCTTATTAGGGCTTACTGCGACCACTTTTGGACATACGGCCTGGAACTGTGGGGTTTTACCAAGCCAACCAACATCCAAGCGCATCTAATATTTCCAATGAAACCTCAGGCAGATCGTCAAAACTCCTTACTTTGTCACTAACCTCACTATCCACAACGATCTCAACATTCCTTTTGTCAACGATTTGATTCGTTCCGGGTTCCAAAACTCACCTATCGATCCTTTCTAACCCTACTGCTGAACTCTTTTTTTTTTTTTTTTTTTTTACGATGGTTCGCAAGAGCAGAGGTCATATAAACCCTCAGGGTGCCGATGTTTTTGAAAATAACCTCATTTGTAAGTATGTCCTTACACGGGACCTTTACCTTACACTTACAGTGATGAGTGCCGTGTCAACGCCTAAAACCGTTGCGGCCACTGACGCCCGTCCTGCTGGACCCTTCTCTACACATTTCCGTCCCGAGAACTTGCGACGTTGTCTTATTCGACGATGGCCTCGAACCTTGCCCCTTAATCTGTCACACTGAGAGCATTGGCTAGTTTCTCCGTCTTCCGGGTGCAGCATTGGCATTAGTGTTGTTGCCGTACCGTGTGAAAAAACGTTTTGTGATCACATTATTATAATACGCAAGTTAAATAATTTATCTTGATAAATTCGCTTTTAAAAACTTTTATTCACAGAAATTACAAATTATTACTACATTCAGTTACTTCAAATCTAGGAATCTAAATCAAATTTCTCTGATATACCCTCAGATAAATCTAACTTAAGACTTTCAAGTTGGTAAAATAAAAATGATTACAAAATCTATTGAGTGGGAGTGAGTGCCGATGACAATAATAGGAACACGCATCCTAGCATTGTCATCTTTTTATTTATTTAGTAATAGAATAATAGTCGTATATTACTTGTATGGACTAATATGTACAGGGTACCAACAAAAAATTTGACGTTAAAGATTCAGATTTTAGACAAAGAACCTTAAAAGGTGATATATTACGCTCATTTTAAATATACGTTTTATGTAAATTTTAAATTATTTACCACTCTCTTTCAAGTTTTCCTCAGAGTTAAATCGTAAATAAATTGTCATCTTATTTATAGGCTGTGCTAAGTTTTTAACAAAAAGAAATAAAGTAATGATAAAAACATATGTTCATCATGTTTTATGGGACATAACACCCAAAGGATGTAGTCTGGCAAAAGGGAAGGTAAACGTTCCATTTCTTTTTTTTTAAAGATAGTTCCTACTCACAGTAAGTTGTTTTGCAACGATCCGGATTTTGAGCCCTTTAGCTCATCATCAGGTTGAAGGATTTCTACAACCACTTCTCTCGACATGAATTGCAAAAGTGAACCCGCCGATGCCCCCGCCAACGCGACGTTCCAATGAGAATAGGTTGCTAGTTAAAAGAATACAAAAATTAAATTTAAACGAATCAACATTAGGACTCAGCCACCCCACCATAAATGAATCATTAAGTTTCCGTTGTTTGCCATGCATTGGTGAATTATCGGAAAAAATTAGTAAAATTTTTAAACAAGAAGGTTTTAGAATAGGATTTCTACAACCACTTCTCTCGACATGAATTGCAAAAGTGAACCCGCCGATGCCCCCGCCAACGCGACGTTCCAATGGCGCTCAATTTGAACGTGGGAAAAGCGGAAATTATAACACAAATAAATATTATAATAGTAAATACTGTTAGAAATTAATTATAAATTAGTGATTAAAGATAAAAGATAAAAAATTAGAATGATACCTTAATATTATTAAATTATTATAAAAATAATAACAATTGAAATAATTAATTTAATTATTTGAACGTTTAATATTATTTATGTACATATTTAAAATGGGAGGTAGATCAAAATCGGTTGTATTATTAATGCACCATGTTCAATTTTACATTTTTTTCATTTCAAATTTCTCAAACCAGTTTAGTTCTCTCCCTTTGTTGAAACTATGTAACACTATGTATTTAAATTTGAATTGAAATAATGTTTTATTTCTTTTAGATGGTCCTTAAATTCCGAAAAAATTTTCGATTTAGGGAAGTGTTCTTTTACTCTCGTTTTTATTTCTCTACCGCTTTGTCCTATATATTTAATATTACAATAATTACAATTGAGTTGGTAAACCCCGCTTTTCGCCAAGTTGTCTACCTTGACTTTAGGTTTTGAGAGGGTGTTTTTAAGTGGACTCGTACTTCTAAAAGCTATTCTAAAACCTTCTTGTTTAAAATTTTTACTAATTTTTCCGATAATTCACCAATACATGTCAAACAACGGAAACCTAATGATTCATTTATGGTGGGGTGGCTGAGTCCTAATGTTGATTCGTTTAAAGTTAATTTTTGTATTCTTTTAACTAGCAACCTATTCTCATTGGAACGTCGCGTTGGCGGGGGTATCGGCGGGTTCACTTTTGCAATTCATGTCGATAGACGTGGTTGTAGAAATCCTTCAACCTGATGATGAGCTAAAGGGCTCGAAATCCGGATCGTTGCAAAACAACTTACTGTGAGTAGGAACTATCTTTTAAAAAAAGGTTTGAACACCTCACTCACTCCGTCATTCATCATTTCTAACGTTCCATTTTGTAAAAGGATTAATTCAGTGATAAGCCGCTTTATTGGGTGGAAGAAAGCTGTATGAATGTGGGAGAAACGTAGTATATATGTGTTATTGTGTTATTTATGGGCCGACAATCAAGTGGTCATCGTCAGCTCTCTGCGTTTTAAAAGCAAAATTCTTTGTTTTGTTTTCCTCTTTTCTTTCTTTCACACATCTTTGTCTCTGACTCTCTCACATTTTGTGTCCTGTTTTCTTAGCTTGCTAACTTTTGAACGTACCTCATGTTGTCAAATTAGTATTGAGAAAACAAGAAAAACATATGACACAAGGATTTTCACGCTTCCCACTTCTAAAAACACGCCGCGGCTTCCCAACAAGGTAGCTGTCGTTCGCGTCGTGGTATTGGATATTCCGACAAATCCGCGCCGATATCCTGTCACACACAACACAAGTCTAGTCACATTCACTCCCCGAGAATACTCTACGAAATTAGCCTGTTTTTTTTTTAATTCACCTTATTATTTTTAATATAAAAATGGAGAATAAACCTAGTATTAACTAAAACTACATGCTAACCGAAAGTGCTGAATTATCTAAGGATAGCTTTTCTAAAGCCGGAATGGAATAATCATTATTCTCTTTTAATCCTACAAGTCCCTAAAGAAGTTAGTCAAACTGGAAGACAATCCGGTCTATCTATCTCACTAGATTTATTTCTATTTGTCTATCTATCTGTCCCTCTACGTACCCACCTATCTCTTATGCAAATACTCCTCTATTCCTCTATTGTCTTTTATTTATTTCTAACTTATGACCTATTTGCTTCACAAAGGTCGTAGTCGATAGCCGACAATTCCGTAGGGCAAAAACGTTATTAATAAGTTAATTCAATGAGCGTATAATTTGCATATTACAACGGAAGTTGGTTGAAATATGGACACCTCCATGACATGGTTGATTTACGTTTCGACTAACAACTATTCACCAACATGAATAACTGTTGATTGGGACAATTCGCTACGCAGGGGAGTGTGGGGAGGCCAAACAATTCGTAATGAGTTATAACCAGTGACAGCATAAATTATACAATGCGTCACGTTAACTTAAGTATTTTTTTGCTGTATCCCCTGCCCAGGCAATACAAAATCAAAATTATTTCAACTTATAAATGTTATACCTGTTTTATGAAAGCATATCCATTATTTATACCACAAATAGAGAAAAATTGTTGTTTCTGTGAAAAGGCCTAATGATTTTTTTTTGGTTATTGAAAGAAAAAGGCGCACTGAGGTCGACGTGACAGGACAACCATTAGTAAATAAAACATTTTCTCCGGACAACTCAGCTTTCCAGATTGTTCCACAAAATTTAAAATTACAATATAGCACGACAGTAAATAATTTATTTTTTCTACTATTAATTTCGTTTTTATGCAGTGCATGGTTTAGTTGAAAAACTAGTGTCACGAGCGGCATATATATATACAGGGTGAGTCATTTTTTGACGCACCATTGGGAAAATCAACGTGGATAAGTTTAAATCTGACTCGAAGCTTATTTCCTTTGATTAATACGTTAATAAAAAAAAGTGAGTCAATTTTCGGTGCACCACAGGAAAATCAACGTTGGTGCGTCTAATATCACTCGGCACATTTTATTTTGTTCGTCTCGTACCAAAAAATAGGCGAGTCACTTTGCGACGTACCATTTGTTACAAATTAGTTTTAGTAGGTTGGAAGGAGTAAGGATAAACAAAACCAATATTATTAAAACATTATTCAAAACATTATTCTTCACAAATTTATTTGATTAAAGTTTAAGAGTATTTTTTTATGGTAAAGTAAAAAAATTAAATAAATGTCATTATAATAATTGTTCAAACAGACCTCCATTTGCTGCCTAGTCTATCGTAAAACGATGATCGGACGAAAAAAATACTCTTCAACCTTAATCAAATTAATTTGTGAAGAATTTTTTAAAAAATTTTTACATTGTGTTTGAATGTTTTAATAATATTGGTTTTGTTCATTTTCATTCCAACCTGCTAATTTGTAACAAATGGTGCGTCGCAAAGTGACTCGCCTATTTTTTGGTACGAGACGAACAAAATAAAATGTGCCGAGTGATATTAGACGCACCAACGTTGATTTTCCTATAGTGCACCGAAAATTGACTCACTTCCTTTTTTTAACGTATTAATCAAAGGAAATAAGCCTCGAGTCAGATTTAAACGCACCCACGTTGATTTTCCAATGGTGCGTCAAAAATGACAGACCCTGTATATATTTGCTAGGAATAACGTGTCGCGTGGAAGGAATAAATGCTCAAATACGCCCCTGCGCAGAGCTCTGCAAGTTTCAAGAATTCTTCATTTGTGGCCTTTTCTGTTATTTCTGGGCGGATTTCTCTGCAAGCCACAAGAATCCGTTGTTCTAATACTTGGACAGACAATACTGGAGATGGATTGGCGTACACTCGATTCTGCAATGCCCCCCAAAGAAAATAATCCAAGGGGCTTCAAATCGAAATAGGACCTTATATGCCAATCTATCTCCCTGCATGGTTCATGTCCAAGTAATTGGAAACGACTCGACTGTTGTGAGCGGGGCCACCGTCTTGTAGGACGTAATAAAATGGCCTTTCTCCAGGGTTGAATTTTTGGATTACATATTTAAAATGCATTGAAGTACTACGTCCCCTTGCCTTGAAATTTCTAACATTCTGTACGCAATAAGTGACTCACCTTTTCTCGGCTTTACTTCCATCAAAATCTCATGTACCTTTTTACTATACATTTTCGCGTGGAACTGTTTGTGGAGGGCATTTTTCCTTCCCATGAATTTGTGCACTTCTCATATTTCACGAAAATACGAGCCGTAGAAGGACGGATTTAAATCAGTTTTAGTTGTTCATTCCCCTGGCTTAGAATATCCTTATCTTCGAAGTCAGATAACACATTAAAACTTTTTAGAACGTCTGTAAATTTTAAGCAAGTCTTCTATTTCTCTAAGCAAAAGGTAGCTTATTGTAGCCATCACATATTACGTCATAGTTTTCACGCTATTGTTTCGGCATTTTCATACTCGTCCCGAGGTAACTCTACATAAAACGTTGTTTTCTACCGCATGAACGAATGAACGGACGAAAAATAAACGGACGGACCCCCAATTTTGTGGGGATAAAGTAACCACGAGAGGGTTTTAATACTTTTTAATCAACTGAATAATAAAAACACATTATAACGTGCCAATTTGGTAAAACTGTGTTCAAACAAACAAGAAAAGTAAACGCTATATTCAAGTTTAGCTGCATTCCATGTTTATCTGACGCAAATTAGGGATGAAAACACACCTTTCATATTTCGACTATTAGCATTCTCGTTGTAAAACGTAACTGGAATCCAGCTAGCTATGTAAAATTAGGAATTTCAAAATTTCCAAGTTGACACCTGTGCCGCCCAATGGACTAATTTCTATTTGTTCGTTTCGAAATAATTGTCTGACATATCATTTCTATATACAAATGTAGGATATGTTATCCCGCAAATAATTCTTCTGTTACACGTTTTCTCAAATTTAATTAGTCATCACATTAAAATATGATAATTTTGTATTAAAAAATATTACGGAAATCGCTCAGTTCCTCTCTAGAGCATTCGATCAAACAAGACAGAACATTTATTAACATGTTTGATCTGGTTCTCTGTAAATTCCAGTTTTAATTTCATTACACATGAAACCGTAAGTTTTATTAGTGTAACTTTATGTTCATATTTTATTAACACAGTTAAATTTAAAGTACTTTCAAAAACTTGATGAAGAGTTTCATTTCTCGGAAGAACTTAATGTTTTCTTTGCTTTCAAAATTGGCCATATGATTTTTAATATAAAAATTTAGGATAACATAGATTATTACATTTAATGTTTATTCATTTCGAAAATTAAAAAACATAAATCAATGTTATATAAATAAAAAGATTCATGCAAAATCATAGACAAAGTTCATCTGTAAGTATTAACCAGCCCAATAAAGTGAAATTAATTACCATGAACCTACGGTATTTTAGAGTATGGTCGTAGAATTTTACACTCCTTTGTATAAGGAGGGCGCGGGTTCCTCAATGTATCGTCCTAAGTTCATTACCTGTACTCAGTATATGCGGTTCATATCGTTCCTCGTCCTTACAACATAACCCTAACCTATACTGATGACACTGCCATTTTATCCTCCAAGTCATTACAGCTCTGCGAATCCTCCAGGCACACCTTACCTTGGCCAATTGTTAAATATATGGCAAATCAACACCACAATTCCCAAACCATAACCTTCATCCTTCATTGCATAACTCAACCTGAAATTTTTTACAAGGTTTTGCAAGAACCAGACAAATAATCCATTCTAATCCTCACCGTATAACCATTTTCCTTCTTTTCTTTTCACAGTAATCCTCCTCGACTTCTGAAGAGACATATTGTCAAGTGACCTCCTCTCAGAGAGTGAGAGTAATTACAGTCATTCAATGATTTAGTTTATGAATGGCTTTATTGTTATGTCTCCCTGCAATCTATGGAACTTATTGCTGTTAAGTGGAAGACCTGTAACTAGTTCTATGGAAACAGGAAAGAGGTTAACATTTCTTAAGTACCGATTCGGTGGAAAAAAAATGAAAGAAGACAACCTTAGGCGCATCAATTACACTAATAGGAACCCTACAGCTAAAAGTGAGCGAAACATAAACTCTATGCTTGTTTAAAGTATCCAGCCCAATCGCTTTAAGTTTATCGCACTACGACAAATCTCTCACCTGATGATAACCAGATTTGAAGACTGAATATTGTACTGTTTTACTCCTTCTGTCCATATCACATCTATTGCCAATGAACCAAACAACACTGGCATATGCCAAATGGGTTCTAACAAGGAACAGAGAGGAATGTGATTGCGAAGGGATTAGTGAAGTCCGCAGTCATTCGCTTAATAAAACCATGATTCCAGGAGGTTTTTTCGTAATGACTTCATAGTAGTCTCGGAAATCACAGTTGGAGTTGAAAATAACTTCGAGTCAGAAATTGAAAGAAAACTATAAAGGTAATTACCATTAGAGGTATGAAATAACTGCTTTCCTCGTCGAAGGTTTCGATAATTAGGATTGCCCGAAAACCATTTCTTTGGCCAAGGGCCATTCGTATTAAGGGTAATTTTAACAGGAACCCCGAGCCACTTTGTGATTGTAAGTGGCCATGTAAACCAGTGGACTATCAGGGGAAGAGAGGACCCATATTAGCGGAGCTGGCTTACAGCCCCGTCTTAATTTACAACTACCCTCGGCTTAAATGGCTCCCGCTTCGCATTACCCTTCCACCATATTAACATCTTACAACTCAGTTTGATTGTTATATGTACAGCAGGAGGAAATCTCGAATTAATTGTACACAAATTGCTGTCTTATCCTCAAAGGGTCCTGTTGTCGGCGGTCCTTGGCTCGACAAAAAAATTCTCATTGCCCTTATTTGTGCTGAGCCGCTTTATTCTTAAATCCCAGCTTATTCAAGGTGTTGCATTGTTTAGCTGTTGTATTGCTTTTTGTTCTAATTAAAACTTTTCTATTAGACCTGTGCATATATATTATTTAGTTATTAACAATGCTATATGTATAGTACTTTTTATTTACTACTTTAAAGTTAATAATTAACGTTAAAACGTTCATTCCCCGCATACAGTCTTGTCAACGAATACAGAAATCTTCAAAACAGTTTGTCTCGTCGTTTGGTTCAAAATGTGTAGACTTAAATAAATGCAACGAAGAGTCAAATAATTACCTTCACACACAGAGTAACCACTGTTTAATTAAACGAAATTTCATTGCCCATCTGTCGGACGTTGCTTGGGATGTCACCTGGACAAACGACTTACTTAGAATCCGCACACAAGAATAAAACGAATGAACTAAACCGAACCGTCATCACCACTATTCGATTCGAACGTCCACTTAATTACATAAGATTGATAAACACAATGATTCTCAAGCCTATGTGGACTTATGGTATTGAACTCTGGGTATCAACTAAGCATTTCAACTGACAACGCATCCAAAGATTCCAATCAAAAGTCCTAAGAAAATACATTGTTAACCCTCCTTTTTATATATCAAACTTCGCCCTAAACGAAGACCTTATATTCCCTTTGTTCGAGAAGTAGTGAAAACCTATTATAAAAAGTCCATCCATCTCTTTCCACACATCCCAACGTACCAAGTTCCGTCAGCTCAGTTCCACTACCAACCCACATAATTATCACCGCCACTGAAACGCCGATTGCCACGAGATACGTAATGACAAAGAAAATTGAAATAGTGAAATCATTGTTTATTTCTTCTATAGAAGGCACACCACTGGGCGACTTCTCCTCACATGTTATTCATGTCAATTTTTTCCTGACAGTATGTTTACCGTTGTAATTGTTTTATAGATGTGAAAACCAAGAACAAAAATATTATTTCATACAGTGTGTCAAAAAGTATTAGTAAATTCTAATCTTACAGTATTTTCGTGCTTTGTATTAACTTCATGTTACTTTGTCTCAATTTTTTTAGTTTAGTAACAAGGAAAGTGGAGGGACAATGTTATGAATCTTACGATAAAAGAATAAATACATTTTTTTACATAATCACAATCCAATACAAATTAGTTTTCGTAAAGTGTCAATTTCTCTACGGTAATAGCAAACATATAAACATTATAAACTATTCATATAGCTGTTTTTAATATTTTATTGAACTTTTTTTCAAAATGAAAATTGGATATCGAATGACCTATGTTCGACCCTGGTTATTCCATCAGGGCGAAAAATATTAAATTTACTCTCATCTGAGAGTAGAAGTTAGACCTAAAAATAATATTATGTACTGTACATATTGGTCAATTTACTTATAAATGTCTAATTTTTAAAGCCTATTTTTATACGAAAAATTCCTATTCAAAAGAGTTCTCCCCTACGACAATCACTAAGAATTTGCCATTTGATGATGTAAGCAAGAATGATGGAACCTGAAACAAAATAAAGTTTCCATAAGATTAGCAAACTAAAATAGGTCGATAAGTGTGGACGTCCCTGTTTTCTTCAAGGGTTGATGCTGATAGTTGATGAATGTTTCCATTTGCCGGTAAAATGTGTCTTATGAATTATTATTGCATTATATACACGTGGTAGATAAACAGTATCTTCTCTAGGAAGGCAGTGTTTGTAGAGGTGAACAATGAGGTCTATTCCAGGAGATTTCATACTAGGTAATAAGACTTTATAAAAAATAAGTGCTCTAATTTGAGGTTTTCCTTATCATGAAATACTGTCATTTCAGAACAATTTGGTGAAAACAATCTACAGACAATCCTTTTTAAAAAAGATGGTTCCTACTCACATTAAGTGAGTAGGAACCATCTTTTAACTTAATTAACTTTTAACTTAATGTGAGTAGGAACCATCTTTTAACTTAATTAACTTTTAACTTAATGTGAGTAGGAAACACCTTTTAACTTAATTAACTTTTAACTTAATGTGAGTAGGAACCATCTTTTAACTTAATTAACTTTTAACTTAATGTGAGAAGGAACCATCTTTTTTAAAAAGGATTGAACTCATCACTCACCCCATCATTTATACTTTCTATCTACAAACACGTTTCGTAAAAAATTCCTTGGCTTTTGACGAAGCATCTGATATCCATGAGCATAAGAAGTGTTCCTTAGATTCGTTTTGATAATGATGGATAAAAATATTGTGATCGTTCATGCACATTGTTTCAAGGGAAAGTTATTAAGCCTACCAAAACGAGTTATTCTTATTATTACGTGATTAATAATTGCCTATGAATAGCTATGATTATCTGGCTCATAGTACTAACCTCTTTCTCTTTCCTATTGTCTTTAGGCGTTGTCTTATATACCACTCAATTGAGGAATTTAGTATTTGGTGTTAAATATTTGACCAATAGTTTTTAATAAGATTTTTTGGCTACATAAACGTTCTCATACGTTTTGAGCGGTATTTGTTTATATCACACATTAAAGAATAAATATATATACATATATATCAGGGCATTTTCCATCAAAGATTTAATATGAAAATGCGGGGGGTGATATTTTTGAATTGAAATGAATGCCATTGGGACCGGCCTAAGCAGGCATAGATATGATGATTGTAGGGTAGGGTAGATTGCAAAATTTTCCCCATGGCTCCGACGGGCGTTGAATATTAATGGTGTCAGTTCTGCAAACAGAATTTTTTAAAGCTCTGTATGTTCGTGACATGTTACGATATTTGTTTGTCCAGAAAATGCAAACATTATGATATCAATTAACACTACTGTATTTCTGACTAGTGATAAAGTGTTGAGAACTCGTATATCAACCCTTAAACTAATTATTTATATACAAAGTTGAGGATTAAAGCTTTCCAATTAATAGATTTTTTAAAGTTAATCTTTGCTAGTTTTTCAAATATCTAACGCTGATGTCACTGTCATAGCTCATTGAACCCTCCAGACATATCTATATTCCATTGAATAATGGTTCAAATAATAGCGCAACAAACTCAACATCACAAACTATCAAAATAACCTTCACCCTACGTCATCACGCTACCTACAAATCTATTGTAACCTCATCGAATGAAAATGTCGTTCTTTACCTCCCATCCTACCTGGCCGACAGGTGCTTTCATCTTATTCTCCTTTGTGAAAGGTGAACTACGTTCATCAGAGTATAGTCCTATCCATTGCTGTACTCTGTATACACTGTTGATATCGTGTATAGCCTTGTTACCATTATTCTAACATACATTGATGACATTTGCCTTTCTGTCCCCTAACGCCAACTTCTAACGCTTCAGACACAGCTAGATATTTATTCTTTTATTTATTCTTTTAAAAATAGTACAAAAAATAGCGAAGCAACCCCACAAATTCCCAAAACATAACCTTCACCCTCCGTTGCATCACACTACCTCCAATCTATTATAAAAACACTTCCCTTCCGACCGGAAACTCAACCACTACCTAGGGCTCTATCTTAACAAAAACTCACCTTCAATCCCCATGCACGGCTTAAAAGGAAAGAACTGAACCGACGATATCGATTACTTAAACAACTATTAGACAACAGATCTAAACCCTCCCTTGACAACAAAATACTCTCATACAACAATGCTAAAACTAATATGGACATATGGCATAAAACTATTAGTTAAGGGATCTTTACATCCATTGTCAACGCGTTTTCAATATCACCATCCATAATGACCTACGTGTACCTTTTATTAAACAAGTTGAAAAATCCAGCTACAAAACATCCCACACTAACCTCCAATCCCACTCTAATCCCCACGTACAAAAGACAGACACAGAGGCATGCTCTCAGAATGCGAGTGATTAAGTGATCATTTCTGATTTAGGATTGCCTATCACTGTAATGCTTCTCCACCCTTCTTTTCGTTTTTTCATATTCTTTTATATTACCTCTTTATCTATGCAACTTATTGTGCTTCGCGAAGATGGTTGCTCCATAGCTCAATAAATTAAATAAATACAAATTTAAAAAGCATTCACATATAATTCAGAATTTTATTGTACTAGTTTACAAGAAAACAGATTTAAAACCTGCGATATTATGCACATAAATTTAAAAAAGGAGGCGTATGTATATTAATGATAAAATAATAACCAACCTATAAACCATTCAGGAAAGAATCTGGCGGAGGTTGGCGGTAGGATGCAATCGGCGATAGACGTAGTGGCTGCAAGAGCTGAGGAAACCGGATTTGCTTTCTCAACGTCGAAAACGGTGTGCGTCCACTTCTGCAGACTGAGGAGGGCGCATAGTCCCCCTCACCACTGTCTGGGGGGGGGGCATACCCGTACGGTACGTTGAGACGGTGAGGTTCCTCGGTCTCCTATTTGACCGAGATGAGAAATTGAGATGGCAGCCACACATCGACGCCACTGAGGTCATGAGCAGGAAAACCCTCGCACTGTTGGAGTTTGTTGGTCACTTAAGGTGGGGAGCGGATAGGGAGACCCTAATAAAAATGTCGGTACTCGTGGCGGTGCGGACCGAGGAGGGTTCAGCCTTCCTCTGGGTACCGACTCTCTCAGCGCTGTTTGCGATCTGCGTGACGGATTCTCTGTAGACACTCTGATCGTACTCTTGCTATAAAGATATGCCGAATTGGAGCGCCTCGGAAAAACGGTGGTTGTTGTCTCGGTCCTGGACACGTCGGCCTGGATGGTAACGAACGCGCAGAATCGGCGGCGAAAGCCTGAACTTCTCACCCTCCCGACCGGACCATCGCACTCAGGCCCTCTGACGCTAAACGAGCTGTAAAAAAGATGATAAGGGATAAATGGCTGCTTCAGTGGGCAGGGTCATCCGAGAGGCTCCTTCGTGTTCAGTGCACGACCTGCAGATGGCCCCCGAGGATCTAAGCCGTAAAGAAGGAATAATTCCTACCAGATTAAGAATAGGTCATACTCGGTGGACACATGGGCACTTGCTGGTGGGTCAATCCCCCCGCAGGTGTCCGTTATGGAGAGAAAGGTTGCTCGATGTGTCCCACATAGTCGTGCCTATGTGTTTTGTGTTTCTGAGTCTTGTATGAGTGAATGTATTTATTGGTGTGAATGGGGAGGGGCTGATGGCGAAGTAGCTTCTCCTTCGCCTCTCAGGCTGTGTGTATGACTTTGGCCGATGGCGGACATTTTATAAAAATACTCCATCGACCCCAATCCAGATTAGTTTATTATAGGGGAGAGGTAGATGGAGGAATATCGAGTACTCCATCTACCAAACAGAATGAGTTTAATCATTGTATGTTGGTGTGAATGGGGAGGGGCTAATGGTGACGTAGCATCTCCATCGCCCCTCATGTTGCGTGCGTGATTTGGATCTACGGCGGAAAACTTTTAAAGTACCCCATCGAATCGAAAGTAGAGAGTAGTAGTAGTTTATTGTAGTGAACAGGTAGATGGAAGAATATCGAGTACTCCTTCTACCAAACAGTATGAGTGCGATCAATGTATATAGGTATGAATGTGATTATGTATCGAGTGTGTGCTGAAATGACCAAGCTGTCGGATGCCCCTATCAAAAAAGTATAAACGTATATATATTTAAGAAAAATAATAATGTTAAATTAAAAAAGTTTTTTTTCCAAAAATTGAAAATTGTACTTGAGACATTGTACAAGACAAAACGATGGAGCAATTTTTTTTAAATATACCTTCAAGAAAAAGCCTAAAATAACATAAATTAAACAAACTTTAACAAGAGAAAGAAAACAACGAAGAAAAAATAAAAAAACTGTAACTATTGCAATGTTTTAAAGTAGAATTTATACTAAAAATCACGTAATTTTTTGGTAGGCTTAGAAGTTTTTGAGGAAACCTAGGGGTACTCTGAAGTCAACGTTGATACCGTTTATATGAATATTATATTTTTAAAATTTTCATAAGTTTCAAAATGTCAGAGCTTTTATGAAGTGAATAAATTATTTTCATCATATTTTGATACTTTTCTGTTGATTCGATAATTTTTAAATCATTTATTTAAATTTGATTTACAATTTGCGATTTGATCGTACCTGATCACTCTAGTAGGCCTGTTTTCATTGTATATACGCTAATCGACGTTTCAGACTTCTTTTTTGACACAATGACAAATGCCGAACGTAATATGGGATTATCGATATGGTCAAACATTAAAAAATTATGTAAATAAAAAAACATTACTGTCAAGTTTTTATTAAACCAGCTAACTACGGTGTTGGTAAAAATTTGTAATACGTGAGTTGCCCTCCCCTAGATTGAAGTTTATTGGCACTATAAATAGTATAATTGGTTGATTCCAAGGAGGGAGATTTATTTATATAATGTTATAAAATAATCAATCAACCTCCCGAAATACGGAAAGGTCTTTTAAAATCAAGAAATATGATATATCCGAGCAGTAAATTTGCCGACGAAGAAAAGGTAAAAAATTGCACCCGAAGAGCCTCTTACCTTCCTAAACTCTATTTGTGCGTAGGGAATAACTTTTTTACCTTGGACCAATTTATAAAGTTGCTGGTATAAAAAAATCCGTTCTCCACCAGTTTGTAATCTTTTTGTCTTATATTCAACATCATTATTATGGATGAATTTATTTATATTTAATCATTTACGTATCCCGTTGATATCGGTATATCCAATTTATAGGGATTTTGGGTTCGATTAATCGATTTATATCGCGTTCAATTAATTTAATGAAATGCTCTGAGATTGCAGCATTTAATCATGATTTGTCACGTTAACATAGTTATGATGTTAACATGTGATGTTAACATAATTATGATGTTAACTTTTAACATATAGCAGGGGTGCTCAAACTTGAACTGCAGGCGATCTACCTCAATATTTTTAGACTACTTACGATCGACTCTGAGAGGCTGCAAGTGTGTGTGANGTTAAATATATTGATTATATATTTTTTATTTATTTATAGCCTATACAGATTTGTTTATGTTACAAATTAAATCATATTTGTTTAGTTGTCATAATTGAACATATTAATTGTTAAATTAATTATTCTTTTTATCTAAGGTTTGTGGTTTGGCATGGGAAATTAGTGTCCATAGCGGGATTAGAACCCATGATCTTCGGCAAGGTTCAAATCCCGCTCGTGATTGGAATAGAAAGAGGTTGGTGTGAAACCTTTCGAATCGGGAACGGATCAATTACTTGACAAAAGGGATTTTAAGGTCGTCATGGATAGTGAGTGACATAGTTAAGAGCTTTGACGATTTGCCTGAGCGCTTTTGTTTGGAAAGATTGGTACGCTTGGATATTCGATGGTTTGGCAAAACCCCACAGTTCCACTGGTGCCCAAAAGGGTGGCAGTAAAGTCTTGTATAACGTTAGGTGAGTCTTGACGGTGAAGATGGATTTTGGTCCTTAGAAGTTTTCGGAGTTGTCTAAGTCTTGTGTTAAGTTGTTGTCTTTTAAGTCTTGTGCGGGGTTTACACATCACTCTGCTGTCTAGATATAGTCTAAGTATTTGACTTGAGTGGAAATCTGTATCTCTACAAAGAGGTATTTAACCACAAGGTTAATGTACAGTTTTTTCAATGTGAACGCACACCGAGTACATTTTTATTCATTCAGTTTTGTCCTCCACGTTTTCCACCAGTCTTCGATAAGCTCCAGGGACGTAGCTTGGGTAGGATTCGAGTTAGAAGACAGAACATTAAAAAGTACTGTAAAGTTGTTTGACTTACCGATACTTACCTTTGTAATATGTAATAAATCATTACAACGTTACCCGACCTATTTTAGTCAAGGTAACTTTTCAAGTTTAAAGCTCTACATATTTCTAATGTTTTCGTTTATTTTTTGCAGGATTTTAATACGCTGACGTTGTAGAGAACGGACCAAGGTAAGATCTTCTGGTAAATAAATAACTTTAAGGAGTTATTAATATGTTTTATCGTGTCTAACTTATTGGCGATGAACATTAGTAGTTTGGTCATGTCCGAAATGCTTGGCACCATTTTCTGTGTTGGCTTTTACCAACATTATTATTAAAATATGAAGATGCCGCAACGCCCCCGGTACAACAAACAAACTGTTACTCTTGTTTTACAAAACTGCCTGCTCGGCCATAATCTGGGTTTCCTGTACTAAAACCAAATCCAGGGCTTTTTCTAGTTGCAAATTGCTAGCTGTACGCTGTTATTTGTGGATTCTTGTGAGCAAAAATTTTAGAGACATTGCTACCGAGACATCTTTCCCGTCAGTACTGTCCCAGATCCATTAGGAGCGATTTATTTCTCGAACACCAGGGTTACAAGGCAAGTCGCATAATGAGGCGCAACCGACGTGTGCGAAGTAAGGGCTATGACACACAGCAGTTTTGACTGAAGCGTCGGTCGACGATTCGGTATAGAAAGCATATTTCCTAGAAATTTCTGCAGCGTTCCAAAAGCCGTGCAAAACATATCTGTTTTGCGTCCAACTACACGTCTTTTTTGGGTTTTGTTTTTATCTTGCATGTCTGCAAGACTGTCCCACTTTACAACCCTTTAGGCAAAGGCTCAACCTTTCGAGTGATTTACAGGAGTTACTGGGTCCCCAGTGTTTCTTTCGAAAAGCACTTTTCAGCTTTCTCAAATTTATTGGAATTTATAGTGAGATTTAGGCCTTTTCCCAAATTGTTATACCATTGAATGCCTGCTAATGTTTGAATGAGAGTTGCATGATTTCTTTTTTCAGAGGTTTTTGAGGCTGCCGGAGCGGAAAAATGCAATGGAAGAAAATACAAATTGCGGGGTAATGAACTGCAATGCCTAAAATCGCAATTTAAATAAGAAAAATAGCTCCCTCAAAAAAAAAAAAATATATATATATATAAAGAAAAGAAGTGTTATTGTGTTTTGTTTCTTATTATTGTTATGTAGAATTAATTTATGTATCATATTTGAATGGAAGAATAAAAGGACAAGGATGAGCCTATACTCATGCTGAGACTGTTGCTAGTCTGACTTCATTATTATTATTAGCCATACAAGCCTATGGGAAATGTTTAAATTATGGAACAAAAATTCACAATTCTAATCAAAAAAGAAACAGAAATAAATTTTATATGTAATTTAAAATGGGATTTTTGCATACATTTGGCCTTCCAAATTAAGAATTTTAAAAAGAAAAAAGACAAATTAAAGCTTTGATGGCAATAGGATAAATTAGTTTACGAGTGAATGTTTGGAGTCAGAGCTTTATATCACTCAGAAGAGATATAGCTAACCTAAGATAGAAGGTTTGGATGTTAGGGCGTGAAATGACCTTAGCCGTTAAAACGCCCTTAAAAATTAATAATAATAATATACCATTACATATTTATAAATTTTTCTGACTTAAAAATAAATAATTAGGTGGCTACGGTTCGAGCGCAGTTAGGAACTGCGTTGCAATATGCGCATCATAACGGCACTTGGTTGCGTCGTGTTAAAAAGTCTCAATAGCCCCTTGCCTAAGTTTTAGAGACACTACAATATATCGCTCCTGAAATCGCAAAAAACGACTCATTGTACTGTTTACACTCAAGCAGAGTTGTGAAATTATGACAATCATTACTGTCATCAGTTTTAGATTAAGAAAAAGCTTTTTCTCGTCTGCGATGATTATTTTATTGTTTCATACCATATGGACGAGCTTTTTTAAATCTTTCTTGTATAAAACGGACGTTAATACATTAATTATTATCGCAACAATCTCAAACTATCCCTGTAATTCGATTATAAATTTATATTAAACGACATCGAAAGGGACAGTGGCTCCGTGATATCAGAGAGTGAAAGTGTTTACAATTAGTCAATGATTTAGGAGGGTTGTCATAAGAAAGCTTCAGTCATTTAATACCTGACAATGATCTAGTTAACTTACTGCGCCTATATTTTATAACCTAAAGAACGCTGATTTTGCATACTAATGGTAAATATAAGGCAACTGAATACCTCAGAAAGAAGGTCACAATAATAACATTAATATAAATTATAAGTAAACGTATAAGTAACAACGAGTAAAAACTTTCCCAAGTTATGTATTAGTTTTGATATTCTCTTTTATAATATTTACGGAAAAGCCATAAAGTTAACATTTTTCTTCTAACTCATCCGACATATGATGTCCTTTTTACATTTTACCTGTCGCTCTTGAATATTTATAACGTACAGTTTGGTTTAAAAATACTTATCAAATCGTCAGAATTATTTGACAACGTTGAAAATTGACTGGGCATTTCGTTGTATAATTAATTCAGTCAATACGGAACTGGTTGAAAAATGAATACCCACTTAAAAACACTTTGCATAGTAACTATTGAGGAGATGCCCTACCATAAATCAAAGGAACGAACTTGATGCTTCATAACTAATAATTCAGTCAACAGAATTTAAATTGTAAAATGAACATCATTTTAATGACTAATTATCAGTATTAGAGTAATTATTTATAGAAATAGAAAATAAAATTCAATAAGCAGTCTGAATGAGAGTTGTATAAGAAAAAAAGAAAAGGATGGGTAATATTTTTATAAAACCTTCATCGAAACCTTGGAACTCATGGAATTTATTTGCTAGGAACAAATAGATTTTACAAAAGCAAGAGCTACGGAAGTCAATTTTTTATCACTTCTTCCCCTAACATGTTTACAGCACAGATTAAACAAAAATAAACTTTATCGTCACATTTCTCGATTTCAAAAATTGCCAACTGATTTCGTGGAAAGTATAACTTGATAATAAATAAATGATTCCCCGAACGTTGATAGCAATTAATTATCATTGTTCTCAAATTTTCTCCGTAATTTGTGCCACAGCAGTAGTCAACACTTTCATAGTTTCACCTTCAAAGAAGTTTTTAAGGAAATGTTTTTTTAAAAACAATTTACCGGTAGCCTGAACATATTAATACTTATTACAAATGTGTGTGTCTATGTTTTTTTTCTCCCGGTCATAACACTGATAATATGGCCGGCCACCCGGAGGACACAGGAAGGGACTCACTGAAAATGGCGCAGATTTAAACGTGTTTGAATAACTTCAATAAACCCCCGAGTGTAGACGGACCAAACTAGTTCAACATCCAAACCGTCCAAGTGGCCGCAGAAATATCTTGTTTACAGTTAGTAGTTTTGATGGTAAAAAAAAGATTTATGTTCTCAAAGACTTCGAAGTTAGTCAAGTGTTTTGTCTAGTTGTTGTCTCTTAATTAATATGTCAAACTAACACGTCAGTCTGCTGGCTAGGCATAGTCCTAAGTATCTGATGTGAGTTGGTAGTTCTTTGTTGTTGATGTGGAGGGCAAGACTGTTTTTTCAATATAAATGTCAACTTTGATATTTTTCGTGATTCAGTTTTGTCCTCAACTTGTTGAACCAGTCTTTGATGAACTCAAGTGTTCTTCATAAAATTCAGCTTATATGATAATTGCAGTCTTATCCGTGTATGTTGTGATGATGATGAAATGCCACGAAGCGGGCATTTTGTATGTCCAAGTACTGCAGCTATCTGGTTATATTTATCTTTCTCAATTCAATCAACTCAATCCTTCTTGTAAGAAATATGAGAGATTGACTGTAACTATTGCAATTCTTTTCCCTGTGTCTTCTGAATATTGATATGGAGGTCCTGTCTCCATTGAGAGGTCTTCGAATTTGAAGATAATACAGGTAGCCGTTTCTTCCCCACCATTGCAAAACCTAAAAATTGGGTCATCATTGAATAAACCCATGTTGTTCAAGTGTTTTTTCAGATGCCAGTGATTGATAGTCATACCACTCCCTGAGTTTTACCCTCGCAAGCTCTGTGTGTTCGCCAATTTTGTGGATCCTTTAATCGTTACTTTACAGTGTCTGGATTCCGAGGTTATCTTTGTTATCCCGAGTATAGATTTTCGGCCTAGATATGGACTTGCAGATCTTCCTCTGACCAATTTGTGTGATTTGTCATTACCCAGATCTCATTAATGAATGCATGATGGTATTTGACTTCATAGGAAAATGACCAATATTAATTTTTGGATCAAGAAGGCTCCCTTGTGGTTCAATACACCCATACACACATACAACCCTTCATTGGTTCAATATCTAGTGTAATTAAGTTCCCTTTAAAAATGTCTATTACACTTTACGGTTGATTTCGTTGGTGATGGTTTCAAATATTATATATAGTGGTATGAAAGCTGTTGTTTCGGCAAGAATGCCGAATTAAAGAAAGAAATATAGAAAATTGAAAGAAAATAAATTAAAGAAAAAATAAATAAGGAACGGTAATAAAGAAGAAATAAAGGAACCTACCCTTCTGGCTCCGAGTAGGCGGGGTCGAGGAGATGAAGGACTTCGGGCCCTAACGCCACTGCTTCCTTTCTTGCTTAGCCGTGGTCTGCCAAGGAGGGTTTTGGAGAAAGAGGTAGATCGAGAAACGTGAATAGTTCGTACAGGGTACACGTAAGAACGACAGCCACTGGAGACCGAAGTAATAATGAATTCATCCGGTCTGGACAAAAGGAAACAAACACTCGAAGAAAAAACGTTCAAAGTTCGAATGAAACGCTTAACCTCCTGAAAGATGCCCCCGGCGATATCTCGGGGCTTTAACGGCTGTCTTTGTTATCTTTAGAGTATGGACTGTGTTGAAACTTTTATCGGGTAAATATCCGCGTCCTAACTAATCCCATTGTTCGAATTCTCAACATACGGATAAAAAATTAACCCATCTCTAAATGATTATGCGGTTTAATAATTTAGCATTATTATGTTATTCAATCTCAAGCTTCAGTCATTCAATATAAAGCACGGCAAAACAAAGATTTAACGAACCTGCTTAGGTGGTGAGTATATCACGACGAAAAAATCTATTGATCTCGGAAGACTGAGAGAGAGCAGGTCACCCCAACTTAACCTTATTATTTATTAGGATTGTTATTAGGAAACAATCTTCCAGTCTGTCTCCCCACCTGTTCGAAAAGCAAACAGTTTTCTCATAGCAATAAATTGTATATGGACAGACGCTACAACTTGAAAACTATTAAACAACCCTCCATCGCCGCTCGTCGGGTTTAATAAGCAGCTCGGCAATGCTCATTTAAAGAATCAATTTTTATTTTCGTAAACAACAACAAATTGAGCATTTATTGCGAAATGAACCGAAGAAAAATCATTGGAGCGAGAGTTCGTTCGCATCGGGTTAGAACCTGTAGTAAAATTGATGAAATAAGTCATAATGATGGAAAGTGAAGTCAGCACTTATTCTCAAATTTCAATAATAAAATAAATCAGTTATGAAAGGGGTTTTCCTCTTGCTCACTCCCTTTCCGTCTCTTAACAACATCGTGCTGATGTGAATAACAAATAACGAATTCCCATATACTAACTACTGTCCATTATATAAATAAAAAATATAAATAACGATAAACACGACTACGTTTTGATTGTGTAGACATACGATGCTTCGTTCCGACCATTTTGGTCAGCCAGAAGAAATCTCACAATTTAATTGGACGAACTCATACAGTACTACAGGCAATCATCGGGTTGTTTCTCTTGCCTGTCTTCAAGATGAACGTTGCTTACACAAAAAACTTTTAAAATCAAATAAAATCAACATCATTTTATTCAAAGTATTTATTTTTCCACTCCCCAACTTGTAACCAATTTTTAATTCCAGAACAGAAAAATTCAGTTTTTCTGTACAAGTCAAAATAGCAGAATAGGTTTTTTTGACTTGTGTATCATTTTTACAGATTAAGGTGAGTGTGGAAGAATTGGACATCCCAGCTCCTTTAATTTATTCACAGTCCATTCTAGAGCAGTACATTGTAAAGGAAAAAGGAAAATTGATAAAATCACAGTCCATTTTTGGGTGTACATTTATTTGTTTTTGCCATATATCCTGTCCGTTCTCGATATTTCACCTCTACCTGGCCAACGCCAATTGTCATATACAATCCAATTTTCATTGCAAATCATATTTTTCGTTAAAATGTTCGTTGTTTTGCCTAGCAAGGTACAAACGAATGTCTCTTGACGCTTCAGCTGCCGCATTAGCTCATGAGGTCTTGCTTTTTTACTTTTCCAATGTTCTTAAGTATCTTGAAATTGTGGGTGCACTTGTTTTCAGTAGTATTGAGCCTTGTAACAATTTGATAAAAGTGTTTTTTTATATGTATAAAATGCCATTAGGTACCGACCTACAAGTGAGCCTGTTCAGAAGTAAAGTAATTCCTACCATACTGAAGGGCTAACTGCATTGTGAAGGGTCAGCGTAATATAATCAGGATGAAAACCACTGAATATAATATTCTTTTTATTTAACACAATCACAAACATTATACCACTCTCTTAAAGCAAACTCTCCAAAGCGCACTGTCTTTAACTTCACCCCTTCGCCTTTTTATCCCTCCAGTCTTTTCAACACCAAAGGGTGGCGCCTTCTCCGGACCATCCTTGTACCCTTGAGTCGCGATACCTTACAATTGAGTGACGCAGATGATGGGTCAAACCAATTGATAAATCTTTTTTTCATATTATTCTAGTTGTCTCTTTAAATTTTTTCATTAATTTACAATTTTTAAACCGACTAATTCAACAGTTGTAATTGTTATTATTTGTACAGTGCTATCAAAATCAAACTAAACCGGCGCTTTCAATTACGTAGATAGTTACAGCAACCGTAATGTAATTGAAGTATTTAACAGCCTTAGGATGAGGTAAATGAAGATTATTTGCTATCCGAAGTTCATAGCGTCCCGAGGGATGCATTACACTGTTTAGGGACGTTAATTGATATCTGTGGGGGTATGAAAAGCCATTTGTTATTAAAGCGGTTATAAAGTGATGATGAAATGGTTGTATTATTCTTTTTCCCTATTTCCATGCTTTTACCGAACGGTTTTTGTGTTAATAAAAACACTTTGGCGATCGCTAATTGTGATTTGTGAACAACAGCGGTCAAAGGTATATGGTGTTTTCCTTTTGGTTCAGTTTCCTGCTTGACTGTTCCTTCTCATCTCCCTTGCCCCTCCTTGGCTCATAACCGCTCTTACTCTATATAATTACTCGAGAGGCCCTTTTACGAAAGGACGAGTTAATACTTTCCTAAACAAAGCCTATAAATCAAGAAAAATAATAGGTATTTTTCACAAATTGCCCGTCTTGTTGAAAGTTTGACAATGGTTTAACACAATGGCGGAGGTAGGACAATGTGGCTGAATCATTTCCTTCGCTTAATGGACGCTCTTCCCTACTTTTACGACACTTCCTTTGCTTTTCACCCAAGGGTTTGTTCCTCACAGTCTTCCCAATACCGCTGAACTGTTTCCTAATCACCGATGATTGGTGTCTCGTTACTTACCACTACAAAAGAGACAAGATCTACATGGTTATACAGTTACCCTTAATGAATCAACTGGCTTTAGCTCAATAACTTTGGTTGTCACCAGTTTGGCAACAGAAGACAAGAATAAAAATTTTCACATAATGATTACCATCACATTCAATAACATCTCTCACTCCCTTCATTCATTCACTCTCTCTCTCTCTCTCTCTCTCTCTCTCTCTCTCTCTCTCTCTCTTTCTCTATCTAANTCTCTCTCTCTCTCTCTCTCCATGTACTCTTTTTTATTTTCTCTCTGTCTCTCTTCTTTTTATTTATCGTTTTGTCTTTCCTTTTCTACAATTAAAATACTGTATTCTGCTTATGTGGACGGTCGCAACCTATCGCCTAAAGTTAATAAATACTAATTGTATTATTTAAATACGGGCAGCTTAATTAACTAGTAGTTTAATTCATATTTTCCAATAACGTAATCAGTGAGAAATGGATTTGTCAATTTTATACAATAACTCCGTAAAAATTATTTTGATTTTGAAAAAAAATTCGATAATCCAGAGGGGTCGAAACTAAATAAAGTCTATAGAAAGCTCGACGTCTTGATGAAAACGAACCCAGTTTTGGTCGATGGCTTTTTCCGTTTCAGACTCTGCGTTGTCACCTTCGGCGCGTTCACGTGCAGCAATTGTTATTATTCAAACAAATTGCAAATTTATAATTTGCTTGGTAATTACGCTAAAAATAATCAGGATTCATGAGAAATAAGATGAATTTATATATACATGCGTTGATTTTTGAAAAAAAAAAACTCTTATAAATGGCATAATCATAGATTTTTTAACAAGTAGTCAAAAATAGCATATTCGAAAAAAATGTTGGGTTGTTGTTCGCGTTTCAACCATCCTAAAAATTTCAAATTGCCGTAATTTGAGTATGTTCCTACATATTGGGTTGTCCGGAAAATAATGCAGGATTTTGGTATTAAACAAAAAAAAAGAAACTAGTTACTTTAAAGCAATGTTCTTTAATCAAAATAATTNTCATACAAATGAGTAATCCTGTAAACGTAAACAGAATATTTTATATAGATTTTTTTTAATGAAAACTTAAAATCCTGCATTATTTTCCGGACAACCCGATAGAAACACAAACCTCTCCCGTCCTTTTGTAGCCATGTTTGATCACTGTAAATTCATCTGTAAATTCGACTTTTCTTGTGATTATACTTGTACTTATTTTTGAAACCATAGGTTTCGATATTGTTAACAGATGTTCATATTTGTTAACTTTGTCAATTATGTACTAATAATGTTTTTAAAGTCCTGATAAAGGAACATATATTGTATTACCCGAAAGTACGAAGCTATTATGCGTATTTAGATTTTTTGAATATGAAATTGTATGTACGACGTCTCGTTTTGTTTTTTATTACAATAAACCATTGCTTATGCAAATTCTTTTCATTGGGTACTCCTCAAAGCCAGAAAACCATCATTATTCAAAGCATATACGACGAAATTGTGAAAACATACAAAGAAGAAAGGCTGCATTCGAAAAAAATGTTCCGTTAAAAGGAAAAGCGTGACACACTTCATCACGCATTATCATGATTCGAGAGTGCAGTGTACTTGGGAGGGGAGCTGTGTTCGATAAAACTTAAAATTGGCTGTGTACATCTTTTTTTAACCCTAATTTTTATAATTTTGCCCTAAAATAAGGATTCACTCGAAAGTAGTTTAAATCAAATAATCAAATGTTTACACGTAGAACCAGGTCATGGGGGAATTTAAGGCAATGAGACAGCAAGCATACTAAATAAAAAGGAAGACTAGGAACAACACATAGTCTCCAATACATTTTGTGACATAAATTATAGCCACATTGACAAAGAACTGTAATTTTTTTCCTTCGTGGAGGTCACTGGCGATCCAAAATCTCTCTTTCTACCACTGCCTAAAAGAAGTATTGAGGAATTGACCCTACTTTATTTATAAACCTCCAGAAGTGCACTACCCTGAGATAGTTTAGCACTGTCCGGGGTTTCTCTTCCCTCATTTTTTAGACGTCAATATTGCCTTTCCGAAAAGGCTGTACAATTTCTGGGTCAATGTTTTCTAGTTACAAAGGACAAGTTTCCGTCTCAGTTTGTCCATTGTTTTGAGGTAATAATTAAATAGGCAATGACAAATAAAAATGCCTATTATTTTCCGTAATTCTTATCTACTGAGAGAGAGGTAGATTTTTGTTTTCCTGGTTGTGATGTTGAGGAACTTTAATTGTTTTTTCACCTGATGAATTCATCCATGTGTATGTGGTCATTTCATTCTCCATCCATTTGTTCAGATTAACATTACCAGTATGCGCTTTGGTTCAAAGGGTGCTATGGATGCTATTCTTTTAACGAGTTTGACAGCCTTTTGACAGACGAGTTCGCGGCCTTCAGTCCCCTTGTGTCCTGGTACCCTCCTCATAGTTACCTGACTACGTTTTCCCTGCAGGTGGAGATATGTTAGGCATTCCAAACCAACTTTCAATTAAAAGTGGAGGTGTTCATGCCTTCAGTGCTGCTTCAGATAATATTTAAAGATATGGACATAGGTCTACGGCTGTCTGATAATATTTATAGCTGTGGACATAGGCCCAGCGAATGGATTTAATATTCTGTTGTGAGCAAAAGGAAACACTCTCAACTTAAAAAAAATTAAAATCTTAGTATATTTACAAGTTTAGCTCCAGAAAATACCACAATAAAAGAATACCAATGTCTAAAGGAGACAGAGACAAAATAACATATACCTGCCATACAGCTGTCATGCTATAACTAAGGTGGCTCTGGCCTAGGAAAATTAATTTCAATCAGAGGCCTCATAGACTCTGATACCATGCCCCTGAAAAGAATTCTGCACATAATTCATTAAAGAAACAACGAACGTATTATAGGAAAACCATTAGAAGTCGCACAATATCCCCATGACTCTGACTTGAAAACATACACGACTTAACACTGTTGATATTTGTTAATTTATTTTAGAACCTGATTATAGTTAATTTCACTAATTTCGTGGTCCGCTTGACCAATTAATACATTACAATTAATTAAGGTTTTTAGTTGAGATGAAAAAAAGTTAATGGCACGAGCGGGATTCGAACCCACGATCTTCGGCTAGATACGCCNCTCAAGTGGTAGAGCAGCGGCGTATCTAGCCGAAGATCGTGGGTTCGAATCCCGCTCGTGCCATTAACTTTTTTTTCATCTCAACTAAAAACCTTAATTAACTGTAATTATAGTTAATGCTTATTCCAAAAACCGTAAAAGTTTTAAAATCAAATATAAATTTTTATTCAAAGTTGTATTAGAAAAGTTAAATAAGAATAGCGGTTGTGTCATTTTACGTAAAGTTAATACAAATTAGAGTAGATACACAATTAAACATACAATTAGTGTATTTCATGTTAGAGGTTTAATGTTATTTAGCCTCCCCCATTAAAACTATCTGTTATTAGACTAAGTGCGATGTGGCGTGAAAATTACGGAAAGAATGAAATTGAAGATATTAGGTGCGGGGGGATGAGTGCGTGAGCCTTTAATACTCCCGTTCTCAATATCATAAGGGCAGGCGTAAGACCGATAAGGTGAAAAGGGCGTGCTAGTACCCAATGACCTTACAAGTTAAAGTTTAAGGGCTCGTGTGTATGTATTTTACCAGTCGGCATTATCGTGTCGCTAGCAATCGGGCCACACTTGGATGCCACGTACCAAGTTACTAATGATAACCCAGATTTTCTTATCAACGCAGAAACGGAAATAAAACTGAACTTCGGTGAAAACCTCTCCCTAAGTAGTTGTTACATTAAGCTTCAATTACTACCGGGAAAACAATCGGATAAGGTTATTTCCTGTTCAGTTTCAACTTTGGTCTATAATCTTTTGTGAAACGATCATCTAGAAGAGAACTAATTTACAGTTATTATCCAATTGACACCGGCCGATTTGAAATTGGTTCCGACATCCTACTAATTTGTATTGTGTTTATCGAAACGGTCGCCCTGTACGTTGACGTTTGGATTATTTTCCGCCCATATACACTTAGCAGTCGAAAACTGTTGAAGGAAATTTTTTTACAATTGTCCATTCTTGTAATCAGCTAAGGTTATCACAACCAATTTAACCTTTTCTTTCGCTATTAACAATAGATGAGTTAATAATGCCCTAAGCTGTACGTAAAACTTAATATGTTGCAGCTTTATATCTTGCTCTCACGGGTTGACCCGCTCGCCGACTCAATTAAGATAAAAATCTCGTCGAAGTAATTAACTAAAATTCTCGTTAAATTCGCATTGGATAGCACATTGTAATAATATATTATCGTTAATTTTAGAAGACGTAAACAAGCCTATACATTGATAAATATACACAACTTTTACGTAATGATAATTCACATACCTATAACAAACGAATACCCATGGACCGGGAGGTTTTCCTTTAAACTTTTACCTCTAACCCCTAACCCCTTTGTTTACCTTTGAAATGAACTTTAGGGTAGCTAGTTTGTAGCAAAACGAGGCGATTTGAGCTTAAGCATGCCTATTGTATTTAAATATCGAGGGCAATAATGAATACAGATAAATTATATAAGATGTAAGATGCAATATTTGGGATGTTTAATAAACTGCGCCTGTTGAGAGCTATTGTAATCCCCGTTCTGTACCGATAGTTTGTCAGTCTGTATTTTCCCTTTATTCCCCTCGTGTCCTAGGACCGATATCAAAATTGCATAGTTGCGTTTTTACAGAGTTTGAGATAAGTAGGCATTATGAAGTTGAATTTATTGACCTGCAGCAATTAATGTTACGAGTTGGATCTTCGGGAGGTCAATTGACGGATGAAATTAAAAGAAAAAGAACAGCTTCCGGGTTAAATTGAGCTTTCGGCGACTTATATCACCGTCCTCCTAGATTTATTAAAACAATATATATAAATTTTTTGCAAGATAATACACTTGTGTAAAATAAATATCCAAAATTACAGTTAATAAAGAACAAAAAATAACATAAATTATTCATTAGAATACCTACAACCACAAGAAGGATGAATTTACATACACCATGTAAGTTATGACTGCACATGGTGAGCAAGGTGTTGAGCGACAAGAAATGAGGCATCTAGCAAAAAAGCCAAAAAGAAACGAACGGTCCAACTACTTATGCTTAAATTACTTAGGTTCTGGTTGTTTGGGATCACAGACTAGTTAAGATTAAAATTATACCCGAAAATTCGATTAAAACATTTAAAACTTTATAATATGTACATGGGATAAAAGCGAGGGCGACTCCCCGTCGCATCCAGTTGGACGGTTACAATTAACAAACGTTATATACCCTGCCGGCTATCTGAAGGCTCAATGAGGCGCACTCTATCATTCCTTCTTTCCTTTCGTTTTTTATGAATGTCAATTAACCCCGCATATGTCATGATGAAGCCAAATCTGGCAGTGGGGTGAGTATAAATCTTCTCTCAAACCCAGTTTCCCGTGCAAGGATCTCCGGAGAATCCAGTTGAAAAAAAAAAGCCAACTTCCACTGTATGCGTTGACAAACCCGTCGTTCTCTTTTTATTCACACAATTTAGTCTGGGTTGGTTCATTCTACTGACAACATTTGTTTCGTTTGTCCAACATATTGTATCCTGCAACAAGAGCACGACACCCTATATACTAAATTTGATTGAGAACCAACCTACTCTTTTAACTTTAAATAAGAGTGCAAGTTTGCCAAATTATTAAGATATTTATAAGCGGTTTTATTTTTTCCCGCTGAACAATTTTTTAATTTTTTGGGCTACATCAGGAATACATGTTAGCGATTTAAAACTACTCGGTTTTTCTCTTGCACTCTCCACCGTGACATTTAACATCGGGATACACCAGGGTTTTGAGGTCCCCCAAGCTTATTTTAAATTTGCCTATAGACATGCTTATGAATACCAAATATTTTGCACTATATTTACATTATTTTTCAGATACCTTGAATTACATAAACCCAGAGCACGATTTATTAGATTCTCTGCGCAATTTAGTTTAAGAGAGAAAGAGTCGGCTGAAGGGAAATCAATGTACCTGTCGTTGTTGGTTGGTTTTCTGTACCAATTAGTTATCAATTTGTAAGTAGTCATTTCCAAACCAGTTTTGAGTTGTACATGGGGGAATCTAAAGCCTTCAGTGCATCTTGGTTGTTTGAGAATATTTATATCGAAACGTACCAATCATATAACTTTTACGAACGGGTTTTTATCCCTTTTTCGTAATAAAAGAGAAAAAGTTCAAATGCCTTACGCCGAAAGTCAGCAATAATAAATGAAGTTCCTAGTGGTGGCTGTATGCAACCATTAGACGTATTACCTCCTTAGATAATGCTGAAAACTGCCAAAATTGCAAATTGTAACAAGCCTGCCAAATTATCAACAACGGGTTACTCAAAATGGTTTTTGAAACTTGAGATAATCCTTGCATTTTGACAAATCCTCGGCAAATTTAAACCCTCGTCTTACATTTTGACAAAATATGTTTCGAAAATAGACCCAAAGTTGTTAAAGGAACGAAGATCAACGCAGCCTGGGTTGTAATGTATAAATTTGCTTATCGGGATAATGTGTTAACGAGCCCGATTGGAAGCCAACGGCGAATATAAGCGGACCGTAGATTATTGATTTTAATCGCACTATTAGATTTTATCGTAGCAATGTCTGAAATTTACTAATTTCAATGCCATTTACTTTTTATTTGTCGTCATCGGCATGTGTTTGAAATAAAGCGTAAAAAAGTAGCCAACTTTCAATTTATACTTACCTAAACCAAACATGTGAGACACTTTCTAATTTAATATAATTTGATATTAAATTTATTATTCCTTACAGACTAAAATTTATGTAATCGTAATCAGTGACGTAGTTCATAAAATTGACAATCGCTGTCTCTTGGCTGCTAACGGTTTTTTAAATGCCGTAAAACTCTTTATTAACCGTGATAATTAATCAGCTTCTCGGAAAGAACGAAAACAAAACCTGAACTTTCAAACGGGAAGTTTTTCGTTCGAGAAACGAAGATTTAGGTTCGGTGCCAAACTTGAAGTGGGCACAAATTAAGTTTATTGAGCTTCCCCAACAGCTCACTTAAAGGATTATGTGTAAGAGCTTTCTATAGTTGTTCGGCTTTATACTTATTTATTTATTAAGGCTTTAAAGAAATGGTAACGTTGAATGTACAAAATCAATCAGTCATTATCTGTGAAATTGAAACTTATCTAGTATTACCAAGTAAGTGCCAAACTTAAAGATATTCTTCATTAGACATCCAAGCTTTTAGTTCAAACTTGCCATGCAACTTAATAAACCAAGCACAGACACAAAATTAAAAAACCCTATTAAATGCGCCAGTGGCTCCGCATTTTTTAATTTGTAAATACAGAATGATTGGTTACTGTTTGAGTAAATGTATTTATTAGTGCGATAGTAGTGTATGCATGGGTGGGTCTATGGTGGAATATCAAGTACCCCATAAACCCACCACCTAGGTTAATGTTTTAGATTAATTGTAATTTTAATTGTACATAATGTATGGATGTATTTATTAGCGTGAACGAGGGCGGGTCTTCAGAGGAATATCGAGTACTCTGAAACCCGCCTATAGGCTAGGCTAGGATTGAATGTTAGTGAATGAGATAGTTTCAGAGCCTTTTCACCACGTGTGGGAGGGCTAAAAATGTAGAAATAACGTCCCAGAACACAACCAGAAAGATCGCCAGACTTCCTACAGAAAAGCTAATTAAAAAAAAAATTAAATAAATAAATAAAAATAAATACATTTATAAAACGTGAGGTGGAAGAAATATGAGGTGCCGGCAATAGCCCAGGCAGCTAGCCGGCCGGAAAAAAAAGACATATATCATAATGCGTTTCACTATTGAGAATAAGCAGGCCAGGATGACGAGATAGTATCTATCTATTACTAATAGGTTTGAAAAAGCCAAACTTTAGAGTACATATTCACCAAAAAATGAATTTTAAGAATTATTGTGCATTTTAGGCAGTTGTTCGATTTTACGTACAGTCATATTTCATTATCTTCTTCTTTGTGTATTCTATCAGTTAATGGACTTTGATCATTATGATCACGCTATCAAACAGACCTCTAAAGTGCTTTGGCTGGAACACTGAACTCGTCTCTTTTCGATTTTGCCTTTTAGAATAATCATCAATCAGTTCATATTTATCCGGGTGACGTAGAACATGACTGAAATGCCCGAGTATCGTTTTTATCCTTACTCTGCTGAGGTATCTAACCATGGAACATCTAAATGTTCCCCCCAAAGGAAGCTTGTTATTTTGTTCGGCCCACTATTCTAGGCGAGTTTTTATAATTCGTTCGTAGGCTTTTTTACGCATGATACTAAAGAACTCTGTGATGGAGAAGGTTTGCAAGGTTTTTAAATTAATATTGCTAAAATAGCGTTCCATTTGTGAATTGATTGAATTTTGCAACTGAACCAGATATCGTTTAATACTTTGAGGAGAAAATGTTTGACGTACACAGGTAGATTTCTAATCATGCTGTAATGAATTTAATCCATACCTGGAGAACTATTATTCGTGTTTTTAAGAGAAAAATTGAGGTTCTACAATAGTGAATGGGCCTTCCAAGCTGCAGTTATTAGAGTTCACGGTTACCTCAGCATTCAACTTATTAATTGGGCCTTGAGGACAGAAATCAGTAAAGGAGTGGGAACGCTTTTAAATATTTTTAATTTGCACGAAATATCTTTAATGGGAGTTGTACGGTTAAGTGAGGAACAGAATGTTCTCCATGCCGCCCTTTTTACTGAACGAAAGATGTGCTCCAGAGAAACCATTTTTAATTTCTCATAATTTTCTAAAGTGGGGGAAATAATTTATTGTTCCGGAAAGCAGTTTTCCTTCTCGTTGCATTCTTCTCACATTTTACATCCCACCATATTTTACCCTTGACCTTGAAGGAACTAGCCTTTTGTTTTGTGGAATATTAAGTTTTGGCTAAGCTTTTTGCAGAGATATCCCTTATACAGACCGTGATTGGAGCTTAACTTTACTATTGTTTTGCAAAATGCCGTGGTTATAATAATTGCTTTGGTGAAACTAGGTTGCTACGAACGGAAACATATTTTTGGATCTTATCCTTTTCTTATTTCACAGGTATTCAATTTGCCAAACTATCTGCAGGTGTAATCTTAATATAGGATGAAGATCTTTTCTGGGTACAGGCGCTTTTAGAGAATAAGCGAAGAATGCCGGTTTTCGGTTTTTATTTTTATTTTATTTTATTTTTTTTTTTTTTTAAGCGAGGATATTTCAACTACGAGGTTATACGAACCCTCGGGGTACGAATGCAGGGCCGCTGGATTTTTTTTTTCTGACCTTACATTTACTTTACAGTGATGAGCGCCGTGTCAACGCCTAAACCGTTGCGGCCACCGACGCCCCGGCAAGCCGATGTATGACATCATTATGTTTGAACCCTGTTGGCCTTTGATCCAGGTGGTTCTATTTTATCCCTTTAGACGTGACCATTGCTACAAGTTCAAGGAATTCTATAATGATGTAGTGCGCGATATACAACTTTTTGACATTGCAAAGTTTTGCACACAACTAATGCCATCTGTATATGTGACCACTTTCGGGAATTGCTTGTTGTTGGCATACTTCATAGCTTCCCTTATAGTAACCGATTCTGCAGTGTACATAGATAAGTACTATGGGGGTGAAAACATTTTACTGTAGTTCTGTACAGGATTATAAAATGCACAACCAACTCGTCCATTTAGGAGTGATCCGTTTCCTATGCTGAACATTACCGAAAACCTTTTTGAAATGAATAAAACACAGAAAACCCGAATGGGTGACATCCCTACATCTCTGTATTAGGAATTGCATCTAATGTAAGACTTCTCTGGTTCGTAGTCCGTTGCAAAATACAAATTGTGATTTGCTGATTTGGTCTTCTAGTTTAACATTATTTCAATGATTGTACGGCATTCAATACTTTTTGTAAATAACACTACATATTTTGTAATAAACCATACAAAATTACAATAAAAAACGCCATATAAAGCTATTGTAGAACGTTCTCTATTCTAATGAGTTTCTATATAAGGTCAACGAGTAACATAAATAAATTTAAAAAATCGAAATGAAAATCGTGTTACATTCACATGGAAAAAGTTTAAAATAGTAAGAACAAGTCAGATTTGTAACCACCAGTCAAATGAAATGAGAGATTATTCAAACAAATAAAGCAACGAAATAAAAATTAATATAAACGACCTTTTACGATGAAAACACATTTCCATTGTCGTACTTTCACAGTCAGGCGTAAGAGTTGCCGCTGTCTTTTTTTTCACCACCGTATGCTAAGTACTGCAATACAATTTTTTCCCCTAAGGAAAACTGAAAAGAACATGAGCTCATACATGTAGTCGTAGGAGTTAATTAGTTAGATAGTTTGAAAAACATTATAATTTATTAATAATACTAAAAAACAAATATTTTAATTAAAATATTGTTCCTCTATGTTTAAGTTGAATTGGGTACATCTCTTGATTGCGTGGATTTTGCCTAGATCCTGGTGTTCATACGAAAGGACTCTGAATACTTTGTTTTCGTGCCATTCTAAAAATAAAATACTGTAGACAAAAAACAACCCTTTTTCCTCCAAAAATCGGAACAGAGGATCCAGATACTCGCTGCCGTGCTCAAGCACGATTGTCACATCGGGTGCCATTCCTACGCGCTTTCTATATGGAGCTACAGAATTGCACCCTTCAATTAGGTGTGACACATTGAGCAATTTTTCTCTGCATGCCGGACACACGCGCGCTTTCGCCCAAAAGTAAGTGTCCTTCTTAATGGAGTGAAGATTACCCTTCTTATCCAAAGCAGTTCCTTCGAGGGCCATTTATCGACAGTGGTCTTGAAACAAAAGAACTGTTCTGCCAACCCGGCCCACCGTCGCTGCCACTTTCTTTTAATTATGTTTTTATTGCATTTTTAGCAGGGTAGATAGCAGTGATTAAGTTCGGAGGCTGGGACCTCCCGGTCTTAACGGCCTCATCCGCCTTTTCTCACCTTTCGTGTGACCGGATACTCAGACAAAGACAAAAGAGTATTTTCTTTGACTGACGCATTTTCCATTTCGCTACTTCTTTTTTGGAACTTAGTTTATCTGAAAATGTTATTTAAATTCAAATATGCTGTTCTTGTCGAACCTAGGAGCCATGGGTATCGGATATTCTCTCATTAGAATCTTTCTGTCCTTCTAATTTAAGTTTTAAACTCATTGGAGATTCTTCTCTACGTTAAGCATAGTTTTTTGTTTTTTTACTGTCCTCGTTATCATTAAAGGGTGGAATGGTTTGGCTCTTTCCATACCAGATGTTCTCATCGCTACAGTGAAACCAATACATATGCGCCTCTATAATTTTGTTCCCTTTGTTGTGTATTGGATAACTTAGAAAAAAGACCTTGATTAAAAAAATAACATTGATTGTTGTTATGTTTGAAAGGAGAGCTGGTCTAAAAAGAGACCTGTTTATATTTTTTCGATTGAATAGCTTTTGAGAAAACCACAGGGTACACTAGTAAGCTGACAAACTATATATCCATTATCTCTATACATTCAAAACAGAAGCGGCAGTATTTCAACGATTAACTTAAAGACTAATTATTTTTGTCCTTAACAAGATAGAAGAGAAAATTCTTGTTGAAACTATATACTATATTAAACAAAGAGAGCTATTTTTATTGTTTTTGTTTTTTTAAGTAAACATTTAATTAAAAAATATATACACATGAGATAAGAGCCCGGTCTTGATAAAAGAAAGTTGTTTAAGATCCTAACTTTTGGTGATTATATCGTTATCACAGAGCGAATTATCTGATAATATTTGAGAAGATGGTCTCTTCGGATTGACGCCGTGGAAAATGATAAGAAACGATGTTAATAATTATTAATATGAACATTTTAAAACTTTTTCTTCTCTAGTAGGTCAAATTAAAAATGGTAAAAATGTACACAGTTCAAAGGAAAATAGGTAATTTTTTTAATGGAGGATTTCTCAGATGATATTTATTTCATAGATACATAAATAAATGTCAAAAAGAAATGGAATAATTTCTCAGTTCAGAAGTATCAAAAGAAGCTCTTTTTTCGAGTTCTTTTGTGTTCGGAAAGCGTTTGGAGTAGCGCCGAAGTAGCTGAAGGGCAAGTTAACGGCAACTGACAAACATTCACCCATCAGGGGGTGTGTCAGAGACAGGAAGATCTCTCGCAACTTCTAAAGACTTCCGGACAAGCATTCATGGGGCAGGGAGCATTATGTTCGAATATGATTCCGCCGAGTTCATGTGTTTTAAGATTATTCGCCCCGCTGAAGCGAGAGGTATAGCATGTATTTAAAAAAAATATCTCGCATAAATGTACGAGACTACTACTTTTTACGTCGAATTAAACTTGTAAATTTGGACAGATTTCAAAGGAAAAGGAAAGTTTTTTCCTTCTATTCTACTTAAACGTTGAAAGTTTTTTGACTAAATTATGAGTAATTTCAGATCCAGAGGGTGTGTCAATGTGGCTCAACTTATCAATTCTTGACTATTATTTGTTCGAGACATGCTAAACCCCCACGGCCGCTGAGTATTGCGTTCTACTCGGGATAGTGAACGAAACTTTCCCCTAAGACCTTATTGACATCCTTCTTTTTCTATCTACCTTTTATCTTATTGGTATAATTTAATTAGCCCTTTCTTCAAGCACCCAAAGTAATGTCCCTTCCACTGATTAGATCTTACATAATTTGTTTGTTTTAAAATTTAAAATTACGAAGCAAAAAAAAGGGATTGTGAAGTTTGACAGGGTGGACCGAGAGTTGTTGAAGTGTTGTCAGAAGTTTGATCATTAGTGATTACCTCTGAGTTCGCTAATTCTCTCTGAACTTGTTAGACACACCCTATTCAATGGATATTTGAGTGTCGGTTCCATCCACTGAAGATGAAGTTGAGCCACAAATTGTTTCAAGGCGAGAACATACTGGTATGCAAAAAATATAGCGTTTTTCTACACTTAATGGATTATTAAAATGTAAAATTAAAGGTTTAAAAACGACCAGAAAATGTTTAATATCCTAGGAAAATCTATTCCATGAACAGCAAAGACTGTATTTTTCTAAGGCTATATTTACCGCTCGATTGAAATATGCAGTCTTTATAAAAAGAGTGTTCCTAATCACAGTTAGTTGCTATCAACGACCCATATTTCAAGCTTCTTGCTCATCATCAGGTTGAAGGATTTTTCAAACACGTCTCGACATAAATTGAAAGAGGGAACTTTTCGATCCCCCGTCGTTACAATGAGAAGCTGTTTTTTAATGCCTCCTAATTTGGAACGTGTGAAAAGCGGGAAACTTAACATAATTAAATATTATAATAATAAATACTGTAAAAAATAATTATAAATTAGTGATTAATTTTATAGTTTTCATTTATTAAAGGAAATTAATACATTAAAGGAAGAATAATACATTAATAATAGATTAGTAAATTAATGATAAAGTGAAATAACGAAAAAATTAATTAATTAATTTGTACAACTAATATTATTTAGGTACATATTTAAAATAGGCGGTAAATCAAAGTTATATTATTTATGCATTTACCTCTATGTTCGATTTTACATTTTTTAATTTCAAATTTCTCAAACCAATCCAGTTCCCTCCTTTTGTCGAAACTGTGTAACACTGTTTTATTAAAATTTAAATTGAAATTGTGTTTTATTTCGTTTAGATGGTCCTTAAATTTCGAAAATTTGTTCGATTTAATCAAGTGTTTTTTAACTCTGAAATAACCGAGTACTGGTATTTATGTACTCTGGTATTGGTAACTTACTATCAGTCCATAGATATTAGTTATATTTGGACGTAGAACAGTTTTGTTCTGGCCTGTTAGCGTGAGCGAATATCAACCATTGAAAATTAAATACTGGGTACACTTAAAATTCTAAATTGCTGAACTGCAGAACCGCCCTCGTCTGTAACCCAGGCTTGCTATTTCCTAACCCAGTTCCTCCAAGTCTAAAAATAAATATATTTCAAAGTTTGTAAATGACCCAAATCAATACTCCATATGATCCATGACCATTGGACGAAATCAACAAAACTTCTCAGTCGTTTTATGATATCTCCCGTCTATCAGTGAAGTGTTTTTAAACTATTATGTTGTGATTGACAGGGGAAAAAGTCGGAGACTATTGAAAAGGGAAAAATTTAGGAAAAAAATTTTCTCCCCAAAATTTTTTTAAAATTGTATTCGGGGTATACCGGAGAGCGAAAAATATCAATTTTTTTACGTGGTAAATAATTTTTTTAAAATATTTTTTGGTATGTCAGTCTGTCCCAAATTATGTATTTCAATATCCATGATATCTGATATTAGCTGCCAAATATAATTTTGACGAAGCGATCTTGCACATTATTTTCTTATACTACGTACATATACAAAAAAAGAACACCACAGCAAAACAGAATCATGACATTACTTAAAATATTTTTTCTCGTCTTCTAGGACCTACTAGCAAGAAAATGGACACGTATGTAATATTTTTCAACCTAATATAACAAAAATGGTTTATTGCAATCGGTGATCGTAATCTCGCAGTCTCTTCTTATCAAACATGGCGATTTTAATCGAATTTCAACACAAACAAAGGGAAAAATAAGTTTTCCATAAACTTCCATAATTTCATAAACTTATGATCAACAAATTGAAAAATAAATTTAAAAAAAAGTAATTGTAAGACTTACTAAAGTTGAATTTTTCTCATTCTTTTTATATTTATATAGGGAGATTACCGCCCCACTAAAATGTCCACGTCATATTTCGCGTAAACTCCCCAGGAATTAATCTTTGCATATCCCCTTCCTCTGACTCCAAACATCCTCCCCAGCAGACCTGATTACTCCATGGACGCATAAATACTGGCGGATCTGCATATTTTTCAGTTAAGGAGAGATTCCAGCTTGACTGCCTTCTACATCCTAGGCGGCTTTTAAATATTTTTTATTTCCATGAAATTATTAGCAGTGCCTGACAACTTATTAAAACCACTTTTCCACCAAGAGTGTTGGTTAAATTTAAAGAATTGATTTAACCTGAATTAAAAATAAATTGGATAAGTTAAAAAGTGATGGAAAAAAAAACAAGACATATATATACTCGAGAAGAATCGAGGCAGCTATTGACAGGGAAGATGGGCAACGAATCGTTGTGAGTAAATGGATCATGTCGAAACGGAAGGGCCAAAAAAAGACGAGAGTTGTACTGGAAAACCGGAGAAAAGGGTAGGCCCAATGATTCGAAAAAAAAAGAATAAGCAGACCAAGAAGATGAAGAGCATTGGACATCGCAAACTTCCTCGACCATATACATGTTAACAAAACCCTGGAACAAATAAATATAAAAACTTTCACTGAAACAGGGCGAGTAATTATCTTAATAAAATTGATATTAGTCTTTAATGTTATAATTTCCTATTAAAAAATCGAGGATAAGACCCATTTGAAAATAAACAAAAATAATCAGGCCCTTCAATAAGCTCTTTAGCAATATCCCTTTCATCAGGACTATAAAATAATGTTTAAAAATTCACACATTTATCAATTATGAACATCCACCTACAATATTTAATTATTTACGGGCAATAGCCCATTTTATCAGAATAGTTATAAAAAAGAGGAAGAAACATTGTAACATAAAAAAGTTGAATTATTAAACATTGCCTATAATAAAATAATAACATAATGTATAATTTAGATACAATCATTTGAATACAAAAATAATATATGGAATATGACTATAAAAAATATATATATAATTGATTAATAACACACACACACACACACACACACACACACAAACAAACAAACAAACACAAACCCACACACAACACACGCACGCGCACACACCAATACGCAATGGTTTCTATTTGAAAGTTAATTTCGTATCATGTCTTGTTAATTGAATTTTATGAATCATATATTGAAAAGAAATATGTGTAACTTTATGGGAATAAGTAACAATAGAGCATTTGTCCAAGTTTAAAGATGCGTTATTTTCATAGCGAGTACTCTGGGATAAGTGGGTGACGTCTGGAGAATGTTACCAGACTTCGTGTATATTTGTCGTGATGTATGTATATATGGATATGTATTGCACGTTTTGTAGCTATTCTGCAGTTGAAAACCTGAGGGACAAACAAGAGGCTAGCATTTTAGGATATCGACATAGTAAACACATAAAAGCTGAGAGTCAGTAAACAGATCGAGACGCTCAAATGGCTGCAGGTCACAAAATACGCTGGAAAGACCCGAAAAACAAGTGAAAACAAGCAGAGGGTCGGCGATGACGTCAGGTGTTTGTCAACCAATAAACCTTCCACATTATGTTTTCATAGAATCATTGGTATAAGTTGTCTTCTAAAAGAGTAAGACTGTTTTCTATATTAGAGATGGAGTCAAATAATTTTAGATAGTCTATAAATAGAAATGACCTTACAGAATGAATAATGTGAGGAAGTTTATTGATAACGAATAGAAACAGAGCTGGACTCTAGTGTGAACCCTGAAGGACGCCAGAATGAACTTCAAATTCAGAAGAATAGACACACTTAATTCAAACTCTTTGAAAACGATTTTTTAGAAAGCTGAGTATTGGTTCAAATAGTTAATTTCCAACAACAGTTCCGACCGTTAATAGTCAAACGAGATCTACAACCCGCCCATTATATATTGAATTTGCGATAATATTAGTTTTTAAAACTCTTACTTCTCGAGACCATTTAATGATCACAAATCATCACATCTGAATGAATAGGCCTTTTCCGTAATTAACATATCAATTATTCCATTCGTTGTTACTAAATCTGAAACGTTAAAAAAAATATTAAGCAATACCTTCCTACTGCTTTCGCATGACCGAAACACTGATTTGCAAAAAAAAAAAAAAGAAGAAGATACCAAAGTACAATCTACAATTTATTGCGGAATAAATGTTGGACACCGCTTCTCCCTCGGAATACGGTGGGATGCCTTTTTTTTCCGCCGAGCTGTTATTTTATAAAACGAAGGGAAAAATGTGAGTGGTTGAATAACAACCTGTACATTCGGAATCCGATTATTCCTTCATTTAATGTCCCCGAGGGGTCTTCAATTTTATAAGCCCCTCTATAAATTAAATTTCATTTTAGAAGCTAGCGAATGTTTTTTAGACTCACTGCTCTGAAAGGGAAAATTGTATTCATTGTTACTTTATCCTTACATAATCTCATTTTTCTCTCCTCCACAGCTATCGAGACGAATGGTTCAGTTAACATTTTACATCTATTGGATGAAAAAATATTTTATTGCAGTGCCTGGGGAGCATAAACCCCGCTTCCTACTATCCATCACCATCACTATAACCGTAGGACTAGTTTTCAAAATAATATTACAATACAAAATAATATTATATTGTTACTCGCTGAGCGGTCTTGAGGTTGACTGTTGTAATTATATTCAAAAAGCATAGTGATAAAAAAGTTAAGTAAAATGAAATGAGCAATGACCTCTTTATGCTTGGTGGAAACCACTATCTAAAGCTCTCTGTCTCGGGGACTCTTATCACTAATTATTTCACGGAGGAAATTTATTCCCTAAAGGTCACCTTCCCTCGGATCGGCCAATAATCCCGGGAAAATATATTGCCGTTTGAGATCGGTTTATTTCTCACCCTTCAGTGATTCGGATTATTGCTTTAATACGATTCGAGTGGCAAAGATCTGTCGCCTCCTTATATCACAAAATCACATCGGCTTTTAAAATTATAACAAGTTATACGAATATAAAAAATGTAATGTGAAAAAAAGAACCATCTTTTAGCAGTAATATAGAATTGTTTGTAAACAATTATATTTCGTTTTTTATAACGACTACTGTTCAAATGAAATTTAATACAGGGTGTCAACTTACAAGTGTCACTCCTTGTTTTCTCAAAAACTTCTCAACCTAGCAAAAAAATTAAACTGTAATTTTCAGCATAAGCTTTGCTTTCAAACATTGCAATGAATTAAAGCTTTGTACCAACTTCTTAAAAAAGTTAAAAAATGAGGGATTTTTAAAATTCTTATTTGCTTAGTGGTCATAATAGACTATATTAATTATTCCAATTAATTATTTTTTTAACTAAGGTTTTTGGTTGAGATGAAAAATGAGTGTCACGAGCCAAAAACCTTAGATAAAAAGAATAATTAATTTTTTTTTTATTGTAACGACACTTCAAATTTACCAAGACTATATTTAGTAGAAAACAGCAAAATGCATGCGAAAAATAGTTCAGAAAATTGTTAGCTACAGCTTTTACTTTATGTTTTGCCTATTTGTTACCGAATTTACTTCTTTAACGTCAAAATTAAAAGGAGTCGGCCTATTTACGATCATGCGGACCGCGACCAAAATTGGGAATATTGTGCAATTTCCATCATTATCTGTATCTATTCGTTAAGCTTTTTGTCACATCCAAAAACTCTGTTAAATCCGAATCTCAGCCTGAAGACATCAACAAAAGACATGTTCTTCTGTTTCTTTTTCTTCATTCAATGGCCCTCCATTGATTTTTTTTACATGTCTCTTTCCTGGTATAAATTCCATTAAACCGAGGATTTTTAGCCCGTGGATCTGCATGTTTAGCAATTTGGTATGCAGCAAAAGGTGTCAGGGCCAATAGGTAACCCCATTAAATTTGCCCATTTTTTTGCAGCTTTTTCGTTGCCCCTTTGCCCTGTGTACTCTCGTACTCAAAGAAGGGTAGTTATGTTTAGTCACCAACGTCTAACTGGCCTTGATATCATCCCATTAACATTTGACTTTTTTTAACGATCAGGTACTTGCCTTTAGTTCCGTCTGGCTTTGCGAGTAAAAAGCGTCTCTTTTGTTGACAATATCCATCTTTTTAATTTCCCTGGCAGTAGCCACGGTCTCCGCCTGAAAGTCAGTAGCCTATTGCCCAAGGCTTATACATCTTTGATCTTATTTACATATGTTACGCTTGCTTCGAAATTCAACAATACGGGTCCAAATCTCAATCCTGATTATTCTGAAAGAAAGCCTGAATATAAAACGATCAGGTGCCTTTTTATAATACAAATTAATCCAAGTTTAAAAACAATTAATTAACTAATTTACTAATTACTATAAACAATTTATTAACTGCATAAGATAATAATGATGATTAACACGAATTGATTTCCATTTTAAATTTTAAAACAAACAATTTTTTTAAATTTAAATAAACAAAAATTTCATATAGAAAATAATGAATATCTAGATCCCTTTCTACCAGTCTGCTCTATTGGGTATTCTAATTTGAATAGTTTTATTATTTCCTTAAATAAATGGCACATTTTTCAAAATACCTGATTTAATTCTTATTTTTTTGTGATTTACAAACACTTGACTGAGCCAATACTTTTTTACCAATTTACAAATTTTCATATTTACCTTATTTTTATTTTTAAATTTTAAATAAACGTTTATGACATTGTGTTAAATCAAATAATACCAAAAGGTAACAAAAAATTTATTTTCCGACTTAGTAACAATTGCAACGTTTTTCTGAACCGATTTCCAATTGGTTTTCGCCATTATTCATAAAATCCAATAGACTTCGTGTGTCCGTATGAAAATGTGGGTTACCAAACGGAAAACAAAACTTCCACTAGAAAGAAAAATTAAAAACACTTGAATTATTACAATGTTTATAAATAGAGCTTAAAGCTTAAAAAAATTATATTTATTTTTCTGTGTTGTTTTTCAAGAAAACCAGGGCTGACACTTCTTGTCGTTTGAAAAGTTGATGCAAGACTTATTCTGACAATAAACTAGTAAGCCTCGATAAGAAGGATGAACAAGACACTAAGTAAGTTACAACACGTAATACCATCTTTATAATTTATTACGTACCAAAATCAAATGACGGTATATTGTGACAAAAAAGATGAATCGCAGAGAATCGATATGGCAAAAGAACATAATAGAAGGATTTTTGAACAATATGTTAAATTGGCAATCTTTATGGCTTGGATAATTCGATACCAAATTAAAGGTTCATCACCCATCAAGTTACATGGAGAAATCACACAACTTACTTGGATAATTGCTTATACTACCACGACGCCATAGTTCCAATCAATTATACATGTACACAATATTTATTTATTTTTATTATTTTTTATAATTATGATACTCAAAGAAATTTATTCGGACAAATACAATGCATACATGCAATACATTCACGTAATGTATTATAAAAATTGAGATTTTATTCTTCGATGTCTCTGGCACTTCATGGTATCTCTTGCTGGAAAGACTAATAACCAAATAACAATATTTAAAAAAATCCAATTACGTCTGATCGACTTTCATCGTTAATTATTTTTACAAAGGGCTTGTTGATTGGTATTGAACAATTACGTAAAACATTTTACGCAGGATATTTTCCGAGAACAAGTTAAACAAGGGCAAAATCTCCTACGTTATCTTTTGTAGATAAAAAGTCAATTTTTGTTAGGGCTGGGATGATTTAAGAACGTTTCGAACTGGCTTCTGAAAATTGTGGGACGAAAGTATCGCCGTGAAAGTGTGTGTGTAATACTTCCCCTTGAGGGGTAATGTGGGTTTTATCGGCATCTTCGTTATCAGCGGTTGTCCTCTGAACGCCCTATGAGTTAAGTGCCTGGTCATAAAAACATAAATTTAAAAATCATCACGCTATCTCCACTATTTTACACTTTTGACTTCTATATGGTTTTTGGAATCATTCCCAGGTGAAAATCTATAGGAAAGAAAAATTAGTTTCTTCAGCTGCACAAGTAAAACTCAGAAAATGTTTATATTGCACCCGTTCTCAGCATCTAAATAAAAAAGCATTGACGAAAATAGTGTACCTCGATTTAAATTTAAAATGAGTAAAGCCTACTTACTACGGTGTACTAATGAATGCCAGTTTAAAACAAAGACTACTTGCATTCATTATTCATGATCTAGAAAAAAATCACATTGTATTGTATAAACTTTTTTCGCAGGGATTCATATGAAAGTGTTAAATCGGAGGTGGTAATTTGTGGGAAATGTTCTGGGTTTCAAAGGGCGATATTTTAGATTACATAGGTACTCTTTCTAACTTGGACAATATGAAAAAGTGGCTTTAAAACTCCACACTTTATACTGACAAAAGAATTCGCATAACATCAGACAACCAATTGGCTCTAAATCCAAAATAGTCGCTAAAATCCAAACCCGGGGAAAACATAGCGACTAAGAATACCTTCAATGTCTGGGTAATGAACAAGCTCTCTGGCCACAGTAGCAAGACGTATAGTCCCAGAACCTTTACTTGCGATAACAAGATCAAACAGAGACTCCTTCATCTGAGAATGGTTCCACACGAAACGAATGTGAAATGGACTAACTTTAGAGTGCCAGATACAATAAACTCATCTCGATAAAACTGGTGCATACATTGCTTCAGCTAAACTGGGAAAACTCAGGGTAGTGATATGGTTACAGGTCACCGCCCTCACAGCAAACTTACCGAACGAAGGATATATTTAGCAAACATGCTATTTATTGTATATGCAATGTGGAAGAAACTACCACCAATGTTTCCTTCAAATACAAAGCCACCGCTCATTGGAGTCAACTTAGGGTACGAAGATATGCAAATCAGCGCTCCACAAAATATAGGATACCCCCAACGCTAGCCCAACTAGGTTTTACGTGAATACACTGATGGAAGACGTTATGATGTCTCCAAAAAAAATGAATTGTATTAATGAAAATTATATATGAATTTGCTAGTAACGAGAGAAGCATTAAATTTATAAAACGAGGTATAATATTAATGTAAGTGGTAATTAAAAGAAAAAGAAAAATGTATATAAAGAGCAAATACGAAAAATTCACATGAAAAAATTTCATCTAGGAGGATTTCATACAATAAAAATGTAATTTTTGTGTTAATAAAAATTAATACTGTGAAACCAAAAGAGACATTAGGAGAGTTCTTCTGTCGGGCCCGTTCGGACAACGATTCCTAATGTGACATGCAGTATTTACTGCTTCAGCCCAGAAAGAATGATTTAGATTATATTCATTTAATAGGCACCTGGCATTTCCATTATCGTACGGTTGTGGCGTTCGGCAACTCCATTTTGTTGTGGGCAGTAAGATTCTATCACAGTGACTCTCAGTCCCTCAGTGAAAAATAGATAATAAACAAATTCCAAAAGAAACCTCATGATGTGAGTGGACTAGCACAGATGTGCAATGCGACAAATTGAGAGTAAACGCCAAAAAAGGGCAGAATGAAGAGGCTGCAGGCAACATACGCACGTTGTCCACTCGTCGCACTGATTGGCACTTATCCCCCGACTCATCGTGCCGTTAATGAATAAACACTGGTAATTACTTAAAAAACTATTTAAATTTTTCAAAAATATTTGTTTCACAAGCGTTGAAATAAGCCGATTGATTCGATTCTAAAGGAATGTGAAGGAACCTGGAAACCCACTCTGACATATTTCCCCAACATACCATGACTGTCAAACGCAAGTGATTGGAGGATGGGGAGGCCTAGTTAAAAATGATGGATCAAAGGGGTTGACAGATCATCATGTTAAAAGGGTATGCAAAGACGGGTTTGTTTAAAATATACTCGTTTAATGCTCTCAAATCTCGTTATATTTCGACTTGGAAAGCTTCAACTGCATTTCTTAACAATCAAGACCCTTGTCTGTGCAATTTTCATCAAAGTTGATGGAAAAGGTTTTTAAATATCAGGAGTTGCACGTAATAAAACGGTTGCTTTCAAATTAATAAAATGTTTTCTATATTTTCTACATTGGGTGCTAATTAACCAAATTTATTTTAGGTGGGTGGGTGTGGATTTTCTTTAGTTTTTTTAATGTGGTATTGTCTACATGTATGATTAATATGCATATTATTAATATGTACGAATGTGTGGTGATTAGTGACCGTTAATCGATAATTATTCAAAAATCGTGAGATGCGGTCTGGTGTGATGTAGGTTTCAGAAAAACATTTTCTTTATAGTGCCAACGTTTCGATCTCAATAAAGATCATCTTCAGGGCTCAATGTGTTTGTCTTCTGTGTAATTGTGCCAGTCTCTTGTGCCTCTGGCACTCTCACCACGACACGCAAGAATGGCACAATTACACAGAAGACAAACACTTTGAGCCCTGAAGATGATCTAAATAAAGATCGAAACGTTGGCACGATAAAGAAAATGTTTCTCACCAGACCGCATCTCACGATTTCTGAATAATTATTAATATACATTAAATATATATGAGTACATTATGCATTAAATAATTAACTTGATTTTAATAGTCCTTCACATTAATATGTTGTGTACCGTAAGTTGTAAATATATCTCGCCATTACGTCTTTTACTTTTTTGTAATAATTGAGCAACTTTGAATGTACTAATTTATTTTTATAACAAAGATGATTTCTGGATTAGATTATACAACCTCAAATCTGCACTTGTGTACACAAATGTGCAGAGTTGAGCCTTTCACTTCTCGCAATCCACCGGCGGCACTTCCAGCTTTTCTAATTTACAATAAATTACCGGCAGGTCATGTTTGTTGGGGCATGGTGATACCTCGGTTTTATCCATTCATTTCCATGCTCTCACTCTTAAATATATTCTTTTGTATTTACATTTACTCAAAACTCGATATGCCTCCACCACCATACTTATTATATAAATAACCTAACTGAGGGTCAATGGGGTACTCAATGTTCCGCCATTACTCCTCTCACATAAAACATTCATGCCCATAAATACAAACAGTCTCAACACACGCTAGGGTACAGAATCAGTACTATATACAATAAAGCACCCCTTACTTCCCCCTACAGTCGTGCAGCTCGATTCTAATGTCGGTTGGCATTCCTACACGCTCCCCATACAGACCCAAGAGTTGCGTTCTTCAATTACGTGGGCGGGATGCGTCTAGAACATTTTTCTCCATGCCGGGCACATATGTGGGATTTGACCAAAAAATTAAGCACCCGTCAACCCTCTCATGGCATATCCTTAATTGGGTGAGTTGAGTAAATTCTTCCGAGGGCCACGGTCGACCTAGCTTTTGGTACGTGGGAACTTTTCTGTCGACCCGACCCTCCAAGTTCTTTTAATAGTGTTTTTTATGGTTGTATTATATTTTACATAACAACAAAGAATATATTTGTGTGTTTTTTTAACAGAAATTCGTATTGTCAATGTAGAAACAAATTATACAGGATCGCTTTAAATTCAAAGATTGTCGTCGGTTTCAAATACATACTTTATAATCGCTTTCTCGTCTAACGCACTTCATTAAAAATAATTCCGTGACTTACAGCCCAAGACGAGTCCCAGAGGGCCTTGTTACCTCGTGGCACCAAACGTACCGTTTTAATAAGCAGCCGTTATCGTTTTTATATTTAGCGAAAGCCTATCACGTTTCCCTTAACCACCTTTTTCCTGCCTGTCGGTATATTGCCTCTAAATCCGTCCTATTACGAACACCAAAGAAATGTTTTATAGCTTTGTTTGAAATCTGGGGGAGGGTGGTGTCTTTTACTATTTTTTTTTCTTTTCCTGACCTAAATACACAATGATTTAAACAATTTGGACAAAGCAAAATATTTAGAAGTTATACGTACAAAAAGACTTATAGATATGTTCTTAGGTAACACATGTCCTATCAAAATAATCTGGTTAGTATTCACACTACACCAGAGTACTCTATATTCCTCGTGGTAATTTGGGATGGGAATTAGAAGCCCCTCCGTTGGCACTAATGGTGTGAAAATAGAAAAAAACTTTAATGAACTAGTAAATAAAATAAACAGATCAGATGTTCGTTTTTGTCAGTTATATGTTTTCTAAAATTCGTGTTAGGATCTTTAAAGGATGCCAAAACAATTTTTGTTCGCCTACTTTACTAGGAGTTTTTTGTTTCAGTAACTTTCTATGTCTTTGATCTTTTTTAATTACAGCCGATGACGCACATTATTTTCTTATGCTTGGAAAAAACATATTGATTAATATATAATCAATACCCTTGAAATACCTGGACACCAAAGGTAGAAAACGGTTAAAAAAGATATGTAAATTATTTTTGACGCTGAGACAAGTGCATATATTTTTTGATCTAGTATCACTAAAACAGAAAAACAACTGTTTCTATATTTTTGGCGTATAATCGATTCTGATTTTAACTGCGAAAACTGATTTGATGAAAAGATTTTTTTTATTTTATTCAAATTGAAATAATGAATACGGTCATCTATGGTCGCTATACATATATGGATTATTATGTTCAAATTTGACGTAAAAATGTTTAAACCACATCTTTAGTGTTGTCTAGAAAAAATATTATACATTTATAAGCTTTCCTCTGCTTTGCCAATGTTTCAGATGAGTTCTTTAAATAAATTTTTCTTAATAGGATCAGAGTACAATTTTTAATAAATATTTTTTGGTATTCAAAGAACAAAAAATTAAGGGCTCTCTCTCCTACAGATATGAAAAAACATACCATTCATTAGAAAAACAAACTATTCTTTTACTCCTTATTCAACTGTTGCTTTTATTATGTTATGGCTCAGGGGGAATACTACATATCCAGGCTTATATAAAATGTAATGTAGATTGAGTGCACGATGTTACAATAAGGTAATATTAATTCTACCTCGTACTGGCAGACTATATTTCTTTCGGTTTCCTTGTCTCCGTAAGCACAAATAACATTCTGTTTCAAATAGAATTCATTTAAGTCTGATGATGATGAATAATATGAAGATGGGGTTTTTGTTCCCCAAGCACTCCACTTCCTTCCTTCAGTACAATGAACGCTTTCCTTCTCCTAAGAAGTACTAGGTCATTGACGGGTGTTGCTACAATTCCTTTCCCTGGCTTTTCTTTGCATGACAGGTTATGTCTCCATTGAGCGGTTGCTTCGCATTCAAAGTTGATATGGGTGGATGCTTCTTTCTCCTCATTGCATAACCTACAAATGGGTTATCATTGAATATCCCCATGTTGCATAAATGTTTTCTCAGTTGCCAGTGACTGATAAATAGTCCTCGGAGTTCACCCTTCTCTAATTATAGAAGTGAGTTGCCAATCTTGGTGAAGGTTTAGCATAAACTTACTGTGTCTAGCTCCTTTAGTATTTATCCACTTTTCCTTTTGTCCCTTTTGTCTTTTTTGGATCCATTCTATGTGTTTGTTTTGTTATCCAAAGAATAGATTCAGTGCCCATATATGGTCATTCAGATCCTCCTCTGGCCAGTCTGCCTGGCCTTTTCGTTACCCTAAATTCCTTTGATCCTTGTTACCCAAGATATCATCGGGTTATGTTTAGGTTTTAAAGACTCTGGATGCATTCATTGACTAATTCGGATGTTTTATAATGCCTAATGTTTGGGTAGCTTGTTTTGCTTATCTTTGATCGATGAGACAATGGGCCATTTTAGGTTTCAGTCCCCACGATTTTCCTACATTTCTTGTTTTTGTCTTTAGTATTGGGTTGTCCGGAAAATAATGCAGGATTTTAAGTTTTCATTAAAAAAAATCTATATAAAATATTCTGTTTACGTTTACAGGATTACTCAATCCTCTTCCAAATGATATTGTTTGTTTACCTCTGTAGCATTCCGCTACTTGGAAATAATTCAGTCATCCTTATAATGTCAAAGCGAGAATTTCGTACGATTTTCTTTTACGAGTTTAAACTCGGCCGAAGCGGAGCCCAAACGGCTAGAAACATTAACCAAGTCTGGGGCGAGGGTTGTGTTAATGAGTGCACTGTGCAAAGGTGGTTTAAAAAATTTCGGGAGGGAGATTTCAGCCTTGAAGATGAAGAAGGTCGTGGAAGGCCTTCCTCTCTTAATGATGATGTTCTGCGATCAGTGGTGGAAGAAAACCCCAAAACAACTGTTCGAGAACTTGCAGAGCAACTCAAAGTCAGTAAAACGACCGTCGCTGACCACCTCAAGGCGATTGGAAAAGTGAAAAAACTCGAAAATTGGGTTCCACACTCATTAAACGATCGCCAAAAAAATCAGCGCTTTGATGTTTGTGCATCACTTCTTTGTCGAAACAAAAATGACCCATTTCTGGCCAGAATTGTTACATGTGACGAAAAGTGGATTCTCTACGATAACACTAGACGTTCTGGACAGTGGCTCGACAAAGGAGAAGCTCCAATACATTTTCCAAAGCCCCCAACTCATCAAAAAAAGGTAATGGTTACGGTATGGTGGGCTTCATTTGGTTTAATACACTACAGCTTCTTAAATCCTGGCGAAACCATCAATGCTGAATCATACTGTAACCAAATTAATACCATGCATCAGAAATTGGCAGTAATGAAGCCCTCTTTGGTCAATCGGAAAGGGCCCATTTTGTTGCATGACAACGCTCGACCACATGTGTCACGTGTAACGTCACAAAAATTATTGGAGCTTGGCTATGAAACTTTGCCTCACCCACCCTACTCTCCGGACCTCTCGCCTACTGACTACCATTTTTTTAGACACCTGGACCACTACTTACAACACATAATATTCAAAAATCAAACGGAACTGGAAAATGCATTTATTGACTTTATCAATTCTAAAAATTCTGAATTCTACTCAGACGGAATTAATAAGTTACCAACACGTTGGGAGAAATGTATTGAGAGTATGGGAAATTATTTTGATTAAAGAACATTGCTTTAAAGTAACTAGTTTCTTTTTTTTTGTTTAATACCAAAATCCTGCATTATTTTCCGGACAACCCAATAATATTTTACTTTTTGCTAAGATTTCCAGCAGGTGAGAGTTCAAGTCAATTTCTTACTAAACATTATCATTAGGTATTTGACCTCGTTTCTTAACTGCATTATTTCATTGTAGAACCATAGGTCTTGTATTTCAATGTTTCATACCTTGATAAATTGCATTGAAGCATAAAATCATCACTATCTCAAAATGCATTAAATCATATTAAACGTAAAATTTCAGCATTCTGGGCTCGAAATCTTTGGATATATATAGGATATATGAAGGTTATAATGACGGTTCGACAGACAGTACCATACTACTGTATTATTGCTATGATACTTCAATCAATGAAGGTGAATAAAGCCCAATAATTTTGAAACATAGAGTCGAAAGCTCTGTTTATCGCGGAATTTTTAACAGGGTTTGGAAATACGTATTGCAATTTCTATCCCGATGAAAACTGCTTTACTACGCAGCAGTGTTTAACGAGGGCATTAACGAGGAGAAGAAAATCCATTCGAACATTGTCAAAGCAGCACTTTCGTGTAAAATGGCCGGTCATAAGTAGGGCCATCATCAAGTAAGTGGCCTTTATGAGTTCTCTATTATCTTCAGTTGCTATCTTATTTAACCTTTTTGAACCGTTGTTTACATAAATTCTACCACCTTTTACGCTTGTTCCTAAGTCCTAAGTGACTCTTTTGATTAAACTTTATAGCATACTTATGTAAAAGTTAATACAAATAACTTATTTTTGGCAATTTATTGTTTAGCAATTAGGGCTAATGGAAAATCTATGCGTTTTTTTGTTGTTTTATTCCATGTTTAGATTGCCAAAACTGTTTCATACACTGGAATGATAAACCAAAGCAACGGGAGTAAGCAGCTCAGTGAGGCAGGAAACGTCCATACTTTAATAATAAAAATGTACGACGCCGTAGATCGATGTAAATTGTTGCGGTTGTTTTGACTAACGAATTGAATCAATTTGTCAAGTTTGAAATGTCTGATATATATGTATATCCCCATTGCGAATTCCGACATGCGATGCTTTTTGTAAATGAGCCCTGACATGCAAATCTTGTTCCTTTTCTTCTCGACTAACGAGCGTAGTTGTAAAGCAGACAATCTTTATATGCTTTAAAGGTTGAAAGAAAAACGGTCGATAAATGCGATACGTTAGATTTATAAGAAAAAACAAGTATAGCTTTTAAAATGAAAACAAGAATATCGTTTGTGAGCTTACTTTGATGCTAGTTTGACTAACATGGTTCTCACGAAAATGTTAACTATTTACTACTGACCTTCCTGGGAAATAGAAGGTAAATTCTAAGTGAGAAAGTGAGCTATGTGGAGACATTGATGCGACACCTGTCCACACGTCGAAGAAAGCAAGTATTTGTTCCACATTCCCGCCTGAATTCATGAGATAGAATTCCTCGTAAAGTCAGGACGATCAAAACAGCGATTCTAAAAAATTGCAATAGGCCATGTCTTGTGTTAAGGTGACACGAGGGCATAACAAACTCCCAACAATTACTAAGTCATTTTGTGTAAGTAATTTACATGACTACTACATCAGAATGCAAAAATCATGATGAATTCCAAGTTGCTTTTCTTTATTGGTTCTTATTCATCCATGGTCATTGGAGGTATTAAAGAACTCCAGACAAAAATCCAAAAAATAATAGACTACTTCAATAACGAACCACTTTGTCCATAGAAAAATCGTAATATTTTTGTATAATTCGTATATTCTGAATCGTTAAGGTTCATAAAGTTCGTACTTCCCCGTATATTATTTATCCATGTTGGTGTTCCTCAGGGTAGCGTTTTGGCACCCACACGTTACCAGGTGTACACAGCACAATCTTATCCCACCCTCAAACCAGCCGCTGATTATACAGCGATCCTCTCAAGTAAGAAACTACTTGAGTCTTGATGTAAATAAAGAATACAATTAATCACAGAAAAACAACTCACATGACCTTCACTATCAAAGAGAATCCCTCCCGGTTACTTCAATAACAACCCCCTCCCAACTGCGGACAAGGTGCTGCTGTGCGTCGACAAACATTTGGCGTGGAATCCACACATACGACGTACACGTGAAGAAGCTCTGTCAGGACTTGAGAAACGCTCTGATGTACCTCTCGCAAATAAGGGGCTGTTTTATAACACCTTAGTGAAGCCGATATGAACTTACGGACTGGAAGTGTGGGATTCAGCCATATGTCCAACGAAAACTACCCATACAGACCTAAATACGTCTTGCTGCTAATGAGAAATGGAAATATAAAGGCAACCATAGAAATATCTGGGTATTACCCTGACCCCGGTCTGTCCATGACTCGGCATTTTACTGAGAGGATATCATCGGCTAAATTTGGGATAAATCTTTCTTGGAAGGCCCTCGTTATTAACGGTTAAGTCCCTTCTTCCACCAAATATAACTTATTCAAAGCGGTTTGCCGTTCAATTGTGTGCTATGGTCCCCAGTGTTGGGGTTTCAACGACAGGAGTTGGTGGAAAAATTTCAACGTTTTTTTATCAAGAAGTTGTTTGGGCTCCCCCACATAACACCAAATTACATGGTTTCTATTGGGACTTCAACCTCTCTGGTTCATGTTTTCATCTTCGGTCTTTATCTTAGATACTGCATCAAGACATTGAATCTGCCTGCTCACCGCCTTTCTCGTTCTCTAGCTTTTGAGGTTATCAAGAAAAAAACATTCTGGTTCAAGCACTGGGTTAATTTGGCGGAAAAGTACTCACGCTCATTTGACACTAGCTTCCAGGATCGGGATAAATGGTGTGCCCAGTTGATGGTCATATGTCAAAGGATGGACGAATGTTACCGGGAAGAGTGTGTGCTGTCGGCTCGACAGTCCAACCGTTTTCTTTTACATAAAGATCTGCAGTACCCCCTACGTTGCTGTCCCTTAATTCAAGAAATACAGAACTTTCGCCCACGGAGCTGAGCTGTTTTTTTAAATTAAGAGGCGAGTTGCATTTCCTTAACTACACTCCGTTGCGAGAAAGAGAATTATCCCTCTGTGCTCTTTTTAACCTCAGAGAAAGGGAGGATGTGATCCATCCTCTCGGAATTTAGATGTCCACATACAGGTCACAGCAGGCTCAGCAGAACCCAGATAATTGAATTCCTTAATGGCAGGAACAGTTTGCAATTGATCAGATTCGCAAGGCAGGCTTGGTCGTATCGTCAGGATTTAATTAGGGAATTCAATAAATAGATCTTTTCTATTTTAAATTAGTATTATTGCATTATTATTATTATTTTATTTTTATTTATATATTTTTGATGGTTGTGGCTTCAACCTCCGGCAGACGGTTTTTATACATGCCGTTATTTTATGTTATGACATATATTTTTGTTTTGTAAACATTTTGTATTAATAAAGCATTATTATTATACCTTCTTTGTCTTTTGGAAAACACGACCAATCTCACGAAGAAAAAAAACAAGAAAATAACGATCCTCTCCAAAAAAAAAAACCAAGTTTTAACACAAAAAGGAACACTTTTCTCGCAATATTAAGAATATGTTTTAGAATAGTTACAGCTAAAGAATTTTAGAAATTATATATAGTTTATGGAGAGGTTTTTTCCAAAATTCAAATTTTTACCAAATTAATACTACTTATCTTAAATACATTTTATTCTTAATATTTCGTCATGCATTAACAAACACCCATATAAAATTTTAAACAAATCGATTGAACATCATTTAGGGATGGTTAGGGTTAGGGATGGTTATTTGAGAAATGTGTACCAATGTAGAGAGGTTTTCCATATAGATAAGATTGTTTTTGTCGCACCTGTTTTTAAAAATTAATTTCTCCTCGAATTATATACCCAATTTTCGAGCGATCATATATCGCCAATAAGTCAAATAAATAAGGATTTGTATGTATTGATGTATTGAAGGACCATTTGTTCTGAAAACTCCGGAAACAGTTTTTCAGGAATGTTTTAATCCAGCAAATGATATCCATTGAAGATATTTCATATTGAGCGATGATATGAATACATACCTGCATGAGATTTCTGACACTCGCTCTTTCCTTTCCAGTTCATGTAGCAATAAGGTTTCAATTTGATATAGTCCATGCACATCAGAACGGTTGAAACTTCCATATGATCAGTGATAAGTGGGATGTTGATCCACTGAAACATTCAAACAACTTCTGTGCTGAAAGCATTTAAACCCAACACAGTTTAGATTGTTCGATATCTCCGTATTATCAAACCAATATTTATCTTTTTCTGTAGTACAATACAATTTCTCATTAGAATGTCTTTTCTTCTCTAAAAATAAACTGTAAATGTGATAAATATATGCCCCTTCTGTCAACTTTTTTTTAAAAATTTTTATTATTTTTTTATTCAACTTTTTAGCTACATTAAACTCTTAAACTGTTTATTTGACTTTATGATAATGATATCCTGAAAGGAAACTTTATTTCATTCACCATCTTCAAAAAATGGATTTTTTGCTTTGGGACAAATAATAAACATAAATGCCTCCTAAATTTCTGTTATTCTGCTTTGAATTATACTGACTACCTTCATGAGGTATGTTTGTCTTTTTGAGAAAAATATTCTTTGCAATTTGGTTGTTTCCGATCATTTTGACCATCCTATACGCTGTAGTAGCAGAACCTATGCCTGGATAGATCCTCTCCGGAAAACAGGCATTCATAGGCAATTCCTCTTCTTGGCAACACTTGCACATTAGTTTTTCTGAAAATCTCTTTGCACCACTTCACATCCATTCTTAGGCGTTAGTTTCCAGTCATTACTCAAATCCGAGTTTTATTTTGGTTAAGCTCAAATAATTATTCTGTGGGTTTTGCGGGCGATCACTTTATTGTATCTCTTTGCGTATCTCATCCATGGGTGTTCATCCACCTCTCAAGGATCCATTTTTTATGTGTCAAACTGCTAGGTCACTGTAGGGTTCGGATCAGTGCGTTTTCATACGTGTTTCACACTTGGCAGCTATATCGGCTTGCTTATTGCCACTGTGTCCTAAGTGCCCAGGAACCCAGGCGAGGGTTAGAACATTATTTGCCTGCCTCCCGCCAAATATTCCACGCAAATCTAGACACACTTTGACTTCACCTCTCATAAGGCTTGGGCCTTTTCATTTCTTTGGAAAAATGTTCAATTACTGTAATTTCCGATTGAAAACCCGTAGCGTTCTGGCTAGGTATGCATAAGCTCTTCTTTGGGGTCTTTGAATTCATTCCTTGTTACTTTGGGATTGATGTCAAAGTTGCTTTTAAGAGTTGTAGCTTGAGTTGACATACTTAATATGGCGTCAACTGTAACTTTAGTATTATGTTCATTTACATGACCCTACTAGTTGATTGTCCTTAAAGAAGCCTATGAGCAGTTGCTCTTTCTTCTCAGCGGTCTTCTCAGTAGCGGTTAAGTGATGCTTCCAAAATTGCAGTTGGCCTCATGGCTTTAGTGGCATTTAGGGTACCAATTAGTAAATTGATCGGCTTAGTCTTCAGGGTCGCCAATCACAACGAAAATCACACAACCGTACCACTGAAACTAGTTAAATGTCGAAACTTAAAATTTAAAAAAATTAAGTAAGGGTGTGAACCCAGAGGACGCCTCCGGAAAGAGACAACCCGGGCAGATGACTTTCGTTTTCCCCTTTCAAAACATGTAACAAATTAACCTGCATACATTTGGCTGAATCAAAGTAATTTTGATTAATTTCGTCTATTAATCTTGGTAATATTATGGTCGAAATGGCTGCTGTTTAATTCAAAAGGTGCACCGCATTAAATATAACTTGGACAGCCATCTCTCACCAGGTCGTTGGCGTGACTGGGGGACGGAGCAGTAATTAGCCTCTTATACACGGCTTTCTTATCTAGTTTTGGGGTAAAGACGGCCCCTTTGTTTTTTGTTTGTTAATTATTTACTAAACCTGTATTTAATCCTGTTTTTCAGAGGAGGATCGGGGAAAAAGTCAAAGCAAAATGCGTTATTTTTACAAGGTGGTCCCTCTTGTTATCTCTTCCGACAGCATTAGGACCTTAATTATCCAAGCCTTTAAAACCGTGGTTGATCCGCTTTAATTTTCCAAACTAACCCCTACCAGAAGAACAGTATTTTTTATTAATACTTAAACTAAATATTATCCTTAATGGTTTCAACAAAGATTTTTTTAGATAAAATATTATTGCGATGGTTTTAATTTACAATAGTACATGCTCAAAAAAGTACAGTATATACAAGTACAAAATATGTCAGTATATACTAATAAGTACAACCTTTGTCTGAACATAACCATTGTTCTACACCATAAAATTGTTGATATTGCGTTTCTCATCATTCTGAGATTTTTCTTGAGCTGCGGCGCTATGAGCCTGAACTTTTAGCCGTTTTCGGTCATCCTGCTCCGCTTCACAACAACAATGAATATATTGAAATGGCGAAACAAGTCTGGCAGACCAACACAGCAAAAATTGGCGAGCCAAAATGATCGGAACAGCTATAACGTCATAAAATAAGTTACAAATTGTTCATTTGCGAATTTATAAATACACAATGGTTTGATGTAATATATTATTATTTCCATTGTTTTAAAATTCTTAAAATGGATTTCTACGTGTAGTCTGCGGGGTGATAAACCTGATATTTGGTCATTCCCGTTCATTTTGGCCTCGCCAACATCAGTATTGGTGTGAAGCAGATCATAAAATGGCCGTAAACGGTAGCAAGCCAAAAAATATTGCATTTTTGACATTTAATGATTTTTTTATTATTGCAAAAGGAAAACCGCAGCTCAGACTGCTAGAAAAATTTGCTATGCGCATGGTGATGAATGATGACGATTATTAAATTATTTTACAGATTTAGAATTCAAAACAGAAATCGTCAACATTTTACACAAAATAAGAAAGGAAGATGGTGTCCGAGTGGATCGAAGTCACGATAGCTCAAGTGGTAGAGCAGCGGCGTATTTAGCCGAAGATCGTGGGTTCGAATCCAGCTCGTGCTCCGCAAGGGCCTCGGTGGAACGGGAAGTGATATTTATTGAGTAGGTCGGAGCATCCACAATTACATTGCAGACCTTCCAAGTGAGTTGGGTTCTTTAAGAAAATGTTTAGAGAGGAAAAGCCCGTAGAAAACACAGCAACCCGCCGTTAAATCCCAAGAAAGTGATGTGCATTTCGTGAGACAGGAAAGTGCTCATTGTTATGAGCTTCTTCCGCCCCATCTTACCATTAATTTTAGTTTATTCTCCCGGTAATCGGACCGATTTTAGTCACCAATTGGCCGAAAATGACCGGCTAATAGAAAAAGGATTATTTCCCACTAGTTTTTGCAGACAGGACAGAAATTGTTAAAGATTGGCTGGTATGTGCTAGCCAACCAATTTTTCTGAACCTTCAGCTTTTCACATATTCCGTGCTCTGCAAAACTCTATCAATGGAAAACACTTCACTTCACTTGAGGACTGCAAACAGCACATTTTGGGTGAATGGAATTACGTAATTTATTTGATGTATCATGCATAAATTAAACTTCAACTGGTTGATACCTTCTCTTCAATAGTTAATAATTACAGAGAAAACGTCAACAGGTTGTGGAACAAAATGGTTCATATATTTTGAATATTTTTGTTTACAAGTACCTAACATAAACAAAATTAATACTAACTATTTGATCAACTGACACAAAAATAAACTTTAATAATCAAAACGAATAAAGGGTGTTTTAAAGAGTGAAAAATAATCTTTTCAAATCGATCGATCGATCGAATCCACTTAACCCTTTAATAAAGGTTACATCCGTTGAATGGAAAACATTTCTGCAGGGCAGATGGTACTTGTAAAATATTATGTAACACTTAGATAGTTTATCCGTACAAAAGTGTACTTATTAACCAAAATCTGGGCTCATTTTGTTGTAATATTGTTAATAGTAATAATATTGATGAAAATCTCTTCTTTTTTTGCTCTCTGGAAATGATCAATTTTTCTCGAAGTCGGTAATAACTAGTAGGGCCAAGTCCGGTCTAAGGTGTCACGTGTGGACCCGTGCCAAGTTGGTCGGAACAGTAAAGAAGATAACCGTTTAGTCATGGGGATGATATGGAGGGAAATATATATCCTTGTGGCCGTAAGGAGACAGATTTGGTATCCTCTGGTATAAATCACCACTAATGACCTACTCCCCCATTAAGCGAGGCGCCCCTGGCCGAATTGTTAGTCTGAGACATCCTATAATTAAATCCTGCATCCTCTCGCTCGTAAAATCGCCCCTGTTTAATTTGACTTAAAAGCACGCTTAACCGGCTGGATTTTTGTCTATTCAACATATCATTAAACTAATTAGGTGAGAATTTCTTCTTTTAGAGCTTAACTAGTTGTGATTCTTCAGAACTATTTTTTTATTTTCTCAGCAACCGAATAGAATGCCTTGCATAGTTAGCTAATTACGTTATATATTTTTAAAATATAGCTTTAAAAATGTTAAATGTAGGTGTTTTAAATGAGTTTCCAGTTCTGTGTTGCTTTTATTCCAGACAATCTTATGCACAACTGTGAGGGGCCGCGGTAGCCGAGTGGTTCTACTATCCGAATGTCAGACTCTCGGATAGTAGATCCCGCGGTTGTAGGTCGATCCCCTCCGTCGCCTCTGCACTTTTTTCTGATGCCTAAGGGGACCGGTGGCCGCAGTTGAAAGAAATGACACGGCTCTCATCAATGGTAGGTCTGGGGCGGGAATGGATCTGAGCGACCCTGGTTTGGGCCCCAACCGCCTTCAAAAATGACTTTCTTCGAATGAAGGACACTAGCAACCGGGGCTCAATTCACACGCTTGTCGCGAGCTCCAAAAAAATGGAGCCAGAAATAAAGTACAATTAGCTGTACAGCTGCAGTGCTCAGGAGGACCTCCTCCAGTTCCTGGTATCCGTTGTAAAAAAAATGCACAACTGAAGAAAAATTTGCTCATGGAAATGTTTATTAATGAAGAAATGCGATATTACCGGTTACTGTAATGTTGTTTGGTTTTTCAAGGCAGCTACTTTTCCGGTTTTAATAGAGCTATACAGCCAAGACACAGCGTATTCAAGAAAATTGAGCAAATTTAATGAATGTACAAATTTTATGTGCGACAACGAGTTTTCTATAGTCTTAAGCGGCAACAACTCAATAGAAGACATGGACAACTACCACGGGTTAAAATCCGTCGACCGTCATCACTAATCTAACCTTATACGAGACTTTAGTGTGACCACATTGATCATAAAGAGTGCAACTGTGGGGGGTTCTGTCAAGCCATCTAACATCCAGCGCATCAGATCCTTCCAACCAAAACTCCTCAGGCAAATTATCAAAGCTCAATACTACATCACTAATCTTACTATCCAAAACAAACTGAACATTCATTTTGTAAACGAACTGATCTGTTTCCGATTCGAAATTCACCCTAACCTCTCAATCGATACTAACCCTACTCCTCGAGCCTCTACACATACCCATCCCGAGAACCCGCCACTTTGCCTTAATCGATGATGCACTCGAAACCTCCTTGCCCCTCAGTTCCTCACACTAGCGCATTGGCTGGTTTCTCATGGCATGGTGTCCGCCAAGTGCAGAGCTGGCATTAGTTTTAGTGCTGTGACAGTGTGAAAAAACGTTTTGTGATCATATTTGCAATAAGTACGAGCGAGTGAAGACAGACCCAGTAGTGGCCGTGTGCCCGTTCAACACAAAAATTATAGTTTAAATAAAAACCCTGATTTATTGCTATTATTATTAATAATCTAGAGAAGAAAAATTAACATATTTCTGTGCATGTCGGTTTGTCTCTCTAATCCCCTGCTTATCAGATGACATTCACACGGACTTAAACAACACCAAGTACATAAATAGAAATCGTACTAAAAAAAGTTAGTTTCTAGTCCAGTCTTGTCAAGCATGCCCGGGAGGAGATAAGGTCACGTTCGGCATTCAAGTTAAATTTTATACAAGGTGGGGCTAGAGGTGAGCACAAAAAGTATCCAAGCCGACCGGAGAAAACAAAACCAACACGCTTGCAGAGCCACCAATCATCTTAAAAGTCTTCTGCAATGGCGATTTCAATTTTTGCACTCTCCATCTCAATTTCCTAGTTCTAAGGTTCACGGAAGCATGTTAAAAATGACTCGTAAAACGGTCACACTATCATTGGTCATTTTAGATACAACAGAAATATTTTTCCAAAACAACCTGTAAGCGGCGGAGACGGCGCGACGGCTGAACAATCTCTCTATGTTCCCTTGTTTCTCGTCCGTCGACCTGATCCGATTCAATCGCACCGGCTAGTCCTCGCCGGCTCTGGCTGGCTGAGTCCCCTTGGTGAGTCCCAGTCGGAGTGTGACTGTTTCTTTTCCTAATTCCTGGAGTCGACTGTTCACTTGTTTGAGCCCTTGGACGAGACTGACATTTGATTTCCAAATCAGCCCTTTTTGTATTAGTTTCTTTACCGGAGTAGGGGTGGAAGGGAATATCAAATGTCAGAGAGACGATGGCGCGCACCTGATTGACGCGATGTCCCACGTCGCTATATATTTTTATTTTTTTGCCTTGTGACAATACTTAAGCAATAAACAACTTTGATCAATTGTCCATCAGTCGCAACTTTATGTTTCCCAGGTTCGTGGGAAATATCCCGTGACTCCCGTCTCGGTCTGCGACACCCTTCAACGTTCTTATTTATTTGACCAACTGTGTAATTATTGCAGGGCTAGGTATCCCTGGTTAGTGAGAAACGTCTCCTGTCTGTGTGCTATGACACCCTTCGACCAACTGCTTAATCATTGCACAGTTATGTTTCCCAGATTGGTGGGGGACGTCAGTCAAGTAGTGCCGTACGGGTGATCCCCCCTTCCGATTTATAGCCGTTTTTGTGTGGTCGTTTAAACTAAGTTTTAAGAATATTAAAACTATTCTTATTTTAACTACCACAAATTACTCTAAGACGGGGACCGGCTTACAAAACTATCTCCATTGTATGAAATAATTTACTAAATTAATTTGAATTTTAAAAGTCAATTTTAATAGTTTCGATTGAGTTTTGAACTCTCTCAAAATGAATGGTTCATTTTCAAATAAATCCATTGATAAAGTCATCGTTCATATTCACGTGTTAATTAGTTTGTTGAGGTTTATCTTACATTTAACAGTGAGCAAGTTGCTGACACATGTATGTTTTGGTGTCTACCCAGTTTGTTCAAATTTGTTTAAAAGAATTTGTTAAGGAATTAAAGGTTTTGACCCTACATGTGTCATAAACGCTCCTTCCCAAAAGGTCGTCCACTTTTCCCATCATCATCGACGAATACTCGGGACCACGTTAACCCAGTGATTCAGGCGTCTAGGTTTGTTTCACATTGTTGTCTCTTGATTTTCGGGCTCCTAAATGGATCGGTGACCTGAACAACAACACGGCATTCATTAATGGAAGGTCCCGGACGGGATCGGAACCCAGTGTCGTGAATTCGCGTGTCCCTGTGGAAAAATACCGAGCTCCCATCATTAAATAATGGTACAATTAGGGTGGGGGTCCACCTCTGACTGCTAGGAATGCACGAAAAAAGCATAGAATCATCACCAGGCACTATGGTCAAGAAGCAGACAGGTAAGTATGATGTGGCTACACATCCTTCCGCTACCTTCAAACTCAAGAGGAGTTGATCATTGTAATCATAAAATGAAAACTGTAAGTGAATTCATCTACTAGCTTTGCAGAACTGATAATGGGTCCGTCTGTGCTCGCTGGTTTACTATACGCGTTTTGGCTTCACAATATAAATATAGACTAAGTAATGTACATAAATAACTGAGGCCTACAACAACAAAAAGAACAGGAACGGTCCTCCTATGTATGGAGTCATATTGAGCGTAGGCTACCTCCATATCTGAGAAAAATCTCATTGTTTAGGGCATACCTATATACGCTTTTGCTTCTATTGATAATTCTGTGCCAAAAACACATGCTAGTCATATTGAGGCTATTCTTTTTACTAAACGTATCTCACAGTATTCAAGTAAGCATAGGTTTCAGTAGACAAGAATTTAATTTTAGAACTCACATAAGCAAAGTATAGAAAAGTAATAAAATGATTCCCTATAATGTCATAGTTGGATTAAATCTAAAGTCGGATCTAAAGCATGGTCATCATTGGAGTCTCACTCGAGCAGCTAACCTTAAAAGCTAAAGGACAATAAAAAGAAATCGTAAGCCATGCTTCAAATTCAAATACATGGCTCTGGTTCTTCTGGGTTAGAATTTCAGCGTAATACGTGGAATTTTAATTGGTCATAGTATGAAAAATGTATTGATAAGTGGTTTGATTCTCGTCCGCGACACTTGTCGGTTAGTTATATGTTAAGCCCTCCTGCACGAAAGGTATTGTTTATACATTAGCAATAGGTATGTCATATTATACCAAAATCAACACTAATTGTAAAATTTAACCGACGAACCAAAAGCTTGTCATGGAGAGGACATCGGGTCACTACCTGGATTAAAGTGTAAAGATTTTCGCTGTTGTCAATCATAAATCGACTAAGAATAAATTTCTCTTGTGTTTCGTTGGGTATTTTCTTTCTCGTCATCAATCAGTGCAGTGAATTCCAGTGTCTACGGAATGTTCCGCAGTTTAATCGTCGCCGGTTTTAGTCCGCTAGTAGTCGCAGTTCAATCAGGCACGTTTCGGCATTTAGCCATGTTCAGTGATTGATGTAGAAAATAGAAGCTGAGTACGAGTAATCATTGTTTCGTATAATCAAGTAAAAGCTACATCTCTGATATAACTGCGGGACATCACGACACGTTTTATGCCCCCGTCAAACCTTATCGTTGCTTTTACCTTTTACGGTTCTGTCATTTAAAACTTGAATGTATGGTAGTTGGCTATCATATCAAGCTGTAAAACATTACGAATTTCCGTTTAATTCCTGGAAGATAAAATGTAGTGAGTTTTTCTCGTTTCAATATTACCCAAAATTTATACACTTTCTATACAGTTTTTTTTAAACTTTAAAGGGTAGTAGATTACAGAATAAAATTGTCTTAAAATATCTTATCATTTATTACGTATATCATCACAGACAATTCAAATTTCAAGAATACTCATCAACATATTTTTGATGGACAATAAAATTCAGCTTTTATCAGTTGTTTCCAGTCAATTAGGACGTCAATAAGAAAAGTCAGAACTTTTTACTGATAAATATTATAATAAATTGTTAGATATTTAACGACAAATAAAATATCTAATCCGAATAAAATGTATAAAAATCAAACAAGAAATTTGTAAGGTCGTTATTTGTGGGTCAAAATGTTTGTTGGTGTTTAAAGTAGAATTTCTGCTCCTCACAAATGAGTTCGTTTCGTTACAACGAGTCGTTAAACAACTCTTTCATTAACCTTGCCTTAATGAAGTTATTAACTTTCTTTCCACTAACAGTTATTCAAACGAATTTCAACCATAGGATACGCAATTAACACCCTCACGCACTATGATTTTTTGATGTTTCCTCCTTCGTTCTTGTGTGTAGAGATATTGACCTCGTACATTTTTAAAGGACGAAATGTTTTGTTTTATTTGTGGGAGGGCTTATTTTATTTAAGTTATATATGAGGGTTGAATACTTTATTTCATATCAGATTTCTTATTCTATAAATAGATTCGCTTCAATATGAAAAGTACATTCAACTTTATTATGTTTTATATATGTTAAATATTATGTCGTGTTTGTATAAGAAAAATGCATTTACGTGCATCTGTCACTAGTATTTATTTATTATTATCACTTTAAACGCTTCTTGCCAGATCTATTTTTAAATTTATTTGTTTATACCTTCCCCAATTTCTGCACTTAAGTTAATTTGATAACATCTTATTGTTAGAGCGCAAAAACAACCCAAAATGAACATAAAATATAAAACATATTCATAAATCCACAGTTACTCTTCAGCCGTCGGGGTTGGAAGGGTGCGGGATGAAAGGTTTGTATGACTGAATAATTCTTTTTGAAACTTCAAGGACATATTTGAAATTAAGTTCATTGCGAATGTAAGATTGGATACTTAGAAAGGAGCATAGACGATGGTTCGAAGGATTTTGGATTGTAAGGATTGGATACGTTGGAATTGGAACGTTTTTTGAATCCCAAAGTTCGATACCATATGTCCAAATGGTTCTCATAACAGTGATATAAATGAGTCGTTTGTTTTGGTGAGTTAGATAAGATTATTTGTCCAGAAATCTTTTAAGTAGTCTGAATCATGTGTTTAGCTTTTGTCTTTTGAGTAGTGTGTGTGTTCCATGTAAGTCGTTTGTCTATGTATATCCCAAGGTAGCGGACTACGTTAGCTGGTGGGAGAGGGATACTATTGCAGTAGATGGGAGCAGTGGTTATTCTCCGAAGGGTGAAAGTGACATGTTCCCATTTTTGTACATTTATTGTCATCTCCCCCGGTTGAACCACTGTTAAGGGATATGACATAGGTTTGTATATTTCAGGTTTAGATAATAGGATCTTTAGGAGAGCAAATGATGGCGGTATGATCCGGGTGTTTAGGATAGTTTCAGGAAGAGTAGGATTATCTGCCGTGTGTACTGTTTCGATGATGGGTCCTAAGACTTTCTTAACTTTCTTATGGTGCCCCTGCATCTGTGCGATAGCCAGCTGTTAGAGACGGACAATTAATGACTTGACAGCATCTGTCAATTTTTACAGGCCTTTACAAATGAACTGTGGTTTTTCATTCATTATTGACGTTTGTGATTTGTTTATACTAATTATTAGCAGGTATTATTTAGGAATGTTATTTACTCTTATTGGTGTTTATTCATATACTCGGGATACTAAGATCCCGAGAGAAATGATTTAAAATGTAAATGTGGACTCAAATATATAGCCAATTAAATAAAACATTTATTTTTTGTTGTTTCAGATCCTGGCGTTGAAATTCGAGTAAGTACAATGCAAAAACTAATTATCAATGTTAAAAGAGTTCCCGCTCTTTAATTATGTGGGTTTGGGTTTAGAGAGGCTTCTTCTCCCTTCGGGATTGTTATGAATAATGTAGAGAGAAGTTGTCAAAACTCGACTTAGACTGCCGGACTGGGTTGGCTCAAGTTTCGACTTGCACAAGAGCCATGCTTCCTTCAAAATATAATTTATTCAAGCTGAATGTAGCCGATGTGACAATCTCTCCCTGCACTTACAACTTCTGAGTGAACTTTCTTTTCATTAAACTGGCCAGTTTCTGCCCGAATTCTTTCCCGTCTTCTGCACGCCACTCTCTGCTCCCTCCTCCGCTGTTCCAAACGTCTGGCTGATATACTTGTTTAAAATAATATGCAAATTAAAAAGTCTTCCAGGTATTTCGCTAAAGTAAACGGTCCGAGGGAAAATCCTATTATAACCAAGGGCATCTAAAGGATCGTTAATGCGTCCTTTTTTAAGATTTTATAAATATTCATCTGGGATTAATATCGTAAAGAGCGACGGTGCCCTACGCATATTCATACCAACTATGTTCATTATAAACCTTCTTCCACAAACGATTCTTACGCGGATTTATTAATGAATTAACACTTTAACGAACAAAGGAATGTTAGGGACGTGGGAGTACCGATTTCAATTTGATATTAGGTCGAAAAAAATAATTGAAATCTTTGATACCATGTCCGTAGACTAGTTTAAATAAAATTGTATACGCTGATCATGATGATCGGAAAAGAACAAACTACGGATTAATCGCTCGGAGACATCCAGAAGAAAATTGAAAATTCATAATGTAACTAGAAGTAATTAATTGGGAACGTTCTTGCTCGCTTTCGTCGAAATAAAACGGATATGTACTGCTACAGGAAAACCGCCAGTAGATCCGAGTTGAAAATTTCGCCCACGTATGTACGTTGAGGAATATTCATTTAACCAAATTAGCAACCCTCTTTTAACTAAGTAACACCAAATACAGGACTTAAAGCTCCCAGATTGCTAAAGTTGTTTAACTTCATTTCGATCATGTTGAACCAACATTTGCGGGAAGCATAGGCAGTTCAATCAGCATTTAACTATATTTCACAAAATATTTTTTTAAACATATTCCTCATAGTTTTCTGAAAAGAGTTTTACTAAAACGTTACATAGATACAGGAACTTATTTGACACTAGGTTTAAATGATATTTAAATTTCTATAAGAGTACTGTCTAAACATTTAAAGAAAGTGCAGCGTATAAACTAACTAAATTTTGTTATACAATAAAACCTGACATTAGGTACTCTTCTGTTTAAAGGACGCCTCCGTTTACAGGACAGTTACAAATGGACCTGCATGGAAAATTCATTTTCTACACACCACACTCCAAATAAAGGACAAGGACACTGTCGTATAAAAAAAAAATTTAATTGTTCGAATGATTGCATTAATGAAAAAGATCATATAGGACATGTTTAAAACTGATCTTGTTTGAATAAACTGAAAAGCAAATGTCGCAGTAATAGGAAAATTTTCAAATTGATACACACCCTTTTTCATCCGATAACTAACCCCCGTGAAAGTATAGATGAATATAATGTTCCATTCTGTTTATTTTATTATAAAAAAGAGGGTTCTTTTCATATTATTCTATAATTTGTAATTATTTGTATTACAGGAATACTATTTCCAAAATACCCTCTAGAATTCACAAACAACAATCCTGAGTTAATCTTTTTCTCAAAAAATTCCTTAATCAGAATATTATATTAATGTACCTGAAGAAGACACGCTTCAACGCTATATTTTCAATTTATAAACGACATTTGATCAATTGTGACGACCTAACCACGTATGTTCAGAACCAGAACCCTGATTAATTTCAAATCGATCTTGGGTTTTGAGATAGAGAATATCATTAAACTTGAGCGAGTTCCTCATGTTGATATTTACTCTCGAGAGGTCAACATACCTATATTGCATTGGATAAAGAATATATACGAATGCCGTAAGGTATTTTTGTGTTTTGACGAAAGAAAATAAAGGAAGACGTAAGACTCTTGTAACTTTTTACCGTTATTAAGAAAAGTCAGAACTATGTTCTACCTCCATTAACTTAATCCAAAGATCACTTTTTCACTCATTTTCAACAAACTGTGAATCTTTGTGAAATAAACATTTTAACCTGTCACTGATAACAATCAAAGACAATAAAATTAGAAAGAATATAAATATAACGGAGGACGCTTTTTATTTGGGCAATGATGCCTTCAATTAAACGGGGTTGCGATCCGGATTGACATCACATTGGAAATATTTTACTTCATGGCACCTTGAGCCAATGGCAATCTGCTCCTGAAGTCCAAACTTGCTTCCTTTATGAATGGTCGATACATTCAGTTCTTCGTGGAGTTTAGCGTTTCTTCCAGGCCATGTGGCTTTCGCAGTTAAATGGATAACTTTATTTTCAAAAAACTGCGTTTTGCTATGTTAAAATGATTAATGAAACCCCCAACTGAGATTAAATAAGAGCCTAAGGATTGATTTAAATATCAAAGAAGTACGTACAAGTATTATTTGTTTGAAGGATCGAAAGTGCGTCCAACGACTCGATCCTTCTCTAAGAAATACAAGGTCATCGACTATCGTTGGTACGATTCTTTTCCCTGGGTTTTCTTTGTATCCCAGGTTATGTCTGGATTAAGTGGTTGCTTAGTATTCGAAGATCATATTCGGATGACTTTTCTTTCTCTTCATTGCATAACCTACAAATGGGGGCATCATTGAATGTAGCCATATTGTACAGATGTTTTCTCAGATGCCGGTGACCGGTAAGTAGTCCTCGGAGTTTTGCACTCTCTATCTGTAACAGTGATATTGCCAATCTTGTTGAGGGTTGTTTTAATATCAGCTAACTGTGTCTAACACCCCTAGAATTTATCGACTTCTCCTTCGTCCGTTTTGGATACATTTTGTGGTGGAGGATTCTATGATTGTTTTTGGCAGCCCACGAATAGGTTCAGGGCCTAAATAATGGCTTTGCCTTCCTCTGGCCAGTTTGTCTGCCTTTCCGTTACCCAAAAACCTTTTATATCCTGGACCAGCCAAAGAAATAGGATAGTTGTTGTGTTTCCCCATACTGTAATAGTTACTTGGCTATCGGATCTTATGATGATATTTTTGCCACGTAACCTCTTTTAATATTTTTTTAAGGCACAAGCGTTGATAGCATGTAATTCAACTTCAAAGACCGAGGTGTACTTCTCTAATGAGTATGATTGTTCGTGTTTTGAGCTTGTACAAAAACACAATTTTTCTTACAATTATACCCAGAGATGGAATTTAGTGAATGCGATGGTTTTACTAATATTCTTGGGAGAATGGTATCGTAAAACTGGGCCAAGGGCGACGGCGGAATCGAACTACGGCCGTGGGTCTACGAGCGGAAAAGGCTATCAGCTGAACATTCAGCTAACGCGGTCCCTTGATCTGACTTATAACTAATATAAAAAATTTGGATTAAAGTAATGTCGTTATCGCCTGAAGTTTATTTTGTTATTTTATTATTTATTATTTTTATTTTTTATTATGTTATTTTTGTCAAACAAACATAGACAGTGCCACAGTTGTTACATTCAACAAATTGTGCAGTTTTAAAACTGGGTCTTTTGATTTCAGTTTGGAAAATAATGTTTTATCAATTGTGTTTTTATAAGTCAAAATAGTTTTAACATTTGGCTGTTTAAAAATACTCTTTTATACATGGACCCATCCTTTTCCTTGTATATTTCAGCAAAGTACCTCGCCCTAAAAACGTAAAAATGGCGCTTTACGCTGACGATCTCGCTTTCCACTCATCCTCTTGGAGGACGGGTACAATATCGGATAGGAAGTTTAAGCAACCATTGAAAATTAAAGTTATACTTTATATAACGGAGGCAATAGTTATCAGCAAGCGTAGACCGTTGTTGTATAAAAAGATCCAAATTGAAGGTGTAACTCGGTCAAATATATTGGGGTAATATTGGGCCGTAAACTCCCCATTTGTATGATATACTGAGCAAGGACCTAGCGACTATCCGCGTACTTTTCTTTCACTTTCGTCGTCAATCCCGTCTGTCGCTGGCCTATTAACTTTTCCTGTGCAAGGTGGTGGTCAGGCGGATGATCCTATATGTGTGCCCCTCCTGGAGTCTCCAGAGGAGCAGAACACGTTTCTGCTTGCTACAGGCTCGCAGCGATATACACGCATATCGTAACTGCACAATGCGACCAACATGTTGATGGTGCTGGAATATATAAGAGATGTAGCTATTAAGCTGGGTTTCCACAGGGCGAAACTCACTCAACTGTTCCGCGAAACATGTCTCGCGTTGAAGAGACCTAGCCGGGACTGCGAAACTTTTGGCGCGAGGATATTTCGGTGTGAGCCGACCAGCTGTCGGTTTTTAGAGCGCATCAAATTGTTTCGCTCCGGGAAAACGCACTTGTCTCGAGTATGAGAATGAATCAGGACTTATCCGAATGTATCACAGCTGCCGATTTTTTTTGAAAGCTAAATATAATACTTATCAGAACAAGAACAAGAGAGAGGATGTATGGAAGGAAATTAGAACCAAAATGGTACAACTGTCGGTACTCTTAAAGCGATAATGGGGTTCGCCGACGAAAAGAGTCTTTGATCAACCAACGGCGTTTTCTTCGTTTTGCTTTTTCTTTTCAACATAAAGTATCGCCATGATAGCAAACGCTGAGCAGTTTGTGCAGTTATAAACGGCATACTTGTCTCTCGCTGGCTCACCTTGTTTCGCCTTCGTGGAAATGGTTAACCCGAGACGGTATTCCGCGAGTAATTAGTGATGTTTTCTCGCAGTGGAAACCCAGCTTTACATTTTTTTAAGTAAAGCGAAGCTAGTACCAGTACAATCTGTTGTCAAATAGGTAATTATTGTTCGAACGACAGGTACATGCACAGGATATAAGATCGCTTTCGTATAACTTAGCCATGATAGTTGGGGTTTTTTAATCTAATATTTCCCCCTAATAGAAAAATAATGTTATATAATTAAACTCCACTAAACCACCGTATTTCATGTTTAAATTTGAAAATAAAATTTTTGTTTCTATTAAAAAAAAAAACTCTTTAATTTGTTGGATAAGACGTGAATGTAGTTAAGGGTCTTAAGGTTTTAAAGGAAAACCAGAACTCTGATATTCAATATTTGGAGTCACTGAAATTCCTGAATGACATTTAATAGAAGCATTGTCTTAATTTTGTAACCACTATAGAATGAAAATGGTTACACCTTAAAATGAAAAACATCTTATTCTTATTAACTGAGTGAAATAATAGTTCGCTTAAGCTTAAACACTAATTATTGAATTATTGACACACTCTAGTTTCAACAAATGGTATGTAAACCAATCTGTTAGAAAATGACCATTTATATCCCCGATGAACTTCACTTGTTATAAAAATTCTTCCATCAGACTAATTTTATCATCTTATTCATTTAATAAGTCCAATTAAAAAAGCACTTAGAAACAATAACCAAAAGATCGGCAATGAACTTTACCAGTAATTTAACATCATGAGGAAGCTGAGATGTAAGTTCAGCAAATCCTTCATCACCATGGTGGTGATGGGTGATGGACACCACCACACATGGCCACCCCATCTTTCTGGTTAAACCATGAAACTTTACAGTGATGATTAACGATGAATCAACTGTATCTAATTCCATCTTCTCAATAAAATCAAATGAAACTAATAATTCATCCTCCGAGATATATAATGATTTTTTAGGCATTAAAACATTATATTTATTAATCTCCAGCTCCTTGCTTCACTCGGTAGTTTTATTAATATAGTTATGTAGATGATTTATTGAATTATTCCAACCAATTGATTTTTTATTTCAATCTATGCCTCTCAGACCTCATCTGCTAGTCCCCTCAATAAACTTTATTATTATAATAAAATACATTTAAAACGTTAAGATTACTGATAAATTTCAAAATGAGTATTCATACGTTTTTAAGAGCAAACTTTACTAAAAGATAACAATAAAAAATTTTAGTGGCCCTTACAGAAATCCTTACTTTATTCGTAACATTTCATATATCAAACCAGATATCACAGATTGATTTTAAATGCTTTGTTTTTTTATATAAATAATTAACTAGTGCTTAAATTAATATAAGTAAGCGTAATCCAAGTATTAATACTTAGTTTACTTAAATTGAAAATATTAAATATGCAGCTTATATGTATTGTGTACAATTAAGGAAACAAAAATCATATTTATCCATTCTGACAGGTTATACGAAGGAGCTCAGATACAAGATAAAGTGGGACAAAATTTCATGTTTATAAATTTAGGGCAGGATAAAGCATAATTCAATTTACATGTACGGGTTTGTACGTTAAGAAGACTATTTTAAAATTTTGTATTGTTATTGAGACGAATCTAAATAAATACCCCGAATTATTGAACCATTTGTTTTCAGAGGCACTGTGATTGCTATTAAACTAACAAACATGCAAATCTTGCAAAACCAGACACGCTCGTAAGCTATAATATTAAAGATGCTAAATATCATGTTTCTACCGTAGAAACGTTATCCCTTATGCTTCTCGTTGGCAAAGTGAGTCGTCGTTTATGTCTCTCTGAAGACAGATTTGTAATCTTGGTAATGACTTGTCATAATGTTTCTTTATCGTACCATTAGTAGTAATTTTTTGAAAGAGAAAATGCCGATAGTAATGTGATATTACATTAGATCATCGTGCATCGATGATTGCTTATTTTTTTAATTGTTTAATTCATCCTTCATTATAAAGTTACGGTGCTGATTTATTTAGACCTTGGCATGTTTAGATCGGTTTTTAAAGCTGTTATAGCAGGGTAGGGTAATGTTGATGTTCTGTAATTAGTCGATAATCTATTTCGACCTCGAGTTTCAAAGTCAGGAGAACCTAGTTAGGAAGGACTCGTAAACACTACTTACACGTTAGGCGAAAGTTGCACCGACTGCCGCCTCTATACATATGGATTAAATGTTCTTTGTGTTTGTTTTCTCCGTTTTTAAATTTGATTCCGTCAATATTTGTTCTAGGCGGCTGTAAATCGTGAAAGGGCAAAAATATTCAACATTTTACTCAACCCAGAGTCGGAATCGTCCATGTAAAGTGTATGCCTCACGAAGCTCTGTTTGTGTTTCATCTTGGTTGTGTACATGTCCGAAATGAGGAGCCTGTATTCCATTACCGTTCAACTAGGCAGGGGACGGCGGAAATTCTTATGAGTTTGTAAATGTAAATGCGTGGCACCGGGCAGGAGAAAAAGGCGCTCTAATGAAGACGCATGAGATTTGCATAGCATTCGCCATGAACAAAGCGTAACGATTCTCGTTACAGCCTCTCCGCAATCCGCTTGGTTCGTGCCTTGTTCTCAGATATTTTTCATCAGCTTGTTATGATCTTACTGACCACCGTGGATGCGACCATGAAGCTCATTTTTCACAAGAACGTCATTGTCCTGTTAAACAATGAACCTCATTGTAAACGTCGCGGATCGATAACTTGATTGTTTGCCTACTCATGCAAAACCTCCTGATGTTCTTCCTAGTGTCCTACGATTGATGATACTCAAATACGTCGAAAAGAAATAAAACTACTCTGTGTTAGCAACAGGTCAAACGATGCCCAGGCCATCTTCCTGAGGTATAACTTGATTGTCATTGCTACTCGTGTATAATAGAAAAGTACTATTGCAACTAGTTTGGTCTTTTATAATATACTTTGTGATTAATCTCATTTTTATTGTATTAATAATTAACTAGAAATTAAAAACACGCTTGATCCATAACCAAGAGCGGGGTTTTTGCTTACTTATAATTTACGTTGATAAAAAGTAAACAATTGAACAATTTTTAACTAATTAAATTGAAACAAACCGTCAATACATTTTTGTTGTATAAATACATGTTATAATTTTANATAATTTTTTAATTTACATACACAACAAAAAATTTATATACAGATTTCTGTGAACAGAGGTATTCACATTTCTTCAGGAAGAATCCTACGTGTCAAATTGGGCTAAAAAGTCTCTATCATTCAGTCTGATTCTCGATTGTATTCGACATATTTCACTTTTCAAATTTGCTTTAACGTGTACCATTTTTTTTCCATAAAGTCCCCCGTATTTTATTAAATTTTAACCCTACTATAATCCTTTAAATTTGATTACACAATGCAAAGATCATCGGAAATGCTATGAAGTTCATTTGTTTTGTATAACCTTAAACAAACAAAATACTAAATCATTTAGAAAATAAACTTTAGCGTGTTTCCAAAGTTCCCTTTGAAACACGCTAAAGTTTATAGATACGCCTAGACAGATTGAAAAATGGCAAAAGGAGGGAAAACTAGTAAGGTGGGGTTGAGATGGGGAGTTGATGTCCGAGCGGATCGAGGTCACGATAGCTCAGGTGGTAGAGCAGCGGCGTATCTAGCCGAAGGTCGTGGGTTCGAATCCCTCTCGTCCCATTGACTTTTTTATTTCAACTAAAAACCTTAATTAATTGTCATGTATTAATTGGTCAAGCGGACCACGAAAGTAGTGAATTAATAAAACTTACGTTCAATTCCGAAAAATTTGATGTTTTAGTTACAATCGGTACAAAATAATAGTTATTAAAATTTGATACTTCTATTTAAAAAATGATATCAATACAAAGTTAACATATTTTGAATCTTGAGATACTAGACAAAAATAAAAGTTTACTTGTTTTCGAAAAACGGCCCAATAAAACAATTATAAAGGGGAACCGAACAATAGAACAACAACAGCCTGAACAATTATCACTCTAGTCAGGATAGAATTGAATATAATTATTACTAACTAGGCAAATATTGAGATCAAAAATAAAAGCATTTTAAATTAAACCGTTTTAAAAGATTTGAATAAAAAATATCGTAATTTCATGCGGTTCTATAATAATAAATTAAAGGCAATCATGTTTTTTAAACCATTAAGATAGTTGTAATGATTCGCCAAAACAATCTTCACCCAAACTGGCAAACTCATTGCTACAATTAGATAGGGCTAAACTTAGAGGAATGTTAGGACTATTTACCGGTCTCTGGCATCTGAGAAAACATCTACACCACATGAGTATATTCAATGATGGTCCCATTTGTAGATTATCCAATGAGGAGGAAGAAGAAAGATATGACCTTAGATACAAAGAAAACCCAGAAAAAGGAATTTTAGCAACGACAGTCCTAGTATAAGGACAAACCTATTATTCCTTAAAAGAAATATCGTATCGACAGACTAGAGGGTAGGAACTGGGAAAGTACAATAAGCCGGAAGGCCCCTCTCCACTTCCTACTCCTTTAATCATCATCCTCATCATAAACATACTTTCGAGAAAGTGTACGCTTTCAAATAAACTTACCCTGAACTCTTCAAGGCCGGGGCGCTCGTCTATAAAACTAAATACATTTTCAATCTCTGAGTTACTGCAAAGGAACATAAATGCTTTGGCAGATCATTGAACATACGACAATTTAGGTTGAGCAGTTCACCCCTCGTTTGAATATTTAATTTATACAAGTAATAGGCCTTTCGTCTTTTATGTAATTTATCCGTTCAGTTAACGTTCAATTTCTTTATAAATTGAATGGTGCCGGACGAAGTATCCAAGGCTTTTAAAATACGTTTTCTCCTCTTATTTTATATTGCACAATTTTTATATTTGACCTGCAACTATTCAGGTAATTTAAACTACAGTTAAAATTTAGATCTATTTCAAAAATTATATTATTCAGTTGTATATACCAATGTAATTTGAGTTGCATCATTTTAAAAGTAATTAATTTATTGCTCTGCGTGTAAAATTGTTTCATAAATGTAATTTAAATTTATATGTTCTGCATGGAAGGGTGGTGTTTTATATTTAATAAATACTCCATTATTTTTTTCCATCAGTTTTTATTATGTTTTAATAGCTTCTGGGCCAACACTCGGCCCCTGTCAGTGTAATGTTAAAATCTCCCACGTAATACTGAGGAAAGGTCGAGTGTTGGTCCAAAAGTTATCCAAACAAAACAAAAAACTGGTGGAAAGGTTAAAAAATTTTAATTTTATCTTAGATTTCACCCTGATGAAATCATATGTCTGTCTTATCTCACCTATAGTAAAAAACATATTTACGTTTATCAAAATCGGCATACGTTTGCGCCGAATTCCTATGTTACCTTCAGAAAAGTTCTTATTGAGATGGATATAAAAAAAAACAAGCCACCTTCGTATATAAAAAAATCACTCGGCTTGTGACGGGGATAGAATAGCAAATTGTATTTAAATTTCCACTCAGGGGGAATAAAACTCAATAGGTGTGAATGACAGGATGAATCGAATGGGATCTGGATTGAGCGGAATTGAAAGGCTGAATGAACTGGTCATGAAAGCGCCAGTAAAAATAATGTAATCGCGTTCAATTATTGATCCTTCCATGTACGGGCGGTGTAAGCAGGGAAAAAGGCTATCTTTGTATTACTCAGCCAGTCTGATGAAAGTATTAAAATTTCATTCCGATTAAAAAGAGAAGGGCGGTTTGGTGTTAGCTCGGTTGAATTAGTTTACCCGACCTCGCCTCATCGTCGAAATAACTCTACTTCTAATCTTTTACCCCTGTTCGAATTGATAGATAATCATTTGCTGTTTTCGCTACTGGTTGTTTTATGGGCAGCGATTGATGAACGCGCTTTTGTCCTTTTTATTTTACATCAATGCGGATAAATGTGCGAGGGTGATGTGTGCCAATCCGAACCAATTAATAAAAACTCCGTTTTGCTCGTATCGTGTAAACAGTTGAACATGTGGCTTATGTTCGTTCAATTATCTACTTTGAACCAATAAAGAGGTAAGTCACCTGAACCACTCTTTCTACCTGCCCCCTGCGATCCTCATTAACCGACCGCTTATTTCATGTATATAATTTAATTAATAACTAATTATAAGAGATGTGTTTGCAAAATAATATTTCAAAATATGTATTAAAAAAATAGATCACGCGAATACCAAAATGATAAGTTATTTGTCCGACCGCTTTGTCACAAAAAATTAGTGTGATACCTTGTTGTTTGTGTAAATACAGCATGGCAATATAAATAAAAATAACAAATCATTCTGGTTTATTGAACGTTTGTATAGAGTTTGATTTAACTCCCTCGTGGGATTATTTGGCAGAGAAAGCAGTGTGGCAGCTAAAACAAGTCCGTGTACAGACTGTTACCATTATCGTCAAACGTTATCAAACTTATCTGTACGTAATGCTGTTGCTATTTGGAAGGGAATTAGTGGCAGCATTTTCATTTCCAATAAACCTTATGCCTTGGTGCAAGTTCACGACGTTGCAGTTGCCTTGGTTGTTAATCGCAGCCACCGGCACGATGAATTGTGTCTTTGTCGGGCAGAGGGTTATCGTCTCCTTGGTCTCATGGTCGGCCGATTTTGGTTAATAAACCTCTTCCAACAGCTGCCCCGGTCGTAGTGACATACTGGCGGGACTAGGTCAGCCCTGGTGATAGCAAAGTAGATGAACTTAGCATTATTGAATGTTACATGCATGTTCGGGATTCCGAGTTGGTACTTTCGGATATCATTGGGTCTAGGTTTGAAGATGATGTTTGATGGGAAGGTGGTAATATCCGTTCAGACGGCCTTGAAAAGAATACATTTTACCTGTGTTTGGTGGTATGCCATAAATATCAATTATTGGGGCACTCTACCATTTCATTGGTGAAGAACGTGTTATAATAGTTGTACTGCCAGGATGACACCAAGTTTGACCACTTTCGGCACAATGCGGTGACGGGACATAGTTCGGCGGACGGCGGGATTCGAACCCACGACCCACTCTCCACGATTTTGAGCTATGTTTGCAAAAAGTAAAAATCTTAACTGAACGAGGACGTTGTGCACAGACTACATAAAATACCTTGAGAAAACAAAATTAACATCAACTATACATCAACATCACCGAGCTACTCAAGTTAGGCACCTACTGTACCTACACAACACCATGTCAAGGAATTGGAGACACAAACCGTGGATAACTACGAAGACTTCTAGTACCAACTTGGTACAAGACTTTATATGGACCACATTAGAATTGTGATTCCACCAAGGCAATCAAGTACTAAAAAGATTTTTCCAATTTCCTCGAAACCTCACTGAACTCACCATCTCCTACGATATGAAAACTTCCTTCGTCACCGGCTTGTTCTAGTTCTTTAAGTTCTGTTCCAGGTTTTTGACCTTGTCTGTTTTAAACTTTTCGTGAAACACGATTGCTCAAGACTTCCAAACTCTTTAAGGGGATAGCGAAGTTTTACGGACGAACACCCAGTTTTTATCCTATATTTTTTTAACTTATTTCTCTTTAATGGTCTTATATACTTACTTATACTCACTTCTTGTTCTGGAGAGTCGGAAATTTAGTTTTTACTAATCTAAAGCTAATATTTTACCGTATTGTAGTAATTTTTCAAGGTAATTTAGTTGTTCAAAGAGTGGCAAAAATGTTATCAATTTTCGGACCCATTTTCTCAAAATTTGTCGGGTCTATGACAACTATCCTTTTTAGTTTTATTATTCAACAGTCTGGAATTGTGACTAAGTTTTAGACCTTTTGCCCTGTCAGACAAATTTATATCTACGCTCCTGGGGTGTTCTTAAACAAATCGCTCACTACGATTGTTTTTTTCCTATTATTGCTCAAAAAAAAAAATTGGAACAACGTTTTGGAACGACTGTTCTGAATAAGCAATTTTCTGATCGAGCTCGAATTTTTCCCGTTGCTGCCCAATTTACGCCTTAAAAACACCGATTCTTCTTGCGGTAGGGAGTTAATAGAAGATGCTGTATTTAAGAAAATAGTTTTTGACACAGAATATTCAAAAAAGAGCAGAGTATTCAAGCAACTTAAAGGATGGCTAGCTTAGTCCCATGTTCGAAAGCAAGGTCCGTAAGACCTTAATACGCATCTTGCAAAATTCATTTGAAACAATTTTAAAGCTTCCAATCTCCTGGGATCATTTCATTTCTGTATACAAGAAGTTATATTATATTAAAAAAATATATTTAAAATAAATTTTAACATCTGTAAGACTGTAGCTACACGCTTAATCTCTTACATTGAGTGTTTGAGTTTTCTAGTGTCTTCAGCCTGCTAAAACTCATCATGTTCTTTTATCTTTTGGAAATTATTGTAGGGCCACACATTACATTGTATCATGGCTCTAACTGATTTGAATGTAGTTTTAACTTTATTCTTATACAAACGCTAGCCGAACGTTCGATTTTTTTTTGCAAGGTGTTTTGGGTTATTTCGTTTGTTATTGATTCCATGAGTTGTAAAATTTACTGGACGCTGAGGCAGCAATTTTTCATAATGCGACATCAGATGACACAGCACATTATCCATAAATTAGTGAAATATGTGGTCTCATTTCATACGATATTCAGGGGTATTTATTAAAAAACCAAAGCCTATCATTGAATTCTATGAATCTAAATTAACTATATCTTTTCGTAAAGGAGCACAGATTCCTTCCTTTTGTTCGGAAACATTTATTTTATTCTGTGCCATCGTCGAACCGTATTACATTCTTCCCCAAGTTGTTCAAAGATTACAAAATAAATGTGGACGGAGAAGTGCGATTCTTACCTTTATTCGTTTATAAAACTTTCTCCTAGGGTCTCTTAAATTATAGATGATGGAACAGAAAATGGATTAGGTTCTTCCGATTTGATTGAGAAACATCATAAAAAAATCCCCTAAGCATATTCGCGCATTACCACCCGACCACCCTCTTCGGACGTACTCTGTGTTTTCAAAAAGAATCGTTAGTTGAAACCGTCGTGTGATAAATGTGAGGGTCTGAATCCGCTAAAATCTCTGTAAAACACGCATAATACTTACTTGGCCTACTTGGCTAATGGAAGGAGACCAAGTAGTGAAACAATGTTTCGCTGGTGATGGATGGCAGTGTCATTTCTTCCAATAGTTAACTTTTTTTTAAGGAAAATTAATTCATTTTCTGGCAGGGCTGAAAGTTCGATATAGAACTCCCGATTCCATTTGGCGACAAGGGTAAATTAGTGGTCTCAATGACTTTTACGGTTCATCTGTCATGACGTTATACTGAAACCAAAGTTCGGATTTATGTATTAACCCCTTCTTTTATTGATTGAAGATTTCCATTCGATTGATGGTCTTTAGGTATATATATATTTTTAGCTGCATTAATTTGAAAAAGGAACATTTGTTTTTCTTTCTTCTTTTTCTCAATTTAAAATTTAGGCTCTAAGAATACCATATGAAACTTAATAACAATTAATTTTAAATATTATGTGTTTTTCTAAGTGACTTGTTTTTTTCATAATTTGTCCAAGTCGTAAGGACTAAGTTCTTGACGGCTCCTCACGAGTTCAACAAAGTTAAATCTTATATAAAATTAAATATTATANTTATTTAAATAAATTTTAAAATTTCATAATATCTCATTTGAAATTAATACGGGTAATTCATATTTAAAAAAACTTAATTTGAAAGTGAAAAAGGATATTTTAATATTAATTATTTTCATGCAGTTTTTAATTTAAATAAATTTTAAAATTTCATAATATCTCATTTGAAATTAATACGGGTAATTCATATTTAAAAAAACTTAATTTGAAAGTGAAAAAGGATATTTTGAAATTAAAAATGGCTAATTTGATAAGAAAAGATTAATTTGAAAGTAAAAAAGTTAAATTGAAATTAAAAATAGTTGATGTGATGCAAATAAGGATCAATTTCAAACCAAAAAAGGGTTATTTTTAAATTTAAAAAAGGTCAAGTTCAAATTAAAAATAGTTGATTTGATGCAAAGAGCGGTTAATTTGAAATTAAAAATGCTTATTTTCAATTTAAAAAGAATTAATTTTCCACGAAAAAAGGGTGAATATAAGAGAAAAAGGTATATTTATAATGAGTAAGTAAAAGTAAGTCACAATATTCCACATGGACATTAAAAGGACAGGTTGATTGTTTTTACCTAGAATATAATAAAGTAATTGCAAACAGTATTGGAATTAATATTTTAGCTAGTTCACTGACGTTCTCGCAACGTGGGAAAACATTTTTCGCTCCATGGATTGGGTAGTTACGATTCCAGGAAAGGAAACAATAGAAAATTTTTCCAAGATTTGCCATGTGCCTCTTAATATGTGTTTTTTCACTCCAAGATCGATGGAGTAGGAAAACATATTAGATTACTGGTAGATGATATTTTGATATTCATTAAATCCGAGAATACAAGGGAGAAAAACTTCGATGAAGCAAACCAGGCAAACTTCACCTTAGCCTAAGAAAAAAAAAGACAATCGAGAGGTTTAAGACCCAAATGTTAAGGTACGATTTTTATGGTATATTTTGTAGACTGCGGTCAGGACAATTCATATTTGTTTAAATTCGGCAATGAAGAAGAGGGACATAGCAAATTATGTTAAATTGCAGATAGTCTTGAGGAAAATTGTTCAAATGTACCGCTCAGTTTTTATTTACCAATAGAAGAAACTAATAAGTTATCAAATGCTTTCATGAGTTTATTGCATTAAATATAAAAAATGTGTGGGAAGAAAATTAATATAAGATATTAATATGATTTTACTACTGAAGGTTGGGGCTTAATTCGATTTTGGCCAAATAATAAGAATATTTAGTAATTTTTTAAATGAATATTAATATTGTAAATTTTAGTTCAAGTCCATTCGGCGGCTGCCTGTGAATGTCCCGGGCTTCCAGAGTGCTATCCTTATAAAACTTTTATATCATAAAGATCCCATCCTCGAGAGAGAAGGGTGCGCTATACCATAAGTTTTAAATGAATTTCAGGTGAGATTGTGCCTCGTAGTGGATTAGCTTTTTGGGGAAGTCTCGGGGATTGAGTGTCTATCTTGTCCAACTTCAGGAAAATCGACAGGGGTACAACTCCAACGTGATGTTCTTCCGACATAGACGGAACTTTGATAACGAGCGTTAATTCATGCTCTCCATATAAAGAGAAAGTCAATTAAAACACTTATTATACTCATCGCTACCCTATATTGCCAGGGATTCCTCGATTATGCATTCATCAAATACCAGTATTTTTTTAAATAAATCGATTTCTATTTTGTAACAAGCAATGAACTTCAAAAGGGCGAATACTCTCCTCCTTCATTTGTTTTATTACAATCTAGTTTTACTTTATATTGTTTTGGTTTACTTATCTTGCTCAAAATTCTTATAACTATTACCGTTTTTACCTTCTACCTATCGTAGGATTGTTTAACAATAAATAGGTACTTATTTTAGACAGCATTTTTATGGATATTATTATTTTTTATTCCTCCTTACCTTAGATAGTCAATAAAACATCTTATATTATAGATGGCACTATTAAATCATTTTTGGAACCTGGTACCGAGTGCCTAGAGTTTCACAATCTTGTCTTGTAGATGCCAGATCATGGGTTCTATTCGCACCGTCGCACCTGGAATTTCTGCCCCCTCTCCAATCTCTGGGGGCGAAAAAATGTGGATAAAAGGAACTAGCATATGCTACCTTGCCTGGACCAAACTAAAAATAAGTATGTAAAAAAAATTAAAATAAATAAACAAAAATATAAATAAGTCAATATATTGTAGAATTTAAAACATTGTAAAAATTAATGAACAATAAATAAATCTTGCCTTATCAATCTTATTTGCCTGATCAATATAATTTTGGATATTTTTTAGGGATGTCGCAGGCATTGATTATTAAAAATGGTGATGTAACGCTATTTGCTGATGATTTCAAGCTAGATAAGAAATTGAGTGATTGTTGTTTTCTGTAAGAGGATTTGTCTGCATTTGAGAGCTGGTACCGATCAAAAATAAGCAAAATGATACTTTTATTCTTCATTCAAACATCATTATAACAAGTATTTACCTCACGAATTGGTTCCTAATTGTAAAGCCCTCATTGAAACACAATCCGTATGTATGTTAAAACCTTAAGGGATGAAGAGAGGGTAGGAGGTTATTTATTAGAGTCTTTCGCGTACATTGTCTTTCATAACGGTTTAAACATCCTCTCCTGTTTCCTGTAAGGAAACCTCGAAAATGGGAGTCTTGTTAATAGATTATATTGCGGCAAGCATCCCAGGGGCATAATAGGACGGTAGTATTAACGTTCAACAATATTACTTCAATAGCTGTTGAAAAACTCTAGTATTAAATGCATATTTGATGGTGCTGAGTGTGTAATTCTACAAAAAGGTTTGTTGAAATAAATTATATTTCATCTGTTAATTAACATTATATAGTTAGTTATTAGTATATAGTTATAATCATTTTCATGTCGCAGAGGACGCTAAATGACAAAGGGATTGTTTTGAGAACTCCTCTCCAGTAAATAGGATGTTGAGGTAATGCCACGACGTGCCACTTTCTGTTTCGCTTCATTTAAACGAATTACTCAAGTGTTTGTACTCCTTTGTTCGCAGTGTCGTCAGTAGAGTTTACTCTGCATCCATTAAGGGTAGAGGCAAGTTAATCTTTGCATCCATTAGCCGGGGTGACCCAAATTTACCTCTATGCCACTTATTGCGGTCTGTTTAATCTCGGTGTCCAATATTGAAACATGGCGGTACGTTTCATTTTCGGTTTGTAAACTGTACTCTAATCGGATTTTCCCGCTCAAGACGTGTGTTTATCTACCGTAACTCCATGGTTCATAAAAGCAAAAATGACTATATTATTTTAGTATACTTTGCATCTTAAAATGATCAAAATTAACTTGCACTAACTGGCATCAGCAATATCAAAATCATTTACAAATTCAACTCGAATCGGAATAAAATTCCAATATCATCACTCAGGTTGTGTCATTGATAAGACTTTTTCTGATATGTGATGATATTGGAATTTTATTCAGATGTAGTGAGAGATTCATCACTTCATCATACACTTTCGCTGCCTTGTAATTTTTACACGCAGAAAGTGGGAAATGGTCCGAAGAACGGCTATAAACTGCATGATCAACTCAAGAACAAACTCACTGGATCACCAAACTCAATTGTTTGTAGATAGATAGATCTATCAATTGCATCGGTTTTTGTTGTGTTTGGCGTTGGGCATCCCTTGTTGGGCTAGTTTGATCTTACAGAACACTGTTCCACTTCTTACCTGTTACTTAAATCAATTGATTCCGTAGGGCTCGAATACCGGACTAGTCTTATGTTTCATTTTGTTTATTGATATTACAATGGTTATTTAAAATAGTCATATAATTCTGCTTGCTGATGGTTTAATGATATATATAAGAAACTGGACTGGTCTGCTACCGAATAAATTGGTATGAACTTAATGATGGATGGTGTAAATTTATCTTCTTGGGGTTTTTAAGGGGTCAATTATCAGTATTTCTCTGCCACTTTTAGATACAAAACGAAATATAAAAAAAGTAAATTACTTTTTTTAAATGTTTTGGTTCCTAGTTCCCAAAAAAGTTTCTTTAAAATCGATAATCTCACCTACGTAATTTCTTACTTTACCTTACAAACCAATAGGTGTCACAATTAAATCGTTTTGGGACCCTGGTAGCCGAGTGGTTAGAGCGTCAGACTCTCGGCTCGTGAACTCAGCAGCCGTGGGTTCGATTCCCTCCGCCTCCCTTAGAATATCCGACCCATTTTCCATCACAGGGTAAGAATAAAAAGTGATATATTTTTCCCGCCAACTTTCAATTGTTATTAATGTAAATGTTCCTAAGTTTTTGAGCTTCTGACATACCATTGGATAGTTCAATAATAAATTAGAGTCTTAAAAAAGAAGAAAAAAAAGAAAGTATAATAGAGATGTAAATATAAATTTTGAACCAAGTAAATCGTACTCAAATAAAAATAGAAATATTTGGTTAAAAATTTATATTTACAGTATTGTAATTTTTCCAATCAACACATGTTTTGTAATCCACCCAGGCCCTGAAGATGACCCGAATAAAGGTCGAAACGTAGGCAAAAAAATGAAAAAGATACTTTTCCAAAATACTTTATTCCAGACCGCTCCTCACGACTTCAAAAAATTATTGAGCAACCTGTCACTAAATACACACATTTCTCACTTTACAATCATTAATGATTTTCAAAGATTTATTCTTTACACATTCGACGCTTATACGTGAAACTCAAATGAAAAATGTATATTGAAAAATCATTTACGAAAGGTGTAAAAATATGTGCCGTATTTACATATTCTTAAAATATACTAACGTTAATTTTTTTAAAATATATTCTTATTTATGTTTCAATTTTAAATAGCAACGCACGATAAACTTCAGAACGTTCTTTTAGTGAAATTGCCTCTGAGTTTAATGTTAAAAGAAAAATAAACTCAAGAGGTAAAAGCATTTCTCTTTGCCAAAGCCGTTTTCTTTTTAAGCCCACGAATTACATATTCACACTAAACCTTTCCCTCAGTTATAAAATAACATCTCACTTTTTTATGTCTTCATTCTCTTCCTTTAGCGCTCAAAACTGTATTGATGAATAAAACAGTAATCCGTTGTTAATCTCTACACCAAATCAATATCCTAATATGAGTTGGTGTATTTATCTTGTCGCAGGGTTCATTTCACCAACTAATTAGAAGACTCCATCGCTAATATTAGCCAACTTTGTTGACGTTCTGAAGTAATTTTAAGCGCAATACCTCCTCTGGTGCGAGCCATTAAGATTGAAAAAATTAATTAAGCCTGCTTTATTAATATAGTATTATATGTTTTCATAATTATAAAATACTAACTACCTAGTACAATTTTGCGTTACAACTACGGACGTAGATCATCGATTTTAATGAAAAATATTTTGGCGATAATATATAAAATATTAGAGACGTGTCCGAACGTTATTGACAATGGGTCTTAAGAACCGAGAAAAAAATACTTTAAGTAATTTACTTTATGTTCGAATCGGTCGAATAGTTTTTTCGACCAAGGATACGAAAATATTATGCAGATTTGTATGAAGTGAGATAAGATTTATAAAAAAAATTACAAAACCAAAACAAAGTATAATAGGTTAAAAAACATTTTTGTTGAAAAACAAAACCGATTCGTTTTAAACACCCTTTAGAACCATTAAATTTTCATAGGGCTAAAAAGAATTTAAATTTTCAAGCTGAATTTTTTCTGGAAAGGCAATTTTTTTCGACTTCCGGTATTCAACATAAAAAAATGATAACACCTCTGGATTCTATCCAAATTCAGTGTTACTACAACTTATAGAAAGGGTTTTCTAATCATGTATCGACATAGTTGGGATTGTATGTAACATAAGAGAAAAATAATCACCAAAATCTCCTCAAAAGTTGCATTTTATATCTCCAAACTTAGTTTATTTACCGATGCCAAATATATGCCATAGCTTGCAATTTGTAGAGATCTAAACTCCGGTAAGCTACCCTGTAGAACAATGGACTTTCACAGTTAGCACCATATTTGTGATTTTCGGGAAAAAATCGGAGGCGAAAGCATTCTGCGGAAAAGGAAATATTTCTTTAATCTAATCCAATTCTATTCGAATCCAAAAATTCTTGTTCTAGAGGAACGAAGTATAAAAAAAATTAAATTACTTTTTGAAATGTTTTGGTTCCTAGGTCCCATTAGCAAGAACGCTCGGACACGTATCTAATAATTTTCAACCTAGTAACACTAAAAAAAAGTTTCTTTAAAATCGACAATCCCTCCTACGTAGTTTCTCCATGTCCGGGTAACAATTTAGCTGTACCCAGCGTAAGGTAGGGACACATAACCATAATTTGTATATGATGGGTTTACACTTGCACCTCTTTGAATATTCCAACCTTTTGTGTTTGGAAGAGAAAGGGGAATTTAGTGCGTAGATTATGGAAAGAAATGTGATTTGTAAGGCAAAATTTATTTTATTGGAGATAAACGAAGTTTTGTTCACATTTCTCATCAATCGTTGAAAAGTTAAAACATTACTTTATCGTCTTCGGAAGATTCTGCAGGTGTTATTTCACAAGTGACAGCTCAGGTTCTGGCTGTCGATAGGTTTATTTCGCAAGGGGAGACTTGAGAATTGAGTCACCATAGCAGGATAAATCATATCCATTTCCGTTCGTATTATTTGCGCTTTTGAGCACTTGACTACAGACTTTGTTGACTTCGGATTTGTTCTAAGAGAGGTTGAACTAAAGATCGATTGAAGTGCAACCGAGGTGTGGTTTGTCGGAGATATTACGAAGTTCAAGTTGGGAATATAGATTTGAAAGGCATGGATTACAACTTTTAAATTGCAGTTTTTGAAAACCTTTAAACATTTTTTAAAAATAATTTTATTTAGTCGTTACCGATCAGCCTTGTTTGCCTACCCTTGCTGGATTTGCCTGTCAAATGCGCTGCGGCATTCGCATCTTCAGTGGGTAACCAAATTTCAGGTCCATTACCCCGCTGATTTCATGGGAAAATCAAAACCAACTTATGCTGCCATTGTCCATTTTTACAAATCTTTCAAATCATTCCAGATTTTTTATCCCTATTGTTTCATTCACGTACGAGATCCCTGGAAGGCTTTTCGTTCAGTACCAATTAATTAAATAACTTGTTAAAAACAAGCCCAATATGAAGGGTATGAAAGGAATCTTTAAACTCCAACCCTCCAACCCCAATAGTGTTTTTGTTAAGTCGGAATTCGACGTATAGCAGAAGTGTTTTTTACACAGCTTCCTTAATCAGGCATTCTAAGGTCCAACGACAAATCCCATGTTGAAACAATAGGGGTTTGTTGATGAGCTTAAGGGTGAGTCTGGAGGATCCGTTTTTACACTGCAAAGGGGCTGAGGTAATTAAGAGAAGTATCCCTTAGCTGAGGATGAAGTATGACACTACAGGGATTCTCGAGTGCTCTTCCATCGCCGTTGTCGGCTCAACAGCCCTGAGTGATAAGCCTTAGTCACATCCATGGGAAACGCCATCAATATCATGTTTAACAATAAACCACATTGAACTTTATTTATTATTTATTTTTATTACAAGGGGTTTTCTTTGTAAATTTTAGTACCATTGAGTCTTTGTACAAATTAAAAACTTTTTTTTTCTTGGTTTTTTTGGTCAAAACAAGACACTCTCAGATATAAATAGATACAGTACATGTAGTTTTTGAGAAAACCAGACGTGGCACCAGTAGTTGACACCCTGTATAGAAATATATTTTTGTATATGTTTAAATTGAAAATTGAATTCTTTGAACCACTTTATTTCCAGCCTAGTCAACAAGGACGTCGCGCCATTTGTAGCGTGAATTGAGCTTTTAACAGCTAAGAGTCTATCAGAAGAAAGAAGAAAAACTAGTATATTTGACCAAATATTTACATATGTGCAGATTGCAACCTGACTCTTTTTACATTTGCGTTAGAAGTGCGAAAGACCCTGGGCTTTATAACCTTCTACAGCCTTAATATTGTAATCATTTTGTATTATGTAGCCTGTTACTGCGTTTAGCGGGGAAAACTGATTATAAAAAAAACCCGCTGAAGAGTCTATCATATTTTCATGTTGCTTTATAGGTTGTTAGAAGTTCATAAAGTTAATAATGTTTATAGTATGATTTAACAATTAATTAAGGTTTTTAGTTGAGATAAAAAAAGTCAATGGCACGAGCGGGATTCGAACCCACGATTGCCATTTTTGAATTTAATGAATTAAAATGAAGTATACTTCACTAAAGCTCTCCGTGCCATTTCATTTGTCGCCGAGAATCCAATCCGATTACACGACATTTGAAAAATGGCAAAAAGGAGTGAAAACTCAAAAGGTGGGGTTGAGATAGGAAGTTGATGTCCGAGTGGATCGAGGTCACGATAGCTCAAGTGCTAGAGCAGCGGCGTATCTAGCCGAAGATCGTGGGTTCGAATCCCGCTCGTGCTATTGACTTTTTTATTTCAACTAAAAACCTTAATTAATTGTAATATATTAATTGGTCAAGAGGACCACGAAATTAGTGAATTTAAGTATAATTTAACATTGTTACTTCATAATATTTATATCTTCCTGACCGATAAATCTACTTTTTTCCTGACATATATAAGGTTGAAAAAAATGTGTAAAACTCCTAAACACTTGACTGACTTTTTTAATAGAGAATGCTTAAATTTATTTGTTTATATGTTAATTTTGATATACGTGGGCCTGTGATGTGACGAGCCTGAAGTTGATCGTCTCCTGGTCCGCCGATTCTTGCTGATTTTGAAGGTTTCAGGCGTCTACTTTCCCATCTTATACTGGTATATTATTTTTATTGTAGGTTCAGTGGAGATCTCTTACTGTGCCATGATAGATAAGGCTTTTCGTTGTCGTCCGGTCGGTTATTGTGTTCGTCAGGTCGTATTCAGTGTTCCAAACAAAAGGCGTTTCGTTGATTTAAAGTTGCGTTATCATGCTATCCATCTTGAAAATTTGATCTCCGGGATTAGTTCGGAAACCCATATTTATCCCATAAAATTTGAAATACAGCCTCTAGCCTATAAATAGCAAAGACAGGATTCATACTGCTGTATAAAATACTTAAAACAATCAACAGAGTTTTTTTATTTTATTTTTTATTTTTCATTATCATTTTTTTGACAGGGGCATCCGACAGCTTGGTGATTTCAGCCCCGAAGCACTACTCCGCTACACACTCGATACACAATCACACCAACAAATACATTATTCATACCTATATACATTGATCGCACTCATACTGTTTGGTAGATGGAGTACTCGATATTCTTCCATCTACCTGTTCACTATAATAAACTACTCTACTTTGAGGTCGATGGGGTACTTTAAAAGTTTTCCACCGCAGACCCAAGTCACGCTCGCAACATGAGGGGTGATGGAGGTCCTAGGAGAAAAACAACTACACGTCTCAATGTAAAAAGCAATATTTTTTATCAATTAAAATTCAACTGGCTATGGCCGGATTCTAAACCCAGAACCGCTTGCGAGTTCTAATCTAACCGGAATCTATCCACTCGGCCACCGCGGTTCCCTAGGTGATTGTTAGTGGTTTCTTTCTTTTTTTAAAAGAGGGAGTGGTTTAAGTAAGGATTTGAAGCTATTTTGTTTTGCTGCGCCCTTACCGAAGTCGCTGTACCATACCTCTTTTTCTCACATCAAAGAGGACATTGGCCGATGACTCTGGTTTCTTTTGAGTGCTTTGATAGTCGTCATAACTCTGCCTCCGCTTTGCCCATCTTCCTTAGATAGTATTTTGGACAGCAGTGGCGTGTTCAGAGAAAACATATTTTTCCTTAAATCTTGCCTGCTAAGGAGAATGGATCCCATTGCCTCCTTTTTGAGAATTTTATGAATCTCTTAGCTTACCTCATACTAGGTACTTTTATCTAGAGAGCTTAAGGTTTGGTTTCTCACGCCATTTGCTCAGCTCCAACTTCCCACACTCTCCAGTGGGCTTAGTTATCCCATCGGTGATATGGCTTCCTCTTCTTTGACTAGTTGGTCAACTGTTCGTTTTCCTTTATACCTTGTTTTCACCTCAAGGTATTCCTGTTGTGTCCTCTTGGATCCATTAGATTATGTAGGCACTACCAGTCTTATTGTTTGATCTGGATCTACCTATCCTCGCTGATTTTTGTTAATTCAGACGCATTTCAGCATTTCGCCATTGTCACTGTTTGGGGTTTGGGTGATTCCTGTGGAGTGAAGGTTTAACGTTAGTTGAATAAACAGACCAGGATAATAGGCAACTATACAACAATAGGTTCATCACCCGCAAACCACTGGAGGCAATCTCACAACCCTCAGATTGTTTGGAGCTAAAAGCATACGCATTCAGTGCCTTTGTAACTGGTGACTGTCCGAAAGTGACCGTAAGGAGCTCAGCTTGGAATATATTTGGAGAGAGTCCAAGGGTTTGGCTAGGATGACTTCGGTCCTCCTTTCTGTTCCATCTTTTGATCCATCAGTATACTATATTAAAGTCAGTTCTGAAATTATGGGCTACCTTTTTTCCAAAGATCTCCGTAATCTATGATAACTTGGAATGTTCTGTTAAAATTACGTTTTCTACTCATTTTGTCAAGAACCGTTATTGCCATCTCGTATATTTTAGTTCTCTCCAGAATTTTGTAATGAATGCTACGTAAATCTGGTTTCATTTCTTTGTATCTTGAGAAGTAAGCATTACACCTTTTGATAGTTTTTCCTTTTGCTTCTTATTTATTTAAGCGTATTAGTGTTACAGACTTTAACCTTAACCTTTAAAAACATAAAATCCTTAGCCATAGGTATTGTTATTCAATTGAAATCAGCCAGATTTGAGCCGGTAGGAATAATGAAAAATGAATATTTCGGGTTCGACTTATTCAGTCAAATACTCAAACAACAGAATCTTCCAGCTTCACGGGAGAGATGGCTAATTCATTGTCAATCGGTATCCAAAGAGAGATTAATCCTGGAAGCATTATCTCTACGTTCCAGTCGGGCAGTCCAAACTGACCGTACCCTTTACTATCTCGTCCTTTCACTTCAGCCAATAATCTTCTATAAGTTTAAGCGCTTTAAGCCATCCATTATACCCAAGAAATTCTGAATTATTCCCTTTAATTATCCCTTGCGTTCTCTGATAACTGACTTCGGATCAACCTGTTTTATGTCACAGCCTTTTTAACATCAATATTGCCACCTGGTTTTATAAAGCCTTATGGAATCACTTGTTCACATGAAAGGGAGCGGGATAAAAGGATTATTTGGCTCCTGTGAACATAGATAAAAATCCATTTCAAAAAACCCTTTTTATTTAGTCTACTGGTCATGGTAAATATGAACTACATCTGTCAGAGACAAGTTTTCTATTATTTGAAAGTACCACTTTTTATTATAATGTTTGTAGTTGATACAATGTGTCTTTGATTTCTATATTTTTTCTTATATATTTACCTATTAAATTAATTTTCACTTCCAGATCTTCACCGTTTACTTGGAGTGTTAGAACAGTTTCATTTAAATCTTTTATTATTATATCATTTACGGAATACATTAAATTTAACTTATTAATTAAATTATTTTCACTGGGTTTTACACTGACCAAGAATTTATTAAAGGTTTCGTAGCTACCAAGATTCCCAGTTATAACCTTAATTAGGCTTCAAACCACATTAAAAAGGCCCTTTTTACTTATATTCGTTGGGTGAGCAAGTAAATGATTAATTTTATCTTCTATGAGTGCTTTAGTCTGGTTGAGAAAAGTAAAATTGGGTATTGTTTCATCTTTGATTGAACCATTTCGTTTGATAGAATTATGGAGTCGGCGACATTGATTTCCAATTCTGTGAATAAGAAGGACAAAATAATGAATTGATGTGTGTATTGTTAGTTCTAGCTTTGCTTTTCCTAAGTTAATTGTTAATAATTCTGTGTTGTTGATTGTCTCTTACTGACTGAGGTTGTGGCAACTTTGCCGAACATCGCGACGGTCCCGGAACATTAAGATTTAAGTTATAATTAATTTTCCGTGTGCGTTTAATGTTTGAAACGTTTATTTTCCTCATTGAGTTAAAATGTGTAGGTCTTAATTTAGCAGTTTTTAGTGTTTTATTTATTTTTTCAAGGTTTTCAGGTTTTTATTTTGTGTTTGTTTCCCTTTGATTTGTTTATTGTGTATACAGTCATTTTCCAGTATGTCGGGTAGTTCGTCTCTCTTAGCATTTATCCGTTCCCGTATCTTTTCTTCATTTTTATTTATGGAATCTTGGATTTTCATGTACGACAGTTGGGTTCTTTCGTATAGTTTTCAAATTTTCTATTTTCATTTCAAAAAGGGTGTGTATGTTTCTAAGTGGCCATAAATAATTTTAAAAGGAGTACGTGTTGTGATTGAATGTCTTGTGTTGTAAGCCAAAATGTCATATTTTACTTTTGTACTAATTGGGCCTGATTTAATTTTTTCCTGGCTGTTAAATGGAGGTACATGTTCTGCAAGTGTATTGTGGAACCTTCCTACTGTTCCATTAGATTCCGGATGTTGTGTCGATGTGAAATATAGGTTTACTTTGTGTAGATTTTAAATGTCTTTAAGTAATGTGCTATTAAATTCAAGTCCGTTATCTACCACGATTTGAGCTGGCAATGGATGGTGGTTTATAAAACTTATATCGAATCTAAAATTTGTTTTCAACTCAAATTCAATAAATATATTTGGGCAAATTTTAAGAATAAGTAGAATACTGTTAAGAATTTTTCGTCGTCTAGAGTGATTGTATCTATGTGGGTGATTTCAATTGGTTTGTTAGGTGTAGGAATTTTATTAAAGGTTAATTTTAAAAGAATTTTATCGTATTTTGCTAATAGACAAGTTTCATAAGTGTTGATGTAGGTTTTTGTGGAATTGTTCTAATTTGCCCAGTAGAATAGGTTATTTATTCTACTAAACATTGCTTCTAGACCTCTATGATTTCTTTTGTTTGCATGAGAGTTTTCAATTATGTGTTTTTATACCTTCTCTTTCTGCAATATCTGCAATATTTGGAAGTGGCACAGCTGAACATTGATCGCTCACTATTCTGCAATATCACTTAACTTTTGTATTTAATAAACTCTATTTCTGATTTTTTTTTTAATTTTCAAAACTACCGATGACAATTTGTCGTATATATCGTTTCCAAAGTATAGTTTTGACTTTTTCGTATATATTTGACTTTTGGGATTATATAAGTTTTTATAAAATTGACCAAATTGTTTTCAAATTGACCACATCGTTTTCAAATTGGTTTTTAGAGAATTGTACCAGAATGCTTGTTTTGTTTTTTTCACTAATAAATGTACAATATTTGGTTTTGCTAGAGTGAATTCTTCTTCGAAGATTATCATTTGGTTGTTTCTCTGTTTAAAGGGCCATCTACAGTAGGGATTTTCATGTTTGTGTTGTCTTCTACATTGGAATGAATAGTAAAGACATCTGCTATTAGATCGTGTTCGTCGATATTTGCATTGATCGTTCATGGCTTCGCTTTTTGATGAAATTTCTGCTTGAATGGGAAAAATTTATATCGTCAACATGGAAGTAATGCATGACTGGACTGTTCGAATAAAACTCATTCGGCTGTTCGTTCCGCTCGTCGTCGCTAAAAATGAGCTCGTCCTGCGTTTCATTGACGTTAATCTCCACCCGCGATAGTGCATCAGCAACAACAGTCTCGCGGCTTTTCTAGTAAACTATTTCGTAATCAAATTATTCTAACTTTAATCGCTACCGTAAAATTTTCGCATTTATTTCACGCATCGAAAATAGCCATTGAAGGGGGGATGGCCAAAATAAAATTTTGAATTTTCTGACGAATAAATACGTTTTAGAATATTTTGTTGCCCATACGATTGCTAGTAGGGCTTTTTCTATTACTGAAAGTTTTATTTCAATGTTGTTTGCTGGGATAGCTATTGGTAAGTCGGCTCCATCAATTTTTTGGCTTGGAACAGCACCTAGTGCAAATTCGCTGGCGTCTGTAGTTAGTATAAGCATTTTAGAAAATTCAGGGTATTGTAAGATCGGTTCGTCAATTAAAAGATGCCCGCATGTACTAAAAGATTCAGTGTAGAAAGACGGTTATTGTTATAGATTTTTCTTGGGACAAATTGTTAATGGTTTATATCTTATTGCGAAATTTGGAATGCATTTTCGATACTGTATCATAAGTCCTAAAAATCCTTTTTACTTGTTTTTGGAATTAGATGTTTTGAATTACTTTCAATTAATTAAGGTTTTTTAGTTGAGATAAAAAAGACAGTGTCACGTGCGGGATTCGAACCCACGACCTTCGGCTAAATACGCCGCTGCTCTACTACTTGAACTATCGTGACTTCGATCCACTCGGACACTTCCCATCTTAACCCCACCTTTTGAATTTTCCCTCCTTTTTGTCATTTTTCAAGTGTACCTACGGGTAGTCTTAAAAATGCATAGTGCCTTGAAAATAATAATCGCAGTCTTTTGTACAATGTAATGATCCATTTCAGCCTGGTGGAACCCGGATGCTAACTCGATAGTTGAAAAATATTGACTTCTCCCGAACTTGTAGCCTCAAGTAAATGGGCAAGGGGTATCTGTCAATGACGGTTTTTTTCATTCCGTATTCCTTAATCAATTGCCAATCGAATTTTTTTCTTTCCTACGCATCTTGTTTCTTTGGGACAATCCATATAGGGGAGTTTCCACAGAGAAGCAAATGGTTGGTTTATCTTTTGATCTAACATTTCGTTAATTTATTTTCTAACTACTGTTTTGTAAGTTTCAGGATACCTATACGATTCCATTAAAGTGGTTCATTTACCCTTAGTTCGGATTATGTGTTTTTCCTTAATGGTAAATGCGATGAAAAATGTCCTGATAATTTTAACCAATGCATATATTTCTACTTTTTCTTATTCATCCATATGATCTAATCCAATATTAATAGGATCATTATTAAATTTTAGGGAAGTTTTTGTTGATTAAAATCTATATGCTCAATTGATCAGTCGATTCTGATTCAATTGTTGTTATTTTTTATTGTACAAGTATCTGGTGTTTCGGCTAAATTGGACAAAACATAACATTCCATTGACGACATATACAAGACTTTCTTTCATTTCTAAATTCTTATATTTTATGGGTGGAATAATAGACATTCTTGTTTTTATTTTTTTAATATAATTTGTTCAGTTTTTCCTGCTTTGTCGTATACATAATTTTTATTAAGAGGGATGTTTAATTATGAAGTTTTAATTTTGGTATGTGGGATGAGAATGCAATTAAGTTTTAGTGTCTGTGCATTCAGAAATTTTAGAATATCTAAACCTAGTAATAGATCAAATTTAGGATGAAATTTAAAAACTCTGAATTTGTAATTTTAAATAGGTTAGAAAAAGGAACGTTTCTGCTAACATTTTCGACTGACGTTCCGTGAAGTGATTTTAAATGGGCCAAATTTTACAGTTTCTTTAAAAATGAAAGACACAGTACAGTTTCGGGGTTAATGAAAGAAATGGTACTTCCTTACCAAGGTGAATTTTTAATTTATATCCCGCAAGTTCTGTGTACGGAAGATAACTATTGTTTGTGTGTGTCATTAAGTTGTATTTGGGTAGAGGCCCGGGTCATCCAAAAAAATAATGTGTGGGATGTTTCTGTGTTTGGTCCTGTAAATTTTCAGCACTGTTTCGTTTCTATAGTTCTTGATCAATAAATTGTTGTTCTGTGTTGGTTTGTTCCATATTATAAATTTCTTCTCCTGTCTAGCTTAGGGGGTGTTGTTTAACTCTTGGCATTGTGTGGAGTGAAAAAATTGTTTGGTTTTAAGATGATTATTTGCTTGATTACCTACTTTGGATAGACATATGGTGTTGTCTGTAGATTTCATCCGTTTATGGCTTGTATTGTACTTTTGGGTTTTTGTTTCCTGTGGTTTTGTGATGTGAATTTGCCTTCTTGTATTTAGAAAATTGTGAAATTTTGAGTTAAAAGTTTGAGATGTAAATTTGGGTAGAGGATTGAACTTAGAATGTGATTATTTAGCTAGAAACTGTTTAAGTACAGGGTAATGGAATTCATTTGTCAGTATGCTGAGTGGCTGGCTTAAATCTGTAGTGTTTCGCGTTTTAATCAAATTTTAATCAAATGATAATTTTAATCAACTCTTAATGGTTCCCGAAGACCACGGAGAAGTACCCTAAATGCTACATTTTTGCGTATTCTATATTAGAGTATTTCCTTGAATCGGTGAGTGATTTGTAAAGTAAGCAATTCGTAGATTTAATACATTTTGAATGTTTTGAAAAATCAATCGGTGATTCGTTTGATTGTTGGACTAATTGGGTTATTTCACTCTGAAGAGAAAATGCATCTATTGTTGATTTTCTAATATATTGGATGTTTCGCCTTTAAATTTATTCCTAATAGTGGATAATATGCATTCGTTTTGAAACAAATAAGGTCTGTTTAAATTTACAAACTTGATGTCAAACTCCATCGGGGGAAAAACCAACCGCAGTTTTGTCTATAATTTCTGTAAAATTATAAATGTAACTAACATAAATCTAAAATTAGCCTACATTTGAAACTATTAAAGAGCGGAAATTGCTTCTTAAAATTTATCTTGTGCGTCTGATGGAATCATTTAATAAGTTTTCCCATCTCAACATATAAATGGGCTAGAAGTGGAGTCACATTTCTTCATGCTCAACAATTGAACTTCGGGAAGAAAACAATCACCCAATAAACTAACTAACATGACGATTTTTTTTATATTGTCTTGCTATTCTCCATAAAATGTAAGACTTTTCAGGTGTATTAAAGTAAATGCTTAAACGCAATTTTTTAACCATCCGCAACTTGAACCACTGCTGGAATGAAAAACTGCCTTCTAAGTCTTGTCGTAATCAACGGCCCTTAACTTGCTATTTTCAGAGGTGATCCGTATATGAAAGTTTCTTCGGCACTTCTCGGAGTGCTCCACTGTCTTAAAACCGGGGTCCACTAAACTCCCGGGTAACGGCTAATATCAACCACGTAATGCCTTAAGTTGGGCAATGAAGTTGATTAGGCATAGAGTTGGAGGCATTTGAGTTGGTGAGAGGATCTCAATTTGTGTAAAAGGATAATGGCCCTTCAGACATTGGACACAACCAACTTGACACTACCCTTCAATTATCCTTTGGTCCTCAGAGGACTTCGTTCCGGCCCTTCGGCTCTTTGTCCCATCAGTCAATAACCAATAAACTCACCAAAAAACTGAAGTCACAACTCACAAAGCCAAATATTTAAAAAAAAACCTTTCCTGTTTATCGTTTATTCACAACCAATTAAAAATTAATCTCCCTGGAATCTTTTTACAAATATTTACTATACATGTGTCGTTCTCTTCTTTTTCTCCCTGTTGACTGTGGTGACATTTTGGTCTGTCTATCCTCTTTTTTTAATAGTTTTTACATTTCTATTTACATAGGAGGGCTAGTGCTTCATCATCTAATACTAAGAGATAATACAACATCTAATGCGTCTCTTCATATGTGTCCCTTGAACAGTTCACCGTAAATTATAAAATATTTTTTCATGACTTCAAAACCCATACTCCGTGCGAGCTTATTGCATGATTTTTTTCTTGACCCGCCGACATTAGCTACTCAACAAACGTGCCAGAAGGATGGGGTGACCACGCCGCCACAAGCAACCGTCCCAGCGGCGCCGCCCAGGAGTGTTCATGGCTGGCCTTATTCTTTTCTTTTTTTCCGCTTTTTAAATATTTTAATCAGGCGTTTTTGGAGAATGTGGATAAAAACCATTTACAACATACACTGTGGTCAAGACCACATCCCCTCCACGGCCCGGGGCAAAACGCATCCTGGTTACAGCCATACCCGACCCGGACGACCTCCTCCAAGACAAGAACTCCCTGCGCAGCGACACCCCAACCATCCCAACAACTGGCATGTTAGAGTAAAGTAATTAAAATTATTGTATAGTTAATATAAAAGGAAGAAAATTGCGTGAATATTACAATATTATAGAAAAGTAATCTGTTTTTCGAATCGAGTGTAATTGAAAGTTAATTAGTTATGAAACATTTGAAACTAATTTGTTTGAACTAATTAAGTTTATTTTAATTACTAGCTCATTTGTCTTTATTAGCGTATATAGAGCCTGTATTATCTCTTTGTTGGCGACTTGGCTTAATATAATATTACACTTGGTAGGTAGAGGAAATCCATTTCAATCAAAGTTTGAAAAGTCCTCTCTCCCGCGATGACAGAGGGCAAAAGAAGTCACGATCAGACATGGTTTTCTCACCGCACCCGCATACCGAAAATTCTCGGACGCCTATTTTTTATAGGTTCTGGGGCAAACTATTATGGTTTAGCCGGAAACGAATTATTGAGGTGAAAAGAAGAGACTTCATTACTGAATGTCATTTCAAAGACTAGGTTGTTTGATGATGACAGGAGCATTTTCAACTACACCCACCCTAGCTCTTGAAATCATAACCAATACCACACCCCTTCACATTGAGGTTAAGGTCAGAGCACTAATCAGCTGTTACAAATTAATTAGCGAGGGCAGCTGGAATCATAAGTGCAACAACATAGGTCACTCGAAAATCTCACAACTATTGAGTAAGGTTAACGGTCAATTATTAAACGTTAGTGATAAAAAGATTAAAACCCCTTCGGGGAAAAAGCACTTTCAGGTAGTCACCCCTTGTGATTATAATTATAGTCTGGATGATGACCATCGTAACATTGACTGCTACACAGATGGATCACTTATCAAAGGAAGAGGGAGTGGTGCAGGAATCTACATACCAAAATTAGGAATCAGCATCTCCTCCCCTCTTGGCAATAACACCTCCGTTTTTCAGGCGGAAATCTGGGCCAACAATGTGTGTTGTAGAACACTTATGGAAAATAAAATTAAGGGAAAAGATATTAAAATCTTTTCTGACAGTCAGGCTAGTCTTAGGGCATTACAAAAAGATTTGTCAACCTCACGACTGGTGGAGGAAACTATAGATCTTATCAATAGGATCTCTTTCAGGTTTGAGAATAAGGTGACCCTTATTTGGATACCAGCACATAAAGGACACCATGGCAATGAAAAGGCGGATGGCCTAGCCAAAGAAGGTTCTAATACTGTGTTTGTCGGGCCACAACCGGTATTACTTCACTCTATGAGCACAGCGAAAGAGAGTATCAATAACTGGGGCATGAAACAATTCCTTAGGGAGTGGAATTATCCCCCGGACACAGGCAATCGAAAGAGTTTGTTAAGGCAATCAAACCAGCAGAATCGAAATGGCTATTCTCTATCTCAAGGAAGGGAATTAGGAGGCTGATAGGTATTCTGACGGGCCACTGCCCACTGAGAAGACACCTCTTCGTAATGGGTATCCTACCAGATCCCTTTTGCCGCTTCTGCGAAATAAAAGAAGAAACGGCAAGGCACTACCTCGCTGAGTGTGATAGGATGCTAGGTCTAGGTTTGAAATCTTTGAAGGAGAGGACATCACCACTCTCCGAGATAAAATGGTCCAAATTCTTGGGGTTTGTGAACAAGTCCAAGAGGTTTATGCAGGACACGTGAACGACCAAGTCCCGGACCTTTTAGGGATGGGGTAGGAGTCTACCCAGGCATTTAACCCCTCGTGTCTTGGTCGCCCACCCTGCATAATATATATATACTGAATGAAGAGACATGTGATTTTAAATAAGAAAATTTGCTTTACCTGTAAGTAATAAATAATATTGAAAGAAAGAAAAAAAGTTTAAATTAGAAAATAAAGTACGTTTAAGTAACTCCTGAGTACTTATCACAAGCTCTCACCAACACGTCTTACTCACAATAAACACTGTGTGTATGAATTTTTTCTGGGTACTAGCCCCGAAGCACCTTGTAAAATTTGCACTGCGTTCGGTGATGAAACAACCCAAAAGTGGTACAAAATTTTACAACAGTACTCCACCAAACACAAGGCATAAAATTTTGTTGATGAATATTTTCTTGTCATTGAAGAGGTTCATTTGGCGACATCCAGTTGTACGACCTCCTACTGTTACTTGTACAGGATCCATTTTTCGTCGAATGTGATGGATGTGACGTCAAAAGACGTCCTTACTTTGTGCCGTGAAAGCGACGAAAGGCTAATATTTAGACGATGAAGCTTGTCGGTCAATTTATGTTTTTGGATTGTTCCTGTCTGTCTTACTGATCACTGGTCATTTTGCGATTTAAATTTCGTAATGTTATGAATAGTATAAGTCAACGAGAAGAATAATATAAGCCAAGTGTAGCATAAAATAGAGGAGCTTTAACCGGGGAGGGAATGTCCAACTTCACCCTCTACAATAATATTAAAATCTCCACTCTACAATTTCTTTTCAAAGTTCGGCGAACGTATTGTTGTTTGTTTCGTGCTTTCTTTTGATTTCTTTTTACACATAGAGAGAGATAATAATCCCAATAGTAAAATGGGTATGTGGTTGAAACAACGAGAGCACAAAAAAACGGATACATATGTTACTGCTTTATTTTGTTTTTCCAACGCAGAAATAGGAAAACGGATTCACTGTTCTCCAATCAAGTTTAAAGCACCATTGGATACGTTGCAGATATAAACAGGCATTTTTTCTCATACTGAACCGGCATCGGTTCCGTATTTAATCTCAGGTTTGTATATCATCCAGGGTGCCCTTTTTAGATGGTCCGAAAGAATTTTTCTTAAAACAATGATGCTATAAAAAATACGTGTTTAATATTTTTAGACTAGTTTCAAATTTACCGTTTTCTGCAGAAAAATTATATAGGGTATCTCAGGCCCAGTTCAAGTATAAAATTTCCAATACGACCCTATACATCCTGATGCATCATTTTAAAGAATTCACTAATTTCGTGTCCGCTTGACCAATTAAATCATTACAATTAATTAAGGTTTTTAGTTGAGATGAAAAATGGCAAAAAGGAGGGAAAACTCATAAGGTGGGGTTGAGATAGGAAGTTGATGTCCGAGTGGATCGAGGTCACGATAGCTCAAGTGGTAGAGCAGCAGCGTATCTAGCCGAAGATCGTGGGTTCGAATCCCGCTCATGCCATTCACTTTTTTCATCTCAACTAAAAATCTTAATTAATTGTAATTTTAAAGAATTTTCTACTTTGAAAACAATGATCCGATTGAACGGATTTTAAATTGGTCAAAAAATAGCAAAGTTATGACAAGAAGTTTAAAAAAAACTCATTTGGTTTGTTTCGTTGTTAATTCCAATAATCTCCTGCTTCACTAAAGTAACTGTTGTAAAACAATAAAATTTATGTAAACGTCCTTATGTACACTCTTGGCGCCCTTCCTATCTAGTAGGGATGAGCATCGATAAAAAAATCGATGTTTACCATCGATTAAACATCAAAACCTCTTCATCGATGGTGGTACGACCATCGACTCTATAGTCTACATATCGATGGTTTTTTGAGTACTCAAACAAATTATTTTCATATGCGTACATTAATTTTATGTTCCAAATATGGATTGAGTGAATGTAAACCAACAGAGACACCAATGGATACAAATTTTAAAGATATATATGAAGAATCCACAAAAAATGAGAAATGTATTCAATAATGCAGACAAATTATAGGCAGTCTAATGTATTGTGCTTTAGGCAGCCGACCTGATCTTTCAGTATCTTTAAATCTAGTTAGCCGTTATCAAAGTCACGCTAATGAAAACCTTTGGAATATGTTGAAAAGAATTTTACGCTATATTAAAGGTACATCTTGTCTAAAATTAGTATACAGAAAATCTCCAGTCACCCTCCTTAAGGGGCTATGTTCACTCAGACTGGGCAGGTGATGAGAAATCAAGAAAATCATCTACTGGTTAATTATTTCAAGTATAAGGATGTACCGTATCATGGAGTGTCTCAGCACAACATTCTGTAGCATTATCCTCAACGGAAGCAGAGTATGTAGCGTTAGCAACTGTTGCAAGTGAGGCTTGCTGGTTGAGAGGACTCTTACAAGAACTGGATCTCCCATTAAAAGGACCAACAACGATTATGGAAGACAATCAAGCCGTTATCAAGACAGCAAACAGGATGAAAAACCATCGTACAATGAAACATATAGGTAACAAGCATCACTTTATCCGAGAGAAAATTGACTCCAATGTTCCTTCAAGTGAAAAATTATCTGATTTTTGACCAAACCATTAGGAAAGATGGTTAATAAAAGTTATCAGTTTCTGTGCGGTTAGATGCCTTAAACCATTATTCAAGCCCTTTTCATAATAGTAACGTTAATTGCCTTCATTGTTTACATTCTGTCATTGTTTGCATTATGATAACAAATCTATTTCTTGGAAGTAAATAAATTTTACAACAGTGCCTATTCTCTACATTCAGTAATCCATTCAAAATGAACCGAAGAGCACATTTTTCCGATCAACAGAGTTGACATGTACGACTGCTTTATTGATAGTGGTGGTATGCGCATCGTGCAGTCGAGTTGTACTCCCGGAAATTTCCTGACCGTCCCAGAGTAAACCACAAAACGTTTATTCGTGTTGCTCGCAATATGAGGAGATACAGATCAGTTGCTGTTCCATCACCAAGAAACCGGCAGCGTAATTTGGACGAGGAGCTGAATATTTTACTATAGCTTCGCGAAAATCCGAATTCCTCTCTCCGAAATGTTGAAAGGGTTTTAGGTTTTTCAAAACATAAAATTAGAGATGTACTCCGGACTTACAATTTTAACCTGTATCGCCCTCGTCTTATCCAAGGACTTCGAGACTGATTATGACAGGCGACTAACGTTCCTTGCTCAAATGTCGATTTGGGAGGCTGAAGAAAACGTTCTTCCATAAATCCTATGAATCCATGTTCACCTCTTATGGTATAATAAACCGTTGGAATTTTCGAACGTGGGCAGAGAAAATCAGAAAATTTCGTACTTAGTCATCATCAGGTCGTTCACAGTAACAACGTTTGGTGTGGACCTCTAGGAAATAAAAAAGTTGTTGATATATCTTGACGACATCAGTGAATTTGGTTTCGCTAGATTTGCCAATTTTTTAGTGATATGGTTTTGATTGAGGCATTAGAATAGACGGCAATTGATTTTTTTTCGGCACTCAAGACCGAATTTTTCTTTTAATAATCATTTTATCTATGATATAGTAATTAATTATAATATATTAATTAATGTAATTAATTATGATACATTAATTAATGTTATATATTATAAGTTAAATAACTTCAACTGCGGATTCCAAAAAAAAAACTTTATTTGAAGTTACAAGAGCAAGTTTAACTTAATTTAACGATATACTCTCGTCAAGCTCTAAGCAAGGAATCGTAATTAAAAATACAGAATTAAATAAGTAGGTCTCTTGGGAAGGAGAAGGTGCTGACTACAATACTAGTTATGACACCTGCATCTAAGTGTTCATAGAACCAATGACGTCATTGTTCCTGACACAGCACAAATTAAATTGTTCTAAAAGTATGGAGTTCCTCAAAATCAAATTGTGGATACTATCAACCTGAATGAAGAACCCTTTTCCTCTTATCCCTAATAATATACAGGAAGCTCCTTATTTCTCGCGAATGACCTACTCACGCGACCGCATATTTTATTTTTTTACCGTCAAAAATACCATCCAACCAACATGTAATTATTCTTAATCAAGATGAAAGTGTATTTAATCCTAGAGATGTATTTGAAATTCTAATTCATTTATATCCCATGGTAACCAGTTGATAAACTGTTATGTCACCTGAAACAAAGCAACCGTTCTTTCCTACGCCACACCGCTCTTCATACAGCTCTTATCCGCATACCGTAATTATTTCTAATCGAGATGAAAATTTCTCTTATCTAGGGCTATAATTCTAAAATATAGGTGGCCTTAATTGCTACACGCCTGTTAAATTAATGGCAAGACGGTTTATAATTTCTTTCGTATTTTTCTTAGCTTTTTTATGAATTTATTTCAAGTTATTTGCCTATTAAACTATGTCATCGAACTTCAGACTTACTTTCATGATAGTATCCGTTTTCCAGGTCCGCCAATAAATTTTCTTCCTTAAAAAAAAACATTTTGTTAATATGTTGTAAGATTAAACTGTGATAAAGAGCTTTTAAGCGACACAAAGATCGTGAAACGTCTGTCCTCCAGTTGCGTGGAACAAAATTTTGGGTTTAACACCGATTTATAGAATTAGTCGTTCATGATCATTTCAGTCGTCGCTGATGTGGTCTGTCAGAGGTATATCTTCTTTTCACCATCTTTACTGCTTTGGTCTGTTTGTTCCTTTTGCAAAAAGAGGAAAAGGAACACGTCTAACAAAAATAACACACCAACTATTTAAAAAAACTATTAATTAACGATCAAATCATTTATAATTTCGTTATGGGTAAATCTTTGCCCCGGTCCCATCTACTCGTACCCACCAAGAATAATTTCAGATTTTCATTAGCTATGTCATCAAATATGGCATAATGGATCACTTTTATCACTGGAAAATTAAACTCATACTGGATGAAGTTTTACAGAGTGGAAAGCCAGCCAAAAAATGTCGGCATAAACAATTTATTTACCAAAAAATAAATTTGTCGAATCGTTAAAACAGGATTTACCTATCCGTATTATTTCAATTAGCTGATCGATCGGGTGTCATATTTCATTCTTCCCCTTTTGTTTCTTCACTAAATCGTCTTTCTCCGATTAAGCACCGTTTTCGCGTTAAATCATTTTAATAATTCATGGCCGTTTCGAAGCTTTCAAAAAGAGCTTTCGTTTTTAAAACACGTCTGGCCAAGACAGTTTTATTGTTTTCCTAAGTGAGTAAAACATTAGATGAGGGGGTCTGTGTTTCCTATATGCTTATACCTATATTATTTCCTGAAATGGCCATATTTGAAGCACAAAATTACTAATAATGGGTCCGGATTTTTAAAAAATGGCATTTTCTTAATAAATTATCTATTTCAATCTAAAATGACAGTTCATTGAATGTTCAATGAAAAATGAAGTACCTCGCATTCTATGAAGTACGCCGTGATTAGCGAACATAGCTTATATACATTATTTCCCATTTAAATACCCTCAAGTAGGGTGGTGAAGTTCTCTTCTGATATTCTTCTATCAGATTTTACACATAGTATATAACTGATCTAATTGAGGGTTGTTTGGGGTGGATTCCTATGCTACAGAAGCGCTTGGTCCTTTCGTAAAAAAATTTTTCTAATTCAAGCTAATTTCCATTTTCTCACGTTAACTAGTCCTTTTTTTATTATGTACAAACACAAATGCATAGCACGGTGTTAGACGCATCATTCACAAGATTACGGAGGTTTCGTATTTGGGTCAACGGGATCAAAGAATAGAAGTCCAACAGAGCGTTACGCTTGGTCCACATGTCTCTTTCCGACGAGACGGATTGGTTGATTCAACTAAGTTGCCCGGTTGAGTCTCAACTAGTTTACTGTCGTGTGAAGACGTTTCTTTGCTGGTTTCCCACCAGGCAACTTGTGGAATCAACCTTTCTTCCCAAACGTAGGTTACTACGATGTTAGAACCCGATGAAGCAGGAGCACGTCTTGTGCTTGCTCTTCTGCAAAAAGGGAAGCAAAAAAGGAGGAAGCCCAGTAAAAAAAGTGTGGGTTTTTCCGTTGTTATAAAATTGGAAAACGCGCGCTTTCTCTCAAATACTGTTGCGCTACTTCCCTCCAAGCTTCGCTTCTTTTAAGTTCATCACTACACTCCTCACACCTTATGTCCCATATCACGGGACTAATACGATTGTCTTCAATGAACCCCTCAACATTGAAACTTGCAATTGCAACGCTTTCCATGGTGAATTCAGTTGACTCAACTAGGATTGGTGTGAAGGATGAATGCCGAGCAGTGCTTTTGAGTTGAGTCAACCAGTGGGGAGGAGAACGTGAGCGATATATGTGCCTGCTGGCCACCCGCCTGGGCGGACGAGTTGACTGCATGTGAAAGGGTTGGGGCGATTCCCAGACATTTTGCTGCCACGTTACACTCCTTGACACACGTACGTTCAACTAGTGAATCAACTAGTCGCCTCGTCTGAAAGACGCCTAAACTCACGATTGGTACAACCGGGAATCCCCCATTTAAAACATTAAAAGTTTAAAATTTCATTAAGTCATTGCCTGTACACATTGAACAGCCTATAGTATCTGATTACTGCAACTTTTTACGCACAAATGTTTTCACTTTCTCAACTTATTTCGAAAACATGTGCATTCTGTATAGATAAAGTTTATCCTTAGATACCTAGGGATTATCTCCTTTTGGTGTTCACGTCAATCTGCTTCACACAAAATCCCAACTTGTGCATACCATCATATAAAATACTGACCTTGAATCTGAATTAAAATAAAAAAAAAAATACTTTCCTTGTCAGAGGGGCAGACTATTTATTATTACAGAGCAAGTAGGACGTCCTGTCTTTTTATTATCCTTTTAATTAATTTTTTGATCCAAGATATATACTGTTCGTCAATCCTGCTGCTTTCATTGCTTTGGTTGTTTTTTTTTTAGAAAAAATTTTAAAAAAATGAGAGGAAAAGTGGTTAGTCCAAGGGTCCGAAGGTTGGGGGGCGGCGCACCCCTGTCCGTATTTTTCTTGACAGGTAATCACGGGAAGGTTGGGTTTTCCCGTTCTTCATCCCTCTTTTGAGTTGATTGTTCACCCTCTTCATATTTCATTACTTAACTGCTTTTTTTTCACCGGTACGTTTTGTGTTATCATAGGTGCGAGAAGGGAAAAAATAATACTTATATGCCTGTTTACAATTCAGACTTCCAATACAAACTTACAAACTGAAATGGCGATTGGCAAATAGTGTAAACGCAATTATGTATCAATTCCTTAAATTCAGCATTGTTTCAATAAAAAGGTCTATAAAATCAAAAAATACTTAATACCCATCCTAGATAATCATAACGTTATTCCTTCTCACCAATTCGGCTTCCAGCCTCAGCATTTCAGAGAATAGAGAGTATTCTTGGGTGTTAGTTGTAGCACAGGCTTTTAAAAGGGTCTGGCAACCGGGCATGAATTTTAAACTGAATAGCTTCCTACCACTCATTATTACCTTATCCTAAAATCCTATCTAACCGACCGCTGCATCAAAGTGAGGTGCGGCACTGAGTTCTGTAAAGTCTGACAGATACAAGCCTGCATCCGAAAAAGGAACATTCTTGGTCCCATCTTTTATATCATTTGTACTGCTGACCTACCTGTACATCCTAATACCATCAATTGTCTTCTATCAGGGACAACTAGGGAGACTTCTAGGACCGACATCCGGGCGCAAAATAACGGTTTAGCCCAGAGGTCGTGGCAACCTCTTCAAAGCATAAGCTGTACTCGTGTCGGCCTCGGGTCGGCATGGGCGACGGGTGCCTTATCAGAGGCAAAACGAGGGTTAGGGTACCAGATACTGTCCGCATAGACGGGGGAGGGTGCATAACCATCTGTACTACGGGGTAACAGAAATGTTCCAAAATTCAGCCCCTGTTACATTGGGAATGGATTCGTAGTGGCTTGTGGTGACGCGCCTGGCGGGAACTTAGAGAAGAGGCTGTCTTCTACCTGTGACCTTCGCACGAAACTTGCGTATGACCACCGTTATACTTCCGGCCTCACGGGATACGGCGGATCGGACGGCAGCGTATAAGCGTTGAGGACGCTATGATTATGCTGGAAAGTCCCTCGAATGCGTGAGTAGTGGCGGATGGGAACGGGTAGTGAATCGGTTGGTCCTACTCGAGTATGCTTTGCACGTAGGTGTAGGCTCAGCTCGATTGGAGGCTTTTACCCTAGGCGGTACCATCTAGGAGGTGGTCAGAAATTCTGCTTCTGCGGTAAGAAGCCCCAATACTCTGGGAGATAGAATGGCCTTCTCTATCTAGGGAGTGCGCGGGAAACCGGGCTGATGTATTTCGGCTTAGGCAGCCCTTTGCGCGCGGCATACGGTCTGATGCTCAACGCAGGCCCGACCACTCGGAATGGGCAAGCGGGGAGCGAGGTTGTTTTGGCCTTTCGGGGCTGAGCTGCCTCTACACCAATGCTGCGGCAGTAACACCATTCTGTCGTATGTAGAGGTGCGTCAGCTCTCATCTTGAGAATCAAAACGTCGATAAGGCCGAATATGCTAGGTGCGGACGTTAAAGATCCTCATTGTCCTTTTTAGGACGACCGAGTATACTGGTATGTACTGTCCCTTTTTTATGTGTTTTGTTGTAAATCACCCTTTACAGTCAAACTTTTTTTCCGAGGTTATTTCAACTACGAGGTTATATGTTAACCGATGTTTTTGAAAACAAAAAAAAGAACATTTATAAGTATGTCGGGTTCGAATTCAGCGGCCGTGCATTCGAACCCGGGACCTTTACCAAACAGTGTGAACGCCATGTCAACTTTTTTTGCGGCCACCGACGCCCTGGAGTCGAACATTATAAAGCCCAAATTAAAAATTATTGTAAAATTGTGTGACTATTAGTTTCCATATACTTATATTAATATTTTAAGCCGATGTTTATAGTTGTTAACCGTTGAAACCATTAGAAATAGTCGAATCAAAAGCTTGACAGAGGAACTGAGTTTTTTTTTTTTTATCGCCGTATCCCTCGTATCCCTTTTGTTTTATAGTATATTTTTTTTTCATACATATTTTTATATGAAATATGTTATGAACAAGGAAACAGCACATCTATCCTACTGATTTGGTAATATTTAAATGATAATTTTTTTAAACAACAATCCGAGGTAGTAAGTGATAAGATAACAAAGAGTAGAAAGAAAGATTAACTTAAAGAAAAATAATGTACTGAAGATGTAATGAATCTGCGAAACAATTGAGTAAAAAGTAAAACTAGGTATTCAAAATAAAAGAAAAGGAAGATATAGTTTGATATGATTGAATAGAATTTCATTCAAGAATTGACGCTCTGAATCGACTTCCACGTAGAGAAAGCTTGTTTTCCAATATTTTCCGAGAATGAAAATCCATGTAAAACGACACGCCTCCTTATGCTATTTCTTCATATTAATCGGATCGAACAAGATATAAAACCTTGATGAAATTAGATTCGCTGACACGCTGAGAATTTTTAGCTCAGGCCACTTCTGACTGAGGAATTTAATTCGGAATGATATTAAAAAGTTTATCAGCTGGAGAGGGCGTTTATGCACAGCGATTAATGTAAATGGTATGTAACTAGTTTTCACTTAAAAACATTTCTAAGTGACTTAAAATCAGCTTTATTTAAGGGGAAAACCAATATGGTTTTTATAAATGGATACTTCCCAATGTTAATACTCTAAAAGCGTGTATGTTTTTTAAAATACGAGAAATGAAATCCGTATTATATAGCGTGGGCAATGTGAGATTTTTCAATAATATGTGAAGCTCCAATAAAAGGCCCTGCCTCGAGAGGTAGCGAAACCCCATGGCATTGTTAAAGGAAGGGCCATGTAAATGCTGGGAGCTACCTGAACCTAAAACCGTGTACAAGGAAATTGGAGAAAACATTATTATTCCGACCGGCATATATCAGCCGATGGTAAAAAAAAAATCAAAGAAAGTCTTTAAAGGCCTTTTCGGTCTAAAGGACTTTTCAAGACTGTGTCAGCTAGCCACAACATGTTTTAAGGACCAATTTTATATAATGACTACTAGTTTTGGATCGCCATAATCACGATTATAACGTTTATACCATATTGTCACTATTTTCGTGGTCCGCTTGACCAATTAATACTTTACAATTAAGTAAGGTTTTTTAGTCGAGATGAAAAAAAGGTAATGGCACGAGAGGGATTCGAACCCACGACCTTCGGCTAGATACGCCGCTGCTCTACCACTTGAGCTATCGTGACCTCGATCCACTTGGACATCAANCCATTAGCTTTTTTTCATCTCGACTAAACAACCTTAATTAATTGTAAAGTATTAATTGGTCAAGCGGGCCACGAAAATAGTGAATTTAATGAATTAAAATGAAGTACTCTTCACTAAAGCTCTCCGTCGCCATTTCAATTGTCGTCGAGAATCAAAACCGATTACACGACATTTGAAAAATGGCAAAAGGAGGGAAAACTCATAAGGTGGGGTTGAAATGGGGAGTTGATGTCCGAGTGAATCGAGGTCACGATAGCTCAGGTGGTAGAGCAGCGGCGTATCTAGCCGATCAATATTTATTTATCACGTGTAGTTGTTTGGTAATGTTTCCACCCTAATTTGGTCTGATTGGTGAGAAGGAATTCTGCAGAAGCCGCAGTCTGTATTATGAAAGGATTCTTGATGTTAACCGAGATTTTCAGCCATTTAGCCCCAGGGTTAATTCCCAAAGACAATAAAACCTTGTAAACCGCAATTTTGTAACTTGGCCGAATCGGCGAGCAATTTATACAAAGGGTGAGCTTGAATTCTATAGAGGGTTGGATTTTTTCTAAACACATCCTCAGATTCCAATAAAACTCTCCCCTTTCACCAGGGGTGAAATCAGAGTTTTCAAGGGCGAAGAGAGAGGGCGCGACGGTGTCCCTATGCAATATGCATCTGCCGGTCGGTCCGTTCTTCAGCAGCGGTCGGCCCTACCTTCGGAGGGGGTGCAGTTCCTAACCTGGCCGTCCTCACCCCCGACGACCGAGGGAAAGGCAACCTCCTGCACGTGGAGGGAAATCCACTGTTTACATTTTGTTCTCCCCGCCTCGTCTTAATTGCCTCTCTTTAATGCCTTGTGTTTACAACAGTGGAATGCGACCCGAGTGCGACACTCGATGCCTTGTAGGATTGCTATCACATCATCTTCATGAAACGTGTAAGTAATTGCAAGTATATTTACCTAACGCAACTATGCCGCCATATATGACACTCTCGTTAATAAAATAAACTTTCTCCAAAAGCTAAAATAACAATAATAATGTAGATGAAAAACAAAACTGAGACATCTTACATAAAATTTACACGGAAGGATTTTTTCAACTTCAGGATCGTCATACCAAAGACCTGAAAAAAAAACCAATAATGATAAGGTACACAAATATAGATATTATTAAGTGGATATTCATTTAATAACACTATCCCTAATAGAATTAACTTAAATAATTGCAATAATGATAAAGATAGACAATATGTGCCTTACCATTTTTTATTGTAAATAATTTAACGATCATAAAGAACAAATGTTCAAATGTGGCTGAAACAATTGTTTAAGCTTGTCTTACATTTTCCTTGTTGAAAAGGAAACTTTTAATCCAGATAATCGTGGGGGAAAAAGAAGAAAAAACAGCAATAGTAATAATTTTAAATTACATCAACATAATATAACTCTGATGATTGGATGAATAAGGGTGAAATTTTTTAGATTTCCCACGCTATATGAAAAGACGATGTACTTATATCCTATTATCCTCCCTGCGATTGAAAAAATTGCCTTATCAACTTAATATCACAGAAATTTCTTTTAAAAAAGTGTCATAAGTATTTAAGTTATTAAGTGCATTATGTTTTATGTCTTACATAAAAATATTAATTAATTGAAATAATTAATTTGGTCAATTATGACCACTAAACATAAATGGATAGTCATAAGAATGTCGATTGAACTTTTAATCTCTACCAGAAAGTTAGGCCTGTTTTATCAATTTGCTGACGGAGACAGTTATAGTAAGAAAGAAAGAAAAAATGAAGCCGGTTGGGAACCGATGGAATTCCCTTTCCAGGATTAAGTAATAAGTAGTTTACGAGTTCCCTTGTACCACCATCGATCCCATTTGTCTTTTGTTGTTGAAACCCTTTATCGTCGCATTCCGTCAGGTCAAACACAACAATTTTAATACCTCAGGTGCAAAAGGAACTAATCTGCCAGCAATATATATATNATTAATTATATGTTTATATAATGACGTCTCTCATTAATTATTAGAAGATTAAATTACAAGCGGGACCACCACAGTAGTTTTTGGGCTGTGTCGAGTCAGTTGGGTGGTTTGTTATCTCCATATAAATTTTCAAGTATGAAAATAAATTTATTCCGTCTCAACCTTAGTTTCAACTGTTTACTGCGCCGGCTTACACTTTAATACCTCAAGAAATCATGTTTATATTGTAGTATTAATTTCAAGTGGGCATGAAATTATCGTAAACAAAAAGCGGTCGTTGTTTATTTTGTCTGGTGCTGAAGTTTCTGCGAAAACTGCCAACTCTCTCCTCTCTCTCCTCTCTCTCTTTCTCTCTCTCTCTCTCTCTCTCTCTCTCTCTCTCTCTCTCTCTCTCCCCTCTCTCTCTCTCTCTCTCTCTCCTCTCCCTCCCCCTTTATTTAGTATTTTTATAAAAAAATGAAGTCGGTAATGAAGATAGACTTGAAAGTTCAACATACAGTACTACTAGACCGATTTCGATGGCTGGTAGATCATTAATGACGGAGTCTGTTTGTCCTCCATCCCTTTCATGTTGATTTCTGGATTTCTGACCAAAGGGCGGGGGATTTGTCGGCGTCCTTTTGACTGCAACGGGTGGGGCTGGGGTTCTGTGTTTATTGTGTGTTCTGTAGTTTGTTTGTCGGCCCGTTTGCTTTACGTTTTGGTACGGTGTACAAAAAAAAAGGCGTGTTGCAATATATTTGTTGCTTAATAGGTTTTACACCTTTGACTCTTTCTCAGTATACATGCCTGTTTTTCGAACTTTCAAGTTATCACGGAGTATCAAGTATTAGTGGATCTAAACTTATTGATGAATCGTGTTTTATTATGTAAATTGTGCTTTTACCACTTCTCTGAGGTTTTGTTTTAATAGAAAAGATTAAGCAGAAAATGAAACGAAATCCTTAGTGTTTACAAAAAAAAAAAAATAGACATGTTGTAATTTAACACGATTTATTGATTAAATATATACTGTAATGTGGGCTATAGCTATTATAACTTTTGACAAAGGCAGGTATATATAGATAGGTTCATTTACGGTAATGAAAGTCAGTATCAACGGGTCAAAAGTTGGGTTAGAAGGTCTCAACACAAAATCTGACTAAACCAATATCTTTCAATTTATTGTGAACTATGAAAGAGAAGCAAGTGTTATTTACGACAAATACACGAGGAACTAACAACCCTTAGTAAATTACTAATTTAATTAGTGTTTAAATTTGTTAATATTACTCGACTTAAGTTGCTTAAAGTTAATAGGCATGTTTCAAATTCCACTCGTGTCGTAGAAATTTGCAAATACTAATTGCTATTTTGATCTTTCAAACTTAAAACCGTTTCAGTATGTCTGATTTTCAATAAATTACAAGAATATTCATTTCGTCTGAGAGTATAATCGGGCCTCAGGAAACGTTTTTAAAAAACGTTAACATTAACATTACAATTAATTAAGGTTTTTAGTTGCGATGAAAAAAAGTTAATGGCACAAGAGGGATTCGAACCCACGACCTTCGGCTTGATACGCCCCTGCTCTACCACCTGAGCTATCGTGACCTCGATCCACTCGGACATCAACTCCCCATCTCAACCCCACCTTATGAGTTTCCCTCCTTTTGCCATTTTTCAAATGTCGTGTAATCGGTTTGGATTCTCGACGACAATTGAAATGGCGACGGAGAGCTGTAGTGAAGTGTACTTCAGTTAATTCATTAAATGAGTATTGGAAGAGTAGCGGCGTATCAAGCCGAAGGTCGTGGGTTCCAATCCCTCTCGTGCCATTAACTTTTTTTCATCTCAACTAAAAACCTTAATTAATTGTAATGTTCAATTGGTCAAGCGGACCACGAAATTAGTGAAGTTAACATTAACGTTTAAAAACATTATCAAATCATTTGGTTTTCTCTTTGACTAATCCACACGAGAGTCAGTTTAATAACACTCAAACAATAGTGTTTTTAACAATACGACATGCATTTCCGATTCAGAAAGGTCTCGTGGCTGCCAACAGCTGCACTCTCCGGATCAAGGGGGAAGATCGGCTTGTTTTGGGGGGAAGCCAGTACACTGTATAGTAGTCATGTCGTCATTGTGACACCATGGACTGTGGGGGTCGAATCGTCCGGTTCAAAAAATTTGATGACTGGAATGACCTGAATCAGTTGTGTCATTTTTTATAACAGTCGATAGTCTGACTTAGCCAAATACTCGACAAGTAGGTCAGCTTTCCTTCTCTCAGTCAGGCAAATAGATTTCAAACTTTTAAACAGATATTTTTCGGTTTAAAGTAAAACGTGTGCTCAAAATAAAAACGCTCATATGTGATTCATTTTCGGTCATAAATGTGAAATGTGTTTTTTTTCATATCGTTATGTGCTTATCATAATCGGTTAAAATAAAAATACTTATTACTCAGGAATATTTTTCAAGTGAAGCTATCACTTTGAAAGTTGTGCCTTTGCTTTATAACTGGGTCATTTATTCTATTTAAATCGTATAAATACACGTCTCCCGTCTCCTCATTGCTTTCATCAAGTTTTCAACGTGAGTTCAATTTGCATGCAAATTCGTCCGATAGCGTAGATCAACTTTCTCAGATCGAAAAGCCAAAGGTAAAATGACTCTATTTTAAAATTTTCAGATTTTCCCGTGTTTATGTTCATAGATTACATGAAAAGTGGATGTGTAAAAACGATCAGTCTAATGTTCGGCACTATATAATTGTATTTACATGTTTGTATTTGTTTTGTAATATTAACAGTCCTCAATTTACCGTGATTGGGCATTATCAAGTTTTGTAATTCACCAATGAAGTAAAAACGTTAAAGCCATATTAGACAATTTTCTTTTCAAAATTCATCCATTTTATTGTACCTAGCGTTCTAAATAAATAAAAAACAGCGGTCTCCTGGTTTCATTAATGCCGGCTCAAACGTGTGGAATTCATAGTGCCATTACCTAAAACAAACATACTTGTACAAATATTAAAGTTACTCCCAGTTCAACACGTGATAATATTAATACATTAAATTACATTGAATCCGGCCTCACCTCCCTCTCACGGGATTAATATTTATTTTAAACGAAACGGAATAATCCAATTTCCCTATTTACCTAATTTCATACAAAGGCAAATAATTTTCTCAATTGTTAAATATTAAGTTTGTGTCATTCTTTTCTTGAGTCTTATAGTTTGATTCCCCCCCTCTCAGATGTTGATATATTCATTATGCCTTGCCAACTTCCGTGAATAAACTAAATAAAATTATTATGGAATATTTGCATGTTACAAACTTGTAAACGTCAAGTACATTATAATTAATTAAGGTTTTTAGTTGAGATAAAAAAGTCAATGGCATGAGCGGGATTCGAACCAACGATCCTCGGCTAGAAACGCCGCTGCTCTACCACTTGAGCTATCGTGACCTCGATCCACTCTGACACCAACTTCCTATCTCAACCCCACCTTTTGAGTTTTCCCTCCTTTTTGCCATTTTTCAAGTCGAAGTCAAGTACATTATTGTTTTCGATTTGTCGTATATTTTATAGACTTCTTGCGTTTAACTAAATACGATTGGTCTTTTTTTTTATTCGTCATACGATTTGTGCCAAATTGGAAAGAATATCAAAGTTCCCTTCGACAATCTTTACATACGTCTCAAATTGGATCATTTGAATAAAATCATAATTGCACAGACCCGATCGTTTAAGTGTAAACAGAATACATCACAATACAACTGATGCACCTCATGCACAAAAGATCACTTTTGGTATACCACTTTCATCCTGTCACCCTCTCAAACCTTTCCAACCTTCCGAGGTGGAGTACTACATATACGTGGTCAATCCATGTATATGACCGAATTACCTACACTTGAAGGTTATAGTATTTTTAACCACGATATACAATGTCATCCAACGTCCCTCTCTTATGGAAGTATTTCGTAGCTATTCATTCTTATTCCCAAAACTCAAAATTCATCTAACCATATTTTCTCCTATAGACCCATCAAACTTCTTCCTGTGGTGTTCAAAATCATCGAAAGTGTCCTTATAATACCTGTGATTCATATAAAATCATTTCTTCTTGCCATATTCCGTCCTCACCATTCCACGATCCAGCAAGATGTCACAGTCGTTGCCATGATTTCCTCCGCTCTAAAAAACAAAGAGTATTTCTCGATTCACCCGAACCCTAGTATCTAAGCCATCTCTACACTTTTCCATCCGGAGAACCCGCCACTTGCCTAAACGATGATGACCTCGATACCTCCTTGCCCCTCAATCCCTATTATCGAGAGCCAGTTGGCTGGTTTATCTTTAACGAGTGTCCTCCTAGCGTGCTAGCCAGTATCAATGTGACTTACAGGCTACAAATAATACTTTTTGAAAAATAAAGAGCCAATATGCATGACTGTTGATTAAAAGATACGTTGTGAAAACGAAGCAGGTTGAATATGCAACAATCTGGCCCGTATAAAACAACCAGCAGGTGTTTTGTTTTCTATCCCTCATAAAACCAAATATGATGATAAAGAGAGCCATCCTGAATCCGGATTAGTTGCCGGCATTAACTTAATTACACCTAATTATCACAAATCATAGCTTATCTTGATCCTTGTACCGTCTTACAAGATCATTAATTAAACTAAGACTGATACAACTAAACCCGTCTCAATACACTTTAAGTTCCAAAACCTGGCTGAGTAGTAATTTAATTGGTGTTAACAACAGTAGTAACTACATTAACCGCCGACCGACTAATTCAGTTAAACCGAACAGCGATGATACATAGATTTGTCACGGGCGAAAAAGGTCTCGTTTCCCCTCTTTGAAATATTATTCGATTAATTCTGTATGTACCGACTCATCAGATGATGCGGGCCGTCAGAAAAATTGTGAATAAAAGCTCTGAAAAAAGATCTTTTGTTTTTGACATCACGGCTTCAACAGTCCCTTTAAGCCAAGGCGATCTAACAGTCTAAAGGATTTTATTAATTTACGCACTTTTCTGCATCAATTATTAATGTATTACGATTTTTTCAAGTAACATCATCCTTAAACTTCAGTTTATCGTCAGTTTTATCTTTTTAACAAGTCTGACTTCGTTCTTTAATAAAATCAAATAAAAATATAATTAATTAAGGATTTTAGTTGAGATAAAAAAGTCAATGGCACGAGCGGAATTCGAACCCACGACTTTCGGCTTGATACGCCCGCTGCTCTACCACTTGAGCTATCGTGACCTCGATCCACTCGGACACCAACTTCCCATCTCAACCCCACCTTATGAATTTTCCCTCCTTTTTGCCATTTTTGAGAGGTTGAGATGGAAAGTTGGTGTCCGAGTGAATCGAGTTCACAATAGCTCAAGTGGTAGAGCAGCGGCGTATCAAGCCGAAGGTCGTGGGTTCGAATTCCGCTCGTGCCATTGACTTTTTTATCTCAACTAAAATACTTAAATAATTATAATATATTAATTGGTCAAGCGGACCACGAAATTAGTGAATCAAATAAAAATTCTCTCCCAGCAGAGTATCTGACATGTTATAACATATATTGGTTTTAAACGTTTGGACGGTTGGAAAAGAAAACAATTGGTATTTAAAACTTATCATTTGCTTACACGGTTGTTTAACAGCTGAACATTTTTGAGGGTTCGTTCAATGGGGTCAGACAATTACATCTACATCTCTGACCGACCCCCATGGCTAATAATATGAGAACAAATGCCGTTTGTTTTTGTTTTTTGGTTTTTTAAATACAGAATTTCAAACAAAGAATTTTTGTTTCGAATTCTTGTTTTGTAAAAAAGGAAGCAAACCAACACATCGCACGGAATGATCATACTTTCCGCGTAGGCAGCCGAAGCTGTGATGGTCGAAATGATAATCTCCTAAAACTGCGTTAACCAGTATTTGAAATAGAGAAATGATGAGGGTAGAATTAAATTTGCGGCGTGGGAACGGTGGCGCAAAATTTACGAGGCCTGGTACAATCAGTGTATTTGCATGTTTCAGCAACCGGTTGATCAATGATCAGATGCTCTTAACAGTTCGTCTATTTAAAATTAATTCCCCCTATTAATATAGAACCAGTTAAAAGACAATTTGGTAGCACATGCATAATTAATGTAATTTGTGCCGTGGTTGTGTTCAAATTTGGGCTTTTACAATAGTTGGAAGATGTGTAAACCTTCTTACTAGTAAGCGGTCCTTAGAAAATAAACATGCCGGTTGTATTTGCGCTTTGTTCAAGATGAAACCACGAATTATTAATGTAGATAATACCTTTGAGCCAGCGTGTATTGGTCTGAAGTTGCAAGGAGTTTTGGCAATTTGTCTGAGGACATTGAAAGGTGTTGAAAGGATCGGATACGCTGGATATTGGATGGCTTCGAGTAATCCCACAGTTTCACTCCGTATGCCCAAAGTATTCGCAGTATGTAGTGTTAGTTGAGTTTTGACGGTCACAGACGTGAGTGGATGTCGGTATCCCCTCGCTGTTGATTTGCAGTGGAGGACAAGACAAATTTTTCAATAAATGTACTCTAGGTCACGATGGGAAAAAGTCACTATAGCTCAAGTGGTAGAGTAGCGGCGTATTTGGCCGAAGGTCGTGGGTTCGAATCCCGCTCGTGACACTGAGTTTTTTATCTCAACCAAAACCTTAATTAATTGAAAAGAATTTATTCGGTCAATCGGAACACGAAACCTAATGGTTTTAATAAGCAAAATTAAGTATACTTCACTAAAGCTCTCTGTGGCCATTTCATTTGTCGCCGAGAATCAAATAAATTACACGACACTTGAAAAATGGCAAAAAGGAGGAAAATTCAAAAGGTGGGGTTGAGATGGGAAGTTGGTGATAGCTCAAGTGGTAGAGCAGCGGCGTATTTAGCCGAAGGTCGTGGGTTCGAATCCCGCCTGTGACACTGACTTTATTATCTCAACCAATACCTTACTTTAAATATTATATACCATTAAAGACGGCGTTGAGATGTATAGGAAATCGATGTGCAGTTGAAGACAAGACTGTTTTTTCAATAGAATGTACACTAGTACTTCAGTCAGTACTGTCCTCCATTTTTTGCACCATTTTTTGATAAACTCCAAGTATTCTTGGATTTTAGAGCTTGGATAGGATGTAGATTAGAAGAGAGATTTGCAGTGTCATCTGAATAGACGACGATGAGGGAATGTGCTGGAAATACAGCAATGTAACTATATGTATAAGCATGAATGCTCTCTTTTGAGACGCGTGTATGTATCGGTCTCACATCTGAGTACTCGGTGTCGGAACTTACTCTGAAACGACAACAATCAGCTAATTATGATTCCAGGGTAAGGTCGTAAGGGGTTGGTAAGAAGGGTCTAAACGAATAAAGAATGCCTGGGTTCTATCAAAATCCTGGCAGAGGAAGCGGACTATGGTATAATCCCAAGGATTTGATTCGTACATAATATTACTATATCGCCGCATAGGTTTACAGAATGGTGTTGGAATGGATGGGGCTAAATTGTGTACAAGATGAAACTAAAATTTTTAAATTAAGATAAGAGATTCCAACAATTCTGGTAATACCTCTGATTTCATATTGGTTACATCTACCAGGATAGTAGTAACATAACCAACAGAATTACATAGTAAACAGCATATAATCATATTAATTTTTTATGTACTTCCACGGCGTCACGCGTGAGAACCATTTCATTGGGGTAGTTTACATTTACAAACATTTTTTTATACATTGAAATAAATAGGGTATCCGACCCTTGTTTGCCATGTTTAGGGTTCTGGGTTCGAATCCCGACAATAAGTTTTTAAAATGATTGTTATATGACAAAATTATTGTAAAGTTGTTTGACCTCTCGACGGGGTCAAACCCTCTTGGGGTTGGTAGTTGGGCGTTAACTTCAGGCCTCTTGCATGCCAGAAATTACTTAGTACGTTTTGAAATCAACACAAACATTGATCACTTTTCTTTCGCTTAATAAATATATGCTTTTCTTAAACAATAAAGAAAAAATCATATCATTTATCTGAGTCAAAGCAAGTTAAACAAGCATGGCAATTTTAATATGTATTTTCCTCGGTGATTGTTGTATATTATATTCATGGGCATGAACATAATATACATTTGCATATTTTTTCTAGGAACAGCTTTTGAAATTGCACTTTCTAAGTAAAATCTGGTCAGCACAGCAATACATTTGATTAATACCTTTTACCCCCTCCCTGCGCGATTAATCTTTCTTTAAAGATTATACTAGCTTAAAGTTGAAATAATAACAAACGAGTTTTATTATTTTTAAACGAATTGTGTCGACTAAATCTCGGTGCAATTCCTGTCAGATGGGCCTAACGTTAAATGCTGAAAGTTGGTGGTGATAAATTGCTAGTAGGACCTAAGAGATGACGTATTGGTGAGAAGACCTGTCAGATACGGCCACGACGAGGTAATCCCTCATGAACTGGTAATCCGCTCTTAACATTAAATGTTACAAGTACATTAAGAAAACTTGCTCCTCAGATGGAATTTTTCTCTATGCTCCCTATTGTTTAGAACGCAAAGCATTAATAAAACATCGAGGAATCAGTTTTTGAAGTGTAACTTCCTTACGCTCGGCAGAGTAAAATAATTCAGTCTGAGGAAGAAGGGAATGCTACTCTTACCAGACGCCGAAACTGTTTCTCGGTTTGGTAGGAGCAGAACTACTGGCTCAAATTGATACTAGACTAAAGCAGATTACGGGTAATTGCGATACTTTCGGAAACATGGCTGGATAATTATGAAAGTGTTGAATTGCACATTTTGACTGCATCGTTAAATTCAAACGTACTTTTTGTGGTAGCTGGAGAAGTTGCTGTTTATAAAAATTCCAACAAGCGCTTCTTTTGCACTTCATACATAAGAATTATCACGCTAAATTAATTAGTCCCTGTAAATAGCGCATGTTCAGTCGGAGAGAGCTGCTCCGTGCAATTTGTATGATGAGAACAATTTTAATAATTGCCATATATATATATCCTTTAATTGCTTTCTGAAATTTAATTGAAAAATAAACAATGATACCAACGTCTAAACTACTAAATCAGGAAGCACCATTGATGCCTTATTTAGTAGATACCTTGATAAATTAGAATCAAGAAAATTCATATCATATTTCAGTTATCATTAAACCAATATTCTCTTTTCTAAAATATGATGAATCATTAATGATTATAAATTGAAATTTGAATATTGATTCCAAACCGAGCATCTTCTTAAATGTAGTCTTTTATCAGGAAGTTTCACATCTGTAGTGTGTAGTGTGAGATGCACGTTTCTTTTTTCCACCATTCGCAAGGTTTCAATTATTTTTTCACATTTGATGAAAACGTCATTGATTAACCGAATTCTTTGAGAGAAAAGTTTACTTTTGATCTACTGCGATATTTTTGCTTGTTTTAAATCATAATGCAAATTTTAAACGCGAAGAAAAAGAAAATTAACGGTATTCACTATACAAAAAGAAATTTGCATTTAAAAATTAACGCGGGAATTTGGATTTAAAAGGAGAACGAAAACTCACTTCCTAAAATGTCCTAAGCACACAATTACAAACCTACAGTCAACGTTTATCTAAGCTTAATGACTGGCAGAGCAACAGATATTATTATGTACTTTGTATTCTGCGAGTCGTCTCTAGTGACAAATGACCGTAGTGAAAGAGAGTTCCACCACGTTTTACACACCTTTCTCACTTACGCATAATTTTATTTCGAGAAAAGAGAAAAGCGAGTCACACATACGAAATAAGTCCTCCCGCCCTTCCAATACAACCATGCAAATTAAAATATCTTTCTCTGCCAACTTTTGCGCCTTTTTACAATCCTGTTTCTGTAACGTACTCTTTATGTTTTGTTACTTCGTTAGTCTTTTAACAGAACCGTTAGCGTATTATCACTTATATTACTCCGTCTTAATCCTGACGTAATAACCCTAACATCTCAAAATATGGCAAAAAGAGGGAAAATTGGTCCGAGATGGTGTCCGAGTGGATCGAAGTTACGATAGCTCATATGGTTAGAGCAGCGGCGTATTGAATCAAACGTCATGGGTTCGAATCCCGCTTGTGACACTTGCTTTTTCATCTCAACCAAGACCTTAGATTAAAAGTATAATTAATTTAGTGATAATCATGGGCTTTCCTTTGAAGATCTGTTGATCAACAAAAGTTGAATGCGACAGGAATCAGTTTTTGTTCACAGGTTTAAAAAATGGATTAAATTTAGATATTTTTTTTTTTTTTTTTTTTTTTTGGCGTTATGAACTATGCATATTAGCCATGTGACAAATTCGTATATGTGTGTTCAAATTTGGGGGGTTATTGGGAAAAAAGGGCCAGGGGCAACGGTGGGAATCGAACCCACGACCGCGGCGTGAGAGTCTCTCATGCTAACCACTCGGCTACCGCGGTCCCCCTAAATTTAGATATGCAAACTATTATTCCTTTTTTTTATCAGTAATAATAAATTTGGCAATTTCCATTTCTTTGACTATAGAACTCAATACATTTTCCCTCGCATATTTATTTATTCTCACATGATCGTTATTATTAGGCCGCGGGGTTCATAAATCATACTTGACAACAACTTCTGTTTCAAAGATGCCACATAGCATTGCCTGTTTCCGAAGGAACATCTTAATTTTATTATTAAGATCTTAAAATCTTAATTTTCCATAAGCGAATCCGGTAATTTACATTTGACAATAGAACTAAGGTTTTCTCTCTAACCTGTATTTTTATATATATTCAGTGATTCCAAAGAAAATAATGGGTTTGATAAAATTGTAAAAGTTTTAGCAAACGGATTCACTATAGGTTGATGGTTGGTGTTGGTCCTCGGGTCGTGTTACTAATTGGGGTCTACACGTTTTTCTCCTTTTTGTTCGTTGTGAAATTTATGCTTGTTTATATTGTGTTTGGTTTGAGAACTTCCCATCTCAATCAAATTCAAAAGGTGTGGTTGAGATGGGAAGTTGATGTCCGAGTGGATCGAGGTTACGATAGCTCAAGTGGTAGAGCAGCGGCGTATCAAGCCGAACATCGTCGGTTCGAATCCCGCTCGTGCCATTGACTTTTTATCTCAACTGAAAACCTTATTTAATTGTAAATTATCATACATGTTAGGCAAAAGACGCCAAAAAAGCAAAAGCGGACCACGAAAACTAGTGAATTAATGAATAATAATGAATATATATGAAAAATAATTGAAATGTTTAAAGATTGGACGATATTGTTTGGCTACCTGTAAAGAAAAAGGAAGAAATCTTGAGAGGGTTATTTTGAAGCTGCTTTTCCTAGTGTTTGTGAACCGATTGTAAATTTCCGTTAAAAGACGAAACATAATGCATTGCCAAAACCAGTCGGTCTAGTAAAGAAAATCTGAAAAGACTCGGTCTTCAGCCAGTAAATTATTATTCAAATGCATCAATAAATCTTTCTGTTTTTAATTTCTCTTCGCATTAAATTGTAAAATTATTCGTGAGGCATTAAATTTTCACGCTTTTCAGCAATCGCCCTAGTTTGTGGAATGTCACAAAACTAAGATCGGTATTCAATTCAGAGTTTTCGCCATGGCATAGTTGTTCAAATAGACCAATTCCGGATCTCTATTTGAGAAAATACGTACCGGGTCGTCTGCATTTACCTCGACATAATTCCTTAGAAATTTCGAAGATTTTGAGGATATCCTAATCAGATTCGAATTCTGCGACTTTTTACAATTAATTTTTCATTTTCATTATACATTTCAACTCAGAAAGCATATCCACTTCTTCATTACAAAACGACAAATGTAACCTTACCATTTTTCGTTTATATTCATTGAGTTCATGAGACATATTATAATTGCGGTAACGTAAAATACGTGAATTACTTTAATGTAGGTCAACAGTTTATTACTACTCAGTAGTGTACTCGGTTTAGTTTCAATCGGAGCACAGGCGAGAAACAGTGGTCGTCGTTTGCGCAGTGTAGCGTTCCGTTTTTCGTCACGCTAATGATTTTACTCTACCGAACATCAAGAAGTTTCGCTTAAAAAATTGTTGGGGTCATAAATTTTAGCCCCTTAATCTCATTTTGTATATTCCTACGTACTATTTAAAAGAAAATCGACTGATATGTAATAACTGTTCTTACTAAAACACTTGACCATTTTATTGGCCTTCTGTGTTTAAACGTGGGAATATAATAAATATTAATTAGGATTTTATGTAAAAACACATTTTTCTACGTAACAAGTAACAAATTAGAATTACCTTAATATTTGATTTTTTATTTACGACCAAATATTTACCACTTACCACTTTCTTTCACTTATATATATCTAACATTATATATAAATATAAATTATTGAATTAAGCTACGAAATTTTCGTTTGTAAGGTATAATATTGAACAAAACCGGTTTAAAAAAAATTCTAAAAATATATTTAAAGTAAAGTTGGATCGGGCTCCCGAACTCTTGATAATGTTTTGGAAACATCTGCCGATCAGACGACAAACACAATACAACTTGAAGGTGAATTGAAATTTTCCCACACCCCTGTAAACCGACACGTGATAATGGTTCCCAAAAGCTGCAAGATCCATCCATCACGAATTATCGCTTCAGCTGGCCACCCTTAGGTATGAAGTGTGCAAAACACTAAGGAAGCCACACGCTGATTGTCCGATTTTGATGAAAAACGGATGTATTTCACTACCAAAAAAATAATTGGTTCGGTCCTTCACTTCTCGCTGTGCAAATAAAATAATTATGTTCCGAAAAGGCCCGTGTCAATTGTTTTCTGTATTTACGAAGGATTCATTCCCAATGCTACAGCCATAAAATTGGAATTCTCCACTTCAAAGAGTGGTGGCACTGCCTGTTGTGGCTGGAGAATACTCAGCGGGACCCCAAAGGGAAAAATGTTCTACCTGGCCTCAAACCATCAAAAACTGGTCATGATTATAAAAAACCGGAACGGGCACCATTCAGACTATCTACACCAAAAAAATAATCAAATAAAAATACACTTTATAAAAATTATCCGTAGGTGTTCTAGTTTAATTTTCGTTGATAATAACTTGAAAAAATGTTATAAATGTGTGGTGATTAGTGACCGTTAATCACAACACGACACGCAAAAATGGCACAATTACACAGAAGACTAACACTTTGAGCCCTGAAGATGATCTCAATAAAGATCGAAACGTTGGCACGGTAAAGAAAATGTTTTTCTGAAACCTACATCATACCAGACCGCATCTCACGATTTCTGAAAATTAAATGTTATAAAGTTTTTCCGATCCCTCTTTAGCAACACCCAGTGGGTAGTTGGACGTTAGCCCTCCCCTGAATGATACGAGTTACTTTGCTTTCCTAATAATAATAAAAATAAAAATAAACACTATATTATACCTAATCATTTAAACTAGATGCTCTCTCTATTTTTAACTAATGCTTCATTCGTTTTCTACAATTTTTTTCTTTTTTCCCTTAGGGCTACCACATTAGCCACACTACTAATTCTTAAGATTTATAACCTAATTTAATTGAGCCATGCAAGTAAACATGAAGTTCGGTTTTAATCTTACGTCTAACAGTAGTATTGGAATTGGATGGGTTAAGTTCCTAAATTACATTTGTTTAAACTAGCAGATTTATATTCAAAGTATTCCGTATCCTTTGAGGGCATTGTTTTAACCTCACAATTTAGCTGTCCGTCCAACGGAAAGGTTCCCACCTAATTAAGTTTTATGAAAAATTGAGAGGAGACACTTCCATTTAAAAATATGATTAATGGTAGGAAGAAATTCGTTCGAAGGGCAAAGGAACAGGGGAAGAGTGTATCTGTGAGGCAATAATCGAAAGGGGTAAATTATAATTGGAGTTAAATCAAGTGGACTGACTCGAACAGAGAGGTTCTTATACAGAAAGAGCCCTTTTAGTTGTTAATATCTAGCTAAATCTTGGCCGGCTTACTTTCTTACTCAAACTTATTAAAACTTAAGATCCGATAATTTGGCACAGTGAATTAGCTCGTTAGACAAATTTATTGGGATCATTTCATCCCAATTGTATTACCACCCATTGTTAAATTGTTGGCGTACGAATCGCATCCAAATAAAAGACATTTAGGCGAATTCTTAGCAAACAGCCAAGTCAAATATATTCTCAGTGTGGCATGTAATTTATATACTATTCATTTACCTTATGACATTCGGTAAATTAGAAATTAAAAGTCATTCTTGTTTTTTGTTTTAGACTCACACGTCCTTACTTTATCTTTCCCCATGGAATGTAGAGCTTTGCCAAAATTAGACAATCACTGCTAACAATCAACAAGCGATATTACTTTCTAGGGGTATATCATGTGATATTGAAAACGGACAATTACGCTACCATGATGAATGATGCAAACCCTACTCGACTGGGTTGAAAGAGACAGACAAGAAGCAGACATTGAAACAATACCAATACCAGAAATACAACGATTAACGTAGACGGAATTCGCAAGCCCGTGTTAATCTGGATATATTCTTTCAAATCATTTTATACATTAATTAAAATACATGGAAATACAACAGTAATCGAATTGTATGTTTGTTCATCGATATTTTAACTTAAATTGAGCTCGTAATTCATCTAACGAAAACCAGTTGCATTTTTATCAAGTATTCTTGACATTTTGCTTTCGGCATTTTATGAAAAAAAAGTTAACGTTGGTGTCAAGACGTTAACGTGGGACGTCAAGATGTCCCAAGCACAACCCATCCATAAATCCGTTTTAGTAGAACACTCGGGTTCAATCAAGAGCGTACCGTAAGCGAGCTCGCCGATTATGCCCTCCTTGAACGTAACAATCTAACATAAAATTCTGATAAGAAGGATAAAGCGATCAAGCTAGTTTAAATGACTACTATTTCTACTAATAGATTGCTTTGGGGGGGGGGGGGACTGAGGTCTCAAAGTAAAGCGTCGATACTGAATTCAACAGAAAATTCGGATCTGAACGACGCAACTAGAAGAGGGTGCCGGATGAGAAAAAGTTGTAAATAAACCGGAATTCTTTCAGGATTGTTCTAAAAATAAACAGCTTAAAAAGCGGCAAATAAAACTTTCCGTAGAATCAGCGAATTACCCAAATCGGTTAAGCAGTGTTCCAGATTGCAATGCGGAAACTTACTTTTATTTTTTAATATTAGGGAATTTAATTAAGTTGTAAATGAGAATTTGTGTATGTGTGCGTTTTTAATGAAAAGTAGAGAACAATTTAATCCGTTAGTATAATATCCATTATATTCTAATGTGCGACACCCTCCTCCAACATAATGTCTCAATGCTTTAAGTAATTTATACACACACACACACACACACACACACACACACACACATATATATATATATATATATATAGAAGTGCTATATATATTGCTATTATGGATTCACATTGATTTAATAATATCGATTCTAATTTATCTTTTCTGTTTCATAATTATTGTGTTTATTATTATCTGCACATAACAAGAGATTCTAACCGGAACGATCGCCTTAATGAAATCAAACTGTAAGTAAACTTCTTCTTTCTTTGAAATAAGATTTTTCGAAATTTGACATACATCCGAATGGAAAGAGAAGTAAAGGCGTTTGGATTCCTCGAATGCGGGACCGCCTCTGGGAGACAACCTCCAGCGCATAAATATGCATCGTAACACTCCCGACCGAGCAAACTTGCCCAATATTTTCCCAACAAAATGCTTTTTGTTTTATTCAAAGCGCTTGCATGGGTGAGTCTCTAAATAAAGAAGAATATCGAATAAGAGAGGGGGCAGGGGGGATGGTATTCAATTTGTTTACTGTTGGAAAATGCCGATTTAGATAGGATAAATAGGATTTAGAGCGTCCAACACGCTGCCGATGGTGGAAAGAAATTTGTGTCGGAGAACATCCCACCGACCGCATCTCATTCACGTTTTAAGGTGGCGATAAATCTGAAGGCACCGGCGTCTTGGTCTGTTGTGGGAAATGTGCTCGGGGAGTGGGGTTGTATAGCCTTATAACCCAGGAAGGCTTCACCTGAAATCCTCTTTGAAGGAAATACTGTAGTAGTGGCCGTAAAATGGCAACTGTTTAAATCAACCCGGCTTGATTATTAGGCAATAAATACATTTGTATTTATCACCCTTCGCCGGGAAAAAGTGAAAGCTCCTATTCTTATGAACAAAAATATAGTTCCTACTCATAGTTAGTTGTTTTCAATGATCTGGGTTTCAAGCTTATAGCTCATCATCAGTTGAAGGAATTAACAAGCACGTATAAGTGATCATTAACGTTTCAAGCCACGCTGCAATGGGCAGATTAACCCAACCCTGAGGTCGAGCAGCGATGAGTATTTACATGGAAGTGTGCTCTCCATAAATAATCATTGCTGTTTTCGACCGGCCGAATTCAGCCTTTTAAACCGTATTCACAATGAAATGTTCAACAGGAATAATTTTAGCCTTAAATGTGCTTCGTGTTATGATGGTTCATTATTAAACGATTCTCTGATAGTTCAAAGATTTAAATTATCAGTGTATTTGTCACATGGAAACAAGATCTATTGGTTTAAACATGTTTCAGGTTTACTCCATTTAATTTCCAATATTAGTAATACGTAATTAGATTTTACAAATTTTGTACTTTGTTTCATATTGCAGAAAAGGAAGAGAACCTTGCATTTCATGCGGCATGCCAATTATAAAAGGCTAGTCGGATAGCTCAAGCTTATTAGGCCTTCTATTCAAAGTGAAACGTGCAGTTTAGCTAAATTAACTCAGTATCACGTAACGGGGAATCTCAGGTCGGAATGAGACAAACACACACACTCATACCGGTTTAAACCTCCGGCATTTCCCATGTAAATGATTCCAATTAGCGTATTTACGTCTCCGGCTGTTCCAGACGCGGAACATTCACCATTTAATAGCGAACCAGACATTTGACACAGCGTACAATTCTAGAATGTTATCAAACAGAAATTTTAAAGTAAAGTTTGAACTAAACACGGTCGTGCTTATTTTAAAATTGTAAAAAAATCAATTAACTTACCAGGGTCAAAATGGAAATTTAGTACGTATGAACTTCACCAAATCTATCATCCCGGTGTTATTCAACGAAATAGTAAAGGTATTGATCAGTTAAGTAAATGTGAGCACTTAACTTGGTGAAAAATTCACTTTTCTTATAGTGGTCTTTAAGTGGTCTTTTTAATACGATAATCAATTATTAGCGTAGTTGGTTTGATTGAATGATTTATCAATCGGCTATATAAATTAATGTTTCATGGTCACACGCATTTCAAGAGCAATTAAGCATGTCAGAATTATGAGTTATATTATGCATAAAATCCGAAATTATGAGAACACATGATCACTCCGTTCAAACTCACAACTAAGCAGGCTATATGGTACTATTATTATACATAATACAACAGTTTAAGTATAATACTCACTATTATAATAAGGTAAAAAAGTTAAGTATTCTCAATATTAAGGAATTATTAGTTATTTTATCAGAGTGTGGGAGTCCAAAATCATCGGTAACGAAAGTTTTTATGGATATGAATGCTCAGTGTGAATTCTTTATATGGGTGTGAAAATAAGCCTATCTTTTATTTCTCCTTTTTTTTTTTTTTAATTTTGAGTACAGAAAATCTTTTTTACTTGGGGTATGAATAATCGATTTGCTGTTGATTGTCGATGATGTGATTGATTTCAACTTTAATATTATACCATTTATGTTTTAGTGATCAATTGACTAAGTTACTTCTTTCAGTTAATTATTCTTTTTACGTAAGGACTTGGTTGAGATAAAAATTTCTAATAATATATATATATATATAAAGTGGAAGGTTTATGGGCCGACAAACAGCTGAGGTCATCGCCGGCCCTCCGTGTGTATTCCTTCTATTTCCTGTCTTTCTCGCGTATTTTATATTGAACTGCACCCATTTGAGCATCTCAATCTGGTTACTGACTCTCTGCTTTTACTTGTATATTATGTCGTTATTTTAAAATGCTAGCCTCTTGTTAGTACCTCAGGTTGTCAATTTAAAAATAGATACACAACATACAATACATAACATATATATCGCTACAAACATAGAAGTCTGGTCACATTCACTCCCCCAGAGTACTCGATATTCCTCGGGGCGGGGTTAAACCCACTCCATTCGCGCTAATAACTTACTTTTACTCTCCAGACGTCACACACTCACCCCAGAGTACTCGATATTCCTCGGGGCGGGGTTGAACCCACTCCATTCGCGCTAATAACTTACTTTTACTCTCCAGACGTCACACACTCACCCCAGAGTACTCGATATTCCTCGGGGCGGAGTAAATAACCCCTTCCATTCACGCAAATAAATTACATTCATCCTAGTGTATTAACATAAACACCACACAAAAACTTCAGACACAACACAAGCACAGCACAAACACACATAAACTATATTCATTTGATCTTAAAAGAGGTTACACTGACAAAAAAATCCTCATAAGACCGGACAGTCAAGCAGCTATTAAAGCATTGGCATGTAAAAGAATTACATCATAACTAGTCAGTGAATGTATCCAAAATCTCCAAAACCTGGGAAAACACAACAACCTGATGATATCTTGGGTGCCAGGACACAGGGGAATTCTGGGTAACGAAGAAGCAGACAAACTGGCCAGAAGAGGATCTGCAAGACCATACATAGGCCCCGAACCTATCCTTGGGATAACAAAAACAAACATAGAATCCTCCATCGCAGAATGGATCCAAACAAAACAAAGAGAGAAGTGGATAAACTCTAGCGGTGCTAGACATAGTAAACTTATGCTGAAACAACCCTCACCAAAATTGGCAAAAACACTGCTGCAATTGGAGAGGGCAAAACTCAGAGGAGTGGGGGGGACTACTAACCGGTCACTGGAATCTGAGAAAACATCTACACAACATGGGGTATATACAATAATGATCCCATTTGCAGATTATGTAATGAGGAGGAGGAAACAGCCACTCATATCATCTTCGAATGCGAAGCAACAGCTCAATGGAGGTTTAACCTAACGTACGAAAAAGACTCAGGGAACCAAATTGCAGCAATAACAATCAATGACCTGATACTTCTGAGAAGAAGGATTGAGTCTATTGACTAAACTAGGGAACTGGGAAGGTACAATAAGCCAGAAGGCTGCGCTTCCGAGCATCCCTTCCACCATACCATACCATATACATTTGAAAATCCCTATAGCCCTGAGGTACCGGTACAGCGATTTGTGCCCGCTGCTGTGCCCCAAGACTACGCACAGGTCCGCTGATATTCCAAAATATTGCCTATAAACGTCGAGCCTTCTACAATTGAATAGGTGCTCGACTGTTACGCTATCCTTGCATAATGGGCACTTTTGCGGTCGCTTTCCTGCTAGAAGGTGCCCGTGCGTAATTCTTGTATGACCTATTCGTAGTCTTGTCAGTATGACCTTTTCCCTTTTTGACCCATTTTCCGTGAACCAGGGACCGACGTCTTTCTTAACCTGCCACAATTTGGCAGGGTTATTCCTATTTTTCCGAGCCCAGCGGTTTTTCCATTCTTCTTTTATCGTATTTGAAATTACTAACTTGAGATCCGCTGGGCGTATTAGTTGGGAAGCGTCGTGAGGTCCTCTGGCTGCTTCTTTGGCCGCCCTGTCTGCTTCTTCGTTCCCGGCTATCCCTATGTGGCCGGGAACCCACACCAACACGACCTTCTTCCCAACTGTGTCGATCCCTTTTAATTGTTGTTTTATTTTGTTTACTAATGGGTCCACGGAGCTTCTTCTCCTGAGCTTCTGCACCGCACTGAGCGAGTCGGTATAAATCACAAATGATTCTTGACGCTGACTTTTTATTATGCTCAGTGCGAGGGAAATGGCATATAGTATTCTAATATTATAATTATTCATAACAATCAGGGATAAGGAGAATTTAAAAAACACTCAATTCCTCGTCAGGCTTTCCATTAATATGTCACGGACCGGTCGCAGAAAATGTAGGAAAATACAGGGGACAACAACAGAGGTTAAGGTAGTAGGAGAAGCTATGATAAGGTGCGCCTGGCTAGACCCTTCACGTGAATCGGGGACTCCGAACAGGATTGAAGACTACTATGCCCTAGTAAATGTTTGCATGCTTTTCAAATCGTTGTTTGCCTCAATTTATTTTATAGCTCTTTTGATTTTGTAATTTCAATAGCATAGGAAATAATTTTATATTACTTTGATGTTGGGTACTTTATAATCTTTAAATTGTTCGGTTTAATTAATTTTTTATTAAGCGCTGTAATTACATTTTGCATCTGATATTATACTGAAAATAAAAGATTTGTGCTTAATAGTAACTTATTCGAAAATTTTGAACCTTCCTAATGGATTCCGTTCAGGATTTCTTGTAGTGACTTTCTGCCGCTAAACGAGGGGTGGTGTCACCCTCACTTTTTGAGGATGTCACTGTTTGTGTAATGGGGCGCATTGGAATGCTGGGTGGGGGATGGTCGAAGGAGGGGAGATGTTGGACTGGAGCTGGAGAAGAGAGGTCAGGTGTGTTCCAGACTCGTCAACGTTTGCTTAAGCGTAAAATACCTTAATTGAGTTACCACATGGTGAGTTGGGCGATTACACTGTAACGTGGTTGTAGACTGGAATTAGGGAACGTCTTGGTTTCGTTTGTAGTAACTTTGGTTTATATTGTATATATATATTTATGTCTTGTAAATACATTATGTTTTAGTTGGTTTATTTTAGCGAGTGTGTTTTATTTGTTTCATTTTAATTTCCCAGTACCCATCATTATCCCCGGTTAAGAAGTGTTGGATGTTTGTTTGTCGTGCCGTCGAAGGATCGACGTCACAGTGGTCACAAATATATCCCCTTCAAACAACTAGTTGAAATAATTCACAGTTACCAAATGTAAACTTCTACTTATAGTGTTTAAAATAATTGCTTCAACTATAATGAATTTATGAGTTTAGCTAAAGAGAGTGGATGAGATCTACCACCCGTTCAATTTGCATTACAATTGTTATTAATCATTATAATTGTCGATACTGAAACCAACAGGTAATTATCACAGTTTTAATTCGGCCTGTTAAGAACAAGTTGATATATTCTTTCGTAATTTTTTTATAGCGAAATATGTAGTCAATGCAATCAGTCATAACCATGATTATCAATTTTACTGATTAAAATAGCATTTTAACGTAAAACGAACGATCAGAATCGAATATATTAATAAAAGTTGATTCTAAGAACTTACATCTTATTTCCGTCCAAAATAAAGTTTGATTTTTGTCGGGTTTGAGACATTTAGCCAAAAGGGCGCGCTGTGTCCTCTCTTCCTCTTCGAAAGGAAGACGGAAAGCCTGGCTTAGATCCAGTGAATCTATTGCGAGCCCTTTCCTTGGCAAAGGATCCGCCTTTTCGTTAATTTCAGCGACCTTGTGACCAGAAATTTATCAAAGCACGAACCCATAACATCTAAGACATAGACATATTCCTCGGGGACTAGACATCCTCAGAAATACTTAAATTAATAATGTAGTTTAGGCGGGATCCAAAGAGTAAGTCCTTTTTCAGACGAGGCGTGTTGGTTGATTTTGACGAAGTTGTCTGGTTGACTTTCAAATAGTCGACACACGTTTGTTGGCTGGGTTCAGACTTTCAACTGCTCTTCCCAACAGGAGTCAGTACGATGTTGGAATCCGAAGAAGCAAGAGTACTTCTTGTGGTCTTCTGTAAGAAGAAAGCTAAAAAAATTAGTTAGCCTAGTTGAAGAAAAGTGGGTCCATGGGGTTACAAAATGGAGAAACGGGTACTTTTTCACACTACTGACGTGCCACTTCCCTCCAAGCTTAATTCCTTTTATTTCAACCCTCAATACTTCATGTTAAACTGTTCCACATTGAAACAGCAGTTGCAACATTTTCTATAGTAATTGCAGAATGAGCGGGTTTTAAGGAGTGTTGCTGGGCAGTAAATGTTTTGAAACAGTTTTGTTGGGTGGCAGCAGAAGCAAGTGCCGCTAACGTTCTCATCACCACAGGTTGACGGGTTGACTCAATTTAAAGACACTAATAGGCATCCGTCCTTCACGCCAGTCGCCTAGTTGAGTCAACTGAATTCAACTATGGAAAGCGTTCCAACTCAAATTTCAATATGGAACAGTTTATTAGACATTGGGATTAATCCCCAATATGGTACATGAGGGGTAGTGAATATAATAATTAAAAGATGTGAAGCTTGAAGGGACTCGGTTTATTGCAGAAGAGCAAGCACAAGAAGTGCTCCTGCATCCTTGGGTAGTAACAACGAACTGAACTACCGCAGGGAAGAGAAGTTAAGTTAACAAAGTTGCCTGGTGTGAAACAAGCCAAGAAAAGTCTTCACATGGCCGTTACTAGTTGAAGTCAACCGGGCATTTAGTTGAATCAACTAAAACCACCTCGTGTGAAACTAGCCCTCTATCATACGAGGCGGTTTCGTTGATTCAACTAAGTTACCTGGTTTGGTGTGTGAAGACTTTTCTTGTTCTATCATATCTATTTTCGCTTTTTTTGATTGTATTACTTACCCAAGCCAAGTAAGTATCTTTTCTGCACGTACATTTAAGTATACCGAGCTATGACTTTCTTGTCAATTAAACTCATTGAAAACAATATTTCAGCCATTTATTACTACCAATTTTTTATTTCACAAAACTTTCTAACTGCGTAAGGAAATTTGAACAAGAAAACAATTCAAACCTTGATTTAAAAAAACGTGTAGACGATAAATTTGCTGTAGCTGACGAACTCTCAACCCCGTTTGGTTTTCTCTTTTCATCATGTTTATGCGTCCCAATGCCATAAACATACAAAATGGCGTATCAGTGTAATTATCGGCGAACTCCTGTGTTTAAGAAAACGCACATCGAGCCTGAAAGGCGTTTTGATAGCCTGTACCAGGTCTGATCAATACTGAAACAACTAATTAAGGTTTTTAGTTGAGATGAAAAAAAAGTTAATGGGACGACAGGGATTCGAACCCAAGACCTTCGGCTAGATACGCCGCTGCTCTACCACCTCTACCGTGGGTTTGAATCCCTCTCGTGCCATTAACTTTTTTTCATCTCAACTAAATACCTTAATTAATTGTCACGTATTAATTGGTCAAGCGGACCACGAAAGCAGTGAATTACTGATCCAACTGTTGACAATATTCATCACATAAAAAGTCAGCCGGGAAAATTTTGTAAATCAGTTTATTTTTTAGTCAAAAACATTAAAACAATCAAATTTGACAGTATGTACAACATATGTCCTAACAATGCTGTATAACAATTTTCATGCATGTTTACCTAATAAACGTTAGGTTCAGAAAATCCAGCATCGTGTTATGATTAAATGTGCTACAATTTTTGCAAGTATATCTGTAACAATAATGAAATGTCAACTTGTAATTGTCATTTTATGACACATATTTTTGGTTGTAATAAAGAGCATAAAAATTCTATTGCACTAGCACTCTAAGTACTGTCATAAAATACCCTCCTTCTNATATATATATATATATATATATTTATATCGCGCGCACACAGTTATTCTCTTTCGGTCTGTGGCTGTAAATGCACCTCGTTAATACCATTTAGCTAACACGACAAGATAACAGTGTCAACTTACAACGGACTGATAACTAAATATTTCAGAACCGATTTTTACGACCGAACTACAAGTTGACTAACCCGGTAAATAACAAGAGTAGTATGTTTGTTTCTACCCAGATAATTTTCTTGTGTTGTCTTTTTCTTTGGTTTAATAATTCATAGGATTGAGTTTGATTTTCTTATTTGTTTGTTTTAGGAAAGTGTGGGACCCAACCGGCACGTGATATCATTATTCGCAGGCGTCGACTTATCTGATGCCAAAGTTCACCTATTGATCAGGGTAAGTTCAATAATGAAAAATTCTTTTATTGATAAATAATAAAGCGTCGATATTAGCTTTGATTTTGATCTAATTTAAACTTTGCCCATTTTCTTCATTTGTCTATCCTCGCTGGGTTGGTCTAACAGGACGCATTTCGGCATTTCGCCATTTTGATAGACGTGTTTGTTTCTTTTGCCTGATGAAGTATTTAATACTCGAAATCTGGATAGCTGCGCAAAACTTCTCTGAGTAGAACTGTATTTTCCAAAAAGTGAATTGCCATACTCACCCCACCTCAAACTATCTCTTTGGAGTTCGGAAATGTGTTGCAAATGTGTTTTGACTATTATCAACAAGTGTTTCGAGTGTTGTACGTAAAACAGGAGAATATAATGTTAGGAAAACATTCTTCGATCTGTTTTTATACGTAGTACTTAAACGGGTATTTCAGTACTGATTTTCAATTGGTTGGTTATTTGTTTATACCGCAAGTGGTCGCATTTAAGAAGGGGGATTTAAACAACAATGCTTTGCTTAGGCTGATTGCACTTATCTTTTTAAATGGATAGATGTTAGCAAAATGCATCACACTGACTTATTCCACACTTATTTTCTACTATTGAAAGGAAAATAAGAGCGCCATATGTAAAAATCTAAGAAGAAGGGTGTAAAAAAGCTTTATTAAAAAGCGCTGATTTCAACATAACTCTCATATATAATCAACTTGACGCAATCATAAAAGTGTGAAGGCCGTTAGACATTTCGATTAACAAACTCATCGACAACGTTACAACCTGCGTTGAAAATCGCTTAGGTATAAACACGACGGGGCAAAAACTTAAAAGCATAAAGTCACCGTGCTATTAAACTTTAATCTTTCCGCCGCCGAAGACATAATCCTGCTTTCACGTTGTACAGTAACTTTATTCCTCTTGGAAAAGTTCTCAGACCTCCCTTTTTACCAAACAATGCATAATATTATATTCCGTTAAAAAGCGAAGACGTTTCATCTCTGAAAACTGCATACGCTCTACATGACGAATTAGTACAAAGCGAGACTATGTTGTTAATTTGTTTGGATTGTAAATCCAGAATATTAAGATGTCCCCATTTATATTTGATCCCTGTACACTCAAAGGCATAAAAAGGACTCTCATATTTTGTCGTTTATTTCATACTATATATATTTTTATCGGTATTTGAATTACAACATACTTATTTTAATGTAAATCAAATTAAACGAGATCCGAAATTCATGAATTTTAATAAAATTACATATTTAATTATGATGGTTTGAAAGAAAATTCACCAAAACACCAGTCTCCTAGGCGACGAATAAATAAACGATCGTATTTCGTATTGTCAAGCAGAATCCCATTCTTCAACAAGAGCGGTTTGAAGTTGTTCAACGCTTGTTGGAGGCGGCGAACGATTCTAACCCGTCTTTTTATCATGCCCAATATGTGTACTGGATTCATGTCAGGAGAACGTGCTGGCCATATTGTGGGCATTTTTACATCCTCTAAGTCATGCGGTCGAGCGTTATCATGCATTAACACGAACTTGTCACCAATAAACGGGGCGAATGGGACTACAGTTTACAGAAGAACTTACTCAATGTACCTTAGTGTAGTCAAAGATCGATTCTGTGTCATAATCAGTTCGATACGGGCATGGACGATGATCCACTCCATACCATAACTTTTGGTGACGGGAACAGGCTGTGACTGTGTACTGTTATTGCAATAATGAGGAGTAGTATGCGCTTCCATGCAATCTTGCGTCATGAGGCTTCATCTCTGGTTTAGGATGTCTAGTTATTACTTGCCCCCTTTTCCTTGCCACGCTTCCTATGCCAGTCATTGGCGCATGCACATTTCCCTCTTCTAAACTGCTTTCTGTAACTAGAAGCAAATTTGGTGACTCAATGCCCATTTTCGATATGATAATATCAGCCGCAAATGTGAAACCAGCAACAAGTAGAAACCCAACACAGGCTGGAATGAAGGCATATGGCCCTTCAGACATCTCAATTGCAGGGGCTAACAGAGACCAGTAGGAAGCAGCAGTCATGACTCCAGCTGCAAAAACTAAACTACCGTCTAGTAGCTTTGGCTGGGTCCCTTTGAAAAATACTACAGTCAAGGCCCCCGCTGCAGTGACAGCCCATGTGAAAAGAGTTCCAAAAAGAGCCTGGACGAGTGGAGTGTAGCCTTCCAACATAGCGAATTATTGTACAGGAGCTACTTTCAGAAAACCATATCTGAACGGAATATCAGTCCTTCTTCGATTTTTTCGGCGTTTTTCAATAACTGTACACACGGCCAGATGTTTACACTCGTCCGACTTCGATGTATTCGCACTTCACATGGCCGCTGTTACATTTAACTGGGGGGGGGGCTCTCCGTTTGACAACAGTCTCGACTCCCAACAGGCTGTGACTGCATGGCCCATGAAGCTCCACGGCTTCTGCACGCAGCGAGCTGCTTGCTTATTTGCGAATGGTCGCATCCCGTAGTAGAGAACAGAGACTAGGCTATTCTCAAGAAGCCTTCTGATGACTGTTTGATGAGATTTCTGATGAGCTCACTCACTCAATTTCAAACTGTCGGTAATGTAAGGACCGTTGGAGTTCATTACGTATCAAGGAAGCCGTTAACTCACGATTCTTTTGTTATCTTCACGATATTCTTTTGTTGGTAATAACCAACCTTTTAGATTTCCCTGGCACAATGTTCAATAGCCCATCCTCCACTTGAAAGACAGTGGCATATTGCTAAAGGAATGTATAAATTCCAGTCCTGGGTTTAGGTTCAATGGGAAACTACAACAAATTATTTATTGATTTCTTGCAAAAATACCACATATATTCTTCCTCTTTCAAAATGTATTGGGAAATAGGAAAGGTACTAATTTTAAGACAAAATATCGACAAGACGGACCAACTATAAAAAAAACGGAAAACTAACATGCGAATGCGGAGTCAAATACATCGGACAGACAGGCAAAAACTAAAAGTCAAATAGATATATAATAGATAAACATGTCACGATTGCTCAAGTAAATTTGTATAAAATCCAGAGGAGTTATGGAGTTTCAATGGGAACATCAGACATCGGCAAAAATTTGCCGATTGGTGAATCCAGACCAAACATGTCCATTTTTAATGCTCCATTCGTATATAAGAGCTTTAAAGTGTGCTTAAAATGAATCCGATTTTTTTATTATTACTAAAAAAACGGTGATTTCATGTCTGGAGCCTCCGCTTGTATTGTACAAGTATAGGGATTTTCCTGTCATCTGAGATTTCAATCCAGTGGAATTTTTCCCATGTTGCTTGATGGAGTTTACTCACGTTCTAACAAGTTAGAAGTGTTAAAAAATATATATAAGTACGACTTATATTATGTTCGTCCCAGAAACACTGTGATTTATAGTTCTTTAATTGAAATGACGATCCGATTTTTATTACAACCGTTAACTAAGGAAGTGAAATTAATATATTAAATTTCAATTGGCTGACATAAATAATTTACAGCTTCTGGGATGAAGTAACGTCACTTAATTAGCTTTGACCCTAGCGAGTTCCTCTGACACTTCTCACCTAATTTATAATCGGTTCGTACGGCTAGCAAATTCACCAACGCCGTATTCTGTTTACATTCATCCTGTTCCAACATTTCCCCCTTGCTTATTAGGGTGGACAAACCACCACGATTTTAGACCTATCCCACAAAATTAGGTCATGGTTTTTTTTTCAATATTCGTTCCATTGCATTAATTCCAAAATAATTATTTTATTGTTGAAAATAGCCATAACCAATCGAGAGTTTTTAATATGCTATTTGCTAGCATGAAACAAACGACTGTAAATTAACAATACTCGATAATGAAAGTATGCCGTTCGTTTATTTGAATTTGTTTGAAAACTTGTTATAATTATATTTGCGTTTATTAACTAGGCTCAAGTGCTTTGAAGTTTTTCAAGACCCTGACATTTTTTACCATTCTCAAAATGACTTAAACGATAATGGAAGAGGCTCAGGTGTCTCCCGTAACTTAAGATAGTCATTATTAGCTTAAGAGTCCATGAGCTGCTTTTATCCTATTTATCTCCAAGCAAAATACATCTGCTTTCAACGCCTACCAATTATACAACATAAATTAACTCGTTTCACTACTCTGAATTAATTCAAATTATGAATAACCAGCCTAACACAGGCAATTTCTTTTGCCTTGAGTAATAGTGGGTGGTCCGTCAAGTCTTACCTATTTCAATCTGCTCGTTCTTCATTTCCAAATTCAGTGGATGTCTATGTGAACATCTTTCATTTGGTTGATTCTGGTATAATTTTATTTTAACGTGAGCTGGATACACAATTTATTTTTGTGTGACAATTTTAGCGTCATTAATTTGATAGAAATGATAAATAGTGGAGTGAGTGTGTGTTCAATCTTTTTAAAAATATAGTCCCTACTCACAGTTAGTTGTTTTCACTGATACGGATTTCTAGCTTTTAGCTCATCCTCAGGTTGAAAAAATTTACATGCACGTCTCTCGACATGAATTGTAAGAGTAAATTCGCGGATCCCCCGCCAACGCGACGTTCCAATGAGACGCTGGTTTTTAAAGCGCTCAATTTTGAACGTGCGGAAAGCGTGAATTATAACACAAGTCAATATTATATTAATAAATACTGTAAGAAAACAATTATAAATTAGTGATTAATTTAATTGTTTTATTAATTAATAAAAAAATAAATTGATACATTAATAGCTTTTAAAAAAATTGTGTGTTCATTTTATACTCAACCCAGAAAAGTCATCAAATAATTCTTGTTGAATGGATTTAAAAGCGTTGTCAGCATAGTTCATTACTTAAATGTTCATTTATTTATTCTTGCCACTAAATTTGTGATACCTAACCTCAATGAAAGAATATGGGTAAACTGAAGGGAATAACAAAATTCTGAGATAAAAGTGTACACCTTATTAAATAAAGAGACTCCAAATGCACCTATTGGATACACCACAAAATTTTGAAGATATTTTATTGGTTAAACTGTATAACTAGCTTGATTTGTTTAATATCAAATTAGTATATTAATATTTTATCTTTGTTACAGATTGATTTAATAATGACTCTTACTTTTCTATAAAACGGAAGAAATTCACAGCAAACATGTCTCCAATCAGTAAGTTTTAATGTACAGCATTGTTCTTGTGTTGAAGTATATGTAATTCTTACTTTTTTTCTTTTTTTTTAGGTTTTATCGGTTTAGCTACTTTTTTGATTTTTACAACTGAAACTCATTCAACTGCATCTGACTGGACTTCCACTTGTCTAAAATGCAAGTGCAAGTGGGTGTCAGGAAAGAAAACAGCAGACTGCTCTTACTCACATCACACTGCTGTACCTAGCCTAAGTTCTGAAGTGCAACATTTGGATCTAAACGGGAACAAAATCCATAGCTTATCAAGTGACTCTTTCAAATCCGTCGGTTTGGTACATTTGCACAAGTTATACTTAAAAAACTGTGGAATTCAAGAACTTCACAAAGATGCATTCAAAGGCCTGCAGATATTGATTGAACTAGACTTGTCAGAAAACAAAATTCATATCCTTCACCCAGGTACATTCCAGGGTAATTATAGACTAAGAATCATCTACATGAGTAGAAATCCGATCCAAAGGCTAGAAGATGGTCTATTTACAAACCTCACATTTCTTCAGACAGTGGACATGTCTCAATGTCTAATCTCACACATTAGCTCTAAGACATTTGTAAATGTGTCTAATTTGCATACATTTATATTAAATGGAAACCGTTTATCACATATGAAACTTTCAGTTGTTGATAAGCTATATAAATTAAGAAGTTTAGAGCTGAAAAACAATCCTTGGAGATGTGATTGCCATTTGAAAGCATTTCGAGACTGGGTAGTGGATCATAAATTGTACTCACAACCTACATTTTGCCATGAACCTCAAAGCCTCGAAAATAAAATTTGGACTGACATAGAATCAGAAGCATTTGCGTGCAAGCCACAAATTTTGTATCCCAATGTAGGGACTACTGTTGTAGCGGACGGCGATGAAGTTTCTTTAAGTTGTCGAGTAACAGGAAATCCAACACCCGAAGTACACTGGGTTTACAATGCTCGAATAATAACAAACAACACAAGAACAAAATACGGTGATTTGAAATACCTGGTAAGATCAAGTGGAGAAATAAATAGATGGGTAAATGTCACTGTGACCAGAGTCAGACCTCAAGACAGAGGAGAATTTACATGTGTCGCTAAAAGCTTTGGTGGTGTGGATGAAAGAAACATTACTTTAATTGTTAAATCTTCAAATGGAGGCTATATTGGATCTGCAGGCATAGCAAATTCTTGGCCAATTGTAATTGGTCTAACAACAGGGCTGACGGCCGTTTTCCTTATCGTAATCATACTGTGTTGTTGCTGTTGTCGTAAAAGAAAGAACTTACTACCAGGAAAAAAATCTCCCGTCAATGGTGTATCACCTAATGGTGACATAACCCACCATATTGGTGCTGCTGAGCAAGAAAAGAGTTTATTGGCTGTGAACCCTGTTCAGAAGCCTCCCAGGCGATATGAAGTTCAAATATCACCTACTGCTGGCACTGAAATGTCAGAATTAAACAGGAAGCTTCTAGATGATGGATCTGTTATAGGTGAGTTCATTTGATAAAACAGTAATCCAACCAATTTTACCTCACCAATATCTCTCTTATTGATTATATAAAATTATTGCTCAAACATAAATTAACATGTTGACTGCAACACTATTGATACCCTGAAATTGATTGAATGGATTAAAATAAACATAAGTTAGATTTTTTATTAAACTATTCCAATCAATTTTTTTAAAATTTTTTTTGTAGCAAACATTTCGGGGATCAGCTGCTGCCAGCTCCTTTGTCAAACCTTATTACAATAATAAAATAAATAAAGTTAAAAAGTGAAAATTACTGACAAACTTACGTGTATTTATTTTGTTATTGCAATAAGGTCTGATGAGGTAGCTAGCAGCTGAACCCCGAAATGCATAGACAGGAATAAAAAATCAATTGGTTGGAGTAGTTCAATAAATCTAAACTATATTCAATAATACTACTTAGGTAAATGTGGAGCTGGAGAATAAAATAGCAATAGCCAGGGCTATGAGATAAGAAGGATGCCATCACATCATCACAACTGCAGTCAGCATGATAAATTAAGCAAACATAAAGCACCTACATGCAATTAAATTATATTTTTCTCCATATTACCTGCAGAAAGTCATTACCGATCATTTTGGTCTGGGTTCTCAGAGAGGGTACGAAGGCCAACATGATTGGTAATGACAAAATTATCAAGTATATTGGTTCTAACAGTTTCATGTTTTTCAGCTCATAGTATACTTGGAGATGAAGATCGTTCCAGTGAGAGTATTGAAACAACACCACAAAGGCTAAGGGATAAATTAGAATCAGAAACATATCCTCCAGATCTCATCGCTTTTCAAGGACGAGGTCATACTGCATCCCCAGCAGGTAGTTCTACATCGACTGCTCTTGATCCAGCTAGTAGACACACGTTGCATTTAGGTCACCAATCACCTCTACATAGTCCCATTTACAATGGTTTTGGAATGTTACCATATTCAAGATCACAGTCTCCATTTTCTCCAGCTGCACCTATTATATTGCCTTGCCAAGGGTATGTCACCATACCAAGAAGACCTAGAATTCCAAGTTGGTCCTCAGCTCCAACACCATCACTTCTTGAAGATCCATTATCCCCAATAAAAGCTGAACCTGTTTATGACAATTTAGGACCGAGAACGACAGTAGATGGTAGTTCAATTTTATCTCTTAACAAAGCCGGTACTGATACAAACCCTAGAAGGAAAACTCCTTCAATTCCAAGCAGTTTTTCACCATATGAAGAGAAAGAAGGTGGAATTTTAAGGCCATTGCCTTCCCCACTCTCACCCGACGATAAGAGATATTGGCGTAACAGAAGTGGTGACGGCATTTTAAAAAGGGTTGGATCTGCTGACATGCCGATTGAAACCATTTCCAAAGCAAAAGTTGCTCCCAAACCTCCTCCAAAACCAAAAAGCAATGTTCCTCTCTACGAAGATGAGGGTGAAGACGGCACTGAAGTCTGAGAACTACTGAACTGTATAATGTGTTTTTACACATTACTAATGGCGTTCAGTCATGTGTCCATTTTATGGGGTGTAATGCATTTGCCTAATGTGAACTTGCCAAATACTATTTTGAGAAAAGGAAATAAATATATTTTATTTACAAATGACAATGATAACATTGTGACTGTGTGTATAAAATAATAGTTGTGTTGTATCCTCATGTTTACCATTTGTGTACATAGTTGTTTACAGGGTACTGTATTTGTAAAATAGGTATTTACAGCCCTGTCACAAAGTGATATTTTTATTTTTGACTGATGTAAGTGCATAATATATTACTAAATTTATATGTTTATATTTGCTATATGTAATATAATGAAAAAACATTTTTATCAGTGTATTATAGATTATAATTTCATTTTATACATCCACAGGGTATATTGTAATGGAGTGATCAATTTTAGAGATTGGTGTTTCATTAAGACCATTCATTATTCAAAGAGCCAAAATCGCTTTGAATAAATAATAAAATCATTTTCATAACTTTGGATAGTAAATTGAATAAATGTAAAAAAATACCATTGATATAAAAAAGATTGTTTAAAGCTAATCTGAAAAATTAAAATAAATCTGGCCTGCGTGTTTTTTAAATTTTCATTTACTGAATCGTAAAGATGACCATACTCATGCAATTCTTATAGATCCAACAATTTGTTCTAACATTAACTATAATTAATAATTCATTTAATATTATAATATTGTTTAAAGCACTCATTTGGAAAATATTGTTTTTCGATTTATTTTACAGGATTGGAATTTTTGTTTATCAAACTTAAAAAAATTAATAGATTTTAAAGTTACACTCCTAAATTAATTATTCCTTTATACTTTATATTCTTTGTATGTATAAATAAATGTTACAATGTTTTATATATACGATTTCATAAGTGAAAGAAAGTGGTGTGTGGTAAATGTTTGGTCATAAATAAAAAATCAAATGTTAAGGTAATTCTAATTTGTTACTTGTTATGTAATAGAATAGTATTAAAAATGTGTTTTTACATAAAATCCCAATTGATACATTTCTTTATTATAATCCCACGTTTTAACACAGAAGACCAATAAAATTGTCGAGTGTTTTAGTAAGAACTTTTCTTGGTAACAATTGCCTGGGTATAATTATTAAGATTTAGGAACATAAACCTTATGACCATTAAAAACTCAAGAAATCATGAGCTATTTAATCTATGTCTTCCCTATCTATCTACATTGAATATTTAACTTTCATTGCCCGTTTTGCTTCTTTTGTTTTTCTTCCAAACATAAGATGCACACACTGCTAGAGTTTATGCTATTTTACCAACTATGCACAAAATTCCAAATTTTTATATAAATAGATAAATTGTATTGGGTACATCGATGCATTATAAGATTGCTGTAAATTGTATTGTACCCAAATTATAATATATACCCTCTGTGCCTTATTTTAGAAATTTATAATAAATTATATTATGTAAATATTATATAAATAACCATAACATTTTTTTTTATGTGTAAGATTATATTATATTTTTCGCTATTGCTTTATTGTTTATATTTTATTAAAGGGACCACTGAGTTTTAATTTTTTATTTTCAATTAATTTATCATCTTTCATGACTTAAAACTCATAATTTTTTATTTGATATATTTATTCCAGTTTTTACAGTGGGAATCCTGCTACAGTATGTATTCTAAAGTACAATAAATTAAAACCATTGATTATATTCTTATAATCAAATCATTACTAATGTGATCCAGGTTGTAATGTGGCATTTTTTTTAAATTATAACTGTATTCTGTTAATAACAATAACTCTGAAAATGAACTATTTTTGTGATTTGATAAACTTGTCTAATGATGTTATTTTAATTTGGGCTTCCAATGCAAGTATTTTCCATAACCCCTAAAATGTCCTTATCCTATGGTATTTCAGACATGTGTGTGTGTTTGTTTATATGTGTATATATATATATACACAAACACATGCAAGCATATATATTTCAAATGTATATTATATTAGATTGATATAACAATTATATATTGTGTATGCATATAAATAAAAAATGTATTGATATTAAAATATTGCTTGTTAATATTACTTAAAGTTTACAACATGCAATTTTTATGTGTGAATACACATAACAAAACCACACGCTTACAGCTTGTTGGCGGTATCAATTTAGTGCTATGCTGTAGAATAGTAACTATGTATTTCTAAGCTTTTGAGACTGAAGATATATGTAGTTATAAGTTTCCTTTAGTTTATCAAAGGATTATGGCTAAATTTATTAAAATTGTTTTATGAAGTTATAATGTTATGAAATTGTTAGTTTCCTGTATTCTAAGAATAATACAAAATCTTTAATTTATTTTTTAAAAAATCCATGAGGTTCCTGTAAAATAATTTAGCATGATCCTCTGATAAAAAATAAAATAAAACAACTATATTTGGATTATTATAACAATTATGTTATGTAAGATATAAACAACATTCATTTTTTTAGAAGCACTATTAACAATAATGACAAAAACAGGAACTTTAATCATTTTAATTAAATGTTAATTATTATTATTACATATAATATATTATATACACTAATATATTATATATATTATACCACAGTTCAGTCAGTATACATGTAAATAATAGATTAAATGTGTATAAAATACATGTGCTGTTTAAGCTCTAAAATAAAATAAGTTTAATTAAAGTTGATTTCTTTATTCCTTTTCCTATAATAAATTATGCTTGTCTGGGTTAACTGAGTCAAGAACATATCTTACTTATTATATTATTAATAATATAATAAGTATATTATACTACTTACTTACTATACTTATACTACTTACTACTTACTTATTATATTATATTATTATTAATTATTTATATCTTACTTTGTTTTATTTTAAAGTTCCACTATATTTTTTTACCCTATTTTCTTTCTCACTTTTAAATACACTCATTAAAAAATAAAATCTCTGCACATCTGCTGGTTTGCCCAAAATATGAGTTCCGAATTTCTTATTTTAAGTCATTAGGTAAAAACACATTATTTGTAAAGCTTAATATATATTTTAAAAGCTTTTGAATGTTAAAAAATTTTGAATAAGCTAATCAAGAGACAAAAAAAGTTTTCAAACACCTAGACAAACTGTTTTTTTTCCAGAGTTTACATCTACAGCCTGATTCTTTGTTTACTTTGCAATATTATCTTAGTAGCAAGCATGTTTTGCTTAGTTAGTACTATATTAGCCTTCAATTTGGAAATACCATGGTCCACTTGGGAAGTCAGTGTTGATTGTATAACGGAAGAAAATCATTTTGTGACACCACGCGTGCCGTTCTCAAAGAAATGACCACCACCCATCAAAAGTACCCCCACCCCAGTTGCAGGCCTCTATCAGGATTATATTATTTCAGTACAAATACGCTTCAAACAGTATGAAATACTATTAAAATACAAGGCAAAGACATGTATGAACACATTCCCAGGAAGAAGCCCTATATAAGCAAGAAGAACAGGGGAAAAACTGCCTGCAGTTTGCTAAAGAGTATTTAAGTAAGCCTGATGTATTTTGGGAGACTGTTATTTTCATTGACAAGGGCAAATTTAATGTCTTATGTTCAGATGAACGAAATAAAGTGTGGTGTAAGCCAGGGGAACACTTGAAATTAAATAATACACCACTCACAGTTAACCATGGGGACTGAGGGGTGCTTGTTTGGGGCTGCATGAGCTATAGAGGAGTTGGCAATTTACACATAATCGACGGAATCATGGACCAACATATCTACATTGTTCTAAAACAGAATTTAAAGGAAAGCGCTATTAAATTGGGTTAAAAGGACTTTCCATTTTCAACAAGATGACCCCAAACACAGGGCTCAGAAAACTCAAGAATGGCTCCTATTTAATGCACCTTGACAGCTCTGGACACGACCTCAATCGCTTGATTTAAACTCTATTGAGCACTTGCTGTAAAGCAGCTAAACAAAAGAAGATAGAAAACAAAAACCATCTAAAAGAAGAGATTTTACAGGAGTGGGCTAATACATCCCTGAACGTGACAAAAAAACTAGTTCTATCAATGAAAAAACATTTAGAGCAGCGATAATAAAAAGTAGGGGGGGTGTCAGTAAAGAAAAAAATGAAAAATAATGAGTTCAGTGACTTATATTGCTTGAAACGTATGACTCTATATGTAAATTGTTGTTTAATTATGTATTTTATATTATTATATATTATATGGCTTTTGTTATTGAAAGTCATAGTTGCAAGACATTGTGTTGTTACTCAATTTAGCCTACATTTTTTTAATTTAAAAGGTTTGCTTTTATTTCACTGAAGGTGTTTGGAGACGTTTTTACTGAGTGTATATATGAAAATTTTTAGTTCAAGAATAATGACAAGTTGCAATGAACTGTACTAAATGCAATAATTTATATAAATTCTCCTAGTTTTGTTTATATTAAGTTACAAAATACAAAATAGTGAATAAGCCTAGAATGCACAGACTACTTTAATATTGAACATTCGTTGTAGATGCAAAGAATAGAAGAAGGGTTAAAGAAGGTTAAATTAATTTTATGGTAAGTAAAAGTTACTTTCCAAACCAGGGTATTTTATTTATTTCTTTTTAAGAAGGTTTACAACAGTAGAGGTCATAACACCCGGAATTTTGGTTAAACCAATTTTTAAGTAGCTGGAACCCTTTAGCAGGCATATAAACAATATTCATTGTTAAAATATAAATAAATATATAAATTATATTAGAACTACTTAGAGCCAGAGGGCTTGAGTTAAGAAAATGGTGTTTAAATTACACTCCTCTCCCCGAAAACTTAGTCGGTTCATGCAATAAACCATTTTCAGCTCATGAAACATCAAAGAGGAAACAAGCAGTGCAAAAGATAACCCTAGATCTGAATTGGTTCCCTTAGAAGATTCTCTTTGCTTCCAAATAAATTTAAGACACAAGGTACCTGACATAAAATGCTACGTTTGTCAGGAATAGCAAAGATATTTGATTCTGCAGGATTAATTGGGGTAGTAGTAATTGCAAAACAATTTATGCAAAGGTTATGGTTGTTTGAATTGAGTTGGAATGAAATCATACTTCAGATTTTTGCGGTTATTCTCAAGAAGCATACTGTGCTGCTTTTTGTCCTCACAACAGGCAAGCCTATTATGAAGGAATTTATTTACTAAACTAACATGTGTCACATAAAGTATAATGTGTATAATGTACAAACAGAATAGAGTTATTTAAATTAGGAATCAAAACATACCCAAATTTGGAGTAAATGGTGAAAATATTAGTATGTTAAAACTAAAATTATCTTAGTAACAAAAATAATGTGAATATTTACAAAATTATTAATAATCAAAATTAGAAAATGAAGAACCGATCGACGTACATTACCAGTCACCAACTGCGAAATACATTACAAAGATTCTATAAGTGGCTCTGAATCATTGGCTTTGAAAAAAGCTATAATTAAAGAATACACATCCCTGATTCGAAACAAGACATGTACTATATGTGGCAGACCCAAAGATCCACAAGTGATCGACTGTCAAATGGTATACTAAGAAATAAAAGTTCGCCGGATGGAAAAACTAATGTGAAAAATGCTAGATTAGTCGCGAAAGGGTACGATCATCGCCCCGGCATAGATTTTGACGAGACCTTCGCACCAGTCATCCGTTTAAGTACTGTCAGAACGTTGGCAGTATTGACGACCTATGGTCAGACACATCTGTGGTAGATTGTTGGAGGCTACTGCAAAGTCTGATGCAACAATTTTGGCGGGGGTTGAGAGATTACTTGAACAGTGCAGAACCAATCCAAATGGTGCCTCATTTGTTGAAAGAAGCATTGGTGTTGGTGAAGTTGACAACCATCCACCCTTAAAATGGCATTTTGCAAGGATTGTGGAACTTCAGCCTGGTATAGATGGAAGACTTCGAGTAATAAAGGATGTACTTGGTAAAATAAACAGTGTTCATTTCAAACAAGAGGAAATCCTAATTTTCATATACTATGGACTTTACAGTGATGAGTCGCTGTGTCAACAGTCCAACCATTGAAGCCACTGACAATCAGTAAGATTAAAGGTAAACAAGCCATCTATTGGTCATGCTATTAATTTCATGGTTTTTGTTATAATTATAAAAGTAAGTAGTAAACACCTTTCAAATATTAAATAATATTTATTGTAATATATTGATATACTTAAATTTAAATATGAAACAAATTTAACAAAATAAATTAATATAAAAGTGTACAATTTTTTATAAGCAAATTTTATCTCATTACCATGAGATGAGAGTTTTTAACATTGTCAAATTTGTTAGAAGTGCTCATGTTGGTGGTATTCCACAGTAGACAAATTTGACCATAGGAAAATTACCTATTTCTCTTAAAATCGATGCTGGGATGAACTGCTTCAAAAAGTACAATGATGCTACAACAAACGTGAGTATAAAACCGAACAATTTTAGAAGGCAAGTAATCCCACAGTTCCTGAAATGAACCAGGCTTTGGTAAATTAATTATGCAGCATACAATGAAAAGGAGTAAGTGTAATACTCTAGGTTTCATTATTAATTTATGGTAACCATTAAAAAAATATACTAAGTTCAAAAAAAATTATTGATAATTTATACTTTTTATTAAATACTGTCATTAAATCAGTCTGGGTGGAAGTTGATGTACCATCCGAACTTCTTCCAATCTTATGACTTCTACAACAAAAATTCATAAATAACTGTTAATAATGCTAAGTTTAGGAATGTTTTCATTACCTGTTTGTTTTGATTTGGCATTTTCCTTCATCGTCCTGTTAAATAAATTGGAAACAAAAATTTTTAATAAAATATAACACTAAGTTTTATTAAGTATTTACCAATTTTAAATGCAAACAGTTACATATTAAAGTTTTTGTAAAGTTAATGGTACATACAAATTTTTTAATCTGTGAATAGTAACCATTTAAAAAATATACTTACATAAGATACTTCCAACAATTCTTGCTTCAAATTTACTCCATACATACCCCCCTGAAATATTCTTTATTAAACAAACTTTTTCTTTTTTTAATACATTTAATTATGATAATAGACTCCATGCTACCATTTGTAAATCATGCACATGTTTCATGTTATTAATAACTGAGCTAAGCTCTTTAACTTTTTCCTTTAGTGTTTTGATTTCCACGTTAGACTTATCTTCTACAAACAAGGCTTGTTCTAACAATTCGTGTTCTTCCTGGGATCGCAAAAACAGTGTTTCTAAATTATCAAGTCGGGCCACTAAATTTTCATTTATTTTTGTCTGGGCATTTAGTTGTTTGGTTTTGTTTGCCATAGCAAGAGATAATTCCTCATTCTGAAAAAGGACATCAAATCTTTCATAATTAAAAATGACAGAAAGCTGTTAAGGATTTAAAAATTAAAAAGTTAACAAGCCTGTTTGACCAGTTCCTTCGATTCTTCGTACAGAAGTTGACGTTCATATTTAAACTGCCTTTTTTCTTCATTGAATTTTTCCTTTAGATTTTTCAGTGCTTCATTTAGTTGAAAATTTTGTTGATAATGTTCTTGAACTTCTTCTAGAGAACTTAAGAATAAAAACATATTCAAATTGCATCTAATGAATAATAACAAACAATGTTTTTTTAAATTTAATTATTACTTACTGTTTCAATCTCTCAGATAATTCACAATTTTTCTTTTCAGAAATTTTACACTGCCTTTCAAGTTGCTGAATTTGTGATTCATATTCAGTGACATATGATTCACTTCTTGTTAAACAATCCCCAAGCCTGAAGCCCATTGAAGAGTAAATTAAAATTTGAAACATGGTAAAGTATGAAAGATTGTAGTCTGATCAGCTTTGATAATCCAGGTTACCTATTCATGCTGGTTTGTCTTTGTTTTGGCATTTCACCATATTCATTACTGTTACAAGTTTTTAAAATGCGAAGAGAAGAAAGGAATGTAGACAAAGAAACCAGTGAAGAGTGCAAACATGGCAAAATATGTTGGACAGGCATGTCATTTAGCCATTGAGAATAGGCAGTCCAGGAAGATCAGGGACTGTGGTAAAATATTAATTTAAATTAAATTAGGGGAAATTAAGAAAAAATCACATTGGGTTGTAAAATAAGGCTGTAGGGTTTTTAATGGTAAATTTAATGGACTTAAGTGAATTAAAAAGTTTACCTCATTAAGCCTGGAAAAGTAAAATCTGAAGGGGCAATGTCAAACCAATTTGGTACGTAGGGTCCCAGTCAAGTTCCAACTATTTTTGGCACGTCTGCAAAAGACATGGGGGACCAGTGTTATCTGGGTGGAAAATAATACCCCTTTAATTCTCTTTTTAATTTTTGGTCAATTGCTGACTTTAATCACTCCAATTGTGAGCCATATAAAGTACAATTAATGATTTGATTTGGGCAGAGGAAGCTCATAAGCCTTCAAATCTCACCAAATGGACAAAACCACCTTGGGATGTGATCCGATTTTCCCCAGGATTTTCCTCTCTGAGTATTGCTGTCAAGGACCAATTTTTCATCCCCAGTTATCGAAAAAAAAAAAAAAAAGTAAATTTATGAAATTAATAAAAAAATTGTGTGTGAAGGTGAAGCATGAGAGAAAGGGAAATGGTATGGAGGTCAGAGGTGAGGCATCATCTGGGGTTCGTAAATTAAAAATTATTGAGAGGATTGTGGACCAATATGAGACATGACATTTTTAGAAAAAAATTAAGCCCAGTGCCACAGAAATTTGGACTTCTTGTGAATTTTGTTTCCCAACAAGATAATAATATATCTGAAACATAGTGCTAAGAAAACGAGTAGTTATTGTACAAACGCTACCTGCCAACTGAAAACACCGCCACAATCACTCGGATCTTAATCCTACTCTCTGGGAAGAAATGAAGAGAAGTCGTGGCATATAAAATAAACATCACCTGACTGAAGCTGTCAAAGAAGAATGAGAAAATATTGGTTCTGACTTAACCAAAAAATTAGTATTTTTGCTGAAAAATCGACTTCATGAAGCTTAAATGTAAGGGTGTCCCTTCACATATTAATTAATTTTGTTGCAAGTTTTGTATTGTATACAACTTTTTTGTTACAGAAATGATGAATGATGGGGTGAGGGCGGTGTTCAATCCTTTTTAAAAAGGATTTTTTGTTACATGTTTTCATTAATTATAAGTGTTATGTTATTACTTTGGTTTTAAGAACAATTAGAAAAAAGCTTTTGCATGCAAATTAGATAAAAATTTATTGTTTAACATTATATAAAAATTATTTTCCGAACACTTTTTTTTAATCATTAATTTAAACATCACATTCAATATGTACTGAAACTGTATGCAAACTTTTCTTACTAACTGTTAGTAAAAGAAAAAAAGAAAATATTACAACTTTAATTGACATGTAGCAAATATTTTGAGAGACAACAATAATATCTACAAATAAATGATAATGAAATTCCAAAATCTATCTGTCCTAAATATACTTCGAGAAATAGAAAGGTCAGAAGGATCACAAATGGTATAATGTTTGTTAACATGCAATCTTCTCAATAGCAACTGTCAATTGTCAATTTACAACAAACTACAACACACAAAATGTATTAATTTTTTAAATTCACTATATCAATTGGATAACACAAACACACTTGTGATGAAGGGCTCGAGCGAGCATGAGCTGTGGGTGCTCTGAGCTCCTCTACTTTAGGCCCATCAAGCCTTTGGATTGGGTGAGTCAGGTTGCTCTGCCTGACAGGTAAGCACCCACCACTTTACAATAACTCTGTAGAGGGACGTTTAGGAAAAGCACTATAATTCAGGTACAATCTTCAAGTCCCTTTATAATTTAATTATGATTTAAATAAGGCTACATATCATTCCATCCCTGACTATGCATGAACCCCCTAATTCTTACTTATAAACTAATACACAAATCAATTCAATGAAACTCTATCGCGCTTGTAACTAACAATTCTTGATCCCTGTTTATAATCTAAATAAACATACTAACTTAGTTCTTTATTGTCCCTATTCCTACTCATAATTTACACAACTTAATTGTTAAACTATTTCGATCCCTACTTATAAATTAAATAAATACACCAAAGCTTTCTAATAAATCTCTATCCCTATCTCCTGGTTGACTCCTACTGCCTGCGACAGCCCGATCATGGCAACTCTACTCCGATGGATTACTCTGACTGCCTCCTCTCTACACCAGCTTCTTGACTGTTTCCTAGTTCTTTTGGGATTGTATTTAAGCCAATCAGTTGGGTTGGAGGTGGGGAACCCGTCAAGCTTAACAAATACTGTTAGGCTTCTTTGTGACCCGATTGCCCGTTTTTCTTCCCCAGTTTGTAGAGCTTTTCCAGGTGAATCCAGGCATTAGATAATCCTAGGGGTTGAGCAATAAGGCCACTTGTCAGCACAACAGTAAATATTATCATGGCGATTGCCCAGGAATGACTCATATTTCTCAGTCAACACCCAGGTGTTATTATTTTGCCAGCTTTGTCTAGCTGTGTCTGGTGTTTTCGTGAAAGACTAGGTCGGCTCCAAGGATTCGAGGGCACTTCCGATGGCCCACTCTTACACAATACACTTTTCCAACAATTAGCCAAAATATTCTTACTTCCAATCGTAATGTTTACAATGTATTTTAACTCCTAATAAAATCTGTTTAAGATTCCTTTTTGGATTATTAAATTCAAATTCAATATTAAATTCAACACGATTGTTATGTCGAGCTAATTATAAAAGTTTTCAGTACTCTATGAATATAATAATTAAAATTTCTTACACTCTCCACAAGTTAGATTTATTTTCCAAAGATGACAAAGAATTGTAAGGAATGCTTGACACATTTTGTTTTTCTGTTAACAGAACGAAATTAATACGAAATTGAAATATGCCTTTTATTGCATCATATATTTTAAATAACTATTGATGTTATTAATAATACTAACTGTTATTATTATTATTTAATAAATAACATACCATCATTTCCTGTGATACTGGTGACTAGTTGATGTGTAACCGTATGAGCCTGAAACAGAGAAAAGCATCAAAATCCAATTTTAACATTTATTTATAAAGTCAATTTCGCCGTGAAAAATGGATATTTCAGATTTGATGTAGGCGAATTCTGGAAGTTGTGAGTTCAGATGTAGCAGGTCCGTTTAACCCTTAACTTATGATAACTACAAATATTATGCAACTTTTATAGATCATTATTCACATTCTACATATGTTTACCTACTAAAAAGAAAATAAGAAGTATATGATAAATTTAGGGAATATCATGCAGAAGTCTCCGCACGTTTTCATTTTAAAAAAAATCATATTTTCGTTGTGATAAGGGAGGAGAATATGTCTCAAACTCATTTATTCAGTACTGTAAGGAACATGGCATGGTATCACATATGACCAGATGCATTACAATTCACTCAGATTTAAATAAGGAATTATCGGGAGAAGCCGTACGAACGTCACTATATACAATTAACAGACTTATTATAAAAGCAAATGGGAAGATACCAGGTGAAGTTTGGTTCAATGGGCCAGTCAACCTAGAAAAAATGAGAGTATTTGGAAGTCGGGCTTTTGCACATATACCCAAGGAGGATCAAGACAGAAAATTATTAGAAAGGTGTAAACAGCTTATAGTTATTGATTATGGGATCCTGATGAGCGCAAAGTAATTACTGCTTGTTTTGTAAAATTTGATGAATCACAAAATCGACCTATCATTAATACTGAGGAAGTTAAAGTAATAGTTTCTGCAAAAGAGGACCTTTACCCTATTATTATTTGGACATATATATATTTTTGGAATGGATACCAGGGACTGGAGGAGTTACCTCCTGAGCACTGCAGCTGAGCTGTACAGCTTATTGTACTTTATCCCTGGCTCCATTTTTTTTTTTTTGGGGGGGGGGCTCATAACACAAATGTGAACTTGAGACCCCGTTGTGCCGGTGTTCTTCCATCAAAGAAACTCATTTTTGAAGGGGGTTGGGACCAAATTCAGGGTCGCTGAGATCCAATCCCACCCCTTCCATTGATGAGTGCCGTGTCAATTTCTTTCAATTGCGGCCACCGGTCCCCTTAGGCTTCAGAAAAGTCCAGAGGCGATGGTGGGGATCGAACCCACGACCGCGGGCTCTACTAGCCGAGAGTCTAGCGCCTTAACCACTCGGCTACCGCGGCCCCCCTTTACTTAAAAATAAAACAAACATTTTTTTGTCTTCTTCTTTTCTTTTTGTTTCCATTGCAATATAAAATGAATGGGGAGGAAAGTTGAAACTACCTGCGAGCTGGTACGGACTGATCAACCCAAAAAGTAAAGTTTTTCAAATCTTATTTTTCCGATCCATACTTCGACACCTATGAAAATGAAGTACTGTTTAATATTGAGGTTAAATATAACAAAAGTGAACAATTTTGGAGAGTTTTACTGTAATTTTGATCAGTACTGGCAAGCTTTCTTTCTTGTACTCCAGGATACCCACTTCCCCAAAATTAACAAGTTTAGTCACTTGTATTACTATGTATATTGACTCAGAAGAGGACTCATTAATGATGTTAAAAAACAAAATTCCATTCATACATATTGTTATATTGTATACATTCAGTATAAGTTCAACAACTGCAGTCCAAGTGGTAGAATTGTGTAGTAAACAGCAAAAAGATTTAATCATTATTCAAAAAACTATTTAACTAGTTTTATTTATTCCCCCCTTTTTTATTATGTACAAACACCCAGTTTCCTTCAGAAATAGGAAATAGAGAATAGGGGGCCCTAAGGGTCACTGCCAGGTTTGAACACACTTCTTATATCAGACAGCATCTCATTTTGCTCCCTATGTGGAGCCATGCTGGACATATACATGGACTTCAGCCCAAAATGAAATGTGTGCGTCATTAATCGGGTGAGGATGACCCTTCTTCTTCTTCCACAGATTCTGTGGGGTCAACCTACCAATCATGCTCCTGACAAGCAAGACCTTCTCGATTGACCCAGTCCACTGCCACTGTTCCCTTACCATATTCTTTATTGTATGTTTAGCATCTGTGGATCAGATCAGAAAAGTGAAGTCTGGAGTGTGAGCCGCAACTCGCTGCCATGCTCGAGCACAATTCTCATATCGGGTGGCATCCCCTCACTCCCTATATGGAGCCAAAGAATGACACTGCAGGTGCTATAATACACTTGCATACACTTCTGCATTGTGAAATGTATGTACAAATTTAAAAAACAAAACAACATAAATAAAATAAAATAAAATGCAAAAATAAACATCTAATTACATTAATATTATAATTATGTTTTACTTTAAATTAAGTATTAAATTGCCATGTAAAAAAGATGACCAAGGTGGCTGAGTGATTAAGGTGTCCGAATCATATTTGCCACACCGTTCTCAGTTCAAATCCCGGCATAGCCTGTCAGGAACCGTGATGTCACCTGAACCTATCATTCTTGTAATTGAGTAGTGTTTGATTTAGAATAAAGAGTTGATTACAAAAGTCATTTTCTTGATCTTCCTTTGTAATAAATTATTAGCAATTAACTTACACCCATGACTTTTTAATTGAACTTAATTTGCAACAAGTACAGTAAAGTAGTTTGTCCCCTCATCTGCGACACCCAAAGGTTGGTTGGATGTTAAGCCCTTCTGTATGACAACTTTATTACTTAATTTATAGAATTTAAGAACAATTTTTTAATAATGACAATGATTGCTTGAAATATATTTATAAATTACTAACCATGCCATTTGATGAGTATATGAATTCTGATAATTGCTTGCAAAAATCTTCCTTTGACATTTTTTCATTTTTTCCCAACGGATCAATGGAATCCATAATCAACTTTTTTACCTCCCTTAAAAATGAATGGATTATAAATAATTAAATAAATATTTTATCTGATAAAAAATGTAATTGAACATTACCTGAACTCTGAAGTGTCATTCTTAAATGGAATTAACCGTTCAATTAATATGTCAGGACTTGCCAGATTATTTTCATCCTTTACATCGTAAAAAGATTCCTCAATTTCTAAATAAATTTCATCTAATTAATTCAAACATTTCATACACATTTGCACATGCACACAGACTCGCAATCTGTATGCGCTTAATCTTCTATACTTGTTGATTCACAAAGTCACATTATCACAGACATGATGATTATATTCACCCAGAGAATAATTTAATTTTTAAATTAATTATCAATAAATTGAAATGTTATTGTCTTTATACCTGACTAACATATGCATGGTAATTAATCTAAGTACCAAGTTCATGAATTCGAAATTTTAAAAATGTGTGGTGATTAGTGACCGTTAATCGATAATTATTCAGAAATCGAGAGATGCGGTATGGTGTGATGTAGGTTTCAGAAAAACATTTTCTTTATCGTGCCAACGTTTCGATCTTTATTGAGATCATCTTCAGGGCCTGGGATTTACAAACACTGTTTACATTTAACAAGTACATTTAGGATGTGGAAAAGTGAATTTATACAATGCAAAATATATATATTTTTTATATATTCAATCAAAGTATTTCTACTCACTCAAAGTGTTTGTCTTCTGTGTAATTATGCCATTCTTGCGTGTCGTGTTGAGAGTGCCTGGGAAGATATATACACAGAAGACAAATACTTTGAGCCCTGAAGATGATCTCAATAAAGATCGAAACGTTGGCACGATAAAGAAAATGTTTTTCTGAAACCTAATCACACGAGACCCCATCTCACGATTTCTGAATAATTTAAAAAAATATTAATATTAATAGTTTACTTTTAATTGTATTATAAAGTGAAATAGTATACCTGAAATCAAACTAGTTTCCAAATTATCCATATTACAGGTGATGAGCTTTCAGAGTTCTGATGAACTAGCCTGATGATTTTCGTAAACAATTACTTATTTAGGATTAAAATGATAATGTAAGACCTAATCCTCCAGAAATATATTTAATACCGATCTGACAATTTGATAGGATACTGAAAATTTAAAACTGTTACACTTCAGGGAAAAGTAAATACATGCAATTCTTCCCAAAAGGTTGTGTATTATTTACTTGATGACTATTTCCTATTATGTATTGAGTCTCAGCTATTAATTCTTGTATCAATCAATCATATTATTTATTGCAATCAGTTTACACAATTGCAATTTAAACTCAAAATAATTATTATTAAATAAAAAATAATAATTAAAAAATGATCTGATTACTTATTAAATATTGTTAATATTATTTCCTTGTTCTTTCTTCCTTTTGTCTGGAATTTGTACAAGCGAGTTTATGTTCAAATTGAGGGACAATGGATACTTGTTGTTTCGCTAACGATGCTCTTTTACTACACACATTTATGAATATAAATACATTTTCACTAAACAGTGAAAAGATGTAACCCCAAACTTAGTATATATACAACATTAAGGTTACCTGCAATAAATAAATAAAATATCTACATACAGACTTACCCCAGTTTCCTCCAGAAATCGAAATAGGAGACCCAAAGACTCACTGCCATTCTTGAGGACACTTCTCATATCGGATGGCATTAGACAAAGAGTATATTTTTAAAACTTGTTACAGAACAGGAACCAAAATATATATTCAACAATCTTAGAAAATCTAACGTAGTTGATTTTTTTAGGCATGTGGGTGCCTAAAATTAGTTATTAATTTGTTTTCTTGAATTCTCTGAAGAACTGATGGTGATGATGATGATGGATATTAAGAAGCAAGGTCATCACTGCAGCCTTTGGACTTATTGTACCTCCCTAAATCTAGTTCAGTGCATCGACTTAATCCTTCTTCTCAGAAGTGGTCATTGACTGTTGTTGCTACAATTTCTCTCCCTGGTTTTTCTTAGGTTATGTAGGTCCATTGAGCCACATTTGTAGATGATATGGGTGGCTTATGTAGATGTTTTATCAGATCAGATCATTGACTGGTTAAAGTCCAGTACTATCACTCCTCTGAGTCTGACCCTCTCCAATTGTGCTGTGGGTTTGCCAGTCTTGGTGAGGGTTGTTTTAGCATAAGTTTAATGTGTTTAGTGCTCCAAAGTTTACCCACTTCTCCTTTTGTTTTATTTGGTTCCGATCTGTGAGGGTGGATTCTGTATTTGTTTTTGTTATCCCAAGTATAGGTTCGGGGCCTATGTATGATCTTGCAGTGGCCTCCTCTTTGTTATTCAACATCCCTTTGTGTCCTGGCAACCAAGAATCCAAGAAATCAGGTTGTTGTGTTTCCCTAGATTTTTGGAGATTTTGGATGCATTCACTGACTAATTCTGTTGTGATGTTTTTACATTCTAATGTTTTAATATTTGCTTGGTTATGCGAACATAAAAGGATTTTTTGCCAGGGTAACCTCTTTTAAGATTTTCTAGGTCACAAGCATTGATGGCTTATATTTCTGCTTGAAAGACCAAAGGGTACTTTCCTAATAAGTTTGATTGCTCATATTTTGGGCTTGTACAGAAAACGCCTGATCCGGTTCCTTTGTTTGTTCTGGAGCCATCTGTATACACATTCATTGTATCTGATGCTCTCCTGAGTTAATAATGCTATAATAATAGTCTCTATTAACAAATACAATATTTTACATTTCTTTCTTTATTCCATATGCTAGATAGACATAGCCATTGAGGCTGTTTGAGGGGTTGTCTTACAATAAAAAGCAAAACAATCATTTTCACAGGAATAAAGGAAAATAAAAATAATGATGAACTGCAAATAGAATAAAATTAAAATCAACTGCCAAAAAAGTAAATTTTCTACATATGTAGACAAATCTAAGTACACAAAACATTAATCTAAAATTACATTGAAGACATTTTAATAAAATAGCCATTAACAAATACTTATTTAGGTATATTAGAAGTTAAATTCAATTACTAAGTTTTATCTGAACTGCCAAGCATTCATACAGCATTCAACTACACAACCTAAGTTCCTTCCATGTAATATTCAATAAACTCCATAAATTTCAATATATGTTTATTAAAATAAAGTAACTGATATTAAGTTAGGATAGGGCACAAAGCAATAAAATGACAAACGTCTTCATCCTCCCTGCTCTCCTGAAATTTTCCTCCTCTTTATAGGATGTTGTAAAGAATATTTCCAGGATCATTTAGTCAGTCCCCATTTCTAAGAAAGGTGTCTGATCTTATTAATCATTGTTGTGTGTCTGAATTGTTTAGTTCTGATCCAATTTGATTGTTTTATATATTTCCAGTGGAGGTAGGTTTAGCAGAGTTTCTAGTGCACTTTTAGGAGTTGTTCTCATTGCCCCTGTGATACATAGGGTTGCTAATCTTTGTATGCTGCCTAGTGTTTGGGGAGCTAGTTTTTGTTGAGCTTTGGCCATCAGGTTAGTGATCCATAGGTTATTTTGAGTCTTATTACTGCCGTGTATAGCAGGTGGGCCATTTTCAGTTTTAATCCCCAAGATTTGCCTCGGGTTCTTTTTATTGTCATTAACAATATTTTACCTTTTGTTACGGTATGCTGCAGGTAAGGGTTCCAGGTTAATATTTTATCAGATTATTCCTAGGTATTTAACTTCACTTTTTAGCTGCAGCTTATAGAAACAAAGGCCTTGTATTTATATGTTTATTTTCTTGGTGAAAGCAATTAAAGTAGTTTGCTTTAAGTCCCCATTATAAACACCATTGTTCTAATGTTTATTGCTCTTTGGGTGAGCACTTCTAAAGTTGAATCAAATTTTCCTCTGACTAGTATGACAATGCCATCTGCATAGCCTTGGGTATAGATTCCGCTTTCATTTAGTTTGCATATAACGTCATCCACTCCCACATTCCACAACAGAGGCAAGATCCCTTTTGCCACCACTGCTTTTACCTTTTTGTGGAATGTGGAGGCCTGCACATTTATCCTTTTTAGCATTGCTTCTGTCCATGTGCAGCAGGTTTTGTCAGTTCTTTACTGTTTAAGTGATGTAACCATTGATTCAAAAGGATTATCAAATGCTCCTTCAATGTCCAAGAAGGTTCCTAATGCTGTTTCTTGGTTATTCAGTGAATCCTCTATTTGTATCGTGATTTGGTGTAGTGCTGATTCATAGGATTTCCATCCTGGTGGGCATGTTGCTATTTATGTAGGGGTTTTTCTTTTAGAGAGCTGCCCTTTATATGTTTTTCAACTGGCTTTTTGAGTGTTTTAAGTAGAAAGGAGTTAGACTGATCGGTCTATATGATTTTGCATCTTTGTAGTTTTCCATGTTACCTTAGGAATAAAAATTACTTTTATAGTTCCCCATATGCTTGGGATGTATCACATTGCCATGCACCTTCTGTATATTTTTACAAGTAGAGGGATTAGTGTTATTTTTCCTGGGTATATCCTGTCTGTTCCTGGAGATTTGAATGGGCTTGAATTTGAAGTTGTCAATGGCCCATTCAATTTTTTCATAGGTAATTCTGTTTCGGTTATTTGCCACTCTTCCCTTCTAGTGTTGTGACCTTTGACGGGTTAAGTATTGTTTCTTATGTTTTAGAATGTCAGATTGGTAATAATTTTTTGATTCCGCAAAGTGTATACTTATTAGCATTTGTAATGTTTCCTTTCCGGTTGTATGTGTTTTCGAACTGGTTTTTTAGAGTTACAATGGGGTTTATAGGGTCTTTGGCAAGGGTTTTGTGGATTCTCTTTGCTTCAGTGATGTTACAACTTCTTTGCCTTCTTCTTGTTGTTAGTTTCAACTTTTTGTTTTGCTCTTTTGATCTCCCTACTGTTTTATTTTAGGATTTTACTGCATTCTTTAGTATTCCCTGTTTGTCTTGCTCTCCTGAAGAACTGAAACTATGCATGGTTATCCCAATCTATAAAGAAAAAAGTGATAAACACAGTGCTTATAGTTATCGCCATGTAACACTAACCCCAATCATGTTCTAAGATAATTAGGCTTTTAAAACATGACTCACTGACTTTTTGGTATCAAGTTTGGCTCTTGGGGTTATAGGAAAAACATTAGGATAATGGAAGTGTTAATATAATTTGTAAAATTTGCACTTAGCTTTGGAAAATGATAAAACTGTCCAGATAATCACAAATGACTTAAGTAAGGCATTACATGAAGTGAAATTCTTTTAGGTAAGCTGATTGCTTATGATATGTGGGGTTTTGCTCACAATTTTTATAAAAAATACCTATTGAACAGATTTCAGTGTATTAAATAGAAGAATGGAATAACAAAATCATCCTTAGTTCATCATTGTGTACCCCAAGGACCACTGTGTGGTCACTACCACCGCACTGTAGCTTTTACCTGGCAAACTGTATCCGATTTGGCATGCACTTGGGGTGATTCGAGAAAATAGTGGCTCTGCCTACCTAGTCTGCACCGACTCCCTCAGCATGGTCAATGCGGTCCGTGACAGGTTTTTCATCGACCCTCTCGTAATGGTTTTGTTGGAGAGATACCACGAAATGGCATGTACACAAAATGGTGGTTATTGTCTGGGTACTTTGACACATAGGTCTGGAGGGGAACGAAAGGGCGGACGAGGCGGCTAAGGTCAGGATATCCCAATCTCCTTACTTAGCCACCGTGATCCGGTATTCTGATGCTAAGAATGCAATAAGAAACATTATTAAAAGAAAGTGGCAGCGTCAATGGGCTGGATCGACAGAGAAGCTGAGGGGCATCAAGAGCACTGTTGATGGGTGGCCCTTGGAGGATCTGACTCATAGAAGAAGGGTCATCCTCACCCAATTAAAATATGCCATGTGAGGTTGATGCATGGACACATGTGTCCCAGCATGCAGAGAAAGGTTGTTCGATGTGTTTCACCAAATTGAAGCGTGCAATTCCTTGGTTCCATACAAAGAGCATGCAGGAATGCCAACAGATTTGTGAATTGTGCTTGTGCGTATCAGCAATTATTTACGTCCCCTGTTCTGATTCTTGGAGGAAACCGGATTGTTCTATTGTATATAGTAATAATAGTTGTGTATACCTAGTTTGTGTTGAGAGTGAATGTATTTATTAGCATGAATGTGTGATTTGAGAGGATCGATGGTGGAATATCGAGTACCCCATCGAGCCTCAATTAGGTTAGTTGTATGGTATGTCTAAAGGTTGTGTTGAGAGTAAATATATTTATTAGCATGAATGTGTGATGTGAGAAGGTCGATGTTGGAATATCGAGGACCCTATCAATCCTCAATCAGGCTAGTTGTATAATATGTGTAAAGGGTGATGGAGGAATATCGAGTACTCCATCACCCTAATCAAATGAATGGTATGTAAATAGGAGTGAATGTATTTAAGAATGAATGTGAATCTGAATGGGTTCGAACCTGCATGCGTTGAGTGCTGAATTGACTTAGCTGTTAACAGTTTCAATTTAAGGTTTGCGAGGTTTTATATTATTTCATTTTTATTCAAAAACCAGTAATGACTGAGTAACATATACACAATATGTTGATTTAAAATGTAATATTGTAAGGTAATGAGAAAACAGACGATAGTAAAAAGTATTCCTTTGTCAAGAAACTTCTTCTAGATAACAAGTAGTGACTGAAGATTTCCATTTAATTTATGGAAGATAAATTTAACAGTTTGTCCACATATGCCTTGATGTGTCTTTTGCTGACAGGGAGTCAATTCTAATTCAGAGTTCTCAGGATGGGAAAGCATAGAGCAGGCTTTGGTAGTAGGTTGAATGGTTGGTGTAAACCTATTAGAAGGAGCAACAGAACAGTTCGCTGACAATGGGAATGTTGAAGTTGCTGAGAAGGTGAGAGACGTAGTAAGGCGCTTTTACGTTTTGTTCTAGGAGTTTTGTTTGCCAATATTGGATGTGTGTTATGCTGGATGGCTTGGCAGAACCTCAAAGTTCCACTCGTATGTGGAAGGTGGTCACAGTAATATCTTGTGTAAGTTTAGTTAAGTTTAAACAGATTTCATTCTTAAAAGTCATCTGCTAACACATTCACTGCTACACACAGAGGCTGCTACATATCTAAGATGTCATTTGTCTTTTTCTGTGCTCATAATTTTTTTATTTTTTATACTTCTATGTACATATTGTGACTATTTCCCCAATTTTTTTTTCAATTTAATTAAAAACCAACATGCGACACATTGTCAACATCCACCTAACCTAAATGTCTTTACCTTCTTTACGTGATGCTGATGTCGACGCATAGTTGGCAATAAGTTTTTTAATCATCAAACATGATTGCATAGCTAAAATGCATTTTATAATTTATTACTTTATTTTTCGCTATATTTTCTTTTTACTAGGGCAAAAATATACCTGAAATTGGGGTCGTGCCTTTCTGTTTGAACGGCGGTACATTTGCTTTCAACAGACGCAACACCTATCATCAATTAAGCCACCAGGCGAGAATCGCTTTTGGGCAAATGCCAAACGAATCACCGATTTTTGTTTATTGTCCCATTGTTGTCTAAATGTTTTTTTTCTGGAAAATTTATTTATGTAAAACATTTTTTTATTGTTATATGCTTATGGTGGTAATAAGTAAATAAAAAAACAAGTGCTTCTATTTGGGTAATATTAAGCATAAAAATATCTTGTAAAACTTTTCAAAAAAGAATAAAAATGCCTTATTTTAAAGAGTAAAGAGTATTTGAAATGTTAAAACAATAAGAGGCTCATTTACATTGATTCAAGCTTAAAAATATGTAAAACCTTTTAAGCATAAAAAATGATTTTTATTTATTTTTTCAACTTTTTAAACTAATTATTAGGAATATTTACATGCCTATGATTATGAATGCTATCTACATTAAACAAAAAAGTGACTTATTGATTAGTTGGAGGGAAATCTGGCTGAAAAATATCTATATGTTTTTGAAAACGAAGGTGGAGGTGAAAACACTTAACTTGAACCTTTCTCCATATTGGTGGCAAATAAATGAAGGGATTCTAATAGGTTAGAATGGTGTGGGGCCATTTGAAATGAAAAAGTCAACTACCTGTCGACTACTGCCAGGGGTGATTTTGTCAACACGTGTTCCATGGCCAAAGAGTAAGTGTTTTGTTGTCTATTACATCTTGTGTAGGATTACATATCAGTCTGCTGTCTAGGTATAGTGCTAAGTATCTTCATTGTGTAGAGTAAGTAGCTTCTTGTTTTGGATATACAGTTTAGGGCAAGACTGTTTTTTCAATGTAATTTTAAACTGTTATTGTACCAATGCTACAATAATTTCATGGGCAACAGTGTAGGATTTTCTACCATTAATCATCTATTTTGTAAAGACAATGAAAATAGAAATAAAAGATGGAGTCCATTTTGAACTTCAACAAGTGCAGTTCTTATCGAGCAGTTTCATTCTTTTCCCCCCTCTATTTCCGTTATACAAGAATACAACAACTATGTACAGTTTTCTTCGTTCAGTCTTGTTCACACTCTTTGTTAAACACAAGATGTTCTTGGATGTAGGAGATCACTTGAATAGGAATGTGGTTATTAGAAAAAATTGTGGTGATGGAACCTAGAGCCAAATCAGCAGTATAAATGGGATTTAAAACGGTCCCTTGCGGTATGCTGACTTATATTGGTCTAATATCTGAATACTCGCTTAAGAAAAACAAATAGAGCTACAAAGTAAACTAAAATAAATCTTTAATATTATTATACAAATTTAAATAAATATTAATAAACTAACAAACTATTTTAAAAATCACCAGTCTAAACATTGTTTTTTTGTATTAAAAAGAGGACTATGTTCTGAGTAAAACTGGTTAAACCACCGACGATATTTGGCCACAGTTTTGTCCTCCTTCAGGAGTAAAGGGTTCTCGATGAATTTTTTGTGGTTCCATATCATAATATCTCTTTCAACCTTCAAGAATATGCATTTAAACTTATGGGACAAAAATATATGAATGTTTTTAGAATTTTACCTACCATTATACTCTCAGCCACTAGAGTTAATGTAGCATACAAAGCGAGATAAATGGGGCAATAGAATCTATGAACCACTTTCTGTATCATCGGCTCAACAGGAGTTACAGCTTGTAAAATGACCATTGGTCCAATAGTAGTGTGCATACGCATAATCACATAACCCGGGCCAATCTACAAAATAATCATTAACATATAAAGCATTATAAAATTTGTATTGATTTCAGGTTGATTTACCTGTTCTATATCCACAGTCAATGATGCTAATTTAATCTTTCCAAAAAGACTGATGAAATGTGAAAGTTTACCAAAACCAATATGCTTCATACTAGGTTCACCGCCAGGTTCCCATTCTGCGCTCCAGTTGTGGCGAAAGAATTTACACCAAGTGGCTTCTGTTTGATGGATGTCACTGCCTGTCAGCATTGAAGCTCCATGGACAGCATTAAAATGCCATAAGTCACTACCATTTTCAGGAATATCCTTAAAAGGAAAAAATAGCTTTGATACATCTGTTTATAACTCGTATAAAATAGGAAAAATAATCATTTGGATATTTTTCCAGTAATAATATGTAGTAAAAATGTATTTCATTCTACATTCATTATTGCATGAATACATAATGATAAAATTAAAAGAAGACATTGTTGTCATGTAGATTAATAGAGAATGGTGTACAATTGCACTGAAAGCAATAAAGCTTTTGTTTTAATTGACCTGAAATAAGGAGACAGAACTAAATAAAGATATATCTACAAAATCACAAATTATTTAAGTATACAATTACACAAAACCAAGAACACAACAGAGAAAAAAGAAAAACAACACATTTATAACTGTCAAACTTGAATGATCAAATAAATAAATGTTCAAACATAAACACTTGTCTTAGCAGTTTTACACACTAAATTAAATTTTTCCCTCTACAAAGACAACGTACAGTGGGTCAAAAGGTATTGGCAACCACATTTTTTTTAAATCCCAAAAATATAATGGTTAATTGTCTGATACTAAATTTATTTAAAAACTAGTATTTTTTGGTGGCAATAAATTGAGCGAATTATAAAAATTATAATATAGATAAAAATAATAAATGACAGTAGGAATTGCAAGAGTCAAAAAAGTATTGGGACATTAGAAACCTTTTTAAAACTAAATTTTATTTACACTTTAATATTTTGTTAGCATGCATCAATTATGGCCTGAAATGTTTGCAACATCAAAGATATAAGGTTGTGGGTTATTTCAGGTCTAATTTGATCCCATTCTGGTAATACATCAGTTTGTAGCTGATGTTTTGAAGAAAATTCATTTTTCTTACCTTTAAGTTTAACAAGTACCACAAATGCTTTATGGGATTTATATCCGGTGATTGCAATTGAGTTTTGATTTGTTTCCAAACATTATAAAATAACCATTCCTTCATTTTATTGGTAGTATGCGTCAGATCATTAACTTGCTGAAAGATAAATTTGTCCCCCCCCCCCTGATCACTATCTTTTCAACACTGCTGTCCAACTTATGATGCAAATGACAACATACTTGTCTGCGTTCATAATACCTTTGATCCAATTTAGATTTCCAACACCATTTCATGACATGCAGCCTCAGGTTCCCACCGTGTTTCACCGTTAGCCTGACATTATTCTTTTCAAAGCAGTATTTGGATTTCTGTAGTACTTGCTTTCATCTGAAAACATGTTCCCTAATATTCTAATAATTAATTTATATAGGAATTTTTGCGAACTTAAGAGTTTTTTTGGGATTGACTTCACTGATAAATGGTTTCTTTCTTTGAACTCTGACATAATAATTAAAACTGTGAATTATATCCCTTACTGTCAGGATGCTAAAAGTTGTGTAGAAGTAAGATGCAACTTCTTTAGATAAGCTAGAGGGTGTTTTTGCCATTGTTTTGTGGATTCTCCTTATTTCTCTTTAAGAAAACTTTTGTGGCCACCCAGAACGTCATTTGTTTAGGACTGAACCCATCTCATTGTTCTTTTTTATTGTGTTTCTGTTTATTCTGTGTTCATATCTAGTTGATTTGCAATTTCAGGATGACTTTATCTACTAAAACGCAATTAACTAACAACACGAATGCGTAATGACACACAATGCTCTTGTATTTTAGCCATTATTACTACTAAACTGGTCAAAAAATAATTTAGAATAATGATGTTCATTCTTGGTTGTGTTTATTTCGGATTGAAATTTAGTAAGAAACAATAAATATTTATATTTGTGAGATTTAAGGAAAATGTGGGGTGTACTAATGTTTTTGACTCACTGTAAGTAAAAAACTTAACTGGCTTGTGCCTGGTGTTGAGTAAAAGAACATCCTCAATAACAAAGAAATACCTGGATATGGCAATTGACCAAGAACTGGTTTCTTCCTCTGTAAATGAACTTCCTATTTTCGATACTATCTACTGAGTTTGGGTACCATGTTGGGGGCTCATCTTCAGAATGGTACCAAACAAAAATCATATCGTTAATCTCATGAACATTCCAGCATTTCACTTCAGCAAAATTTGGCACTGAAAAGTCCAACTGAATTTGTTTAATTTCTACTATATTTTATTGATTTATAAGATTGAAATATTTACCTTTGCTAGAGTACGGCACTGATATGCATTTTCCAGTTATGCCGCTGAACCTCCACTGATGAAAAGGACATTCGATGCAGTCCCCGTGTACTTTTCCACCAATGCCCATATTGGCGCCTAGATGGGGGCAATAGGCGTCAAGTACATGACATTGCCTATCAGCAGAACGAAACAAAACAAAGTTTTCTCCTAAGAAATACAAACATTTTAATGCATTCAGCATGCAAAAAAGTTAAGAGCATTATTTTTCATCAACTTAGGATGTAAGAAGAAGTTGTACATTGAATCCAAGATTAATATATAAAATCTTAAAAGTTGTTCTCAAAGATAATTAATAATTAATAATAATGTACATATGTAATATATTGTAATGTATGTAATAATTAATAATAATGATTATTTGGAGATCGTGAGGTGCGGTCTGGTGTGACGTAGGTTTAAAAAAAACCATTTTCTTTATTATGCCAATGTTTCTTGAGATCAACTTCAGGGGGTTTATTTTCTGTGTAGATGTGTCATTATTGTGTTGTGTTGAGAGTGTCCTTTGCACTTTGAGCTCTGAAGATGATCTCAATAAAGATCGAAACGTTGGCACGATAAAGAAAATGTTTTTCTAAACCTTCGTACACCAGACCGCATCTCATGATCTCCAAATAATCATTAATTAATGGTCACTAAAAAACCACACACCAATAAGTTTTTTTGGGGGGGGGGGGTAGATGCATTCTGGCATTGTGCCATCATCATTTGACTAAGTGTGTGTCAATCATGTCCTTTTCTACTATTTGACCTAGATGGTGAAATGCTGAAACATATCTGGGGTAAAACCAGAGGAAGACAGTCCTGGATAACTGACTAACAGTCCAGCTACGGTTTCTCCACCTAACAGACCAATTTTGAAGACAATGTAACTGATCGTTGAATCCAAATTCATTAAACATTTCTTATATGCTTTTAGGAGATTAGTCAATTAGCTAGATTATCTGTTACTTGTTAATGTTGGTTGTGTTTGTTGATCTAAGAGTGAGTAGATGAACACATGATGAACTTATCACTTTACTGGGTCTGCCTATTCTCACTGGTTTACACGTCCACTTATACTTGTTTTGGATGTATCTTTCAACTTACTAAACTGAGTTTCTTACTGAAGATAGCACAAAGCTAAAAATCTTATGACTTGTAAATCCGCAAGAGTAGACAGGCCGAGTAAAGCGATCCAGCTTCAATCAGTTCAATAAATATACACATGCTTATGTTTAAATTTTATAGGTTTGTTTTGTAAATGCGAAGTGCAGAAATATATTCTATTTGAGACTTTTCCATATAGATATTCTATATGAATAAAAGTTTCGATTTTTGAATTTTTAAGCAGAAGAAGAGAAATGTCTACTTACCCAATGCTGAAATATGAAGTACTTGATTTACAGCTATGTCGGATGACTCGGCAATCATGAACCACCCATTTGGAAAAACAGGGGGCAGTTTTCCTAAATTTCTGCCGTTCTTTGCCAATTTAGTGCCATCTTGCTTTGAGTAAACACCTTTATTTAAATACCAGTAGCCCACAGATTCCAAGTCCTATGGAAAAAATGTCTTTAAAACGTTTTTTTTTTCTTCTTTTTTAATTTTGCTTATATAAGTAATTCTTATGTCAGTAAAATCGGAACAGTCCTTAATTACACTATCTCTTTTTCTCTTGCTCTTTGTTCATGATGAATTAATTTTGTTTTTAAATGATAATTCTTCAATATTTGACTACTTTTTACGGAGAGAAATCCAGCCCGGAGGACTTACTTTTCAAACCAACTAGCGTAACAAGTCTAAATTTTAACATTTAGACAGGAAAAAATCAGTAGAAATTTATGATCTGAGATTAAAAATTATAAAAATATAAAAATACACAATAAACACAATTTTAAAAAAATTACACAAGACATACAATTAAGAATCTTGATTGGAGTTTTCTTGCTGAAGTTGAAATATTATTAGTCATCTGAGACAGTTTTTTCCTTCTTAAGACTCTATACTTGCACATTTTTGTCCAAATTGGACTTTGTAAACATAATTACACTATTTTAATAAATCATATTTAAACAGAATCAAGAAACCTAGGATTAAAATAGATTACACAATTCTATGGATATTAACACACAATACCACCCACTCTAAAAGATGAAGCCATAACCTCTCCAAAGGAACTAAGTAGGTACCAAGGTAACTGATCAAAGGATCAAATGGAGAAGACATGGGCCACATAATATATAAAGGCCAAGGCACTACTAAACATTGGCCAGAGAGTATGCAGCAAAACCTGGATATTGTGCATTGGTTATATGCCAAAACCGTCAGTCCCATGGCCTCATATGGGCAACTAGTGGCCAAAAATACTGCAAAATGATTCACAAAATAAATTGCAAAGTCTACAAAGACTAGCATCTCTTAACTAACAGTGGCAAAGCATACTTGCCCATAAGTAGATAGAAGCCGCAATCGATCTCACACTTTTACCATTCTTGTACAAAATCTTGAAGTGATAATAATAATGTTTTATTTGATTAAACATTTTATATTGCAGATATAGCACAAGTAAACAAATATCTATATATTCTTGGGACAAACAAAAAACTATTGAAAACTATAAACTAACGAATATTGCACACACATGTGTGTGTGTGAAAAACAGATAAATAAACACTCATACACTGAAATAACTATTTAGAAATTAAATTTTTTAATTAAGATACTTCTTCAAAATAACCAAATTGTTTCCAATAACTAAATTAAAAAATTCTCTTTCAGTGAGCATATATTAGTCTAATAATTAGGTTTTTACATTCAAACTTCAAATCTAATTTGCATTAAATTTTTAATAAATTTTATGATCATGATGCGATCTATTTTATGGAACTGAGAGTGTTTTGCTTAGAATAGAAATCCTTCTTTTTCTTTTGTGATAATGGTACCTAATATATGGTTGGTCATCTAATTGCACATTGTAAGTATCAGCCAGCTGTAACCAGCATTGATACAAGGATATTTTGGATTTTATAATTTCTGTAGTTACTAAATAGGTTAATAAACTGTCTCTACAGTGATTTGACAAAATCTTTAGTACACGTTTAGACGGAAGGTGAGCACAGAAGTTCTCCAACCATTAGATAAAGAGTTTCACTCTCCTCATAGTGCCCATTTCCCCATATGTGGCACTTATAATTAATAACCCGTAACACCCTATCAAAAATTAATATTTTGCAGGCATACTTATTTGATAATTGTAGATAAAATTATCCCAGATCGAACCCATGCTCCTGAGATACCAAAAGATAAAACTAGATCTAAGGAGAAGCAATCACAAAATTCTAGAAAGAATTAAAATAAATGAGATGGATGAATACCATACCTGGCGAGATGTGAGGAAAACTTAGCCTTGACAGACCTTCCTAATGATCATATATAACAGATTTTTTGCTCAAAGACACCCTTGAGTTCAGGAGCCATAAGACTATAACATGGTATGATGATGGATCAAAAATGAAACTGGGAGCAGGTGTTTGGGTAAAGAGGCTAAATTACATCCTAGCAAAACCACATGAAATGGTTCCAACTATATTCCAAGCATAGGTCCATGTAACTTTGTGCACATGAGTTGATAAAGAAGAAAATGAAGGGTACAAGGATTTACTTCCGACAGTCAGGTATCTATAAAAGCACAAAATATTAATGCTTTTAGCTGCGTCTAATGTCCCTAGAAGAACACATCAAACTTACTATGTGGATTCAGGACATAAAGGTATAGAAGGAAACCAACTAGCCAAATTGTCCCGAATGCCCACGGACCCATGCGAGGGTCAGGTCAATGGTGTCATTGACTTATTCCAGGGTGTCCATACACTTTTGCCTTTAGTACAGCCTTACTGTCAGAGCAAATCTTCATGAAATGTGTTCCAATCTTTTTTATTTCTCTGGCGCAGTGTTCAATTGCTGCATAGCATCAAATGCTATGATTTCAGACTGAAAAATTCTAGCGTATTTAGCTATGTTTAAGGTCAGTTTGGTTTCTGGATTCATCCCGAGGACTCCAGCTCCCATGCATTTATCCGTTTTTGAGCCATCATTATACCAGTAGGAATTGGCCTTCAGAGGTGTTCCTTCGGTCCACTCTTCCCTTTCTCGTACAAGTACCTCGTACTTGTTGGTGAAGTTATATTGAGGTCCATAAATCTCTCAAAAAGAAGAAGAAGGAAATGGAAGGAAATCAGCTCTCTCTGAGCAGGCAAGATTTGGTTAGAATTAAAGGCCTGTACGCAGGCCGCTGCCATCTTGCCTACCATCTAAAAAGAAATTGTCCCCCTTATTTCACACAACATGATAAAAATTATTTAAAAAAATTAAAATAACACAAAACGATTAGAAACTTTGATCGGATTTTTTGTGGGTAAAAGTTTAAATATATGTAGCTGGTCATCTGACCCGGTTTCTTTTCCTTTTAAAATTACATACCTCCTAATGTATATTAACATTGGCTTAATATACACAATAATAACTAATAATAATGGAAATTGTTTTTACTTTTACGTAATTTATTGGCCGGACCAAGTACCGGTAAACTAGACAAATTGAAATAAAGCCTAGCATCAGTTTCCATAAATTATTCACTTCCAGTAGATCTATCTGCAATACGGTGTCCCAAAAATAATAAATAGTACTCCACATGTTGTATCATCTGAAAAAATAAAAGAAAATTTATTTATTTCATTCCTAGACGTCTTTAACTTGTAATGTAAAAATTGAATCTTTAAAATTGAATTTTTACATCGTTATTTAATTTAGTGGTTGATTAGGGTATTTCTGAGGAAGCTAATTTGGTTAGAAACGAAACGGAAAACGGACTGCGACTCAATTTAGGGTCAACGCAATTTGCAAGGACAAAGACTAGTGGGACGGTTTCAACGTACGTGGAGGCAATGAAAAATATAGTTGAATCAACGTCTAGACCACTCGGGAAAGCGTTTAGATAGAAACATTTTGTATGCAAATCTGACTGTTACTCCATTGAAAAGACGCCTAAACATTTCCTATTTCCAGGGGGATTTCAAACTCTTAAAATTCCAATGATGCTCCCGATTCGAACCATCAAACTTCAATGACAAATTGATGTTTCAAGCGTGAGCGTGTTATTTTATTAGCAGCTAATTACAAATCGGCAGTGCGACCAAGAAGACCTCATTTCTCTCCTCTTCTTCCTCTTTTAAGTTCAAAACTTAACACATCGATGAATCGTTATTGTCAATTGGTTTATAAAAATCCTGCAATCTGAGTGAGATCAGATTATTAAATATGATAACGGATTATGATTTGTAGCTTCATTCAAATTCAATTCATATACAATGATCTAACCAAAAGATGGAAAAAAAAGAAAAAAATGCGATTACTGCATTGATAACAATAAAACAAGTTGACGAGTTTGATAAGAGATACATCTATGTCAAACTTGAGCTGAATCTCTATGTTCGACAGTGCAAACTTCTAGGAAAAGGCTTGCATCATCACCCCAGGTTTTTTAAAACTAGAGAGCAAGAGCACTGTGCAGCTCTAGCAAAAATTAAAGGGTTAAAGTGTTAACTGTGATAAGATGAAGTCACGCTTATACTTTTCGATTCCAACAATAGTAAATGAGCTTCAGCAGATAACATATACAATGAGTGTATTGCCATTTAATTGATTTTGCCAGGGTTAATTAAGATAATAAAGCGTATTAAAACTTAAAAAAATGTGTGGTGATTAGTGACCGTTAATCGATATTTATTTAGAAATCGTGAGATGCGGTCTGGTGTGGTTTCACCTCAAAGAAGCCGACGCCTTGTACAAAAATGCCTTTTCTATACCGACATCCTTCCCCAACCCTTCAAAATCCAACGTATAAAAACACATAATAGCAAAATCTCACTGGCACTCTCGACACGACACGCAAGAATGGCACAATTACACAGAAGACAAACACTTTGAGTGAGTAGAAATACTTTGATTGAATATAAAAAATATATTTTGCATTGTATAAATTCACTTTTCCACATCCAAAATGTAATTGTTATATGTAAACAATGTTTGTAAATCCCAGGCCCTGAAGATGATCTCAATAAAGATCGAAACGTTGGCACGATAAAGAAAATGCTTTTCTGAAACCTACATCACACCAGACCGCATCTCACGATTTCTAAATAAAAAACTTAAAAAAATGCTAAGATGGAATTTGCTGGCTCGTTAATACTTTCCAATCATGTTAAATCTATAAGTTCAGTATATTTTGATCAATTGTCTAAAGATTAGTCGAGTTTTCCGAAGATCCTCTCTTATTTTTTATATTCTATATCTTTATCCTTTATTTCGCAGATGGCTCAATTACTCCTACACCGATCCCACACTTGCTTCGGAAGAGAAATATTTTATGTATAACAGATTGGTAGAAAATGGAAAATGAAGAAACGAAAGTAAGTGCGTATATGCCACATGTTGTATACTCCGAAGCACTACCTTTCCTAACCCAAAATCTGCGTTACCTTGAGCTCCACCTCACGTCATAGAATCAGCATAATCGACTGAAACGACAAACCATAAACAGCTGCTGTCTACTCTAAACACTTATAGGATGATAATCCAAGCTATCGACGAAAAACAAACTAACAATATACAAAACGGTACTACTATCTATTTGGACGAACACTATAGAACTGTGCAGGAATCGCTATATCATATAACATCCAACGACTCCAAACATTTCAATCAAAAGCAAGTACATCCATTGTAAATGTCCGGTATTACATTATTAATAAGTTCGAAAGTAAACTCTCTTATCATCCCAATAGTCTTGCCCAAGCCCTGTCCAACAGATCCCATCCCTACAAACAAATAAGGCGAAATCCGGCCCGAAGCACTACTCGTCGTAACAACTAACATTATCAGACTAAATTATAAAGCATACATGGGGAAGCTACGGATGTTAGCTCACCGATTTCAATGAAGCTTTTTTGGTGACACTAGGTCGAAAAAAAACATTAGATATTTTTGATATAATATTCAGTGTGCTCTTGCGAATTAGGAGCCGAGAAAATAATTAATTGTTTTTTTAAATATGTTTTTTGCTCTCTGTCTTAGAAAGTGGAATACGTGTCCGAAGCGAGAAAATCAAAATTTTGATGTACACGGACGATGTAGGGATATTTACAGACAGCAGACTACAGAGAAACACGATCTTCTGGAAGAATACTGTGAAAAATGAAAAACTTTACAGCCAATCTAAACAAGTCTAAAATAATCATCTTCAAAAAAATAAGTAAAATCCGTTTTTTAGAAAAATGATTTTATAAAGAGAAAGATAGAGACAGTAACTGAATATAATAAATCTGGGTGTTATATTAACTCCTCGTTTATCATTGTTCACTTCAATGCAAATGGTTTCATCGCTAACATAATTTTAAACAAAACCTGGTCACACCTGATTTTACAAAATATAATCCGCCTTAAAACGAAGTTTACCATTTTTATCGCGGTATGTAAGGCTATATTGTTTTATGGGCGTCAGGCTTTTTTGAGACATCAGAAAAAGTGCAATGATATTTTATTAGAAAGCTTCTTGCATTGCCAACTCCTGTATCCTTCCATTGCCAATATTCACTGTATCTGGAAACTACTGTAGAACCACTTTTCATTTCTAAGTTAAGACTCCATTTTGAATATGTAATCAAAAAGGAAAACCTTCTAAGATACAGCAGTTGAGGTAGTTAACAGAAAAATTGCATGGTTTGCACTGGCACACGCTTTTCCGGAAACACGATCTTGACGTATTCCTGACTTTAGATAACATATCCTCTTGGAGAACTCATTATTTGTTCTGTTAAATAAAATCAATGCCCACCACTAGGAGAATTGGTTAGAAAATGTCCACTTTAGTGAACACGTTAAAATTTAGAAAGGACTTAGACACGTCACGGTATTTCTAACGTAAAGAAATGTAGTTATAAAGATGTCACCCTGGCAGAGCTCCGTTGGCTTTATAAAATTCGCTGCGAGGTTTTACATTTCAAGACAGCATTATAGATCGGGGGAAACTCAGAAACGTGTAATCTTTGCAATCCGCGTTGAGGACTTATTTCACTTGGTGCTCGGATGTTCAATAGTCAGTGAGATACGCTTTTCATATTTTGATATTGTGTTTGAGAGAGAAAAATTCTTTCAAATGTTAAATGGACTAAATACTCATACGTACGATTTCATGTGTTAATTTTCACCTTAATTTGAGATTAACACTAATGTATGTGTTTCCGCTTTTACAGTTTCCCCTGTATTTTTAGTTAATATTTGAGCAAGTCCATTTGATTTTATATATCTTTATTTTATTTATTAGTTATTCAGATATCGATTAACGGTCACTAATCTCTACACATTTTATTCATTATTATTTTTTACATTATTTTAAAAAAATCAGTTATCATTGTAAAAACGAGTAATTTATTTTGGCAACAACCTCCGGCATGCTATAATGCTTTTGTTAATTATTTGTTTGTAAATTATTTATCAATAAAAGTACGTCTTGTCTGTCGTAGTATGTCTATCTACCTACCTATCTACCTAAATATGGTTTTCTGCTTTCGTGGTGCATGTACTTTAAGGCTGTTTTATCTCAGTCGATTTGATATTTTACCTAGGAAAATAAATTAATATGAAGGGTGGAATTGGATGCGAATAGACATACAAAAAGACACAAAAACAAAACGAAGCTCTACTAAAGTATGCAAAATGATCTATAGAATAAATTCGGAATCGTTTTAAACACCCTTTGAAGCCCCTTTGCGTTTGTATGCAACGTTGTTTAAAATATTTTTCAAGCAAGGAACAAAGTTGATATTCGTTTTCTCAAAATAAAAAAATCAATTACAATTTTTTGAGAAAATCAAAACATCCTTGTTTTCGAAAATCACATTAATAGTAATTATTTTAAAACGACTTGGCCAATCGATAAGTGTTAGAACCTTGGGTTTGAACTTCATAAACTACACTTAAGCCCTCCTTACAAATGTTACACACAAATACAAATAAAAAAATAAAAAATTCTTCAAAAGCTTTAAACGCCCTCAAATGTCCGTCTTCTACCAGATGGATGTATCCTAACTATGGTTAGGATCCTCATTTCTATTTTTTCGCTCAATTTTGCCTCTGTTGGAAAAACTTAACTATTTATTTTCAACCATGTAACTGTGTCCATAATTTAAAAATGTGTTCTCGTGGACCTTCTCGTCGTGCTCTTGTTGAAGAAAACTTTGAACTGGGCATCTCGGCGAAACGGTGTGTTTGTCTGGATACCTGGACAGATAAGTCTGGAGGATAAATTATCGCTCTAACGTATCAAGAGCATGGTCGTTATAGGCCCAAAAAATTTCTCAAAATGTTCACCTATGAACGCCTTCGATTTTTCACAAAAATGATATAAGTAGTAATAACTTTGAAACGTCTTCCGAAGTTCACAACGGCTTAAAACAAACCGCGGGCCTCCGTAAATACACTAGGACTAAAGGTATAAAGTAGAACTTTGGATCAGTATTTGTCAACTTTATTATTTAGTTGTATTAAAATAATAAACTAGAATTTAAACAAAATCCAGAGTTGTAATGAATTATTAAGTGGAGCGATTGAAAAAAACTTGTTCCCAGCGAAGAAAGAAAAAAGTTTATTGCTTTTTTACAATAAATACGTTTTTTGGACCGTACTGATAGTGTCTTTTTGTTTTTCTAAATTTTCATACATATGGTAGTATTTAATAATAATAGAGATTATTTACCCTAGATAAAAAGAAAAAAAACAAATAATATACAAAAACCTTATTAAAAAAAGATAAGTAAATTATTTTAAATATTTTGTTCTCGTCTCCTTGGGCCCATTCACAAAAACCTGGACACGTTTCTAATATTTTTGGACCTAGTATCACCAAAAATGTTTAATTAAAGTTTATTAATCCTACGTCCGTAGCTTTTCCTTGGTAGGCAGAAAAAATCATTGCAATATTGATTGGTAACCCGGGACCTTTTTCCTTCTTAAAACTACATAATTACAAATTTTTTTTCACCTTAAGTTGGTAAAACATAAATATTACTATCTTAATAAGTCATATTTATACGGAACACTAGTTGAAAATTGTCTAAGTTTCTAACAACGCAAGCGAATTATCTTCATAAATAAATAAAATATCACAAATACATTCTCCAAATCCCTGGTTATAAAAGAACATTATAAATTAAATTAAAAGTCAAACAAAAATTAAAATGAGAAAGTCAAAAATTGAATCAGAAGATACTAACTTGCAAAAATATTGCTTGATGCTTGTTAAAATAAAAATTATATTTTCATTAAAGAACATATTGTGCTATGATGTAATATTTACAATAGAATTCTATTTGCGGTTTTTAATAATACTAATTTTTTAAACAACTCTAAAAACATACACGAATAAAAAAATTGTTCAAAATTTTGTCTATTGGTATCTTATCTTCTGCGCCTTGAATCTGTTATCGCAATTCATCATTTATTAAAAAAAAATTAAAATTGTGTATGATTTACAAGCTAAATTAGGTAAATATTTGTTTATCGCAAAAATAATAATTAAGATTTACTATAAAAGACCATTAGATTCTCTTTTGAAGAAGAACAAACATCAAATAAATTAATTGTTACTTGCTAGAAACAGGTATCCAGTGTGATGAATGCAGCGGCGACTGATACCCCATCATTTTGCTCGCCCCATTTATAAGAGGTTCGGCCAGATCTCGGGTGGGGGTTGAACTGGACATTATACGAAAAGATCCAAGAACCCATTATTCGCGCCATTTACAAATGAAATATCTCCATCTGAATAATAGGAGTCACCCTAGATTTACGTCGGGGCGAACGTGGAGGCAGGTGACCGTTCCCTTTCCATCGGCATTTATTTTTCCAACTGCGTCCATTATTTTTCAGCCAGAGACATATTCAAGCTTACATCCCATTGGACTTAAACAATTGGACGGTGGTCGATATCACGTAATTAGCGAGTAAAATTTAAATTTAATTTAAGTACAACAGTCTTAGTCAGTGACGAAACGTACTAATTCGTACATAGAAAAATCTGAATAATTTTAGTTCTCCATTCAAACTATTTTTGTTTTTCTTTATTTCACATGGATTTAGACTTAAACAATGAATATATACGAAGGAAATAGTGGTAAAAGATTGGAAAAGTGGAATTTATTTTTCAAAAGAACCTACCTGCAATTCAACAATTTAAAAAATTAACTTTTGTTCATCTTTAGTTTGGTATGAAGTCATAACTTCGAAAACAACTGGATTAATAAAAAAATACAGTTTTCTTACTTGTCATCAGCATTAGTTAGATTTCAGGGAAAAAGGAAACTTTTTTAAAGTTCATTCCCATACAAAAGCTAAATAATTTACATTTTGCCTACTTAAGGTGGAGGGCAAAAACCTCCTTTTTTAAAATATTTTATATTGGCTTCAAAAATATAACTTGTATTAAGTTAATCAGTTTTACTATTAGCTTTGGTTTATGTTTTTCATGGATATATTTTCTTTGCGATATTTTTTCTGTAATGTAATTTACGCAGGTTTTAGTTGTTTTGATAAAGTTAACCATGATATCCTAGTTTGTAAAATCATACTAGAAAGTGGGGGGGGGGTTGTTCCCCAAGCACTGCATCCTTCTGGCTTATTGAACTTTCCTAGTTCCTTAGTTCAGTGCGATCGACTCGATGTTTCTCTTAAGAAGTACTAGGTTGTTGGTACAATTCCTTTCCCTGGGTGTTCTTTTTATCCCAGGTTATGTCTCCATTGAGAGGTTGTTTCGCATTCGAAGATGATAGCGGGTTCCTCCTCATTCTATAATCTACAAATTGGGTCATCATTGAATATGCCCATGTTGTGTACATGTTTTCTCAGATGCCAATGCCCGGTATAACTGTAGCAATGAGTTTGTCAATCTTGGTGAGTGTTGTTTTTAGCGTAAGTATACTGTGTCTAGCGCCCCTAGAGTTTATACACTTCTCCTTTTGAAATTTTTGGATGTATTCTGTGATGGAGGATTCTGTGGTTGTTTTTGTTATTCCAAGAAAAGGTTCTGACTCTATATATCGTCTTGCAGATCCTCCTGTGGCCAGTGTATCTGCCTTTTGGTTATTCAAAATTCCCTCGTGTCCTGGTACCCAAGGTATCATCAGGATGTTGTGTTTTCAAAGGTTTTGGAGATTTTGGATGCATAGTCAGTCTCCATTTCTAAGAAGGAGTGCCTGATTTGATTAATTATTGTTGTGTACCGGAAGTGGTTAGTCCAGTGTGGTTGTTTCGGAGCCTAAATGAGCTTTTCCTCGCTTCTCCTCGTATAAATATTTCTAATGGAGGTAGGTCTATCAGTGTTTAAGCAAACTAAATGCTTATGAGGTCGTCTACTACCACTTTCCACAGCAGAGGCGAAAGTATTCCTCCTTGCGGACATCCTCTCGTAACATATTATAAATTTTAAAAGCCTACGGAATTCATGGATGTCTCAATAAATTGGATGCAACTTTAAGGATTATTTAGCAAACAGTGCGCAGTATGTGGTAATAAATAAATGTATGTCTAAATCAATATTTGCTAGGTTAGAGGTAACACAATGTGGTTATTTCCATTTATGTTCAACTTATTTATGAATGACGTTGATGTGTTTTATTTTTTGTAGGATTAAATTATTTCCTGATGACTTCAAGATATTTAAAACTATAAAATCAATTGAAGACTGTGATATTGTACAGCAAGAATTAAAAACTCAATTGTTGTTATATGAATTGTATGGCATTAAATATTATTATTATTTTATTTTTTATTTTTTATTATTATTATTTTTTTTTTACGAGGGTTCGCAACAGCAGAGGTCATATAAACCCTCAGGGTGCCGGTGTTTTTGAAAAAAAGCCCATTTGTAAGTATGTCGGGTTCGAATGCAGGGCCGCTGGATTCGAACCCGGGACCTTTACCTTACAGTGATGAGCGCCGTGTCAAAGACTAAACCTTGCGGCCACCGACGACCCATTAAATATTATTCAATGCTATGTTGTCTTTTACAGTAAGATAAATCTTATTATGTACAATGAAATAATCTGTGACAAAAAATAAATTAAAAAAAACAACTGATAGATTTAAACCGTGTAAGGAATCTAGGGGTCACCTTTGTATATGTAGATGTAATATTTGGGATGAATATTATACTGCGCCCTTTGACAGTTATTGTATCCTCCGTTCTGTATAGCATACCGGTGAGTCCTCAGGAAATGCAATTAGTAGGCCCGGTTTCAATGGTTGAATTTCATTTATCGTCACGTTGGACGATCCAAAACTATTCCTCTAGGGGGCAAGTGTCGCGGCACAGTATGTTAGTAGGTGGTCTGCTTTCTCGCAGAATTTGCACGTGACTTGTTGGATTATATTAATCTTTTTCAAAATCCAATTCAGTGCCCTGTTGAGAATCTTGTTAGGATTCGAAGTTCCTGCTTCCTTTAATGAATTCTGTTACTTCTTTCCTTCTGAAGGCTATTCTTCTGTGCTAAAAGGCTATTGGATTATTTGTGTCCGATGGGCGAATTCCACTCTTCCTCATTTTCATTTGCCTTCTGTCTAAGATACTCATTGACAGTGTGAATTTCTATGCCACAGAAGAGCTCAGGACCTATCAGCGGACCAGCCAGCCCCTTTCATTGCAAGGGCGTCCGCTTTCTCGGTGGCCTCTACTACCACTTGTCCTGGACTCAGGAGAGGGTAACTTTGTTTTGCACACTTAATTTATCTAATTTAGTTTTGCAATTCAGAAACATCTCCAAGCTAAAGATGTTTGAGCTTAGAGTTTTGATGGCGGCCTGACTATCTGAAAAGATAGCTTTAAGCCAGGAACACACTTACCCGATGCTACGCCATGAGACGCTACCCGACGCCTTGCCACGTTTTGGTGGGGTGTGCACATCTATCCGACGCAAGCACACGTCGCGTACAGTCCACAGCGTTTATCACAATAATCACTATCACAATCGCAACGCATCTTTTGTTCTTAATGCACTATTTTGAGCAAAACCTTGTAATAAATTGTTAGTTTAATTTTATGAGCACAACCATCTAATAAATTGTTTGTTAAACTTAATTGTTTTAAATAAAGTTACTCCTAACCATCATAATTAAACAATGTTTATAAAAACCTTTGCATTTTTGACCTCGTTTAATTTTGTTTACATAAAATAACATGTAATTAGTGTAACGACAAAATTACATGTACTTAGTTTGAAATAAACTACAAAAAATATGAGTGTCCTGTTCTGATGCTACCCGACATTACAAAATGGTATAATTTTACGAGCAAAACTATGAAATAAATTGATAATTAAATTTTATGAGCAAAACCGTGTAATAAATTGTTCCAATTTTAGTATATGTACCGCCGAAGCGAGTACAATAAATTGTTAGTAAAATTCATTATATCATTTTGTTTTATTTTGTTTAATTTTCTACCAAACCATTAAAATTAATTTTTTAAATAAAAACTAATTAATTTTTAATCACAGTTAATTTGATTTATATTAAAATAAGTATGTTGTAATTAATATAAATACAATAATACATGTAGGCTGAATAAAAATATGACTGTCCGGTTCTTTTTTCTTCGACTGTACTCGATGCGACCCGACGAAAATCTGGACAGTGGGGATCGCAGAGCGTCGGGTAGGTTAACGTGGCATAGCATCGGGTAGATGTGCATGGGGGTAATGCAACCTTATGGAAAATCGGAGTTTGGATTTGCGTCGGGTAAGTGTGTTTCTGGCTTTATTCTTGTTTTTGTACCCATCGTTCAGATTGAACTGAGTTGCATGGACTTCAGCCAGAAAGATACAGATAAATAAGGATATATGATCGCACATAGTCATTTGTAAATAATTATTTAAAAGTCTTATGTTTTTAGGTAACACCACAGATTTCATTAATTTAATTGTGTAATAGCTTTGTATATTTCATTAATTAGTCCAATACTTGAGTCATCATCTATATGTTCTCCTTGTTATCAAAAATACATTAACTTAAGAAAGTCTGCAAAATAGAATCTTTAAACCCAATTAGCCAATTAATTATACACAAGTTTTTCGAAATGAAAATTTTTTGTCACAGGCGGGATTCGAACCCAAGACATTCGGCACAAAACGCCGCTGATTTAACTTGCGCGATTCTTTGAATATAGAACATTCAAACTTAGGTAACAACTAGAGAGTTTTCATAGAGTTATTTAAATTATTAAATCAGTTAATTTATTGCCCAGAATTGTTAGAAAAAACAACATAAATATACTCGAGAGAAGAACGAGAAATATTTACTTTATCTATCAATGTGTTCAACTACTACTTCCGAAACACACCAATTAATAATATGTTTGGAGAAGGAAATGTTGAAAAATATTTTTATTTTCATACTTTTTTAACTAATTGTAGGTTTAAGTTTTTGTTTCGTAACAATTGGCTATTTGCCGTCAATAAAGCTGTATTTTATTTTTGTTAATAAATGACATTTTTGTCCAACCAAAATTATGCGTTTTGTTATGCAAAGTTGGCTTTTATTACCATTACCAACATAATTACCAATGATTTTGCACTATATTAGTACATATTTGATAGTATTGTGTGAACAATAGTTTTATACATATGATGTAGATAAGTTAGTTTATCTACAAGTGCGCCAAGTTAAGACTGCTTATTTCAATAAGAAGAAACAGTGGAACATGTCCTCTCTTGGTGTGAAATCCTATGCATGCTAAGATTCTTACTCCTGGAAGAGGAAAATCCAAGACATGAAGGTTGCACACGTGAACGCACTTAACAAAGGTTTGGGCTCTGGTAAATAGCCTTAAGCATACGAAGAGCTCGATATTGTAATGGTGGTCGGACAATAGCCCAATATTGGTCGTGAAACAGTAGGCCGAAGGAGCCGATTCTTTTTAACAACTTTAAATATATATAATGAAACAGGCTCGTTTCCTCCAAAACGGAACAGTGGACCCAAATCCCCATGTTAAAGAACAAAATTCTCATATCGGGTGGCATCCCTACGCGCTTTCTATGCGGAGCCAAGAAATGGACACCCTTGAAGTGGGAAACATTGAGTAAACTTTGTTTAAAAGCTGGGTCCAAAAGTAAGTGTTCGTGTGACTCTTACACACCTTGCATAACGACCATGCTCTTGATACGTTAGAGCGATAATTTATCCTCCAGACTTATGTGTCCGGGTATCCAGACAAACACACCGTTTGTCCGCCGAGATGCCCAGTTCAAGTTTTCTCCAACAAGAGCACGACGAGAAGGTCCACGAGAACACATTTTTAAATTATGGACACAGTTATATGGTTGAAAATAAATAGTTAAGTTTTTCCAACAGAGGCAAAATTGAGCAAAAAAATAGGAATAAGGATCCTAACCATAGTTAGGATACATCCATCTGGTAGAAGATGGACACGTTTGAGAGCGTTTAAAGCTTTTGAAGAAATTAAACTTTCAGGATTTACCTTTTATGATCTGTAATATAATCCCAGTAATATACACATATAATAATATTCAGGTGAATTTTAGTACAAGTAAGTTTTAGCTCATTTGAATTAACTTTCCATTCTTAAAACAAAACATCAGAATTATAAATTTTAAATTGTTTAAGGGGCAAACGGTTTTGAGTCTCCTCAGCCCATTGGGCCGAAAGGGCCTTTCAAATGATTTAGAAAACTTTTGTTTTATTTTATGACAAATGACGAAAAAATATAAAAACAAGCTATGTAAATAAATAAGCCTTATCCAAACCTAAAAGCATTCTAGGGAGAATCAGTCCCAACACTCCCCAATAGGGAATCCAAGCTAAAAACTAACACCCAGCTTCTAATCGTCAGAACACTTATCCAATTGAACTCACTTCACCAAAAAAACACATAAAAACACGAATGATGAAGGAACATCAAGCTACCACGAACACACCACTACCATGCTCTTATTGTAGCAGTATACCTCAAAACTTAGTTTTTTTCTGGAGCAGAAATTAGTGCGTATTGTAAGTTTTTTAGTCAGGTGATCTCCTATTTATTATTATTATTTATTTTAAAATAAATAGCTTCAATTTCAGTCTAACGGCAGATCTGATTAAAATTTGGTTGTGCCATTGGATTCTACGTAAAAAAATGATGTGTGGTGATTAGTGACCGTTAATCGATAATTATTCAGAAATCGTGAGATGCGGTCTGGTGTGATGTAGGTTTAGATTGTTTGTAAATCCCAGGCCCTGAAGATGATCCCAATAAAGATCGAAACGTTGGCACGATAAAGAAAATGTTTTTCTGAAACCTACATCACACCAGACCGCATCTCACGATTTCTGAATAAGTAAAATGTGTTTTTTATTATTTTTATTGAATTGCTTTTAATTATTTTAAGATTTTATACATTGTATCTATCCCTAAAGCCAGAAGCCAGAAAGGCCCCGTAATGCATTGGCATTATGCATGATTGTAGCAGTTAATTATTTCTTTGTCTGAACCAATGAACTGAAGGAAATACAATCAATCAACAAAAAAGGAAGAAAGGAATCAATTTATATAAAAATATTACCTACTTACTGTTAAATAACCTCAACAAAGACTGCTAAAGTCACAACCAGATTCCTGCATAATAGAGATTGCATACATATTATCAGTATAAGGTAATTGTAAAAGTCGGGAAAATACAATATTCCTACCTGGTGCATAGTGCATCCAATAAACGACGGCTGCAAAACTTCAATGCCATCAAAATTCATAACAATTAGAGAACATTTGACCGATAGGGAGATAGTCATTCACGGTACTTGTCGAGCAACAGACGGGTAACTCTTCACACGGGGGTATTTATACCAGGAGACAGCGAAGGCCAACCTCGGATGACTACACGAGTTTCCACAGCCGTTCTGAAGAGGTCTATGTCTGATAGAAAATTTCTATTACTACCTAGAAACATGCAAACTTTGACCTTAGTACGAATAGCTATATAAATTATTCAAATCAGATAACAGTCATAATGAATAACCATTTAACAATTGTATGCTAAATAAAATGAGTTACATAATTGAATTCATAGAAAGCTTATGTGTAATAATCGTTTATTTACTGAGTACATCTACTACTACATCTCGGAGACCATCAATTGAATAAACAGATTTCAAATCGAATGTTGAACAAATCCGTTAAATACAAAATACAATCTGTTGAATATAATATGATCGCCTAGTTTTATTGTAATAAGTGAAAATCTAACCAAAACAAAAAGTTTTATTGCCGAACTTTCAGTGATTATATATACCTATCAATACTATATTAGACATAAAAAAGGAAAATATATATTCTTGAAGTACATCTATTATTTATTTGCAACAAAAACATGATTAAAAGAAGTTGGTAGCATCGGTGGGCCGGATCGGCAGAGAATCTCCCATTACGAGCAGTTTCAACAGGTGGCCCTCAAAGGATCTGACTCGTAGAAGAGAGGTCATCTTAACCCGATTAAGAATAGGCCATTTGAGGATGACCCGTGGGCACTTACTTTTCGGCCAAAGGTATGTAGAGAAAGGTTACTCGGTGTGTCCCACCTAGAATGGTGCAACTCCTTGGCTCCTTGTAGAGAGCGTGTAGGCTGCTACCCGATATGAGAATACTGCTTGAGCACAACAGCAAGTATCTGGGGCTCCTGTTCCGATTTTTGGAAGAAACAGGGTTGTTCTATTGTACATAATCCATATATGCGTCCATATAGTGGCCATAATTGACAATATTAATTATTCCAATTAATTATTCGAAAATCGTGAGATGCGGTCTGGTGTGATGTAGGTTTCAGAAAAACATTTTCTTTATCGTACACTCTCAACACGACACGCAAGAATGGTACAATTACACAGAAGACAAACACTTTGAGCCCTGAAGATGATCTCAATAAAGATCGAAACGTTGGAACGATAAAGAAAATGTTTTTCTGAAACCTACATCACACCAGACCGCATCTCACGATTTCTGAATAATTATCGATTAACGGTCACTAATCACCACACAATTCCAATTAATTTTTTTTTATAGAAGGTTTTTGGTTGAGAAGAAAAATAGTCTCACAAGTGGGATCGAACCCATCCATAATTTTTGTTATGGGGCACAATAATTTTTTAAAACAATTAATACCGTGTATAATGTCCTCTGTAAGGTAAAATCTCTGAGCTGTTAGGTGTACTGTTAATAAGGTTGTCACTAATTTCATAAGGAATTTCATTTCATAGATGTTGCAACGTTGGTTGGCTATCGAACCAACGCATCCCACATATGTTCAATGGGTTCAGGTCTGGAGACAATGAGGGAAGGGGCAGATGAGAAATTCTCAGTTTTTTAAATAGTGATGAGCAATCCTGCCTTTATGAGGTCTGGCATTGTCATTCAGAGATCGAGAATCCCTGCCAATGAGATCCCTGGTTTGAGGTAGGTATTCCTCGATAATTTCTTGGACAACGGACTACCGTTAGGATGCCTTCAACAATATGGAGTCCAGTTCATCCTCCAATGTAAATCTCAGCCCAGACCATTACACCGCCTCCTCCAAACCGCACTGAAGGGGGAGCACTAACTGGGGCGGGGCACTGTACGCATCCCCGTTCTCGGTAGACACTTCGGCGCCTGCTATCACTATGCAGACAGAAACGGACTCATTAGAAAATATAACATCATTCTAATTGGTGTTTTCTTCTAGGGAATCGCTGCACCATATTCTGAATTGCTGGTGGCGGGCTGTTGATGCAGGTCGTCCCAAAGGGACATAGGATGTGAGGCCAACTTCCGACAAACTATTGCGAATCATTTGTGTTCATAAAGGCCTTGTCAAAACATCTTGTACTTCATTTAGTATATGGCGGGAACTGAGAAAAGGTTCCGTTTTGCAACAGTGACAATATTTCTGTCCTCCCTTGGCGTCGTAATGCACTGATATCCACTACCAGGCCTCCTATGGGCACTTCCAGTATCTCGGAATCGGGCTGAAAGCAAGGGAGACCACGCGCTGAGAATCGTCAACTGCCACAAAGATATCCACTTGCCGGTTGATGACTCATCTCGTAATAATATTGCTAACTTCTGGTTCGAGATGATGTCTTTCCATGGTTAAAGGAAGACAACTGGATGAAAATGAAAAAAAAAGACAAGAAAAGGTGTTTGTTTACAAAATGGGTTTACTAATTTTAATTAAATCCGTTATTAAAAGTAAGGATTAACATTTGTTTGTTTTTGTTTGTATTTTCTATTTTGTTTTATCCAACTATCAAGAATATATCGGTTAATTTAATGAAAATTAATAGAACAAGAATAAATTACAATTATCCCTAAATCATTTTTGGATAGATTAAGTCGAAAGCTGGGCAGATACCAATTCAATTTGCTTTTTCATCCAGACAAAACCGAGATCCAGATTATTCGTGGGTAAAAAATTGGCCGATACATGTAACATTTTAAACAGAAATTTCGTAAGAAATTAAAACAAAAAAGAACAGAATAGCGAAAAAATTGTTGACAATTTCTTTCGAAAGTGCAATCGTATCAGTTGACGTAATTAAGCAAGTTTGCAGATGTAAAAGATTTGAATTAGCCCGCTTCATCACGAAAGGGGTCGCGTGACCGTATACGATAAAATAAATAGTAGCCAGAGCCATGAAAATTTAATACAGACCCGAGGTTCCTTTTCGCCTGCCAGACGGGAGTTTTGCCATTCTCCGGTAGGCTATATAATAAAAATGTAAGTCCTGTGTTAATTTTAACAAAATATAAGTATATACGATCATTTTACCGTAGGAACTGAGAGTGATTACTTTACACGAACAGGATTACAATAAAGGTGGATATACATATTCTTCAACAATTTTTGAATATTTCATCTTATTAAAAAAATACTTAATAAACATTAAGGTAAATACCTCAATGTTTATTAAGTACTTTTTAATTGCAGTAAAATTAAATCTATAATTTCTGAATGACATAATGTGCAATTTGAGCATCAGTAACTTTAACTTCCGCCTTTCCTCGTTGTTTTTTGGTATGAAAAACGCAAAATTCTGCCATATTCAGTGACAGGTTTTGTTTTTTCCGGTTTGTCCATTACACCTATATTGAAATACCATATATCGTTCTATGTTCTAAGTTTATCCAGTTAAAGTCATTTTTATTTTTTATTTAACTTGGCTTGTTTTTGTTGCTTTGCTTTGAAAAGTGTAATCCGTTTTTGCCAGTTTCAATCAGCCCTGATTAAATTTAAGAATGAAGTTGTTGCATTTTCCGGAAAAGGAAAATTTCTAGTCAAGCACGACGAACTGCCCAATAACTTCATGCCTATTAGAAATACCTTAGCCAATATTGTTTAAAAATACATCTTGGGCTGACTAAAACTTTTTTTATAACATCACGGTATCGCTGTAATGAATCTAAAGTATAATTAGGAAACAATGTTGATATTTTCCTTTACATGATTTTTAGGTCCAATAATATTTAAAAGCTAGTTAAAACTCGTTCTGTTACAGGCAATGGCAACTTCAACAAATGGTTTTTTTACAGCAAAATCGTTACTGACAGGCCAAAAATATACACACGAGTAAGAATTATTTTTATTTACATTATTTTTAAGAAAACAAAATCTGGTTCGTTTCCAGAAAGTTTCTAGTAGAAAATCTATGAGCAACAGATATTTTGAAATCGATTATTTAATGCACAAAGCCAATCCTTAATTCCAGACTATTAACAACAGTGGCTAAGTAAAATATTTAAATTCATTCTAATTTTATGGAAACTGGGTGCGCAAATCTCAACGAAACACTTTATCTACTTCTTACTGAGATTTACTAAATTTTATACCTGGTACAGCTTCAACAACTTAAAATAAACAAATCTGAAATAAAAAGACCCGAAACTATATTAAACTATATAATAATCACTCTAATAAATCCTTTTTTTATTTATTAAAACAACAGGTATATGTAATATATTTAAAAAACTCAATCCTCATCTCATTTAACAGATACTTATCCACACTTTCAAAAGGAAGTTCAATTCGTATAAGTCGTGTATTTATTCCATTTTACCGTTTAGCTTCGATCAGTTCAAAAACCTATAATTTTAAACCTGCCGGGCGATCAATTAAACAAAAAGTACATAATTAAAAATCAATAGAACTAGTTCTTGCTACATGTCGAATAGAGTCGGTTAGTAACTTATGAACCTTCCAGTGTGAGTATTTGGTATTCATGCCGACGTCTCATGATTAATGCAATGTGTACGGGAAGACATTTGTAGATCGATGCAACTGTTTTAATATTAAAATTACACGCCTGGCATTATTCAAGGATAGTGAAATTTGTCAGTGGTTTGGATGAAGAACATTTTTTTTCATAATTTAAACAAGGAATTTAAATTACGCATGGGCATACACAGATTTATTTTTAAACATTATCTATTTGATAGGTTTGAATGATAGATCAAGGTGGTCATGTCTATCATCATGTCCATGTTTTAAGTGTCTTCTAAATCGTATTTTCAGTAAGAAATAGAGAGCACTGACAAATGGTACCAAGTGATTTTGGTTTGTCTTGTATGTTTCTCAGGACGGCAGTGCACAGTCACCATATTTAGTATATAGATAAAAAATAGAGGTGAATAAAGGAATTTGTTTTATTGATGACCTTTCGGTAAGCATATCAAAATCATTATCAGGGGCACACAACTATAATCACTACATAGTGTACGACCTACGTAGCAATGTACGTTTTGTTAAAATAATTTTAATAGGGATTATGTTACAACAGTGGTAGAGCGCTACAAATAACTCAGTTGTCTTTATTGAATTTTATTTTACAAGAGAAGAATAGTAATCCATTAATCTCTTATCACAACACTATTTATATTAGGCGTGCTGGAAGATTTTCGGAAAGGTTCGGGATAAAAGGTGTTGGGACTAGGGGCTTTGGATTATGGTCCAGGGTTCATGGAAGCGTCTGTATTCACTATTAACGTTTTTGAGTATAAATGTTTTCTAGTTCTGTATAGAATAATAGGCTAATGTAGCGGATACGAAGTAAGAGAGCTTGAGCAATGGTTAGAAGGATTTTGGACTGGAGTGTCTGGATACTTTGGAGGTCGGAATAGTTGGTTGAACCCCACAGTTCACACTAGGTAGGTTAAGGCAGATTGGTTCTAGTAATTATAGATGTGAGGTTTGTATTTTCGTATGGGTTTAGAATAGTTTTTTGAGTAGTTTACATAACCTGTTCTATTATTTTGAGCCGATTGTGGGGGTTCCAAGTAAGTCGTTGTTAATATAAAATCCCAAATATTCGTCGAGATTTATTGCTAGGAGAGGAACAGATTTGTAACAGATTCGAGGAGAGTTGAAGCGGCGAAGTGTGAATGTTATTTGCAGGGATTTGGTTTAATTGGTCAGATCCTTCAATTCTTGAGCCATAACTTGGAAGTTTCTGAAGGCCACTACTGTGTTTGATTTTGCTGAAAAAATGGCGGTGTGTATACTGTGAGGATTGATATGTATGCAGTGTATACTGAATAGAGAATGGGGCCTAGAATGCAGCCTTGCGCAACACTCGGTTTCGCATAGTTTGGGAATTTTATTTTCATTGATAATTTTTATTGGGTTTGAAAGTAAGTACTTTTAAGGACTTATTTGTATATTATAGTAAGGAAAATTAAAGCCTTTTTTAGGAAGATTTCGGAGGTATTTTTTGGTAACAAGATAAAAATCGGTGGGAAATCTTTTTTTACCAAAGAAGTACAAATTAGACTTTAAAATTTTTTAGTGAGACACTAAGTTTATATTCTTTTTTAATACCATAAAAAAAACCTGAATCCAAATTTTTGGGAATATCAAAAAACATTTTTCTCTGCTTCTCCGCCCTCGATTGCCTCAAAATTTTCTCAAAAATCACAAAAATAGATATTAATTTTAAACGATCTTACTCCACAGCAGCAAACTTTACAGGGGTTTGGAACTTTATAATATACACGTAATAGCACAAACTGGGTCTCTTAGACTCTGCGATATAAAATAAAACGTTTGTCGATTTTTTCCTTATTTTCCTTACTTATAAGGACGTAAAGTCTAAAAATTGACAAAAGAAGAGAAATTACGATTACTATCGGTTTTCCAATGGTGGACATTGGATAACATTCAGAGGAGTTACGAATTTTTAAATGGTATACCAAACAAAGGAGAAAAAAATAAAACTTTGTATTTAAGGACTTTAAAGAGTCCAATCTCATTAAATGCAATCCTGCATATTATTTTCATTAATATAAAATGTTTCATTAAAATCGGTGAACCCATGTCTGCAGCCTTTTTCCGATTTCTGATTAAAACAATGATCAGACGCGAGTTAAGAACTTTTGTATGCCCACCACTGAATTGTACATTTTCCGATTCCATACAAGGATATTCTGTATTATGTATTAAGATTAAAGCTTTAAAAAAAGACAACTTTTTTGGATGCAAAAGGGAGGATTTTTTATCTAGCTTTTGTCTATTATTTTGTATCCTGTGAGATCGAGTGCCAGATATTACTAAAGGTACGTCGAATTAAAATCGAACTCATGATTGAAGTGTCTGATGAAAATATAATTTAAAACCTCAAGACGGTTGTCATTAACTAGAAAACCCTCTGAGCAAAAGTTGAAATTTAAGTATAACCACAGTCGTGATCCAGACTTTGACCCGAGTGGACGTGTTTTTACTCTCTCCGAATTTTACGTGTTTACGAAGATTGATAAGAAGAATCAACCTTTTCGTTCGTTTTGAATTCAATTTTTAATTGTGCTTTTCTCAGAAGATTTTGTTTTCTTTTCCTTTTTCCCGTTTTTATAGTCTCACTGGCGTTAATTTTTCTTTGTTTTCTTTGTTTAAATATGTCCGCCCATAGCGGGGGCGAAACTCCATACAAATAACGGAAAAATGACTCGAATGACTCGACGACTTAATTTACCTTGCATCTACGAGTAATTTCTCTAACAAGTCTTTCCAAAAGAAAACCTATCTCATTTCAAGACCATGATTCGATTCAAAGAGCCAAAGAGGATACCCTGAAAGAAAAGTCCATGGCCAAGGAAAATTTCAGACTTCATTGGCAAAAAAAAAAAATAGGTTTTCCCAAGTCAAGAAAGGCCCTTTTTTGTATTTGTCGAAAGTGAAGACAAAAACTTAGGTAATGCTCACGCTATGTTCTTCGGTAAGTGGCTTTTTAGGAAAAATGTAAATAATAACAACATACTCCACATAAGAGTAATGGGTAAAAACAGAATTAAAATAATTACATGTGGTAGGGAAATGGCTAACTATTTAGTAGAATCTCAGAAAAGAAAAGCTGTTTCTCTACATTCCAGATTTCCTTATTAAAAAAGTACACGTAATAAGAAATGTCGATTTAGACTTGTCCGAAGAAGAAATTTTGACAAATTATCTTCACCCTTTCCCGCGTTCTCTGTAGACCGTATTAAAAGATATGTTAATAACTAAGATAAAATAAAAATTATGCCACTGCAAACATGTGTGGTCACGTTCGCCGGCCAATATATGCCAGATCATCAGGAGTTACTGTCCGGTATATCCTTACGTCCCTCGAGTAAGACAATGTGGAAATTGTCTGAGATTTTTCCACTCTTCAGCCCAATGCAGAGGGAAACAACGGTGCCTAAAGTGTGGAGAAGAGCACATTCTAAAACATTGTAAATCACGAGATACGACTTGCGTTCATTGCAAAAAACAACACCTTGCAAATAACCGAGAATGTGAAGTGTATCAAAAGATTCAGGAAGAAAACAGAAAGAAATCCACTGTTTCTTCTTAAGTCTCAATAGTTCTAAATAATAAGTTCAAATTTTTGGATTTTATAAAAGAGAAAGATGAAGATTTCCCAAATTTACTTAATAATAAATCTAATTCCCCAGTCTAAGAGGTCAGTCGACAATTTAGAAAATCTTTAATCAAGGCAGATAAGTTATATCTCAAGCCGACAAAAATTCCTCCATTCCGAATGACAGTAAACTTACGATGGAATCAAGTGTAGTGACTCCCCCAAACAGGACGGACTCCAACAAATACATAGGCTAATACGGAAGCTGAAAAATTCATCCACCCATTAAATACGTTGACAAATAAAATTTCTCAAAACCATCATAATATGTTTTCAACAGACGAGATAGGAAAGGCTTTATATAATTTAGTGCAGGATAATTCAGAAACAATGAAATATATTAGAAATAGATATATCCAAGATAAAATGACTTAATGATAATATATTTCAAGGAACAAAAATATGTCCAACAAAGGTATAAAAGTAAATTTTTTACAATGGAATTCCAGATCCATTATAAAAAAAGGTAGCCTTGAAAAAGTGTTACTTTCCAACAACATTGATTTGGGAATTATTTCGGAGACTTGGCTTAATCCAAACTTTATTTGCAAATTTCCTGGTTACCGGTTTGTCAGACAAGATAGGAATGATTCCTATGCAGGAGTTGTCTACTAATTAAAAATCCAGTATCGGAATTTACCAGTTAATCATAACCTCAACTGTTTAATGGCACTACGTTTGCAATTTTCTCTCAGACCTCTTCTCCACTGATGGTATATAAATAATAAATAGGTAACTTTCTTAAACCAATTCTAGCGAGCGATTTCAATGTCCATAGTGTGGTTTTCTGGTCGGAATGGAAAGGGTTTATCCTTACTTAAGGCTATGGATATTAACAATGTTATATTCCTGAACGATGGATCACCCACCAATGGTAAAATTCCGCATCAAAAATATTTTTCTGCAGTCAATCTAAATCTCATTTTATCTGATATCTCAGCAATTTCTGACTGGAAGGTCTTGGATTATCCGATCTTCCTACAAAATTCACGCTAGGTTATACCCTACCTATAAAAATTATCACCAATCGTCAAAATAAGTGGAACCCCAAAAAGGCTAATTGGGAAGAATATCAGAGGGCTTGGTCACATAAAAAAAATACTTCTATCGGATGAGTTCTCAAGTTATGAAGATTTTGAAAAGGCTATGGTTGAGGCCAGCAGAAGTGGTACATCTCCACCAAAAATTGTTCACCGTTAATCGATATTTATTCAGAAATCGTGAGATGCGGTGTGGTGTGTAATTGTGCCATTCTTGCGTGTCGTGCGGGCACCCTAGACACGACACGCAAGAATGGCACAATTAAACAGAAGACAAACACGTTGAGCCCTGAAGATGATCTCAATAAAGATCGAAACGTTGGCACGATAAAGAAAATGTTTTTCTTAAAACCTACATCACACCAGACCGCATCATACGATTTCTAAATAAACATCTGTAGAGAGTTACAATGCATTTAAAAAAATAGAACCCACCACACAACTCCTAATTCGTCAAACGAAGAATAAGGCATGAAAAATATTTTGTTCTACGCTGACCGGATTCACGCCTGTCAAGGAAATTTGGACAAAACTAAAAATGTTAAAAATATTCACATACCATGCCCTCCTCCCATAGTCGAGGGAGAATGGATGAAGGAGTTCATGTCTAATTTGTGCCCAGCAGGTCCCCAGCGAGTATTTAATGGTTACACACCGGTGGATCAACTTTGCTCTTATCTGACTGATCCTTAAGCCTAAAAGAATTCGAGAGTGCATTAAAGACAACAAAAAATACTGCTTCAGGTGTAGACGATATATTTCTGCATGTTTGTAACCTCCCAGTTATCACCAGGCTAAAGCTATTAAATAAATTTTGGAGAATAGGTGAAGCTCCCAAATTTGGCATGATTCATTGGTAATCCCAATTCATAAGCCGGGCAAACCTATAAACCTTCCTAGTGGATATCTTACAATTAATTAAGGTTTTTACAATAGTTGAGATAAAAAAGTCAATGGCACGAGCGGGATTCGAACCCACGATCTTCGGCTAGATACGCCGCTGCTCTACCACTTGAGCTATCGTGACCTCGATTCACTCTGACACCAACTTCCTATTTCAACCCCACCTTTTGAGTTTTCCCTCATTTTTGCCATTTTTCAAATGTCGTGTAATCGGATTGGATTCTCGACGACAAATGAAATGGCCACGGAGAGCTTTAGTGAAGTATACTTCATTTTAAATCATTAAATCCACTAATTTCGTGGTCCGCTTGACCAATTAATATATTACAATTAATTAAGGTTTTTAGTTGAGATAAAAAAGTCAATGGCACGAGCAATCCAATCCGATTACACGACATTAGAAAAATGGCAAAAAGGAGGGAAAATTCAAAAGGTGGGGTTGGGACGGGAAGTTAGTGTCCGAGTGGATCGAGGTCACGATAGCTTAAGTGGTAGAGCAGCGGCGTATCTAGCCGAAGATCGTGGGTTCGAATCCCGCTCGTGCCATTGACTTTTTTATCTCAACTAAAAACCTTAATTAATTGTAATATATTAATTGGTCAAGCGGACCACGAAATTAGTGAATCTAGTGGATATCGTTCAATCTCACTGACCTCATGTGTGCAGAAAACCTACCAGAAAATGGTAAAAGCGCGCTTACAATGGTGGTTTGAAAAAAACGCAAGGCTTCCAGATCGCAAAAATCGATCAGATTTGGACGCTCAATGCAAATTTATCACGGTTACATACTTGGCGTTTTCTCACGAAAAATGTCTTAGGATTGTTTCTTGATGTAAGTGGGGCTTAGGACAACGCCATTCTGAATTTATTAGTAGATAAATTAATGAGACTAGCCCTCCCAAACTTGTTCGTTAAAAATATCATGGCGTTGGCATCAAACATAAATTTAATTTTCTGCATAAATGGTTCTTGGAAAAGGTCTGCCTCAAGGAGGTATTTTGAGTCCGTAGTTTATGTTGCCGATTTTGTGTCAGTGCTCCCGCAAAAAGTCAAGGTTATGCAATATGCTGACGATATTTGTTTGTATGCAGTGGCAAATACCATTGAGCAATGAAGAGAGGAATGTAGCGGATTTTCGAATAAATTATCTGAATGTATGGATGCGAATGGCCTTGAAATTTCGGAGGAAAAATCATTGTTGTGCCCTTTTTCTAATAGAAGGCGAATAAACTTAGATAATGATGTTAAACTAAATAAGTTCATTTTTTGGTCAAATATCAGGTCAGGTTTCTAGGCCTGAATTTGGATAGGAAATTGTCTTGGAAACCCCGTATCAACTATTTGCTAAAGAAGGGTGAACTCTATAATGTACTTAAAAGTTTATCCTCAAAGAAATGGGGAGCAGAACCAGCACTGACCTGACACCAATAAGAATTACCGGCTATAATCCCGCAGGAAGGGCGTATATCCTACTCCATCCATCTCAAAAGGGCTCGTTCAATCATGCACAACACAGTTGTTCACAATCCGAATATTTACGAAAACAGAAAAGATCAAGTCTTCTTTTTAAACACACGGTCGAGGTTAGGACGACAATTTCCCCTATTTATTTGTTATTTCAACTTAAGTTCTTATTCTTTTTTGTTGGGATAACAATCTAAACAGGAAAACTGTGACATGAAAGTTAAAAATTTGACATTTGTTAAAAATCCAGTCCATCAAGTCTACGGTTTTAAACAATTTTAAGAAATTTACACGATACGATTTAGATATATTGAAAATGCTGCTCAGTCCCAAGATTTTAAATCCTGAGGAATAACATTTAAGTGTCAAGTCAAAATTGTTATGTAAACCTACAAAAGCTAATTCCTTAAGAGAGTAGCGACCATATTTCGGACGAAAAAGTGATTTTTCTTTTTGAACTCCACTTATACTTGAACACCGCTAAATGAAATGTTGCAGTGAAAAAATGAGTTTAAATACATAGCAATAGCTTTGATAAAAGTTAACCTGGAACCCTCATCTGCAGCATACCATAACAAAAAGTAAAGTATCGCTAATGACCCCAAAAAGAACCGTAGGCAAATCTTGGGGATTAAATCCGAAAATGACCCATTGGCTATAAAAGACCCAAGATAACCTATGATCAACCCTAACCTGGTGAAACAAAGCTCAGCAAAAACTAGCTATCCAAACGCTAGGCAGCATACAAAGATGAGCAAACCTATGTATCACAGGGGCACTGAGAACAACCCTTACAAGTACACTAGAAACTCTGCTAAACCTCCACTGGAAACATTCATACAAGGAGAAGCTAAGAAAAGCTCATTTAGGCTGCAAAAATAGTCAAATTGTATGGGAACTAAACATTTCAGGCCAACCATAATTAATAAAATCGGACACCCATTCTTAGCAATGGGAACTGACTACACGATCCTGGAAACATTCTTTACACCATCCTATAAAATGGAGGAAAAGCTCAGGAGAGCATCAGATACAATGACATGGCACGTATGGCTCCAGAACAAACGAAGGAACTGGATCAGGCGTTTTCTGCCCAAAACATGAAAAATCAAACTAATTAATGAAGTACACCAAGGTCTTTCGAGCTGTAACGTACCATCCCTAATACACGCCATCAACGCTTGTACCTTAGACAATCTTAAAAGGGGTTACAGTGTCAAATAAAATCCTCATAAAATCGGATAGCCAAGCAGCGTTAGCATGTACAAAAATCACATCAAAATAAGTCAATGAATGCATCCAAAATTTCCAAAGCCAATCAAACTCATTAGGGAAGTTCACTAAGGTCTTTCAAGGAGAAATACATGCCATCAATGCTTGTGCCCTAGAAAATCTTAAAAGAGGTTACACTGGCAAAAAAATCCTCATAAGATCCGATAACCAAGCAGCTATTAAAACATTAGCAAAATTAGTCAGTTAATGCATCCAAAATCTCCAAAACCTGGGAAAACACAACAACCAACAACAACATGATATCCCGGACACAAAGGAATTTTGGGTAACGAGAAAGCAGACACACTGGCCAGAAGAGGATCTGCAAGACCATACATAGGTCCGAACCTATTTTGCAAATATGATATGCTTCATTATATTAAGTTTATTTTCTTTTATAATTGAGCAAGCTAATATTATAATTAACAATTTCATTTATGAGCTAATGAGGGTTTCAAATAACTTCACAAAATTTTCTGTCACCCAGTAAATAAATATATGTGGATATGCTTGGGATACTAAGGACAGAATGCATATTATCAGTCCTCCTTCAGTGACATGCACCTATCATATTCGGACATTTGTTCTGTGCAATTTGGAGTTTGTCATACATAATTGGTTTTACATGTATTTGACCAAACACGTAAGTTAAAATGGGATTTGTATCGAGATGTAAGTCAGCTTGGAGGCAAGTTGCATCCCTAAATATTTTATGGAGCTTTGTCATGGTGTTATACAGGGTGAGTTATTTTTTGACGCACCATTGGAAAATCAACAATACTCTTAAACCTTAATCAGATTAATTTGTGAAGAATTTTTTTAAAATTTTTACATTGTGTTTGAATAATGTTTTAATAATATTGGTTTTGTTTATTTTCCTTCCAACCTACTAAAACTAATTTGTAACGAATGGTGCGTCATTTTATTTTGGTACGAGACTAACAAAATAAAATGTGCCGAGTCATTAGACGCACCCACATTGATTTTCCAATGGTGCACCGAAAATTGACTCACTTTCTTTTATTAACGTATTAATCAAAGGAATTAAGCCTCGAGTCAGATTTAAACGCACCCGCGTTGATTTTGCAATGGTGCGTCCAAAAATGACACCCTGTATATGGTGTTATAATTATCGACATTCACGTTCTATGACACTTCTGGCCTCCTTTTAGTGAGTAATATTGACTCAGTTTTACCAATGTTGGGTTTAATTTCCCATTTGTTGGTGATGGTGTGGATTCTAAATGAGGACATGAAAAAAGCCGTGTTATCAGCATATTGTAAACATTCAGCTCGCAACTTTAACTTGCTGACATAATTAATGCAAATGTAAAATAATATGAAGTCGAGAGCTTGTGGCACTTCAGCTGTTGCATTGCAGGTAACCAATTCACTGTTAGAAAGGTTGATTAAACATTTTCTGTTATTTAATTAGCGATGGATAAGTTGTATTAAGTAACTGGGGAAACTGTAATGGAGCTTAAAAATTAGGCCGTGATGTGTGGACACAGTCGACCAACCAAACAAGCATGTCTTTTCAAGTTTCAAGTTGTGAGCTATTTCAGTTAAATGGACAGCTGAGCAGTAGTGGAGTGATATGAACGGAAGCCAAATTGGATTTTGGATATTATGTTGTTATAATTTATATGTAAATTGATTCTTGTGAGAACAATCCTCTCAGCTATTTTACACAAACAGATGAGCAAAGAGAATGGACGGTAGCTAGTGACCAGAGACGCGTCTTTACCGGGTTTTAGAATAAGGGCGCTGACACACGGAGCGGTTTTGCTAGGTTGTGACACATGCAGCGGTATGATGTGCGTTTTGGCCGAAGCGGTTTTGTTTTCTCTCAGTTATTAAATGTATCCTACAGCAGTGCATATAAGCATTGAACGTCGCAAGGTGTTATTTTGCAGTTTGTATAACAAGTCCTGTTTAATAAATATATTGTTCTGTAACTGTNTTTGGGTACGAACAGCTCAAATAAACGCCACGTGTGTCAGGGCTGATGCAATACTTGGGTACCACTGTTACCACTGCACTTAAACTGCAAAACCTTGCGACGTTCAATGCTTATATGCACTGCTATAGGATACATTTAATAACTGAGAGAAAACAAAACCGCTTCGGCCAAAACGCACATCATACCGCTGCGTGTGTCACAACCTAGCAAAACCGCTCCATGTGTCAGCGCCCTAACTGTAACTTTGGCTCTATAAAATAAAAAAAAATCGTTTCAATATAATGGAGATATTTGGAGAAGTGTGAAGCGAAAGAGTGAAAAATTCAACACTTTCATGAAAAGAGAGCTTGAATTCTTTATCCTGTTGCCTCCATTTTTTCAAAAAAAAAACAAAAAAAAACGCAAACTAAATTTTGTAAAATTAGGGCAGACGATCGGCCCAAATGTTTCAATTTTCCTCTATTGTCTGCTAGCTTCGAGTAAAACAAGGCGAAAACGATTTGAATCATAACTATAATGACAATATGGCTTTGGATATAGACAGGAAAAACACCACTGCGTCAGCACCAAATCGATTTGCAATGTCCTTTCCGGAAAGGACGACTTGGCACCATGTTTTCTTATCCTAGTGGAAAAATTGCAATTTTTATTTAAATGATTGTTTTTTCCGATTAGCCGACCTTCAATTGTCACAATTTCGTGTGAAATTATTTTGCCTTTGCTATATATTTGTTACTGGACATTTTTTGCATTCTGTTTATTCGGAAATGTACATATTAAGAAACATACAACAATGCTTATTTTTTGTGAAAATGAGTGTATAAACTATTTTATTTTCTTAAAGTAGAAATAAGAAACATCCATGAATGAATGTCATGATTTATGATGTTCATTGGCAAGTAGTACACAAATGCCCAGTAAAAATCTTATCTTCAGATCTTTTATCTAGAGAAGAAAAGCTTATAGGTCAAAAACAAACAATTTAGAATTTCTGCAGAACTCCAAAAAAAATTGCGGTTTATTGAATTTGTACGTTTTTTTAAACCATCCCTAACCATCTCTAATTTCAGCCCCGAGCGCATGCGGAATATTGCAACACACATTCATTACTCATTCACACAAATAAATACATTCACACCTATATACATTGCATTCATTCTATTTGGTGGATGGAGTACTGAATATTCCGACATCGACCTGCTTACAATAAGAAACTAGTGTAATTGGGGTCGATGGGGTACTTTTATAACAATATTCCGTCATCGACCCAAGTCACGTACACAGCTCGAGGGGCGATTGGGATGCTATTCCACCATCAGCCCCTCCCCATTCCCTCTAATATATACACTCACTCATACAAAACACAGAAACACAAAACATATTTTGAAAGCTATATACAATAAAAAAACTCCCAATTCCTCTAAAAAGCGGAACAGTGGACCATGAAACTCGCTACCGTGTTCGAGAACTCTTCTTAAATCCGGCGGCATGCCTACACGCTCTCTGTATGGAGCCAAGGCATGTCACTACTATGGGACACATCGAGCAACCTTTCTCTACATAAGGGGCACCTGCGCGGGCTTCAACCGCGTTTCTACGGTGGTCAATTTGGTACTGTAATGAAAGTTTCCTCTCCATTTCTAATCCACAATCCTATAATTATTTCTTATAAAGCGCGAGCGATTATAAATAATTTATTCACGTGTCATATTTTGTCAATCGACCTTGTGTCTGTTGTAAAGCGTTAAGTCGACTAACATGGTCTCACAAATCCTCCATGTTAATCAATGGACTGTTTTTGAAGCCATTTTTAACAATAAGCATTTATAATTTTATTTTTTTGTTTTTCAGTTTCTCTGTAGATTTTTTGTTAATAAATTGCTGTTGGTTGTTACCATGTAAATGTTTTCCCAAAAATTTGATCATGTGCAACAGCTATTATAGCTACAATAAAAAAGAATAAACCAGCTCACGAAGTTAAAGTTATCGCCTTATATCTCTATTTTTTTTCTCTTAGTGTGCACAATGACAGGTTGATCTGGTTCTTAGAGCACAATTCTTTGCTGTATTCTTGGCAGAGCGGTTTCAGAAAAAATAGGAGTACAGGAGACAACCTTGTTAATATGGAGAGATACTTCATGGTTTCACCCGCGGAAAATCTCAGTAATGGTGATAACTTTGAAAGAACTCTTCCAATCCATAGAAACTCTTACAGAGAGTTAAAATCCTATAAACTATTTGTGATGGGACAAACCTAGCTCCGTAAATAAATCAAAAACGTAGATATAAAATGAAATACTTAGGCAGTTTTTGTTGATTTCATCCTTACTTTTCTCACTCATCATCAGAACAAAAGGCTAAGAGAAATGCAACTTTCAAACTGTCGTATTGAGGACCGCGATAGCCGAGTGGTTAGCATGAGAGACTCTCACGCCGCGGTCGTGGGTTCGATTCCCACCGTCGCCTCTGGCCCTTTTTTCCCGATAACCTCCAATTTGAACAACATATATAAGAAATTCGTCATGGCTAATATGCAAAGATCATAAACCAAAAAAAAAAAACTGTCGTATTGGAATACAATTCAGAGTAGTTATGAATTATGTATTATATATAATATATTAATTATATATTTTTATATAAGACAGATCAACGGAGGAAAATAGACCCAGGCTGATCCAACCCCAAAATGTCTATTCTTTGTTTGATATAAAAATGTGTATTTAAGTGATTTAAATAGTGCTTAAAATGAATCTGAATATTTATTAAAAGTACTCGAATAGCTTAATTTTGTTTCCATGGCTCATAAGGCTCATTGGCAAACAAGTATTTTTCTAACTACCACAAAAAGTTTCATTGAAATCGAAGTTCGCACGTACGTAGCCTTAAGATATTCCTTAAGGCACGCCTGGAAGGCACCACATTTTTACCACTAGTTTTGCATAAAAATAGTTCTATTATATTCTATAGAAATAAATTATCAATTTATCTTTTACAGCCATGACGAATGATTTTATCAACGAAAGATCATCGATAGAAACAATTTAGTAAGATCATCCTTTTTTCCTTTGATAATCTAATATTAGCATTCATTGAAACTGAATTATTGAATCTTTACTTGTTTGTTCGTTTTATTGGATCCTATTGTTCTGATCTAAGGTGTTGGAACTCCCATATTATACACTCATAGGAAATAACCGGACAATTCTATTTATTTATTTTCCATAATAACTAGGTATAAATATTAATAGTTGACTTAAAACGTAAACACAACTTGTTTACCTTTATATAATGTTAGTTTTCTAATTCTTTTACATTCTTTACATTAAAAATAAACAAAATCAGTTCAATTTCAACTTTTCCAGAGGCAACTTGTCGCGTCATTTAATTGATTTTTTAAACTTGTTTCTTTGATGAAACAATAAATTTGAGTAAAAATTAATTATTAATTTTTTGTCTTAAAAGCATGATTTTCAGTTGAGAAAATCTCGCTCGGGGAGATGCTTTGGCCGACGGACTTAGCGTCTGTTACATGCGCAAGTTCTGGGTGTGATGCCCTCTACCATCCACGATTGTCTATAGCAGTTTAGGGCCACTGGAATTTTCGATCGAATATAAGGTAGTGGCCGCCCGTGATGCACGACAGCTAGAGCGACCGTTTTATCGTTCTTTTAATGACTTCCTTGATAGGTAGCCAACTCAAAGGGTTATAATGTAAGGATGAGTTCTAAAACAGTCATCAGAAATCTTCGTGACAATATCCTAGTCTCTAGACGTCCCGCATCAGGTTCTCTATTAATGAAGAGGCATCGAGAAGAAAGGCGGCATACAGAAGGGATCTTTGACTGGTCTTGGGTGCATTGAGGAAGTTCTTTTGAAAGCTATAGTCCCATTCGCTCCATTTATTGGGGCAAATTCTTGTTAATGCATGAAATTGCTCGACCGCATATAGCTCGAGTTGTCATCCATTAATGGAGAATGTAGGCATTACCACAATGAATTGGCCAGCACGTTCTCCTGATATGAACCCATAGAACAATTATGGGATATGATAAAGAGACGGGATAGACATCGTTTACCGCCTCTAACAAGCGTTGAACAGCTTCAAACATCTCTTATTGAAGAATGGGATTCTGTTTCACAAAACGAAATCCGATCTCTTATTTACTCGACGCCTAGGAGACTTAAGGCCTTCCATGAGGCCAGAGGAGGTAATACGGGTTATTAAGAGTAAAACCAGGTAATAAATTGTTAGTTAAATTTTAATCTATCGCTAAATGATGTTCCGGTGCTTTGCTGAATTTTCTTTCAAACCATCATGATTAAATAATTTTTATTAAAACTCATGCATTTCGGATCTGGTTTAATTTGGTTTACATTAAAATAAGTATGTTTTAATTAATAAAAATGTACGATAAAAATACATATAGTTTGAAATAAATGACAAAATACGAGTGTCCGGGTTTTTTGTCTTTGATGAAGTACGATGAACGAGTTGGAATTGAAGTTCGGCTACTTTACAATTGTAATATTACCTTGCTAGTAAGGCAATTGATTTTATTTTTCGTTGTTAATTGTTTACTTGACATGCATTAATTCTTACTGGTAAAATCTCTGTCCCTCGGAGTTTGTGTCGAAGCTACGACGGCCAACATAACTTAACAACTGACAGACATTCGACAGGAAGCCGTAGTATTCCACATTGCACAGTCAGTCGGACAATTTCGCTGACCGGGCGTTCCTTTCGAAAGGAGCATATTTAACAAGGGCTTGAAAAAATATGTGTTGGTTTCCAAAGGCATAATTTAATGTTCGAGTGTTAGAAAAACGTATATTTGTTGGGAAAAAAAATATCAAAGAAGGCGAAAAATAATTTCATCTATGCTCATGTTACATAATTATATGTTGAACAATTTGCATGCTAACGAAATTGATATTTTCAATGACAAATAATTACTACTGTGATAGTTGAAATTCATAAATTATGTTTTATTACAACACCTTACTTCTCTTTTAAATATTCAAAGGCCGTTCAGAAAATAGATTTTTACATGATCATTTTATGTCTCTTTATATGACAATCAATATAACCATTTTTTTTCTTCAAAATGTACAGTTCAAGTGTTAATCATAACTAATTTTATTGATATTATGCATATCAATTTTCACTCGTGAGTATTATATGAAAAAATTCACTGTTTTGTGGGGTCCGGTCTGGCGTGGTGCAACTTACTCATGGCCGGCGCACCATGGTAACAAAACGCCAAACAAGGTTTCAGCTCACGGTCCGTGCTGTTGTGTTTGTCGTCTAATATTGTTATCGGCCTATTTGCCCGCGTATCATTGAATAAATAACGGACCAAATTATTATTTGAGATGGCGTCAAACAGGTATATGAACTTAAAACAAAACTACAGCTGCAAGTTCGTTTGATGTTCGCCCAATAAATCTGCATTATTTTAATGTTTTATTTTTCAAAATATATAGTAATAATAGAATAATTTTTTTTGGACTCTCTTTTGATAATGATGTCACGGGAATACTAAGAAGAGAGGGTTTTATATTCCCCAAGCACTGCAGTCTCTGGGTATAGTACATTTCGTACACTTTCCCCCTTCCACATCATTGCATTACCAAATGGGGTCATCATTGGGTGTTTTCTCAGACACTATTGAACTGGTCACCCTATCACTCCCCTGAGTTTTACCATGTCCAACTGTAGCAATATGTTTGCCAAGTTTTGTTATGGGTTCTTTAATCATGAGTTTACTTCTCCTTTTGTTTTTATGTGGACCCGTTCTGAAATGGAGGAGTTTGATCATGTTATCTGAAGTATTGTTTCTGGGCTATGGTCTTACCTCTTCTGGCCAGCTTGTCTGCTTGTTCATTGCCCTGGCATTCTAGATATTGTCAGGTTGTTTTGTTTTACAAGGTTTTGGAGATTATGGATGCATTCATTAATAATTTTGGAGGTGACTTTTTTATGTGGTAATGCCTTTAGGGCTGCTTGGCTGTCTAATATTATGAGGATGTTTTTGTCAGTACAACCTCTTTTAAGATTCATGTTGAACCAGCAAAGGGTCACTTACTAGGTCTGTCTCCACTTGGGGGTTTTAGAATTATTCAAACACGTTTCGGCATTGTGCCATGTTCAGTGAGGAACAAGGTTCGTGCAATGCTGAAATGTGTTTGAATAACTCAAAAACCTGCGAGTGGAGACAGGCCCAGTAAGTGACCCTGTGCTGGTTCACCATGAGTTCACCAACTTACTGACCAAAACCCATCATCAACACTTTTAAGATTGTCTACGACACAAGATGAGTTTGACTGCTCATCTTTTGGGCATGCATAAAATATTCTTGATTCGATTCCATCATTTGTTTAGGAGCCAACTGTCATCGTATTTCAATCATATAAAGTTTTCTTCTTTTCCTTTATAGTCTGTTTGAGCTTTTCCTTGGTTCTACTTGCGTACATGTTTTGAATGAAGGTTTAGAGTGATGGGGTTATTGTCACTCGCAGGTATCAGGTAATTCTGCATAAAGCTATCATAAGAAAATCTTAGGTGTTTTAATCTTTTTTTAATAATAATTATTATAATGTCATTACCAATAATTTTGGTCTGCCTATCCTTGCTGGGTTAGACTGTCAGATGCGTTTCGGCATTTCGCCATCTTCTGTGTGTTGAATAAATAATGTTTTTATTATTTCACTATTTTTGTGACAATTGACACAATTTTTGTGCTCTTAATATAATCTAGTTGAAATTTGGTCATTACCAATCATTTTGTCTGTCTATTCTCGTTGGGTCTGTCCAGACACACAGAAGGTGTTGAAATACTAAAACGCGTCTGACAGTCCTAGCCAGTTAGGATAGGCAGAGTAAAATGGTCAGTAAAGACCAAATTTCAGTTTTATCAACCCACAGGCAACATGGGGAAATCTCGCAATACTCATAATATTTAACATTTTATAACTTTATGTTTGTTTATGGAATGTAGTTGGTACAAAATTGATAAAATATTGTACATCTTTATTATCTCTGACGATACTACATTTATTTTGGTATTCAGACATTTTGTAAACTTTTAAATACATTTTTATAATAATTTCACATATTTTCTTATGCATTATCAATACACTACTAGCGTCAATTGATCTGTTTGTAGGGCTTTATTAGTTTACTTATAAGTTTATAAATATCTCATACTGTGCCATTCGGTCAATCAATCTGATTGTTCTCCTCAGCTTATGGCTAAGGTTTGACACTGAAACATTTACAAAAATCTAGTGTCAATATTTGTTATTTATTTTGTACAATTGTATTTATCTGTTTTTACCATTATGATGAACGTTTTTTTAATTAAGCCCAAACCAGAAAAGATAGTTTTTTTATTTTAATGATTTATACATTTTTAAATTCACATATCACATGAGAAAGTTTTACGCCTATAAAAGATGAGGAAATAAACACACAATAGGTATACAGTGGAAATGTTGGATGTTCAAACAAATACAAGTTAAAAATGCATCTATTCACAAATCATATAATAAAAACTTTTGACAGGACAAAGGTTCACAATCCTTGGATCGATGCCTTCTCAGATCCAAAAGCTGATCTGCAAACTTTCAGCACCTGTATGGCCCTTTCTGATCTCAATGCGGATAATGACTATAAATTGATCTTGGGTGATTTCGGAAATGGGATTCAAGTAAAACTGAAAGTGAGATTGTTGTTAATAACTTTAAACAACTGTCTGAAGAAATTATTAAATATTTTTGCAGGTTTACAAAGGTACATCTCTAAATGTGGAACTTCCTCTTTTAACTCAGCCAGTAGCCATTGTCTGCCTTTATACTGATCGTACTGACCCTCGAATACCAGGTTACAAAATGTTAATTTTACACGTTGGCGATTTTGTTTAAATGTAGACCTACAATTTTTTCATAAATATTTTTATTACAGTCCCTAAGACTCTGTTTAAACCATTTCTTGCTTATTTAATTTTCTTGATACCACTTTTTAATTTGATCTCTGCCCAGTTGGTTAAAACATATTTTCTTTACAGGGATAGCTGTTGCTACAGGATCGAATGTCCTAGTCTATCGAAATTGCCGACCATATTTCAAATTTACCCTTCCACCACAAGAAGGTAGCAGCTTGGAAGCAGACGTATGGAGTGAAATATCAAATGCCGATCAGCTAATACAAGTTTTAAAAGATCTGAGTCTGGAATTGGGGTTTACCAATTTAAGCTCACCGAGCCAGAATGTACTCTTAATGGATCCTTCATTGAGAGATGAGTTCATATCAAGTAACACACATTTTATGATTAAAAAACAAGTAATAAAATATCATGAAACTGGTGTTTGAAGTATTGATCCATAAAAAATGTCATGGATTGTAGATGGTGATAACATGTGTTACAACTTTACGCAAATACGCTGATAATGACAGAGACGTTTCTTGCGTCTTACTCGCAACTGAAAGTGCACAATTGTTTGTAATGGATCCTGAAACATTTACACTGGTCAATGAATTCAAGGTAATTTATGAATGTCTAATAATCATAATAATAATAATTTAAAGACAATAAGATTATCAAAAGAAATGAAGCTTTCAAAAGATTTTCAAACTTTTTCATTTTTTTGCGTTCAATCAATAAATCAATCAGCATTTACGTATAATAAAGGATTTATGTATATCAATTTCATTAACATGTTATATCTCATCAATATTAATTTACAATTTTTACATATTTCAGTTGTACATAAATTTCATATCAAATTATATTTTAATAGATAATATTTGCATCCAAATGAAAAACTTAGCTAAGTTGTAACACAAATTTTAGACAAGCCATTTTTGTGTTTACTTTCAAAACTTTTAAATTTGTCTTTTTTAATTACTGATAATATAATGTACATCAAATTGTAATTTTATTTTCTGAACCTAATAATAATATAAATAATTATAATAAAGATTTTGATGTGCATTTTGTGTTACATTTTTAAGTTTTACAATATATTTACATTTTTAAAAAAAATTTATTACATGTTTATTTTTAGTTTGGATGATGCAAGGTAACATATGCTAGTTCCTTGCACGGAGTTGTGTGTTTAATGTACATATAGTTTTACTAATTTTTGTGCTATTGTATCATAAACCATAGAGTGGACAAACTCATGTGCCAAATATAGCAAACTTATGTTAAAAGAATCCTCACCAAAACTGGCAAACTCAATGCTAGAGTTAGATGACAAAACGCAGTGAAGTGATAGGTCACTGGCATGTGAGAAAACATGTACATAAGACAAGTACATTCAATGATGACCTCTTTTATAGGTTATGCAATAAGGAGGAATAGCCATCTGTATCATCTTTGATTGCCAAAGCAACCTCTCAATGGAAACAACCTGGGATAAAAAGAAAACCCAGGAAAAGAATTTGCAGCAACAACAGTGAAGGACCTCAAATTGCTTAAAAGAAAAATTGAATTGATTGCACTGAACTAAGGAACTAGGAAAATGCCAAAAAGCTGCAGTGCTTGTGGAACATAAAACCTCGACTTCTTAGTCTCCATTCATCATCATAAACCTTTAGGACTTTTGAGGTTTTAGTAAAAGGTTGAACAATGAGAATATCAGTACTGATATCAACCTCATTATAAAGTCCAGAGCTTTGGAAAAAAAACCAAAATTACTCTTGTTTGGGCAACAGGGCATGCAAGAGGGATAATGAGGAGGCCAATATATTGGCCAAGGAAAGTTCGACAAGTATACCTATTAGTGTTGAACCCTTTTTGTGGCATACCGAACTGCCAAAAATGTGGATCCATCAAATAATAGATTAAACCTGAATCAGCATACCAAATTGCCAAAAACATCCATTAATATGGATGACGTCAGTTCAATGGAATTGTATTCCAGAACAGGAGCAAGCAAAAAAGTTTCATTAACAGCCATCATGGAGACTAATGATAAAACCACTTTTTTATTATTTTACAACTGCATACAAAATGCAAAAGCAATTATTATGGTATTTACAAGAATATATACAATATTGTATGCACAAGTACATGTCTGGCATGATTGATTTGAATGGTCACCAACCAGTGAAAGTGGCCAAACTACTAAACCTAGGATGCATTAAGACTAGAATGATTAGAAGACTGTTGAGTGGTCACCACAGATTCCGAAGCACATGTTTATATTTAATACTGTAGAAATAAGCCTGTGCAGAATGCCAGGAAAAAGAAAAAGACAGCAGAAAATGTCCTCATTGATGTAAAGGCCTTTGCAGGCTGAAATTCCTACTTCTAGGAGAGGACAAGCCAAGATCTGAAGGATACAAGTGCCTTCAATAAAGGTTTGAGAGCCTTAGGATTAATGAAGAGCTATAGATTGCACAATAGATAAATATTGGTTGCAGTAAGTATGGTTGTAAAGAGGCCAACTCCTTTTGGGCCTTTACCTTAGTTGTTATATGTCTTGCATTGTCTTAACAAGTATGTCAAATAAAGTAGTGAACAATATTTAGATCATTTTTATTTGCATGTGGTTGTAATGTGGGAATTATTTTGTAGAAAAATTTCATTGTAATTTGATTGCTATCAATCATTTTGGTCTGCCTATCCTAACTGTTAGTCTGTCACCTGCCTTCGAACAAACCACACCTATACAAATAATAAAGATAAATTAACCCTACTGGTCTTCATAATATAAAAATAAAATAATTTGGAATAATCAGACCAACCCAAGGTTAGCCAGACCAAAATGATCAAAGACAAAATTACACATTCATCAACCTGCAGACAACATAATGAAATCTCGCATAAATTTGATAATTAAAAAATAATTATTCTTGTTTTAGTTGCCAGATGTGTGCTGCAATATAGCAGCTTATGGAGTTTACTTGGTTGAGTACTGCGTACTAATGTCTTTCAGAAATGGCTCTCTATTTGCTTTACGAGGAAACAGTTTACGCTATATTACCCAATTATTTTCTTTGCCTGTTTCTATCAATTTGTTTACTAACAAAATAGTTACTGCTAATATGGACAGCTCTCTTAGTTGCTATAATATGAAGGTTGGTTTTGTTTTAGGCAGAAAAACTTGGCCTACATTAAGATTAATTTTTTTTCTAGGGAAGAAAATATTGGGCTGTCAAGCTACCAGACAACCCTCTTTACATGACTGATATACTGCTTTCAAGTTTTGCACTACACTTGATAGCTGTTGCTTTATCAAAAGGAAACATATATTTTTACAATGATTCTACATTAGTACATGTGTTGACTACTCTGGAACCAATCTATTCTATGATCTTTGGAAAGTATGGGCAAGAGGAGCATGCTCTAATTTCAATATCTTCCAGTGAGTACCTGCTAAAGGAGCGTTCCACAGTTCCACATCTACCAATTTTATTGGAGCGAATTTAAAACTTCAAGTTTCTATGAAATTTAAATTCTTTTTTCATCCTAAAGTTTCTTCTTGATTTTTCACTTTTCTCTTTCAGTCAGGGTTTTTAAGCACTACATCTTCCACCTTCTTTCTTACTTTATTGCCAAATTCTACTCCAGCTGCTTTTAGTTTTATAATGATTTAACTCAATAACTGACATATTTTGGGTTTCCATTTTTTAATTGTACATACAATACACACGGTATTAGTTGAAATGAATGCCAAATTATAGATAAGTGTATTTTTTCCATTAGATTTTTGGCCTTTTTCAACTGATGCAGCAAAATCTACATCATGTTTTAATATAACATCCTTTATTTAAAAAAAAATTCCTGCTATAATATTCAGCTGCCTGTAACCATGTACATAATTTATGCTTTTACAAATACTTTTGTCACTGCTTTTTCCTTTTAACAGTGATTGGAGCCAGATTCATGGAAATTTAGATTGGTTGTTTCTAAAGTAAATATAAAAAAAAGGTGGTTGTTAATTTTTCCTTTAATTTTCATTCAAATCGTAAATTAAAATTGTTAAATCAAGGTAAAAATCCCATAATATAATAAAATTTTATTTACCCCAAAATATGAGAAAATATGTATAATGTTTTAAATACTTAAAAATGGCATAAAACCTCAATAGATCAATAGAACATTGTAATTTGTCAATATTTGGCGATTCTTAACCATGGTTCACAATAAATAATAATAATAATTTTTAATTTCAATGTAGGTGGAGCTTTAGACATACGGCTTTTGAAAAGAACTGCTCAGTTCAGCAATGATTATGCCAGCTATATTCAGCATAATGCTGGAATAAGGCCACATGACATAAAGTTCCTTGTACCCAAAAAAAGCAAATTATTTCTGGAACAGTCTCTTAGGGAAAGACAAAAATGCCGAGGTAAAAAACCAAGCAAAATGCTCAAATAATTAAGATGTACTTGGCATACATTGAAGAACAATTCAATAAATGGAAAGTAAAATTTGTATTTTTCTACTTTTTCAAAACAGAAATGCATACTTGGTTTCATCATTCATGGACAAGTCTCAAAGTGCTTACAAGTGAATCTTATATAAGTGCACTGCACAATGCATCAGTGACTCATAACGAATCACTTAAAATGATTGTAGAGGTAGTATTTTTAACTTATATATTGACACAATTTTTTAATTAAAAGCATTGTTCGGCAGGTCGTGGGTTTGGGACCAAGAATGAAAATCAGAATGATATTGCAGAATATGTCTCCGAACATTGTACCAGTAGATCTCAAAGTTACTTTTATATATGAACCAAAGCTGTATGTTCTACACAATCCTATATTATATGTAAGTAGAAAAAAATTAATTAATTAAGGTTTTTAGTTGAGATGAACAAAAGTTAATGGAACGAGAGGGATTCGAACCCACGACCTTCGGCTAGATACGCCGCTGCTCTGCCACCTGAGCTATCGTGACCTCGATCCACTCGGACATAGAGCAGCGGCGTATCTAGCCGAATGTCGTGGGTTCGAATCCCTCTCGTGCCATTAACTTTTTTTCATCTCAACTAAAAACCTTAATTAATTGTAATGATTTAATTGGTCAAGCGAACCACGAAATTAGTGAATTTAAAAAAATTAATGTTGATGCTGGGTGTTTGTCAGTCGGTGAACTCATGTTGAACCAGCACTGGGCTACTTATTAGGTCCACTTTAACCCGTGAGTAAAGATGGATCCAGCACACTGTTCAACACCAGAAAAAAATTGTAGTTAATAAACTTATTAATGCCTAAACAAAAATGAATCACGATAGTTAATCTTCAATAAAATGACAAAAAAAAGGAACCACAATTCTTTAACATCTGGCATAATGCTATCTTCTTTCTAGATGAATTAATATTTTTTTAAAATTGATCCTATATTTTCTTTATGATATTTCCTAACCTTTCGCCAAGACAATATTATAATTATTGTACTCCTTCTTGGCTGCAGGAAGATAATTAATCAATTTATTTTTCCATTTTGAGTTTTCTCTTATAGTAAGAGTTATTGATCAAATAAACATTTTGCTGTAAATTGAATTTTGAAATTATGAATGGACATTGTGGATATGTAATTTGGTCATTACCGATCATTTTGGTCTGCCTATCCTTCCTGTGTTGTCTGTCATTTGTGTTTCAGCATTTCATATTTAGACCCAACACAGTCATCCTGAAACACATCTGATGGACCAAACTACTAGCTTGTTAGGCAGACCAAAATGACTGATAATGATCTCATTAGAGGTTCGTCTCCCCACAGACCAGACAGAGGAATCTCACACTAATGTTGATACGAATTACACATTTCTTGTATTTTTCTTACATAATTATATTTGTATAACAATAGTGAATTAAAACATGTTTAATTTATGGGTAACATAATGTTCACAAACAATCACTTTGTTTTCTGTAAATTTGTAGGTACCGATGTTGGTGAGAGGGACCAAATATTTCTTAGAAACTTTTGTCACATGCCAAATGCCTGTTGTGGGTCTTATAAGGGTTCTTGTTGTCTCTTCAGCTGTACTTTTATCAACCACTGTTAATATGCCAGATTGTAAGTAACATCAGTTGAAAGCATTTCCAAAGAGTGTGATAGTAAAGTAATTTTATAACTTTTTCTTTCTTCAGCTGCTGGGATTTTGGAATAAACTGTTAAAATAACATTTTGTGCTATTAAGTGTTTGTGTTTTTATGAAACAGTGCAGAGAAATGTAATTTCTTTTTATGTAAGATAAAAGTATTTGAATTTTATTTTTCCAAGATTACTTTTATGAAAAAAATACTTCACTCATTTAAAGTCTTGTTAAAATTAAAACAACAAATATTGTTAAAATGGTTTGTATAGTAACAATATATACATGAAAATATTTTAATGATATTAGTGTGAGTCAATATAAATGAGTGTTTTCAATTTTTGTTGTGACATTTTTCTATGCTTTTTTTAATGCGAGCATTCCAAGGTTTGAAACGACCTCTGCTGTTGCAAACCCTCATTAAAAAAAAAAAAAATGTAAGTACGTCAAGTTTCAATGCAAAGTCGCTGGATCAAACTTTTACCTAACTGTCATGTGTGCCATATCAACACCTAAACGTTGCGGCCACTGATGCCCCTCCCATGTTACTTTTATTGATATTGCTTTAATCGTTTGATTATCATGAATCATTTAGCAAACATTACAGGTTGAGCCTGATAAAAATTGACAACCTCGGTGTTCACAATCTCTAAAACAGTGTGTTCTGGATGGATGCAGACAAAATCTCCCCAGGCTAAACAAAAGCCTTTTGATCTCGAATAATTTTCAGGCAATATTATGAAAAATTAGATCAAAAGAAAGAGGATAAGTTAAAAGAAGCAATTATGAAAAGGAATGCCAAGGTAGGTTTTAAAAAGATGTTGCTAAATTGGAAAATAACTGAATGGCATAAGGAGGATGTGTTTATGGAAAGTTTACTTAATTTTGAGAATTTATTTTGTTTCATAATTATTCAAGACTAATATGACAACTACTAACAGGACAAGTTAGTAACACATCATAGTTACAAATAGCTTACAAAATTCATTGACACAGACTTGGAATTAACGGAGAAGACGTTTTACAAACTACTAATATAATGAGAAATGTGTATATAATAAATTATGATAAAACAAACAAAAAATTATTTTCATTTAACCTGAGGAGGAAAGGGATTTATTTTTGATTTGAACATTGATGTATGAGATAAAGTAAATAAGCAGAGGAGATAATAGAATACTTGAATTTTTGGCAATGCAAGTAATCATGCTGGCATAGGGACACTTACTGGGTCCATCTTCTCTCACAGCCCTTTTGGACTAATCAAATACATATTTTGTAGGTGGCACAAATAATTGGAACTACCTACTGAGATTCGTGTGTCACCTGATTTTCAGAGGTTAACCTTACAGTGTTCATGGGATATTTTAAGTACTAAGGTAACTGTTATGGAGAGGTCAATGGTGTTGCCATGGGTGTAACACAGTTCCCTTCCTAAGCATTATTGATTGAATTGCTGATTATGAATGGATTGTTGGATTGGATCAAGTTGAATATAATTTTGCAATAAAAACTATTAAGAAATATATGTATGATGTGTTTTTGTTGGTTAAGGCCTCAAGGATCACCCACCTTGGCTATTGGAAATCCAGGGTCATACTTCAGTTATATCCATCCAGCCACCAAGGTTAGGTTCCAAGAGATGTCAACAGCTACATCAATTCAGCACACAATGCACACAATGCACCCAATGCATACAGTTCCAAGATCACTCTCACTCATTCTTACATATAGTATTTCCTATTTACATACCATTCACACAATTAGGGTGGTGGAGTACTCAATGTAGCCCCTTCACCATCTACACATATTACTTAACTAACCTAATTGAGGGCTGCTATCAACCCTCACACTACACAATACACATTCATGCTAATACATTCATTCTCAACCCATGCTAGGGACACAAAACTATCTATATTTTCTAACTATACATAAAAACACCGACACCCCTAATCCTACTCCCACGCTCCTTGCAAACCCAGTCCTGTTCTACTCCTATGATAGAAAGGTCCTCACATCTCTCTTTTCTCATGCTTTTTCTCCCGTATTAATAAAAAAGTCTTTAATCCCGCGACCACGAAAAACCCTCTGTGCTGCTGCATCGATCTCTTCCACCTGAATTCATCAGATATTCTGCGATCTGTGATACAAAGTTCTGCCAAACTTGGAGCAGTTCTCCTTTAATAGATTGGTCCCAATCCACTCGAGCAATCCAAAGCTGCTGCAGAAAATACTTGATCCCAAATGTGGTTGGGGTCAAAAATCCAAGCGGATCATAAATTCTCGCGACATAAGAGAGAATGGATCGCTTTGTTGCGACACTTTCAAAGGGAGAAACTTGAAACCCAAATGAATCAGATTTCGGATTCCAATTTAAGCCAATTATCTTTATGCAACTTTCATCCTTTGCAAAGTTAATAGGCATTTCAAGGTGGTCCGGGGGCAATCCGACTAGCACCGAGTAATCATTGCTTGACAATTTTCTGAGCTCAAAGCCACCTTTAGAAAGCAGACCCTTCAATTGTGCCATGAGCTCACGATTGTTCTGAATTTGATGCCCCAGTTATAACGTCATCAACGTAAGTGTGCTTACCTAAAGCAACACTCGCCATGGGATAAGGTTTCCCTTCATCGAGCACTAACTGCTTGATTACTCGCTGTGCCAGGTAAGCCGATGGTGTCATACCATAAGTGACTGTGTTTAATTCATACTCAGCAACAGGACATGAATTATTTTCTCGCCAGAAAATGTGCTGATATTTGCGGTCGGTGGGATTAAGAAGGATTTGGCGATACATCAACTTGATCTCGCAGCATAACGCCACAGTGTGTTGACGGAAGGTAAGGAGAATGTCACCCAAATCGCATTGAAGTTTCGGGCCTCTAAGGAGACGATCGTTTAAGGAATGACCAAAAACATCGGGAACGGAAGCGTTGAACACCACACGCAATTTAGTGGAAGAGGAACTTTGTTTCAATACGCAGTCGTGGGGCATTATGTAGTTCGAGGGGGAAGGGACAATATTCATGTGACCAAATTCATTATACTCTCGCATGAATTGCTCATATGGTAGTGACAATTCGGGCTGTCGAGACAGACGCCGTTCCAAAGAGAGAAAGGACCTGTAAGATTTGTCCCTATTTCCCTCCAGAGGCAGAGCGTTAGGGGAGAACGGCAATGAGACAACGTACCACTACCGGTCAGACGTATCGCGATACGTGGTCGACTGGAAGTATACTTCACAGCAAACATCGAGTGGGTTCATGGGACTGGATACCATTACTTCTTCTATTTCCCAAAATTTTCGTAAAGTGTTATCACTAAACGCCACATTGAAAACCGCCTTTTCGGGTGAATTGGCTTGACGAGAAACTTTTCCAAATATTATCCAACCGAATATGGTCTCCATCGCACATGGTTCACCAGAAATTATGGGACTGTTTTCTTTTATGATGTCCGAAAAACAGTCTACCCCAAGAAGGAGATCAATTGGACCTGGAGTTTGGAAACGTTCGTCGGCTAGCGGAAGAGTTTTAAATTTTTCGAGGACGTTCGAAGAGAGGGTCGTTGGGGGTACATGATTAGTAATGCTTGAAAGAACTAAGGCTTGCAAAGAGATAGAGCTATGAGGATCAAAACGAGATTTTAATACGCAGGTAACAATTCCGAAAGGTTTGGTAACGGTATTACCAACTCCCGTAATCGAAACTTTAGACGGAGTGTACCTAAGTCCTAATCTTTTGATGGCATGAGAGGAAAGGGCAGAGACCTGTGAACCAGAGTCTAACAACGCTCGAATAGGATGAAATTGTCCACAGGAATCCTGAATATATGCTGTCACGGTTCCTAAAAGAGTTGGCGATTGAGCATCCTCATCTTTCACGTGACAAGCTACCACTTTGTTATCAGAAGAGGACTTTTCCTTAGAAAAGGTACTATTGTTTTTTGCGGTAGAGGATGGAGGATGCAATAGAGTGTGGTGCCTATTGCTTTTGCAAACTGAGCAAACCCCTGTCGAAGCACACCGATCGCGTATGTGGGCTCGAAGACAGTTAAAACATCGATTTAATCTTTTTACTGTCTGGTAACGTTGGTCAATATCCTGTTTTATAAAATCATGACATTGAGGGAGAGTGTGCGAAGCGGAACATAATGAACAATTGTGTTTAGATGTCGATCTTGAAGGGGTTGAACTCTTCGAAGAGTAAAACTCGCACGACCGACTTCGCTCTGTGACAAACTCAATTAATTGTTGGAACGTGGGAATTGATTTGGAATCCCAGTGATTTTCAAAATCTTTACGCGTATGACAATCCAAATTGTTTACGGATAATTGAAATAGAACAGTCTCCCAAGTCGGAAAGTTTCAGTGCCTTCAAAGCGCTAATTGCATTTTTGTGAGTCGTTACAAAACTCTGCAATGACGCATGAGAAGGTTGCTTGGCAGATTTAAACCTCATTGACCATCTTTTTATTGAATGACACTCTTATGATAACCTACCTCAGGATTGTGGGGTGGAGTCTGGGACAGAAGTAGAACTAAATGGACAGAGGAAAATTAATTTCTGTATTAAAAATTTAATCACTACAAGAGTGGAGGACAAACAGACTCCTTGCTTGTTACAATTTTTCCTATTATATACCCTGGTGCGAGGTCTAGGAGTGGATTTAGCATGGTGGGGGTGAAGGGTGTCAGTTAAGTCCTTATCTTGGGAAGATGGAACAAGGGGAAAGTTTTCAAATTAAAATATTTAAAGATAAATTATGGAATTAAAGATAAAAGAAATTATGGATATTACACTCTGTTTCATAGGGAAAATATTATAAAAATAAAATAAATACTAAAGAGTAGTGTGCATCCAATGTCCCTAACATGCTTATTTCCCATAGAATTAACTATTTCTTATGTTGTTTTATGAGGATTCAATTTTAAATATCAACACTAAATTTTATGACATAAAATATGTAAATGGTGCATCCAAAAAGTTAACGTGCTTAATTGAAATCAACTGTGATAATAGAAAACGAGTTTTTAAATTCAAAAATCAAATTGGAAGAACATTGTATTCGACACTAACAAGCAGTGAACGGAAGGATAAGAGATCTAACCTAATATACTGTATAAGATGCCATAACTGCCAAAAGTTATATTATGGCCAAACCAAACAATATTTAGTGAGAGGATTAGACAGCAAAAATATGATTACAAAGATAAGGACTGGTATTGAACTCTCAATACATTGCCATGATCATAGACACACATTCAATTTTAGTGGCACAAAAATATTGGAAACAGAAAATTCCCTATGCAAGATATTATTTAAAGAAATGATGTGTATAAGTAATATAAATTATCAGATTGCATTGCTAGGTTGCAGGTGTTCTTCCTATTATTGCAATCAGCACTCTCTCCCTTCAGCGATATTTAATTGTTTGTAATTGTAATCTTAACGATTCATTCCTTGCCTATTTATTAGTGAAGGCACATCATTGTAGGAGGTTAAACTTGTAAATTGAAAATACATGTAATCCCTCCTTAATAAATGTAATAAATGCTATCCCTCCCAAGCAAAACTTCAATTTCACTCGCGTTCCTTTATAACAGTATTTAATAATAAAAAGAAAATGTGTATTAATTTAATTGGTTCGCTTTAGTAATAACAAGAAAATGTACATTAATTTAATTGGGTCGTTAACTCAATCCGCCTTAAACCGGATTCAAATTAAATTCCCGTGATGTAGCGGTGGTAAACAACTAGATTATTAAATATTACCGATATAATTATTTCTAGGGCTCAGTTCATCAGAAGGTTGTTGACATAACATTAAAGGATCTGAATAATTCAAGTTAAATAAGAGATCTGGTCGGACGTTGATTATTTAATCAATGTGAAGTTTCCGCTAATTCTCCTGCAGACATCCGCTTTGACATTTAAAAGCCAACTTTACCCTCAGAATATCAAAGTTTTTAGAGATATTTCATCGAGTTTACTCAGCGTACGGGCATTTCTCTATTGGCTTGTTGGAAAAGTAAGCAAACCATTTGGGCAAATATATTTCCCTCAATAGAATTGATGATTGAATGTACATTTGATCACATTTAGTATTTTGTAACCCCTATCTCTTTTCAATCTTGTTCGAAAAGTAGATGTGAAACAAGCAAAACAAACTAAACTAAACAGCGAGTTTGAAAAAATTTTGCGGAAAATAATTATTTTATTTGAGAAAAATAAAGTGTGTTGAAATATTTTATACTCGGTCATAATTCGTAAACAGCTAATATGCACAATATGAATGGAAAAAGTTAAGCATCGTCGGGAAGGGTTTGGAACTATGCCGGATAAAAGGTTTCTGATATGAGGGTTTGGGTGTCAAGATTGTATGCAGCTGTTTTTGGCTACTTCAAACACATATTGGCTGAACTTTTTGTAAATAATGGTTCTACTCACAGATTTGTCGTTTAGAACGACCATCAGTTATATAAAACTCGAGCCAATTTCAAAATTAATTTGAACATGAACGATTAATGAAATGATTGGAAGCACAATTGAATATGCTGGTTTTAATTTTTGGTTGCTGGAGACGGATGTCCGGTTCAGCAACTGGACAGCTTTGGTATTTAGTTTTGATGGCTGTATAGATAGAAAATCCGGATTCGGATAGGCAAGTTGTGGCAAATTGAACATGAACAAGTTTTGCTTTTTGAGGTTGAAATTTTTTCCTTTCCAGTCAAAGCCAAAAATTGAGGTAAGTATCGCACTCGCAAGTAAATTTCAAGGTGGAATCTGAAGTAATGTCTATCAAAATTCGTATTCACTTGAAGAGAGATTGGTTGGCTTTGACGAATCAGAAAACGGTCAAAATTCGACGCGGGCCACAATTTGGGAAGCCCTGCCTGAGCTCATTCCCTGCCGTTGCTACAATTACTTTCTCTGGGTTTTCTTTGTATCCAAGGTTGTGTTTCCATTGAGTGGTTGCTTCGCATTCGAAGATGATATGAGTAGCTGTTTCTTCTTCCTTATTGCATAACCTTCAAGTGGGTTCATCATTGAATATACCCGTTATGTAGATGTTTTGTTGCCAGTGAACGGTGATTCGTATCCCCCCCCCTGTCCTTGGTGAGGGCTGTTTTAACAAAAGCTTAATGTGTCTAGCATGTACAGGTTCAGGGCGTGTATGGTCTTGCAGATCCTCCTCTAACCAGTGTATATGCATGTTCGTTATCCAAAATTTTCTTGCCTCTTGGTACTGAAGATATCATCAAGTTGTGGTTTTCTCCGGGTTTTGGATGCATTCACTGACGAATTGTGATGTGATTTTTTTACATGCTATCTAATAGCTGCTTGGCTATCCACTCTTATGAGGATTTTTTGTCGGTACAACCACTTCTAAGATTTTCTTGAATTCCCAAGAGTTGATGGCAATTATTTCTGTTCGAAAGTGAGTTTGATTTCTCATATTTGGGCTTGTGCGTTTTTGATTGTTGTATGATTACTATCACCGTAATAAATATTAAAGAATATTTTTTCCTAATAAACGGTCTAATATTATACCTAATTTATTTAGTAATTAGACCTCAAAGTGTTTTTGCGCAGAGGAAATTTGGTGGTAAGGTTTTTCTACAAGTTGTTATACAAATGTTTTTATATTTAAATCAATAAATACTTTTGCAATTGGTATAACCTTTTTTTTAATAATAGGAATTCTCTAATGAGCAAAATTAAAGCTCTATAATATTAGGTAATCGTGAATGGGGGTAGGTTCTAATATGAGGACCAGTATCGTTATTGATGCTTCGAGTGGTATTCATCAGGTTCATTACAGAATGATTGAGAGTTATTGAGCTAGCTGTAAGAAAAAATAATGAATGATATCCGACACCGACCGTCAGACTATGGTCATTAATTATGGAAGACATTTTTTTATGCGCCCAGGCAGCAAGCAATCAGCTTGAAGCAATCAAGTTTGCCTCGATTTCACATGTAAAGGAAATGTTGAGATGGCATTTACAGTGCGGGCCAAAAGGGTAAGACTATGTTGATGAAAAATGAAAAGTACAATCGTTTAATTTATACAAGTGTTTGCGATATTGCTATGAAGGTAAAGAAGATAATGTTGCGGAAATACGAAATCCATTTAATATTTCTTTGACTGTCACGATTCAAAAGTAAGATTTAAGTACGGAAAAATCGCGTTTTTTATCCAATTGATATCTTTAGATTCTCCGATTTATATCTTTAGATTCCACTAAAACGAGTCGAACACAGAGTTAAAAATCTTGAATAAATAAACAACATAAAATAAAAAATAAAAAAGTCGCCTAAACCAAAATCACTTGCTACTTGTTAGGTTGTATCGGCAGCTCAGCAGTATGAATAGTATATAGAATAGGACAAGGAATGCTCCCTTGTGGCCTGCCAGCTTGGTTTGGCAGATGTGGAGGATTCTTGGGATGGCAGGTAACAGTAGGGTTAGGATGCATCAAAAGATTCGATTGAAACCCAAGGATGGTTATTTTATTTGTACATTGAATAGCATGTGTGCAGACGAATGAGTGTATTTATTAGCGTGATTGATGTTGGATAACGGGTACTTTAAATAAATACAGGAATTGGTGTGAATGAGAGCAGGCCGTTTGTGGAAATATTTCAGCCCATTTCTAGGCTTAGACTTAAGGTATGATAGATAAGAGTGGTCATCACAGTACCCCCGGAAGCCCTCGATTTACTACTAATTGTATATAGTATGGCATGTAAGTAGACGAATGAGTGTATTTATTAGCGTGTTGTAAGTATTTATTGGTTAGTTGAATGAATGAACGAATATCGATTGTTGGTATGTGCTGGTATGTGAAGGGTGCAGATGTGTCCCAGATCATTGCAACCATAAGGGGAAATGCAGAAATATTAAAAATGCAGAAAGGAAAAATGTTGTGTGCCAGCTATGACCTACCCAGCTGTTTAAGTTTTTTGTCTTTGTGGTACTTACCCGTAAGATCCTGCATTATGACTTCCCACTTCCCCTATCCGTAGTGATAACGCTTGGGCCAAATCCAATTGCGACATAGCTAAATTGTTTTCAGGGCATCTTACCACAATATTCACTCCACACCATGATATACTTGACCATTAGCATAAGTGGCTCACATCTCTAAGATTATAGCAGCCAGTAACAGAATTGTCATTTTTAAGTTCCAAGCATATAAAACATTTCATTTTTTACCTAATTCTTTAATATCTTCTTTCTTCTCTAATATCTAATAATGGTAGGCTAATAATTCGAAAAATTAAGTCGTCCTTTTGCCTGAACGATCAGAAAAACTTGCATTAAACGTAACCACTATCAACAATGAAGTTCATTCTAGTACTACTAATTTAATGTTGTTCTCGAACTTGATTAATTTGGTGTCTTAAAGAGTATTTCTTGCCTAGGAAGCCTGTTTGCACTTCCTGGCTCTACTGATATATAAAAATAATTTTGCAATAACACCGTATATTATATGTAATATGTAAAATGGTTCGTTACCGTTAAGGACAGTGGGATAGTAGGTAAACCAGGACGAAAGAAGATGGATAAAAATTACCTAAAACTTCATAATTTTGTCGATTGCTTATAAACTTGTTAAAAATTTTGTTAGTTTAACAATTGTCCGTTTAATCCTTTAATAAATTAGGTTAATACATTGTTTTTTGCAGGAACATGTTCGTTCATTTGTGTTCTTTATTCCTTAATTTAATCCTCTTAATGACTCCTCTCGAGACATTTCTTTTGCTGTAGGTCTCTAAATTTTTTTACTTATATGTTTGCCGAGTTAATTTAAATTTCTTTGATTAAGGTTTCTTTTTAATCTAGCCCGGAGATTAAAGCCTAACAAGAAGAAAAAACCGTGTTTGCGGTTTATTTCCGACGTTGACGGACTCTGACTCACATCTTCGCTACCGCCCGTGCAAACTGCCTTGTACACAGCTGAGTCGCGTAAACATTTTAATTCTTAAACATTAATATTTTACACTTATTAATTTAACAAACAGAGTGCACTCTCACCACGACACACAAGAATGACACGTCTACACGGAAAACAAACACTTTGAGCCTTCAAGATGATCTCAATAAAGATCGAAACGTTGGCACGATAAAGAAAATGTTTTTCTAAAACCTACGTCACACCAGACCGCATCTCACGATCTCCGAACATTTTGTATGATGAGTTGTCAAAGTTAAACCCATTTGCTTCTTTTTTTATTTTGTCTTTGTTTACATTTAAAAAAAATTCTATTTTCAAGGATGAAATATATTTCATAGTTAGACTTTAAAATGTTTAAAAAAATCAACTTGTTCTAACTGGTTTCAGCTTAATAACACATCTTCGAGTGAGCTAAGAGCTTTTTAACGAAGCTTCCTATTTAATTTATGCTCCATATCAAATTGGGTTCAAAGAGTCTATGATGTGAAATCCCGACGGATAGAGACTGTTTGACGAAACCACTCTTACTAGTTAATTGGCACCTAATACTTTGATATTTATCATCAAAACGCAATTATGCTGTTTACTTTGATGTAGTAAACTTTTAAGCAGATTTCGAGGTTAATTTTCAAAACTTAACACCGAAAAATAAAACATTCACAGACAACATTCTAGTATAGTTTATTAGTATGGTATAGTTTATTAATAGTCTGTTAGAATGGAAAGTTTATTGAAAGACTAACACACTTATAACAAAATTAGAAAGGAAAAAAGAAATAAAGATTTATATGGAAATTTTTTTAAGGAAGTGTATGTTTCAGATTTTATCCTTTAAAGCCTTCACAAGCAAAAGAAAAAAAAAGTTGTTATAGAAAAGTGCAAAAGTAGAAATGCACTATAGTTATTTATCAAAGTTGTTACAATTAAATGACTTCTCAATTTTTTAACTACCCTAAGGATAATGCACTTTCTGGGGGAAGTATAGAAGGTCCACTATATACACTAAAAAAAAAAAAAAAAAAAAATGGACGTATTTTGTTGTTTATTTCAAACTATATGCATTTTTATCGTTGTATTAATTACAACTAATTATTTTTTTAATCTAAGGCCTTAGTTGAGATGAAAAGTTAATGTCACGAGCGGGATTCGAGCCCACGACCTTCGGCTAGCCATGACACCAACCTATTCATCTCAAGTAAAACCTTAGATAAAAAGAATAATTAATTGAAATAATTACTGCGGTCAATTATGACCGCTAAAAATTTATGGGTTAATTAATTATAACGTAGTTTTTGTAATATAAACCTAATTAAATGAGATCTGAAGTTCATGAGTTTTAATAAAAATTATTTAATTATGATGGTTTGTAATAAAATTCACCAAACTTCGAAAAGTCATTTAATGAAAGGTTAAAATGTAAATAAACTATTTATTCTGTTTTCCTGTGGTTTCGTGAAATGTCTTTCTAACAATATATATATAACTTGAGTGCCACTCTCAACACGACACGCAAGGATGGCACAATTACACAGAAGACAAACACTTTGAGCCCTGAAGATGATCTCAATAAAAGATCGAAACGTTGGCACGATAAAGAAAATGTTTTTCTGAAACCTACATCACACCCGACCGCATCTCACGATATCTGAATAACTATCGATTAACGGTCACTAATCTCTAGACATTTGAATTTTTTATTTTGTTTTTATTATTGCCTTTTTTATTACAAAGAGTCATATGTTAGCAAAATTCAATAACAAAATGAGATGACAGTTTCTTTTGAATGTAATTTATCTTTCTGCCTTATCTGTTTTCTCTGTTGTAACAAAATTAGTATCATTTGTCGTAAGGAATAATGAAAGACCGCCATTAGGTGACTATGAATAATGTCAAGCCTACAGCTTTCTTAGCAAATGTTTACCGACATTCTGGCATCCACACGTTGAACATTTACCTTTAACGTTAACTTTTTATAACAATGCTTTAACTTCAGCATTTACCGTAGTAATAATAATAATGTGGGAATTGCGAACCCTCGAAAAAAAATGTGGGAAGTCTTGGTGCCGACAAACAGCTGAGGTCATTTAGTCTGCAGCCATTTGAGCGTTTCGATCTTTATTCACTCTCTGCTTTTATATGTATACTACGTCGATATCCCTAAATGCTATCCTCTCATTAATATTCAAATACAGAATAGATGTAAAACGTACAATACATATACCTACATCGGTCAACGCCTGCTAGCCTGGTCGATTCCAAACAAGGTGCGCGCAACCGATATCATAAAATGGAACCACGCCGAATGCAGGGTTGCCGATCTAAACGCTGAAAACAATATAGTATTCCACGATTACATGAAACAGGGCTTTATGTTTGCTGCTTGCCTTGACGGACTTTAGGTTCTTCTCATCATGGCGTGTTAAAAGATGGTTCGACGACAAAACTGCGCATCGTCTTTGACGCCTCCCACTGACTAAACGATCAACTAATGGCGGAGCCAAAATTGTAAAAAGAAGTAAAGGACGTTTTGATGATATTTCGGATCCACAATTTTGCTATGACGTCAGACATCACTCAAATGTATTTGCAAATCCTTATCGCGGACGAAGATAGGAGATTCCAGCACCTCTTTTATAGGTTCGATCCTGCTGAGGCCGATCAGGAATATGCATTTCATCGATTATCGTTTGGGTTGTCCTGTTCACCCTTCCTCGCTCTCCGCGTGTTAAGGCAACTAATAAAGGATGAAGGTGATTGTTTTCCCTTGGCGAAGAAGGCCTTCTGCTGCGGAAAGGAGGCTCACCTTAACGATTATCGTTTGGGTTGTCCTGTTCACCCTTCCTCGCTCTCCGCGTGTTAAGGCAACTAATAAAGGATGAAGGTGATTGTTTTCCCTTGGCGACGAAGGCCTTCTGCTGCGGAAAGGAGGCTCACCTTAAAGCAATGGTACAGCAACGCCCCTGATCTGCTGTGTGATACAGCGGCTCATGCATCTGTTCCGTTATCCAACTTGGAGGATGGGACTGTTAAGGAGTTGGGAATGCAGTGGGAACCGAAGAACGATTGCCTGTCTTACCGAACCGAAACGAGACAACCCGTACTGACGAAAAGAGGAATCGTGTAGACTATCGCGAGGATGCACGATCTCTTTGGACTCATGGCACCAATAATATTCAAAACAAAAAGGATTTTATAGCTGCTCTGGGAATACGAGGTTGGTTGGGGTTAGCAGGTTCCGGTACAGGTTGGTATAGAATGGACCCAATTTCGCAAGGACATGCCAACCTTGAGTTCCATAAATCTGCCGCGATGCAGTTCCAACGAATCCTGCACACACGACCATTATCGGATTTGCTGACGCTTCGTGTTTGGGTTATGCGGCACTCTTTTACCTTCGCGTTGATGCCCCCTGTAAGGACGCTACTACTAGGAACCTGCTGTTTGCCAAAACCCGTTTGGCTCCGCTGAAGCCGCTTACCATCCCTCGACTCAACTCTGCGCCGCATTGCTCTTGGTTAACGCCATGAAATCCTTGGCTGACTTCTTCGAAGACATAAAAGTAGATGAAATCATTTTACTCACCGATTCATCCACTGTTCTGGCATGGCTCCAGTATCCTTTGCATCGCTTAAAGACATTCGTGGCCAATAGAGTCGATATTGGAGAACTCATCGCTCGACTGGTGGGTTCACTTACGATCGGAGGACAATGCGACAGATTTGGCGTCGCGCGAAACAGATCCGGGTATTCTTACAAGTCAGATGTCGTGGTGGACAGGTGGATTGGATGAAGAGTAATGAACCGAAAGAAGAGTAGCCTCTGAACACTTGGCTGGAAGGCGGATCCGACTTACTGGAAGTCAAGCCTCAAACCATTGAGACCTTACTGGAGCGATTTTCGTCATACTCGCATATGCTTAGAATCGTTGTCTACATGCGTCGTTTTGTTGCGAACTTGCGAGCTGAAACAGAGTAACGGACCTCCGGCATCTTGACATTAAGAGAAATCAACGCAACCCATCACGTAATGACGAGATCCGTGCAGCAGCATCACTTTAGGAAAAAGTCGCCAGAATTAAAATGTCTAAATCCTTTTGTCGATTCTCTGGGAATTCTCAGGGTGGGCAGACGCTTAGCACCCGTGAGCCAAGAAATGAAGCATCCGATACTACTTCCCAGCAAATCCCACCTCTCCACGCTATTGATTGATCATCTCCATAGGGCGCACGCTCACGCTGGGCTTCAACTATTACTCGAGTTATGTGCAAAGATTCTGGGTTCCCAACGCGCGACGGCTTATCCGATTTCGGGTCCACCGCTACGTTCGGTGCCACCGTCTGAGGATTGGACCCAGTGCGCCTCTCATCGAGGATTTGCCAATCTCACGTTATGAACAAGGTAGAGAGTTTCTGAATACGGGAGTGGATTTCGCCGGTCCATTCCAGATACGGGAATCTCTATGACGCAAAGCCTATATTTGTTTGTCTCGGAACTAAGGGTGTGCATATTGAGGTGTCTCGCAGTTATCGACTCTGGAATTTCTCGTATGCTTGGATCGATTTGTTGCTAGAAGAGGGCTCCCGAGCAAGGTGATGTCCGACAACGCGAAAAATTTCGTCGGAGCTAAACGTGAGCTGTACGAACTTTATGTCTGGTGGGCCACCGAGAATGCGAGACAAGAAATCGACGTCCAGATGGTGGAGCGGAGCATCGAATGGAGGTTCATACGCCGTCGGCCCCTCACTTGGGAGGATTATGGGAGGAGGCAGTAAAGTAACTGAAATATCACCTCACACGGGCTCTGGATCATCAACCATTAACTTTTGAGGAGTTGTGCACCGAGCCTATCAAGATTGAAGCAATTCTATATATACATACATCACCACCAGACATAAATACAGAAGTCTTGTCACATTTACTCCCCCAGAGTACTCGATATTCTTCGGGGCGTGGATCGAACCCCAATCCATTCTCCATAATAACTTACTTGTACTCTTCAGACCTCACACCCTCACTCCAGAATACTCAGTATTCCTCCGGGAGGGGTTAAGCAACCCCTTTCTTTTCATTCTAATGAATTCATTCCAATAAATTTGCATAAACACAACACAAAACTTTATACATTTATAAATCTCTACAGCCGGATCTGTGCCCACTGCTGATCCCCTAGACCACGCACAGGTCCAACATCATAATATTGCCTATAAACGTCAAGTCCTCTACAACTGAAAATGTGCTCGATCCGACTTTATTATTCGCTTTCCGGCCAGAATGTTCCCGTGAGTTATTCGTGTATGACCTATGCGTAGTATTTTTTCCCTTTTCTACCCGTTTTCCCTGGACTAGGACTGTCGTATTTCTTACCTACCTTAGTATTAGTTAAAAAAGTTATAAATCCTTTTCATAGTTAGAATAAAAAGAAGTTCAAATTTTATAGTCAAATATTAATTTGAAAAATAACAATTTCATGTTACTGTTTACCTTTAAAAAACGTCTAGTTTGGTCGTTATCGATCATCCTGGTGCATAAATTCTCGCTGTTTAGGCAGTAATGAAATATTCTGACTGTATGGTTGAATTTCGATGCCTCCTCATTATCTTGAAAGGTTATGGCTTTAATAAACTACCTAAGTTACCTACCCTTTAAAAAATCTTGATTTTTAAAAAGAAAACATAAATAAAATAATTACACCTTATAATTGATAATACCTACCGTTAATAAACAATTAAAATTGGTTTAATTTTCTTACAATTTAAACAATATTAGAATTGTTGGCAAAATCACTTACAGTTGCGTTGTTGGCGAAACGGGGTCAGCCTTAGTCCTGTCCATCCGGCCCATCGAGGGTGGTCTCATGCCTCGGGGCCTGCCGACAACTTTAATCAATATTTTAATTTATTGGGCGGCAGGAGATAAAGTTTTTGTTTTATATTATTATCGAACTTTGAAGGTCGAAAATGGTTGATTTATTTGGCAATGCATGTTCGAGGGATCGGATGTCCCATTAAAACCTTCGAAAATTGATAATAATTTGCATTTCTGACTTCAGTTTTTTTTTAAAGTAACCTTATAAAGTCCTTCTGTTTGATATACTCTAGTAGAAGTACCGACCGTTTTTCGGACGAAAACTGTTTTTATTTTCTTTTAACGCCATTTCTACTCTATGGGCTTACAATTTTGGTACGCATTTCCTTTTCAGGAGAGTCTGTAAGTTTTGTTTTAGTATTAAAACTAAAAATATTTCAAAATTTATTTAGAAATCGTGAGATGCGGTCTGTTGTGCTGTAGGCTTCAGAAAAACATTTTCTTTATGGGGACAACGTTTCGATCTTTATTGAGATTATCTTCAGGGCTCAATAAAGATCAAAACGTTGGCACGATAAAGAAAATGTTTTTCTGAAACCTACATCACACCAGACCGCATCTCACGATTTCTAAATAAATATCGATTAACGGTCACTAATCACCAAATATTTCAAAAATTTTTCATTTTGTCTTTGCTCTTGAGGCCGAAATGTTGCCATTTTTCGTTACCATTTTCTTAATATATGTTGGGTCTATTACAACCAACCTTTTATTGCTTTATTTTTCTTAATATTCTCCGAATTAGGGCTTAGAGTTAAAAAAAATAGTGAATCGGTAATTTGCGGCATTTTAACATTTTGCTACTAACGCATCGTGAGCACTGCCGCTAGATGGCTCTCGAGGGTAATCTTCACACTATTAAGGATGTCCTGCATGTTGCTCGATGTGTCCCACGTAATTGAAGGGTGCCACTCTCCATATAAAGGGCGGGTAGAAATGCCACCCCATGAGAAATTGTGGTTGAGTACAGCAGCAAGTATTTGGGTCCCTTGTTCCGATTTTTGGAGGAAACAGGACTGTTTTACTTTATCTAGTATTTTATAGATATCTTGTCTTGTGTTTCTTTATATATACACTGAGACTATTCAATCTCAGCATTTATTAGCGTGAATGTGTAGTGTCAGAAGGCAATTGGCGGAATACTGAGTACCACATCGACCGTACGGTAGATTAGTTATACAATCTTGGAAGGTGATGGAGGACTGGTAAGTACTCTCACCTAACTGAGTGAATGGTATGTAAATAACAATGTATGTATTTAAGAGTGGAGAGAGTGAATGGGTTTAAGGAAGTGATTGCGTGTTGGTGGCTGAAATGACCTAGCTGGCGGTAGCTCTTGAAGCCCAACCTCGGCGACTGGGCGAATAAGATCGCTGACCCCGGACTCCCTTCACCGGGGTAGGTGATTCTCGTGGCTAGCCGGTAATTTATTTGTAAACGTTTGAATTGCCGGTGCACTTTTCATTATATTGAAACGATTCTTTTTGCATTTGTTAGAACAATAATAGAAAAATAATCTTCCAAAAGTTAGTGATTACTGATTTATATAAGTTCAAAAGTGCGCATGCATGTACATACAAGTGTACAGAGTTGAGCCTTATAAATCAGTAATCAGTAACTTTTGATACGATTATTTTTCTACCAAATGCAAAAAGAATCTTTTCAATATGTTGTAGTTTTGGAAAAAATATACCATTATGTTTAAAAATATAAATTTATGAGAAGCGATCTCATGCTCAAATTTAAAATTTATTTCTCCACTTCTTGGTGTTTTTTGTATTGTTGTATATATATTGTTCGGTACGATTATGGTTCATCAAAATATTAAAAAAATGCTCTGTTATATTTAAGAGAATTAGAGAAAAGTGTACTGAAAAGTGAGAAAATAAAAATTTTCAAGAGATTTCAGATATTTCATGTTGGAGCTCGAATTTTACCACTCCCCGCCCTATTTACGCCATTAAAAAAGTTGCACACCGATTCCAATACGAGGTCAGTATTCATTTTGATAGCGATTTGTTTTTAGAAGAGTACGTACAATTGATTTAATCACCTGACTCTAAAATAGAACTGTATTTCAATAATTTTCGGTATGGTTTGTTGAGTTTAAGGATAATGTGAACTGTGGAAAATGAGCCGTAACAAATAACACTTAAAGAGGGAAAACTTATAAACGCACAAACAAACTCACATTCGCACACTACCTTCATACCGTTAAGAACACTATATAACAAAAAACGAAACGTTCAGAAAAATACAACATCGAAATCAACACCACGAAAAAACTAACATCGCAAAAACAATAACTGGCAACGGAAATAACTATCATCACGCCCAACTGATGAGCATCATGACCACATCCAATAGGACACTCCGTATGCAACCTATAATCTAGCCTAAAACTAACTTCTGTAATACAGTCGCATAAATAATCACGTTCACAACTATGTACACTGCACTCATTCTGATTAGTCGGTGGAGTAATCGATATACCCATCGACCTACACACAATGTTAATAAACTAATCTAAATTAGGGTCGATTGGGTACTTTTATAAATCTTCCGCCATCGACTCTAAACACATACACATTGTTAGAGGGGCGATGGTGACGCTATATTTCACCATCAGCCACTCACCACTCATAAATTACTCACTAATAAATGCATGCCCTCAAACAAGACATACAACAACAAAACACATAAAACAGATCTTTATAAATACAATAGAAAAAAAAACACATGTCCTTCAAAACGCGGCACTAGAAACTCGCTACTATGCCCGAGAACAATTCTTAAATTCGGCGGTAAGCCTACACGCTCTCCGTAATGAACCAAGACATGGCAAGCTTGTATCGTATGGGACATCAACCTTTCCCCGCATAATGGGCACCTGCGTGGGCTTTGACCCAAGAGGAGGTGCCCGCTTATTACTTATCACTTCTAACACTTTTGTTTTAGTTTTTTCCTTTTACATTGTGTAACAAAATTATCGTATTATTTTGAGAATGTGTAAAATTTAATAAATATTGTTATTGTTAGAAAAAATAGTGGAATCAAATTCTGTCTCATTTGGTAAAAAAATCTTCCTCTTATCATTTCATGAGTGACTGATGGAATAAATACTTTAGACCCGTAATGCGGGTTTTTGTCTTTCTTTCTACTTCAACGCATCAAATTTTGATTATGCAAATCCTATTTTTTGCATTGTTCAACCCCGAAGGGAATTATAAAAAAATGAGACGAATATGAGAGATTTTATCTTTTTGTTTTTTTGTTTAACCATTTTGTAAACCAATTGTTGTCAATTCTATGGTGTTAGGAATAATAACTCCGTTTACAGAACGAAAAAATTTGGAGCTATTGTATTTAGAAACGAGAGATCAAATAAATTTGGTTCAATTTGGTACACCTCGTTTTGGCGGATAAATGCACTACAAGGGGTTTATTTAGCCTTAGAGAACACATAATTAAATCTATCGAAAAACAAATATCGACTTCGAGTTATAAAGCCAGCTTAAACACGAACTAAAGGTAAGCCCAAACAAAGCGATTTTATGAGAGAAACTCGTACCTATTCCGACTTCACGATCATTAGGTTTAAATTATGGCTAAATAGTTTTCATTTTCAACCCCACAGTAGAAAGAAACTCCTTTGTTTATGAGGATGGATATTTTCGTGACAAATTATCCTTCTATTTACTCATACTTTGGCCCCGAATTTTTTCTCCATAATTTTTGAGTTAGAGAGGGTAGAAGAGATACCCTACAAAACAAGCACAGAGGGGCTCGGGCAAGACAGCCCCAAGGGAGAACACTTTTCCCTCTTATTTTCCTTTGCTTTTTTTTTACAAATCAATGTTGCAAGGCCGGATTCCTGGTGTCCCTGTGCGACCAAACGCCAGGTCCTTTTGTCCCCGTACGGGTTTCTTCGGGAACTGCGGGAACAGAACACGCTAAGAGTTCTATTATTCTAAGATTCGTGAAAATCTATCACAACACCTGAGAAGTGAAAGGCCTAAAGTGCTCTTGCTTAAAAAAAATCTAACATAAAAATTTTTCGACCAACAAAAATAAAAATAACATTTTATTATTTTAAGATAATCTTCGTGTGCACAAAAAACCTATGAACGCATGATCAAAACTCGCTTGGAGTGGTGGGCGGAGCAAAACTGTCAACTTCCCTAATCTCAATTTGGCTTCCGTAAAAATAAATCAGTCAGACGCACAGCTTACTTTAGTAACCGAAATCCAACTGGCCCTTTCAAGTAATAAATCAGTGCTCGCACTCTTCTTGGACATAAACGGAGCCTATGACAGTGCAGTCACTCAGCTCCTCGCCTCCAAACTGATTGCCCTGGGTCTTCCAGGTCTTTTTTGTACAAAATATCGTCAATTTAATATCAGGCATAGAATTTTACTTTCGAATCAACGAAGCGTTGATAGGCCCTAGGACATCATATAAGGGATTCCCTCAGAGGGGAATACCAAGCCCGCTATTATATGCTCTTTACGTCTCGGACTTAGTCTCCATCTTACCCAATGGTATAGATATAATACAATACGTGGACGACATATGCATCTACGTTAAAGGCGATTCGATTGAAGAGTGCAAAGACAACATGGTGAACTTTATTCCCCAACTAGACGAATGGCTAGGAGAGAATGGACTAGAAATTTACGATTCGAAAAATCTTTTTTTTGTCCTTTTACTCGATGCAGAAAAATCAATTTACTTCCCACTCTAAATATTGGAAAATACAGCATTTCAGTGAGCCCAAAGGCAAAATTCTTAGGTTTCACCATCGACTGTAAATTTACGTGGGCCCCCATATCAAACTCACTTTGTCTAATTGTGACAAACTGTTTAACAACCTCTGCAATTTCACGGGTGCCAATTGGGGGGCCGAACCTTCCATAGGGCTCTTGTTCTATAAGTCCACCATAAGGCCGGCGTTAGACTTTGGGTCAATATTATATGGACAAGCCTCAGAGACCGAATTAAAAAAGATACGCACCTTTGTCAATAAGACCTTGCGGCGAATTATTGGTGCTCTACCCAGCACCCCAATGCCCGCACTGTCAGCCGAAACCTGCAAACCCGCTCCTGACCTGAGACAACTGAAGCTAACTGTCAACAAAGTAATCACTTTATACCACTCAGACAGTTTCTTATTGGAAAAAATATCAGCGCTGACAGAAAAGTACTGGGCCAAAACGAAGCCTCCCCCATTGTAAATGCTTTCCAGGCTACAATCCCGGTATTGTTCTCGGTGTACAAAAATAAATTACCCTTCGCCTTGCAACTAGAATATCCTAAGATCCTCACTAAAATGACATCTCTCTACTTAAGAGATTACACAGAATATCCTCCACACACTGCCAACAAAATGTTTTTGACAGACATAAACGAACTGCTACCAAGCCACCACTTTGTATTCACCGACGGCCCGGTCATAGATGGAAAGGTCTGCTGCGCCATGTACGACCAATCCCAGAAATTTAAAAAATTGATCTCACTACCCAGTCAACTCTCTATTTTTACTGCGAAATGTATGCCCTTGTCGTAGTCCTGGACTACATCACCACGGTTTTCGGACAGCATGAACTCAATAAGGGAAATAGAAAAATTCCATCCAAACGCGAAGTGTGACTATTTAGTTACACAAATAGTAAACTTGGTTCATAACATGTAGTCCCTCCAAAAAAAGTTGTTTTTTGCCGGAGCAGAGGACATAGTGGAATCGTGAACAATGAAATTGTCGACCGGCTGGCAAAACAAGCAAACAAGATCGGACAGTTCCACAACATAAAATTACCAAAAATCGACGCGAAACGCACAATAAACAAACAGTGGTTAATAGAATGGCGTAACTGGTATTACAGAGGAGCTGCGGTAAGAGTCTACAAATCCCTGTTCGCAGACCTGCGTCACATCCCATGGTTTAACCTGGCAAAAACGTCCTACTAAAATTCTATGCGTCAGTGACTCGTATTCGCACGAACCACTGCATCTGCGGAGAGCACCTACACAAAATAAACTGTAGGGCATCTCCAAACTGTGAGATGTGCGATGAACCTGAAAGCATAAAGCATTTAATCCTTGATTGTCCAGAAAACGAGAAAAATTGAACAGTCTTTCATGACAGGGTCTACATGCCGAAAGAAGTCGGCAAAGCCGTTCAGCTAGGAGAGCTTGCTGGAATCGAGCTGGGAGGACTCTATTCCTTTTTGCAGAACAGTGGTATTAGTGTCTGAAGGCTGGGATGTCTTACTTGTATCTGATCTCTAGGGTGCCGCATCCGGGGTTGGCTCTCCAGCGAATCGAGTAATTGTGTCCCCCGGTCGTGGACTTTTCCAAAAATGAGTGTGCTATATATATTATAATTATTCTTTAATGCGTTACTACATGTCTGTTCATTTGTTATAATTTGTTATTTATTATCTTTGTCAATTGATGTTTTTTGGATTGTGCTGTTTAAATTTTGATGTTGTTTAAATTGTTATCATTGCGATGTAGAGGTATTTAGGGTTTACATTATTTATAATTACTTATAATAATTTATTAACGCTAGCTTTTTAAAAATTTGTATGTATTTATTTGCCCTTCACTTGGACAATTGCTAAATGCCTCTAACAAAGCAAAATAAGAAAACAATAAATAAATAAAAAAATAATTATAACCTCTCCTCATCCTAAACTAATTTTTCATCCGGTAAAAAACGTTAAAATAGACAATATTTGCTGGTATGTCTCCATATGTGAGTAGGATGTTACCAAGGGTGGAGCCTTTAAAACTGCCTAGTGGTATGTTCTAGTTTTCATCTATTGACCCTACACTGTACAGTATAATTAATATATAAATCTTTAATATTTTTAAATGATGTTAAATGGGTCAAAGTGGAGTGAATTAGAACGTTATTCTTTTAGTGGTTTACAAATTATAATTGTTGAGGAATTACATAACAGAATTTTACATGTCAAAAGTCGTTAAAACAAAATTTTAACATGTGTTTTTAAAAGGATATTAAGAAATGAAGTGTATGTGGTTTTTTGTTGTTGATGATAAAACCTGTGCTTGGTTAATCATACCTTAATTCGTTAGAGGTATTTAACGTTTGGCGTACCTTAAAATTCAACGTGGGGTTTGAAAAAAATACCGTGAAATATAAAATATAACTATGATTGGATTTTTGTTGTGTTTTGTTGATAGGTTCGAATGTAGGTAAATCACTTCATCATGCTATATTTTCATTGCAGGTTGGTTTATAAATTATTCTAATAAGTTAAAAGAATGTAAATAATAAAAAAAAATCCTGACGGCTCTTTTTTTTGGTCAACGCAATGTGCCGAGACTATAACGATTTCATTGTTTGCACTCAATCATCCATTTCACCCGTTTCATCCTCCATATGTATAGAATTATTGAATATTTTAGCCCGGTGATTTTATTTTCACATTGTATTTATTCTGAAATGTGTGAGGTTATTATATCTAAAATAAACGTTTGGCATCTTTAGATAAAGTTTAAAATGTTTCGAACGTATTTATTTTGATATATTGGAACTGGAGCAAGTTTAATACAATATTTTTTATTAAGAATGAACACGGACGACAATTTACATATAAACTAACTATGAATCAATAATGGAAAAAAAAATTGTTTATATTTCTTCTACGACCGATCCATTGAGGTTTCACTACCGTGTCATCATACCGAGAACCTTTTAGGGAATTCTTTCTTGTCTTGCCGGAAGAACATGGAGGGATGCTTTCTCAGGTCTTGGGAAAATTTCAGTTAATTTCTGTCCTCGTTGACAACACATGAAAATTCAGAAAAAGAGCATAACTCGAAATAAGTAAAGTAAAATTCAAAATGTTAAGTCCACCGTGAGAAAGAAAATGTTTCTAGGGCCGATGGAGATTTTTTTTTCCCTGTGAGTGGACCGTGCGGACGTGTTTTCAGTGAGCTCCCGAGCGTGCGGTTTTTTCGTACGGTAAAAGTGATCGCGGCGTCGTGAAATTGGTATCATCGGACGCGGAATTTCGCCCCGATTCCAACGAGCCTTCGCTCGTCGAAATCGGACCAGAATTACAGAGTAATTAGCATTTAAAGTTATGGCCCTAGGAAGTAAACAATCCTGATAACCCGGTGATAGTAACCCCCCGGAAAAATTGAATGAAAGGGGGAACGGGTAAATTCAGTGGGGCCAACTGTCGTTGAATATCCCAAGCCTAGAGCTCGGAATTGCGGAGGGGCACCCGACAGAATTGTGTGTAGCGGGTCCCCGGGCTACCCTTTTTTCTTAAGGGTGGCATATCTCGGCCCAGGGTGACCCTAGAGGGTGGGGACTTAGTCAAGTCCTAGGTGGGTATGCTAAGCTTGAGCAATTGAAGGGGCAATTCAGTGAATGAGGCACGCATTGCGAGTGTGGTTTGCGGATTTGCCTTTTTCGTCTTATTTTGACACTGGGTGACGGGAAACGGTTTATTTTAGTTTATATTAAGTTTACAATTGTTTGGAACTGAGGAAAAGTTTTTCCTTTATTATTTATGGTCTAGACATTAACGGTGGCGGTCTTATATTTATTATAAGGAACTAGTAGTGTATATATGCATAGTTTTTAAGCAGTGTAAATAGTATTTTTGTCTTCTTATTAGTAGTTATTATGATTAAGAACTTACCTGATTGGTGACGTGAATACTTAGACTGAGGAGGTTCCGTCTAGGATGTCGGAACATCCAGAAGCACCTAGTATGGAGGAAGTGGCTATGGGTGCAGAGGTGATCGTAGGACGTGGAGAAGGCTGTTGGGGTTCGCCGGTTCCTGGGAGCAGGAAAAGTACACATTCTTCCCCGTCAGTGCTAGAGGGAGCAAGCAAGTATGGGATGCTGGATCTTCTTGTAAATCTGAAATCCGTGGAGTCGGAGATGAACGAGTGGCTGGCAGAAAGAAGGAACAGCCGCACTGAGAAAACGGCTAAATGGATTTCGTAAAGACTTACCAAATTGTAGATCTGCTAAATAATGCGGCGGGCGAGCTGATGACGCCGTGTTTGTAGAAGTAATGAAAAAGCAAATAAAAGGAATACTAGAGGATACAGACTTGAAAGAGAAAGGTTTCAGAGTAGAGGAACAGAGGAAATTGCTACCATGGGTAATTATTAGAGGAGTACCAGAGGAAGTGGAGAAGGAGGAACTTGGGAAGAGGATTGAAGAAACCCTAGGGAAAAGTAAGGAAGAACTGGAAGGAGGATTGAGGTTAAGGGTGTGGAGGGAAGCGAGGAGCGGAAGGAGGAACGTGATCTTAGAGGTGAATCCGGAAATGAGGAGGGATTTATTAAGGGTAGGAAGGATTAGGGTGGGGTGGGTATCCTGTCGGATAGAAGACTTTACGGCGGTGCTTCAGAGCGCGAAATGCTTTGGTTTCGGACATAAGGCGGCAGTCTGCAGGGTCCCTGTCTGCTGTTTGGTATGTGGTAAGAGTGGTCATTTTTCGAGTTCATGCAACGAAAGGGAGGAAGATAGGGCATGTGTAAATTGCGGAGGGAAGGACCATGAGAGCAGGAGTAAAGAGTGTCCAGTATACAAGACAGCGGTTAAGGCATGGACAAGAAAGATAGATTATGGGGAGTAAGCTACGTGTAGGGCAGATAAATTTGGGGAGAGGGAAATGCGCGACGGACGAAATAAGAAGGGTAGCAAGGGAACTAAAATTATATATTTTACTGGTACAAGAGCCATACGCGCAGAACAAGGGGATACCGGGATTTGGAGAGAAAGACAGAGTATGTGTTGGGGAAATTCCGGATAGAGGTAACCCAATGGCGGGTGTAGTGATTTTGGACGAGAGGCTTGATATCTGTCAAATCGGGTCTTTATCAAGCCAATACTGTGTGGTGGTAGGAATAGGAACGGGGGGAGGGGAGGTAATATACTTCGTATCGGCATACTTTCAGTATCGTCAAGAGACAGCGATACACAGGAGAAGGTTGGGACGGGTGTTGGAAGAATTAGGGAATGGTGCCGAGAGAGTAGTAATAGGGGCAGATGTTAACGCGTATTCTAGATGGTGGTGGAGCGCGAAAACTGATTATCGGGGTGAACAGATGGAGGAGTTTATTACAGAGACATTAATTTAGATGTCATAAATAGAAGGGGAAACTTATCGACATTCTATAATAAGAGGGCTTCCACTAATATTGACTCACACTGTGTGGGGTGGGGGTTACAAGGAACATAAAGGAATGGACTGTGAAGGATGTGGATGTTGGGACAGATCACAGATTAATTTACTTTGAGGTGGAGGTAGGGGAAAGGAGGATGAGAGGAGAAAGGACCGGGAGAAAAGGTAAAATAAGCTGGGAAAGATACAAGGAATTCCTAAGGAACCCGGGTATAACAAGCAGTAGGGGAAGACTAGAAGAAGAGATTTGGAAACTAGAGGAGAGGATTAGGGAAGCGATACAAAGAGCAACGAAAAGGGGAAGGAAGAGAGTTACACTGCAAGCATGGTGGAGTAAGGACCTGGGAAAAAAAGGAAGGAGGTCTATAAGCTGAGAAGAAAGATGCAGGCTACAAGAGAAGAGGAAGGAAAGGAAGAACTGGGCCTCAGGTATAAGGAGCTGAAAAGAAAATATACAAAGGAAATTAAGAAAGCGAAGGGGAAGGAGTGGGTGGCAGGAATGGAGAAGGAGAGAAAAAAGATATGGGGATCAACGTACAAAAAGAAGGTGGAGGACCCTGGAAGTAATCCTGGAGAAGTTCATAGGAACGGACGACCAGCGGCAGGAAAACCTGGACCAAAAAAAGATTAGAAAGGAACGGGAAGAAAATATACCGGAAGAAGAAACTCAACAAATAGAGGAAGAGGAGGTTTTAAACGCGTTGGGGAAATTTAAGCAAGGGAAATCACCAGGGACGAGGTAGCAATCGAAATGATAAGGAAAGGGTGGGAGGAGTTAGCCGGGGATGTAATGTGGATACTGGAAGAGTGTCGCAAGAGAAGAATCTTTCCCCAGAGATGGAAAATAGGACTGCTGGTGATGCTATTAAAAGGGGACGATAAGGATAGGGGAGCCAGGTGAGCTCGTACAAGCCGATTTGTCTTGTTGCTATGAAGCTGTGGGAAAGGATCGTCTTGCACCGGCTAGCTCAGGTAATTAACAGGCAGTTCGGGTGTCGCAAAGGTAGATCGGTGGAAGACACCCTACGCAGCGTCGAGGAATCGGTAAGTGGATTGGCAACTAAGTATGTGTTAGCGGTTTTCATAGACATTAAGGGTGCATTCGACAATGTATGGTGGGCTTTCCTTAATCTAAGACTCATCCGACTAGGTATAGGTAGGGAGGCATATGAAATAGTCTCTAGTTACCTTAAGGACAGGTTTGCATTCATTAGAGAAGGGACCCAAGAAGTATGGAAGAAAGTGTTAAAGGGTACACCACAAGGTTCAGTGTTGAGTCCTTATTTTTTGTGCGTGGTGTTTAATGACCTACTGGAGTACCTAGAGAGAGTAGGGGTGATAGCAACGGCATATATGGACGACCTGTGCTGCATGGTGGGTGGTGATTCGAGGAAGGAATTGGAGGAGAAAGCATCCAAAGTAATGGAAAAGGTGAGTTCCTGGTGTAGTAAGGTGAAGTTACCGGTATCGGAGGAGAAAACGACTGCCGTATTATGGAGAGGAAAGCTGGACCGATATAGACTCCCAGTAATAGAACACAATGGGAAAAGAATTCAGGTTACCATTGAGTGTAGATACCTTGGTGTATGGGTGGGAGAAGGAGTTAAACTACACGGACATGTGAAAAGGGTATGTGAAAGTGTAGAAGACAAGTAACATAAAATCCTGAGACTGAGAAGAAAGGAAGAAGGATACCAGTTTAGGGCATTGAGGATTATATAAAAGGCGGTGGTGGAGTCACACTGGTGCTTTGCAGCAGGGTTCACCTATGAACATATGGACAGGCAAGACTGGGGGCTCTTAGAGAGGTGCCAGCGAAAGTTGCTGCTGGGACTTCGTGGAGCGTATAGGACCACACCCACTGCAGCATTGCCCGTGCTAGCAAAGGTTTTGCCAGTGAAGGAGCTTATACGGAAGAGTAAGTTGGCATACGACATGAGGAGAGCGAAAGCGGTAAGTGTAGGAGGATGGAAGAAGGAGCAGTGGAGGTGTTAGGAAGACAGAAAGCTACCAGGATGATAGTGGAGCAGCTAGTGAAGGAATGGCAGAGGAAGTGGGAACGTGAGGTAACACGTGTAAGAGTCAGATCCCTCATTCCAGCAGCGTCTGCGGTTAAGGGGTGGCAGGACTGGGATAGATGGGCAAGAGAAAATCTCCTATGCACGGAAAATGTCAGCCTTAGTAAAATTGAGTTGGGGCAAAAGGCCAAAAAATCTTAAGTGAAAAAACTGAAGTGATAATTTTATACCATTTGTTACCCCCCTTTTTCATAACAAAAGATGGGTTAAAATAAATGCAGTCCTCCTCCCACAAGCATTGGATAGTATCTTGTTACCCTCGAGAGAGGGAGGAAAGCCAGGAGGAAAAGCGCCAAGTCAGGACCGAAGTTGGCCGTATATATGCTGCCGAAAATGCTAACCAAAAGACGAAACAAAAGAAAAGAGAGAAATAGGGAAAATACAACGGATGTTTGGAGCGCCGACTTCCGGTGAGAAGGGCGGACGAGGGGATCGAGATAATGGGCAACGATTGGAGCCCGCCGAAACCGAGTTCATCATGCCCAAGAAGACGGACTGGAAAAAGGCGTAACCAGGATCGAGTGCTCACACACCGGAAGGTGATTTGTGGCTGCCATGAGGAGAACGATTATCCCACCGTGCGGGGCGTAGCAGGAAGTAAGGACTCGGCGATGCATCGGGTTTTCCCCCTTATGTGTAGCAGAAGCCAACCTGGAGCGAGGAATCATGGATCAGGAATCAGGAAAAATGTAAAAACATTTTGCTAGTTCGTAAGTAGAGCAGAAATTTATGTTAATTTTTTTGTTCATTTTGTTGGCTAATCGTTGGTTAGTAGCTGTTAGTAGGATTTGTTAATTTTGCTCGACTATTTTTTAATAAAGGTGAAAATTTTGTTGTATAATTCGAGAGTATGTTTTTGTGTTGAACACAAAACCAACTCTCCGTGTGGTCTCCAAGAGTTTCAGAATAAGTTGAGATCATCAAGTTTTGGCTTCTCTCGCTTCTCCTGTGCTGGGGAGTCTTATTTCTGTTTTTTAATTATCCAAGTTATAAAAACGACCTACATGCAGCACGACAGATAAGTCAAGCGAGTCAGGGTTGCCAGATTATTAGCCAGGCAGATAAATAAGAACCAATTAAGTCGAGCGGGTCAGAGGTGTCAGACTATCAGCCAGCCCAGATATCTGGGAAACAATTATTCTAGGAGCCAAATGTGAAAAAGCGCCCTTCTATCATAAAATCAAATACTTCAGCCCTTAGGCCAATTAAACCAATTAGTCCAATCCGACGTATATGTATACAGACCCTTGTATTAACTAGAAACGTGGCTCACTCTTACAGTGGCGTCCTGTACGTTATTCGGTCTTACTATTGTAATCTTTTACAATAAAACTTCTTTTTAAGAACCCTTTCCCGCAGGACAATTATTTATCGTCAATCTTCTATTCATTCTTCTTTATTGTATATATGACTGACGCCCACCCTTTTTGATTTATTTCTTCATTTTCGTTCAACAAGTATCTCTTAAAATAATTTTTTCCCCACTCCCGTCCCGCTAAGCGACGAGTATATTTTTGTTGACAATTTTATGCATTCTGGTGACTTACTTCAAAATAACTCTTAGGTGTCGCCGACGTGAGTACACTTTACAAAATGTTTAGGTGTTATTTAGAATAAAAATTCTATAGGCTATGCCGGGATTTGAACGCAGAACCGCTTGCGTGGCAAATATTGTACGAGTCGGACGCCCAAACCCACTGGTCGTTCGAATAAATAGTACCCGTAGGAACTGACATTACTTTAATGAACGAATTATTGCTAAAATACGTCATAAACATTTAAAAATGTTATCCGTCTTATCTTGTAATCAAAAATGTATAACAGATAATTAAAGGAAACTTATCCAAGTTTTTATCAAGATTTAAAATATACACATACGGATCTGTCTGAAATATTGAATATATTTAAAAAATAACAACAATATTAGATTTAATTCCAGATTATTTTCCTTTGAATGGATCCGTCAGACAGTTGGTTATAAAATAAAATATTAACCGTTCCTATAAAAGTTAGGTTCATGTTGAAGAAAATGACTTCTCTCCTTCTCCCACCCTTCAGAACAATTAAGTCTCGAGATATTTATCGTGTTATCAAGAGTGTTTGCTGAGTTTCGGTATAAAGTCAGCTCTTTTTCTTTCTCACTTTAGGCCTATAAATATTATGACAATTTTTTTCCTTGTTTAAAATTGAATATAGTATGATCGATGAACAATCACACATTTTAATTGCTATCATTTTCTTTTTTGTCCAAATACTTTAAATGATCACAATGAAAAATTGTTTACCCCAACCAGGTAGAATGGACGGTTAATATATCTCTTCCACTGTATACTCAACTCATAGATTCATTGTCAAAATATATGTAGTTGGAAGACTTTTCAAGAAGAAGAATTTGTTTTAACAGATCGACAAATCAGAAAAATGAGATTTAATTGTATGACTTTTGGTTAAAATTTCTAAGTCCTGAGGAAGGCGATAGATACTGCCGAAACCACGACATAAGAAAATAAGTTGGTTTTTTACCTTCTTGGCTTCATCAATGTATTCAAATTCATCTTCGCAACGATTATTTTTACTATGTTAACGTAAGTAAACATAGAATTTAGGTTTTAGGTTATCAATTGTCCACTTGTCTCATGAAAATTATTATACTAAACAAAATATTAGTTTTCTTTAAATTTTATTTTGTAATATTTATACATAACGTCAGCTTAAATTAATTTATAATATAATAGAAATAACGAATTACATGAAGTTCTTTTAAAATCGGTTTTCAAAGTCCTGAGGGAGACGTTAAATACAGCCGAAAGCTCGACATTAGAAAACAATTTTTTTAATCTTCATGGATTCCCTGATCTCCCATCTTTAGAATTAATTATCGAAGGCCGATACTATACTCAACGATCTTCGTTTTATATTCAGAAACATCTACACAAAGCTCAATAAATGTGTGGTTATTTAAAAAAAAAAATCGTGGGAAGACTATGTTTTGTATAGCTCATTAAGATACCGATTAATGAATCTTGACTGTGCAATTATTAATAATTAATTGTGTAAAGATTATTGCATTAACTGTGTTGAATGATTTGAATGAGGATGTGTAAAATTCGAAGCAACACATTTCGTCTCTTCCCTGGATGTTCGAAATCCCCCCAAGTAAAGTTCAAGAAAAACACAATAGTGAAGCCAGAGGGAGTAGCTGCCCTTGGGGAGGTTTATAAATAGCCAGTGTTACAAGAAGGGTAGTCACTAGTCAGTGGCTGACACAAGTACGGAGTAGTCATCAGTTGAGTCAGGAGTTGAGTTGACACATTTGACATTTGGTCAAGAGGCAGTCACAGTTAAGAAATTAGAATTATATGCTCCAGATCCCCTGATACATGTCGCGCAATTCGGAATTTGCCTCTATTTGATTCTGTGCAGGTACGCACCGCTTACACCATGATTTGTGCGAATCTGTGTTACAAGATGAGAAGAAAAGTTTACTATCGGAGACGTTAGAAAACTAAGGTGACTTGTTCACTCTTGGAAATAAGGCCATTAAAAAGGATCCCTTTTCCGAACTATATCTTGCTTGTCATCTTGTTATCCAAAGATTTTTAAACCTTAACGTATTGGTTTTCGGAAGCTTCAAATCCTGTAAAACTCCTTGGTGCGTTGCTTGTAAAGTCATTATGTCAACAGTGTACAGTAATTCCTTAACACTCGCGGGTATTTGGTTCCAGAATACTATCGTGAATGTTAAATCGGCGAATGTTGAGTCTATTTTCCTATACTATAAGGAGGGTTAAGTTCGATGACGCCAAAAATTGAGATACAATTTAGAACTAAAAAATAAAATATATATATATTTGTTTAAAAGAAACGTAGTAGAAGACATGTTTGAACATGTCAATTGTTTTCATTGTTGGTATTTTTTGATATGCAAGGAAAGAAGTAACCATTAATAGTTCGCTGTTTCGCCGAATAATTAATTTCGTTAAGTATTAACTTAAGGACTTGCAACGGCCTAGACATCTTTTTAAAAAATGAAAACTTCGATTTAAAGATGGGTCGAAATCCATCGCTTTTTTAATAAGGTTAAAATTTCCCTGAGCTGTTTTGAAGAAAAGCTTTGGCTTGCATAAAAAATGTAACATGACCAAAAATTTTATTCTTTCGCCAAGGGTCAGGACGGTTTTTTTCCTTTTTGCAGGAGGAGGCATTTTGCGACACAACATCAACGAAAGAGTGAATCAAACTGAGAAGAAAGAAGGAACAATATGTTGAAAGCATGCAAAAGTTTTCTTATAGACAATTTGAGCCACCAATCCATTTTTTTAAAAATTATTTTCGATACGAAAATAAAATTGTTTACTCAACTTTTTTTTCGTAAATAAAAAAATTGTACTTCCGCAAATGTCAAAACTTTCCTCATTTTTTCATACGTGAATAGTGAAAACCGCAAATGTCAAAACCGCGAGTGTTAAGGAATTACTGTAATTTCATTTAACCCCACTGAGCCGAGGCTTTACGAGTCGACATACAATCTATCAAAATACCTCACCAACATACTCAATAATATTGCAGACACCACTTACAACACGTAAAAGACTCATTTCATTTCATAAATACAATAAATCAAATCATCCTACCAATTACTCAACTCTGTTATTACACAACTACCTTTCACTTTACCCTTTCTCACCAAATACATTGAAGACATTCTACAGCAGTACCCTCAGCTCAATGGAGATTTAACCCAACGTACGGAAAAACTTAGGGAATCAAATTGCAGCAGCGACAGTCAATGACCTGATACTTCTAAGGAGAAGGATTGAGTCTATTGCACTGAACTAAGGAACTAGGTTGGTACAATAAGCCAGAAGGCTGCAGTGCCTGGGGAGCGCAAACGCCGCTTCCTATCCTATTTTTTACCTTACCTTACCTGATCTTAAACAGTGGTTTAAAGCAAAAGCTGTAAATTTATTAATAACGTAGTACTTCATTGGACATTTAAGAATATCACTTTTTAATGGTTTATGTATTTTATGTTCCTATAAACACCGTTATAAGTAAGTTTACCCCTTTTAACAAGTTAGTGACCCTGGTAATAAAACGCAGAAAAGACCGGCACACAAGTTTTGAGAATAAACCAATTTTCTCAATCTGAAAAGCTTTTCATCTCTTCCTTTACACTTCAGATTCATTTTTAGAGCTCATTCATCGAACCTAATTACACGCTTACTTCATAATTCTCTGATCAATTAAAATCCTTTAATACACAACTTAATATTAACATTGAGAATAATTTGTAGCGAATATTTTTAACTATATACATTTGGTTGAAATAAATTACATGTTTATGCAAACAGTTAAAGAGTCGTTAATTTAAAAACTGTAGTAAGACAAATGGCAGATGCAGTAGTAAATTTGTGGCTAAATGTACACTAAGGTGATAATTCAATGGGGGCTTGACCGCGTTTAACAAGAGAAACTTTCAAAACACTCCGGTTGGGGCAACATAACTTAATGGTACCTTCTGGCCACCAGAGCCGGGATAGTTGGCCTAACTTTACACGGTCACCCCTGTAATGCTAATCAAATAGTTTCGATACATTTTTAAAACCGTTCATCAAAAATGTACAAGACATGGCGAACAGAAATGTCTAGTTTGATGAGAGAGAATCAATTTCATCAAGTACATTGTTCTAATTATGCAAGAGGGGGTTTGATTATTTAAGGTAAATAATCTTTACCAAAAGGTTAGGTAAGCTTTTTAATTAAATATCGTAGACCGAAGAATTTGGCTCAGTAAAAAGCGTGCTCCTCGCACCTGCCTCATTTAGACTTAGCCTACCGAAAATGAGTTAATCTTAAAGTTAGATTTTTGCAAATATCGAGGATTGATCCAACTGTAAAGCTTGTTTATGTTTTATTAACTTACGAGGTTTTAAAACTAAGCCACTGTTCGAAAATTGTCCACTTGAGTATGTAATATATTAATTGGTCAAGCGGACCACGAAATTAGTGAATTTAATGAATTAAAATGAAGTATACTTCACTAAAGCTCTCCGTGGCCATTTCATTTGTCGCCGAGAATCCAATCCGATTACACGACATTTGAAAAATGGCAAAAGGAGGGAAAACTCAAAAGGTGGGGTTGAGATGGTAAGTTGGTGTCCGAGTGGATCGAGGTCAAGATAGCTCAAGCGGTAGAGCAGCGGCGTATCTAGCCGAAGATCGTGGGTTCGAATCCCGCTCGTGCCATTGACTTTTTTATCTCAACTAAAAACCTTAATTAATTGTAATATATTAATTGGTCAAGCGAACCACGAAATTAGTGAATTTTCCTGAAGGTAACATACGCTTTTGCCAATATTCATACATCTTGTTTGCAGTATTTTTCTAACTATTCCTTCATATTGTTTGTCACTTGAAGTGGTTTTTCATACCATTCGAGAAATTTTACTCTTTTCTCTTCAAATATATGAGTTCAAAAAATTCTTTATATGGGATTCTACCAACCTAATCGGCATTGGAAAAAGTGTTGAATAAATGCGGAAAAAACCATTCTCATATAAGCAGAGCGGAAGACCGAATGCTTTGGGCAATTTGGCAAGCGGCAAAGGCAAGAAATTAACAGAATCTATAAACTTTGTACTATTGAATTCTAAACGTAAAAGTTTTAGACTCTTCATAATTAATTTCGGAACAATATCTGTAGGTTCAACTGTGTTTTAGAACGAAATGACAATCAAATGCATGCATTGTGGGTAATACAGATTATATTTTTAAATTTATTTTTTACTTGTAGGATATGACCAAAAAACCTCTCTACAATTATATCACCACACAACACTTGCATAATGCTGTGTCCAAATATACATTTTCCAAAACCAATGCTCTTGTCACATTTCTCCTGAAACACTCATAAATTAGGTTTATGCAAAACAGCAATGTTCGGCCCTGAATACGAGTTATCTTGCGTAGTTTCAAAATCAGAAAATAAATAAAAAAACTATCCTTAGGCGGGTCACGTTTGTCGACAGGCATAACACATAGGTGACTTTGGGGCATTTCGACACGACATATTTTGCAGAATTATTTTTCACAATTATGGATATTTCTGTTTCTATTTTAACCTTGATTATTAATCAATGCCGAACATTTTTACAAAAAAAAAAACATTTTTCCGCAACCTTTTTAAAAATATAGTTCCTACTCGCAGGAAGTACTTTACTTACTGTGAGTAGGAACTTTCTTTTTAAAAAGGATTGAACACCGCACTCACTCCTCCAGTCATCATTTCCATGGATTGTCAAATGTTGATAATAGCAACGACTGTTAGGGAAAATTCTTGAGCAGCATTCGCACAATTTTTAAGTGAAGTTAGACATTTTGTCTGTAGTGCAAAAAGTACACGAATGAGGACATATGTGTTGGTATTTGTTGTTTGTGGATATCTTACATTTTTCGCAAAAGTAACCGCATGAAAAACAACTTTTTAAATCAGTTATTACATTGTAATGATTATTATGATGAAACAAATTTAAAGGGTAACAAGCCGAATTGTTTGTTCCTTCGTATAAAAGTGTTCCACCTTTTGACTGGTATTCATAAACTTTGATAATGTATTTTTTTAGATATCTTTGAAAGGCTAAAATTTCTTTTATTCCACCACCGACATCGGGGATCTCAATAACACCTGCTTTCTTCATTAACTTTTGAGCTTTCATTAGCTGTAATCCGTTTTCGCTATCCGTTCGAATTTTATCGTAATCTTTATTCTTTTTGCAATTGCTTTTGCCACAACATGAGTTCTCAGATGGCATAATGGATCACTGTTATTTATAAAAACGATACCTTTTCTTTTTTTACATTCTTCCTGAAAGGTCGAATAATACTTTCCCGGTCTTCTTCCAGATACTACAAGCGTATTGACAACAGTCGATATTATCTTAAAAATACTGTTAGATAAAATTAAATCTGAAACAGGTTTGAAGTTCATTCACCCTTGTATCCCTGTCGCAGCAATTTAAATCACACCTATAAGATCGGATGAAGAAAGACCCATCTTAATATGTTCAACAATCTCACATAGCGCTTCCTCGATGAACACAATTCCCGACGTGTCAGAAGGAGATTCCTTAAATCGGAAAGTAGTTTCAGTTGCTCTGGTTTTAAATCGACGTACATATTTTGATCTCTCGTTGATTATAAGAATTTTTGATTCCGGGCATGAACCTCCAATCACGAGTGTATCGTTTTCTGATTTCTTAAAAGCATTAAAAAATGTACATGATTGAGCACACTGCACTGTGCCACTACCCTCTCACAGGGAGTCGGAATAGTCCGCGCTTCGGGAAACTTTGAAAATTCGTCCTATGAAGCGCGATGGGTTAGTTAGTTGGACTGTTCATCAGGTGTTTAGAAAGACGCGTTTTAGTTTGTATAGGATACACCCCCACATGCCACACGCTGTTGAATGCTTGTGACATTTAGAAAGGTCCCATACTGTATTATTTACGCTCATAGAATAATTAGCTTCATTACGTATAAGTAAAATAAATAAGATGGGGTGTACCATAACCCTTTTGGCTGAACAGCTGGAGAGGAAAATCTCCATAATGGAAGGCAAAAATGCAGAAATTCAAGAAAGAAAGCGCCAGATGAAATCTTAGCCAATAAGGATATCACAAACAAAGGAGGTTATCCTCATGCTCCAAGAAAATTGAAGATTCCACTTCAACCTGTGACAGAAATTTTGGAAAGCACGCCAAATCGGCATCTACAATATTAGGAAGGCAGGAAAGTTCGAAAACCGCTATCACTTTCCAATAGACAGATGATTGAGGAGGCAGCAGATTTGTACGGAAGTGGCCTAGAAGCAGTGTGTAACTTGTTCAAAGGCTGAAAACTGATTGTGTTGGATTGTTCATCGGTTGGCGCACATTAAAAATAGGTTTATTCCATTATTAGGTGTATGTTGTGTAGAACAAAATATCTTTAAAAAAAACTTTAGACTTAGTACTCAAACTAAATTTTAGTTATTAGAGAATATTCTCTTTTACTTTTTATAACATTGTAACAACTAGCCATTTGTTCTATGGTTTATTTTTAACCATATAGTTTATTTTTAATATAAGAAATTTTTTCTTGCTAAAGGGCTATTATCTATTTTATTATTTAGAAGAACAATCCGTTATAAACCTTGGAAAGTACTCACCGGTGTAGTAAGTACAGAACAGAGGTTAATATAGTTCTTAATAGGTGCCGTTTATCGTCTTTTCAATTAGTATTAAAAAAGACCATGATTTAATTTTTTGATTTGTTACATCGTTCGTGTTTTAGGGCCAAATTCCTTACATCCCTGACATCGAGATATGTTTCTGTTTTATACGGACCATATTCACATTTTTGAAATATTGAATCTTCAGAGTAGTGAATGGCAGCATTAATTTTTCTCTGAGTATATTTTCAAATAAAATTGTTGGTAAAAATTGAATTTACACTAAATTTTTGTAATATGATTTTTGTAGTATCTGTTAACGTGGATGAAATAATATTCTAAAAAGTAATGTAAAAATGTTTGTCTTTTATACCGTATATTTCTGATTGTCGTCGTTTCTAAATTTAAAACAAGAAATCATGATTCACAAAATTATTCACTTTCCTGACTTTCTAGGTGAATAGTGATGTTTATTTAGTGTCGTAAACGAACGATTTATTTGCCTTTGGAACTCATCTACTGTCACTAGTAATTGCAATTGAATAATAAATAATGTTTTCCATTTGCAAGGTCCAGAACAGTCTTAGGGTTTTGCCTCTCTCTGTAAAATTCTCGACTAGCGCACCTGACAGATTGTTGAATAGGTATTCCATCAAATGCTCATCAAGTTCCCAAGCTTCCTACCTCTAGGGTTTACTGTCGAGGCTGTTTGATTTGAATAGCTATTGCACACCCAATTGTCAGTTCTGTTTTGTATCAGCTTTACCATTAGATTTATCTTCTTTATTGCTCCCTTGAAGGACAAAATATAGAAAAATTCTTATCCCTTAATTAAAATTTCATTTTTTTTAATCTGATCCTATTCGTGTATATGGTTTGAATCCACCTAAAGATTTTGTCCAGTCAAAAACCTTAATATATTAGGAAAAATTAAAGTATAATTTTTCACAGCAACTTACGAAGCTATAAATAAGTTGTTTTATTTTATGAAATCAGAGTATTTTATTATTAAACTTCATCAGATTTAATATTCTCAATAAAACAATAATAATGGCATAATGCATTTTTCTTTCTTCTTGTATTAAGTTAATTAAAAGTCTACCAACTTGCAATGTTGGCCCCATTGACTTGTCACATTTTAAAATTTTCAGATATTTTCGACTAATTATAATTAATAATACTTTATTTGGCTATTATTATAAAACCAAAACGTATCCTTAAAAAAAACATAATTATTTACAGCAATGGAATAAACGTCTGCTTGGAGTCGAGATCACTGATAAAATATTGATAAAAGATAATAAAATAGCCAATAAAATATAATAATATTCTCTGTATTTTATATCACAATTAAAAAGAAAAAGAAAACAAAAACCAAAAACAAAGATAATATAAAATAATTTGATTTGCATTTTATTAAATTTGATTGAATAATATAATAATAATTTAACATAGAATAAGATAGATTTTTATACCATTTACTAGTTCTCTGGCGTGACGAGCGAATTTTATTAGCTGCAGGCTTGGCCAATTGAAAAGTTTACTAGGCTTTTTCCGAGAGCACAGCACTACCCACATATGAACCACGCATTTTTGACTATAAAATCATTAAGAAAACAGTAACAGCCAAGATGGCTATGGTCTGGCAATAATTGTCTTCAGCCATGCAAAGAAGTACATGCTGAGCCATTATATATCGCTGTAAATGATAACATTGAAAATAGTGTGGTTCATTTCATACCTTGAAATTAGCTAAGCCTATTATTGTCTAACTAGCCTATTCATAAAACTGAAACTGGTTAGATCTTCAAAAAGAAGTGGAGAACTTATTCGCATCCGTTTTTATAGAACTTTTGAAAATGCTTTTAAAAAGAGTCTTCTTGACTATTTTAAAAGTATCAATTTATTGAGGAAGAATTAGTTTGGTTTTCTCTTAGGTATATCTACTGCAGTTGCGACAGTGTGTCTGAATTAATGAAATTCTTGATGCTTTTCAAAAAGCCAAATATGCGGTTGTAACTTTTTTTATCTGTGTCTGTTCTTTGCTTCAAAAATTACAGTTCTAAGAAATAGACACGTTTTATGTGTTTGTTAATTACGTCTTATTTTGTAGACAGGGCGCAGGTAGTATATTTCAAGGTAAATATTCAAGTATGTGCCATTTGAAAATTGGTGCCCCACAACGGTCACCTTTATGACCGCTACTATTTCTGAAAAAGTGTTTAAAATCATTTATTTAATCGTATTTATTTTATGACCATAAACCTGCATTATTTTCCGGACTACCCAATATCTACCTCTTATCCTTTTAAACGGACCAAATATTTTTGTAAGATGATCAATGGAGGATTGTCTAAGGAGCAATTAAAAATTTTAAGGTGGCCACGTTTTTTTTTATTTTTTTGCCTCTCAGCGTATTTTGTTCTAAATGATGTTCTGTTATGGTGTTGTAAATTCTATTCTATATTTTACGCAGTGTTTGTTGTGACTCTGAAGTGAAAGGTAGTGTTTGTGTTTTGCTATTCTCGGTAGCAACAAGTGAAAAGACGGCGTTCACAGGGTCGTTTTACTCCGTTTCTGCGTTGATAAGTAATTTTTGTCTAATCTAAAAAAAGAGAGTAAATTTATTTTATTTATTTATTTTTTAAATATTTTTTTATTTTTTATTTCACTCTTATAATTTTTTCTTTATTTTTTTATTATTAGTATTATTTTATAGTTGTATTATTTGTGTTCTTTTCACGAGTACAATTAAATTATGGGGGATTATAAGAGGGAAACTCCCCTGGACTAATATCTCCTTCATTTTCTAGTATAGATAAGACTGAAGGCATTACTTTGAAAAACTTTGATGAAGTTTTCATTCAGAATTCTTCCAATAACTTCGTTAACTAAGGAAGTTTAATGACGACTCCCAACTTTCAACTAAAGCTTTATTTAGGGATGTGTTCGTCATTCCGGCTGATAAAGAAAAGACACGTCGGGATTACAGGCAACATCTACCCACAAAATCGTTTCCAGCAAGATGAGACTGTCCCTTTTATTTTTTAATTTTGGAAAAGCCATCCTATGAAGTTAGGAAAATGGCTCTTTCAGGAAAACAATTTAAATAATAATTTTATAAATAGCATTCATGTTGTAGGTAAAAATAGAATTAACATTGTTGTAGCCAATAGAGAAACGGCTAATTATTTAACTGAATGTCGTATGTTAAAGAAAGAAGATTTACTCACCTACATTCCGGATTTTCTTATAAAAAAGTGATTAGGCATGTAGACACTCGTTTAAGCGAAGAAGAAATCATGATCAACATACAATCGATTGTTCCGACATTACCGGTGGATAGAATAAATAAATGGTAGAAACTAGAAGACAAATTTAAAGTCATCTCCCTCCATATAAGTGTAATGATATTTAGAGGTCAAAAGTTGCCAGAAGCAGTTACGATATATGGCAGTTACTGTCCAGTACGCCCATACATTTCCTTCCGTCAGACAATGCAGCAACTGCCTATAGTTCAAAAACATTGCTGCATAATGTAAAAGCAAACAAAGATGTATTAAATGCGGGGAAGAACATCAAATGTATAACTCCCCCCAAAACGGTTAGGATCCTGCATGCTTACTTTGTAAGAAAGTCCATCTCGCAACTAGTAAGGAATGTGGGTGTTACAAAAAGATGGAAGAGGAAAAAAAACGGAAATTCTCAGACGGTTCCTATGCTGCTGTCTATGACCAAAATTTCCCTACCCCCACTAAAACTTCAACACCCCACCTTCAATACCGTAAAACGATGCTTAGGACACCACACTATAAAAACTGTGACACATCCACCAATTACACAACTTCAAGCAAGCACAAAACCCCTACCATATCCTCACCAGACGCTATCCTATTGAATACAATTCTCATAAATCCATCGAAGCCGAAAAATCCTTATAAAACATCCTTATAAAATTAGCCAATCATATTCGATCAAACAAATGCTCTGAAAAAGAATATGTAGACAAAGTCGGCCTAGTCTTGTACAGAATACTTCCTAATTACCTAATTGTAATCCTAACCTTAATTAATGTAAGCTCTCCGTGGCCATTCATTTGTCGTCGAGAATCCAACCCGATTACATGACATTTGAAAAATGGCAAAAAGGAGGGAAAATTCAAAAGGTGCGGTTGAGATGGGAAGTTGGTGTCCGAGTGGATCGAGGTCACGATAGCTCAAGTGGTAGAGCAACGGCGTATCTAGCCGAAGATCGTGGGTTCGAATCCCGCTCGTGCCATTTACTTTTTTATCTCACCTAAAAACCTTAATTAATTGTAATTAAAAATAATGTTAAAGATCTGATGATAGTCGCTGAACAAATTTTGTGCAAAAGCGTTCCAATCTGTACCGTCGTCTATGGGTGCAATGCGAGCAGCAACACTTAACTACTCAGCAATGGGAAAATTTATTTAGTAGTCTCACTCCCCCTTTTGTCATTTCCCAGCGACCAAAATGTACACCACATGCTGTTGACGGCAATTAATTATTGTTGAATTTATTTAAAAAGATCGCGTTTCGTTAATCCGCACTTTTTTATTGTTTGGCCCAGTGAGTTGGCGTCGGCGGATTACCGTAGATAAAAGAGTCAGTCGTCTTTCGATCGTTGCTCCACGGAAGTCAATTTTTCGTTTTCCTCCACATAGCATCGTCACCGTTTTTCCTCATTCATCATCATCAATATCATCGCCATCCACTTTATTAACTATTTGAACTTTTACTAGCTAGTAATATCGATCGATTTTGGTAAATCGTTAACTTAAGTTCATTTTAATTTTACTTATTTTAAATTCGGATTTTATTTTTATTCATTCATTTGAAGTTCACAATCGTTTATTTTATTTGTTTTGTTCGAAATTGAGAATTTATTTTACTTTATTTACTTGAAGTTTAAATCATTTATTTAGTACATAAAATTATGTTTTTTTAATCGAAGAAGATTTATTGATTTATACCTATTTATTTTAATTGTATTTAATTGTTTTATTGTTTATTTTTTAATGTGTTTTCCGTGAAGGTATATGCTTGCTTTTACGTAGTGAGAAAGAAGACCGGCATCGATAGAAACGAGATCGGAGGTTTGCTGACCCAAAACGACCCGCCCCTCACCACAACAGATACCATAGGTAATCGGGACATAGTACTTTCGAACGACGGAAGCCCAACAAAATTAAGCCCCCATTAGAAAAGCACTTTTCGGCAGTTGACATTATGCTAGTTTCCTCGGATGTAGATTCAGCTTCCTGGAGGATTGTACAGGACCCAATGTTGCAATTTATCTCGGCATAAAATTTGAATTGTTTAAGAATAGCCTATTGACACATCAGACGACTGATAGACAACGGAAAATATTAAAAACCAAATATATAATAAAGCGCTAAAAACGGTTCATTAAGAAATTTTATTAATGAAAAAATAATATATGCCGGTGTTTTAGGTGATCTTTTGGAAACGGAAATGGTGAAAAATATAACCGAAAATTTATATCGTAAATTTTTGTCAGTTTTGGGCTCAAAACTAAATATTTCAACACTAGCGGAACTGTGGAAGCAAGTAGAATATATCGAGATGATTATGGCTAATAGGAATATGAATAATGACATGTGGAACGAGGAAAGGGTGGATCACACGTTAATCCCAAATTGTCTAAAAGAATCGCATTCCGAATATCATAATTCTCATCGCGAAAGAGTCAATCTAAAGGAGAAGAAGGTTATTCAAGAAAGCAATACAATGGAGAGAATCGTAATGACGGGAGAAATGAATCAAAAGATTTAAGGCAAAACAGGAAAGTAAAAGATAACGGCGGATTTTTCATCAATCAAACTTTCGGAGGAATGATCGAAGTTATTTCCAGGATAGAAATCCTTGCATTACACGAACTTATACAAAACAACAATCCCTACTATCAATTCCCACATAATTACAACAATAATTATAGATTATTTCCATTTTACAATCAACGAAATGTTAATCAAAAAGTCCCAAAATATAATCAAACGCCAATTCCAATGTATTATGCTCCAAATCCAGCTCCACTGAGACCTATTAGCGATCATAAGAATCCTCAAAATAATAAAAAAAATTCTTTTTACAGAAAACAGCAAAATGTCAACTTAGTAAATCAATTTATTGCAAATACACTTAACTGAACGAGAAGCGGGCACACTCCAGAAGGGAACAAAGGTCCAGGAATTAACCAAAATAAAGGAATAGGCTCAACGTTGTTGACTTCAGCGTCTCCAGCCACTTAATGCCTTTCCCCTTGGTTTTCTTATCACTCCCGGGGAAGAAGGTCCTCACCAGGGTTGTTTGTATACCAAACAAGCAATATTTATGCATTAATCAATTTTGCAACCTTTCAACAGTCACATTTTTCTGGAGTACCGAATCTGAAGAAGAAAGAAAAGAATTTCTTAATCAGGTCTATTCGGCTAAATTAATTAATGTTCCATGCAATTTAGAAACAATCTTGTCTTCGGCAGAGCTCGAAATATATGACTTAATATAACAGTAGATGCAAAAAGTCACGAGTAAACTAAACAGGGAAATTGCTTCTTGAATGAGGGCTGGTCCTCCGGGGCCTATGGGTTGAGGGATTGGACCTCAGAGCAAAATGCCCCGGACCCCGAAAGAATGAAGACTTTTCCCTAGGAGTGTAAAGTAAATGGTTTTTATCCACATCCTCGAAAAGGGACTCCGTACACTTAATGAAATGAACATATACATAAATGTGTGGTGTTTAGTGACCGTTAGTCAATGATTATTCGGAGATCGTGAGATGCGGTCTGGTGTGACGTAGGTTTCAGAAAAATGTTTTCTTTATCGTGCCAACGTTCAATCTTTATTGACATTATCGTCAGGGCCTGGGATTTATAAACATTGTTCGAATTTTTCAAATATATGTAGGATGTGAAAAAAAAATATTATGAATTTATACAGTGCTAGAAATTTTAGATTAAAAAAAATGAATTTATACAATGCTAGAAAATTTTAGATTATTTTTTTTCTCATTGTCGGCTCCTTTAACCTCAAAAAAGCCGACTCCTCATACAAAAATGTCTTTCAATCCCGAGTTCCTTCCCAACCCCTTCAAAATCCAACGTATATACATGTATATGTAACACAAAACAGCAATATCTCACTGGAACTCTCAACTGGACTCACAAGAATGACATATCTACACGGAGAACAAACACTTTGAGTGAGTACGAATACTTTGATTAAATCTAAAAAATTTTATCATTGTATAAATTCATTTTTTATATATCTCAAATTTTCTAGCATTGTATAAATTCATTTTTTTAAATCTAAAATTTCTAGCACTGTACAAATTCATAATATTTTTTTTCACATCCTACATGTATTTGTAAAATTCAAACAGTGTTTATAAATCCCAGGCTCTGAAGATGATCTTAATAAAGATCGAAACGTTGGCACGATAAAGAAAATGTTTTTCTAAAACCTACGTCACACCTGATCGCATCTCACGATCTCCGAATAATCATATATAAATGTTTTAAAATTCAGGGCCCTCCGCGTAGCATCGTACAAATTTTGTGGCTGCTCGATCAGCTGTTGTTTACTGTGTGCTATTTAAAATTAAATTAAAAGAAGCGCAAAAGACCACAAAGACCGATCGGGGAAAAAACAGATTTAATCTACAAAGGCATCGAAAACCAAAGATCAAATTGACACACGCACCCTAACTTGATGACCTTATGAAAGAGACATGACTTCAGAGACATTCTTCACTCAAAGGAGAGCGGCAGCGACCCGCCGCCTGAATATTAACAGCCCAGCGCAACAACATACCTCCACCGAAACGAAAATGTGTACGCTATGAAATAAATGCAGATTGTAAGCCAGAGGTGCTACCCGTCAAAGATCCATTATTAACTTAATCCCCTTTTCCCGTATAGACCCCCATTGAAGAACATACGTCGGGCACAGAGGAAAGTAGAAGAATTTTGTTTCAAATTTATTCACAACATTTATTACTTGTAGCGATTTTTTTTTAATTTGACGCATTCTCGGCCTAGTCCTTCAAATCATGTAGACAGAACAATGCCTGCTGCCTGCATAATTCGGACGCCATGTAATATGGCGACATTTCAAAATTACATTGTGTTTTTTTTTCTAAATAAATATCGATTAACGGTCACTAATCACCACACATTACATTGTGGCCTATAATCCTTGAATGGGTATCAATTTATGGCATACACTCTCCAGTAATTAGGCATCATCTAACTGACGATCATGGCTCGTTTTGTTTCCTATATGAAACGTCTGAATGGAAAAGTTTTAATGCTGATTAACAAGTCAAAACACTATTTTCATCAACTACCTCCTTCGCACATATTTATCGATTATGTCTAAGAATTATAAACAATTCAGACAATATACTTGCAACTTGAAGTTTGGTGTACATAGTTTAATAAATTAATGTAATAAACAATTATTTATGAAAGAAAATCATATTAATACACATGGACTTTTGTAGCAATCTTGTATAACTACTACATCTAGTTAACATTTATGAACAGTTGTTACGGATCTGTAAAATTGATGTATATATATAAAATTATATTCCTTGAAATGAAAAATATAAAGGCAAGTTTCTAGATATTGTTTCTGAGTCCCCTAGTTTCTTCTAGTTTATGTAATGTGTTACTATTATGAAGTATGATGTTTCGAAGTAGCACATCGTTGATGTTGATAACGTGGGTTGCGCCGTTACTGCAACGGTTGTTGTAGGTGATTACTCTCCGTCACCAGCAGCGGGGATTGCATGCCTGAAAGTTCCGAACCCCATCGAACAGTAATTTTATGTGATTTTTCTCCATTTTCAAGTAAGTTTCTTTCCATAGCACTCAGAAATGAGTTGAACAAACTTTGTCATACAATTTACCATTTATTTCATAAAGTCATAAGTCCTATCGTATAACGCATGAAAAATTACAGCGGGGGACATTTACTAAGATTATTTTAACGTGGAACCGATAAGGAGTAATTAAATGGTTCAACTTTTAATTAGATGTTGCACGGAGGATTTTTCAAAAGGCCGCAAACAATATTACGAACGCTTTTTCCCCCGACGGATTATAAATTGTTAACGTTTAACCCTGTATCCTTGGAAACATGGAGAAAATACAAAGCCTCTCCCTCCTCGAGAGACGCCATCACATCTAAATTAATCACTAAACTCTGTTTATCTGTTCAAAAGTAGATGTGGGTGGGTGAAGTTTTTCGTTAAACGGTGAAGGCAGGGGAGTAAAGGGACTCGGAAATCCTAAACAAGGACCCTACTTTGTCGCTATTACAGAGAGAATTTATCAGAATATCCACCTTATCCATGTTTATGAGTTTAATTAAGGATTCTAACTTAATAATATATAAAGCATTCTTGCGGGCCGAACCAAAACTGCAGTTTTTATCTATGCATATTCTCCGACAATTTTATTAAAAATTTAGAAGATTAAATTTCAAAATAAACGATGAACTCAGTGACAATTAAGTTTTTAAGTTAGGTGAGGGTTTTTTAATCGACCATTATTGTTGATATTCTTTTTGAGTGGATCAGTATGAGGGTGCTGAATAAATCTACAATCTTTTTTTCAGAGCGATTCATCTTTCGCTCAGTATTATGAGTAACTGTTTCTAGTAGAGACCCATCTCTAATTTGAACCAAAGGTGGTAGTCACTTCGTCATCATTGTCTAATCACAAATGAGATCATCGTTGAATATAACATTGGTTTGTAGATGTTTTCTCACGTACCAGCTATATACCTAGCTCAACCACTTCCCTGACACTGTTTAATTTTAGGAATGTGTTTTTTACCAGGAACTAGTGTCCGTCTATTTTTAGTTTTGTTGTTAATGGATCCGTTATGAGATAGGAGTTTATATTTGGCCTTGCTATCCAATTTAGATTCTGGGAATGTTAGTCTTGCAGATTCTCTTCTGGCCAGTATTTTCTGCTTGTCGATTAACCAAACTCGATGGTTTTATCTGACAGACGTGATTCGACATTTTGCTCCATTCAGTACTACTAGTTACTGGTTTATAACCAAGCATACCAATATTACACACACTACATTATATGCAATTCACAAATGTGAAGATGATCAGTTTTTTCTTTTATAACCTTGGGTTTTGCTGTGTTGTCGTTCCGCTCACTGCAGACAGTGACGTTCAGATCCTTGACTCAAAAACTGTAAGTATGTCGTCCCATCACTCATAATCTGTTTAAAATTGTATGAGTAGACATTGATCACATGTTGGCATGAAGTTACAAAAACAACTTGCAGGTTGAAACAAACTTCTAACACTCTGTCACTAACCAGACTATCCACAACGAATTCCTTTTGTAAACGAACTGATCCATTCCCGATTCAAAATGTTTGACCCTAACCTCTCGATTCATCATAACCCTACTGCTCAAAACTTGTCTACACATTCCCATTTGCGTCGCCCTATTCGACAACGGCCTGGAAACCTCTTTGCCCCTTAACGACTCATGTTGAGTGCCAACATTGGCCAGTTTCTCTTGGCTTGTGTCTTCTGGGTACAGCGCAGGCATTAGCGTTAGTGCTGTGATCGTGTGAAAAATGGTTTGTGTCACGTTTGTAAAATGTTCTAGTAAGTAAGGGTTCAAATAAAATGATTAAAAATATATATATTGAACAAGTAAATACAACGGTCCAACAGTCCGGCATGCCACAGAAGTTGTACGGGTTTAGCCTATTTTTTACGAGGGTTCGCGGTTCTGGGTTCGAATCCCGGCATAGCATATGGATTTTTTAATCATAACAATTTGAGAAAACAATTATATATAATGTACAGTGGTTCGACCCCTAGTCCGCGAAATACAACGGGTCGTTGAACTGTCAGCCCTAACTACAAATTTTGTAAATGTCGTAAATATATAAAAATTATTGAATAAACACTACATTCATTTTAATGTTACTTAATTTTCTGTTTTTAAATCCATCTTTACAAACCACTTAAAATGTATGTGTATTTATATTAATTGCTTTATATTGAAAAATATACATTGCAGGGGATATTTTTATTTTATTTATATGAAATTACATGTATCTTTTTTTTTAGTAGTATGTTTCGATACCTTGTGAGGTTTCCCTGTTAATCCTTGGAAAAACTTCAACATGGGAAGAAAACTCCCTGAATGCGCACAGTTCCTTCACCTACAAATAAGGCAGATTTTAAGGGGATAAAATCTCAACACCGAAATGAACTTTAAAGTATTTCCTTTTATTTACAGTGATGTGACTCGTGATTACAAGATGTAATATTTGTACACATAATTAATTATATTAATAACTCAAAAGAAACAAACATAACTCTTTTTATTTAAAGAACAATAATAAACAAGTGAAATATGAACCCGTAATTTTAAAATAAAAAAAAATCTTTCTTCAAAGAAAACGTATTCTATTATTTACAAGGATTCATCTTTCTACTTTTCCAAACAACGTTACATTAAGGTTTACCTGGAGAAGAAAATGGTGGGAAACGTGCGATGCCCCGTAAGTCCTCAAGCGGTTGCACTCCCAAGCTGATCTCTCAGACTGCAGTACTAGAGGATGTCATCTGTAGAAAGATATAATTTCCAACCCCTTGATTCCAAGAGTACAAGCGAGAAGGCAGCTTTTCATAAGGCGGAAGAAAATGCAAAAAAGTGTTTGGTATATTCTGTTATCAATGAGTCTGATTTATTCTATTCGATGTGTTGAACATTAATATTATCTTTTATAGGTTAGTTATATATATAATAATAAGTTTTCTAAAGCAAAGTTGGTTATTTTATAATTTATTGTCGATATAAAAATAAATATTAGTTCTCTGTTACAAGTAGATATCGTATGATTGACCTTTTGTTTTACAACATTTATTACTAAATTTCAGCTTGATTACAAGTTAAAATTATTTAAAACAATGTTTATTTTAATTATACATTCACTTACATATTTTTTGTACATACATGTTACATATTTCTATTTAATTTTTTTATCATTTATCATTACAATGTTTGTAAATCCCAGGCCCTGAAGATGATCTCAATAAAGATCTCAATAAAGAGGTCTTACAAACCACTACATTTAATGGATATTTTAAGTATGAAGATCAAATATATACACAAAAAGAAGGTGTGGCCATGGGAGGTACTCTTTCACCGGTGCTTGCAGACCTGGTAATGAATGAGCTACTGGATTGGATTGGTCTTAATTTTGAATTTCACATCAAATTTCTTAAGAAATATGTTGATGACTTGTTTTTGATTGTAAAAAAGAGTGAGCTGGTGGACATTTTGAAGGCGTTTAATTCTTTCCATCCGTCGCTACAATTTACGCAAGAAACTGAGGTGGATGGGAAACTTCCTTTTCTTGACGTAGTTGTCATTAGAGATAATGGAAAATTAATAACTAACTGGTATTGGAAACCAACCAGCTCTGATAGGATGCTACATTTCTCATCCAACCATTCCTTTCAAATGAAAGCTAACATAGTTTTTAACCTCATGGACAGGGCTCTGAAATTGAGTGATGATCGGTTCCATAGTGAGAACAAGGAAAAAGTGCGCTCTATGTTAATACACAATGGTTATCCCAGATCATTAATAAATAGATCAATGGAAAACAAGACAAGGGTTGAGAATATAACTGTCGAGCGGAAACTTTATCAACCAGTTACATATGTAGCTGGAACATCAAGCAAGATAAAAAAAAACTGTTGAAAGGAAAAATAGATAATGTAAAAATAGTTTACAAATTTAGCAATAAAGTAGGTAAGAATTTTTACACAAAACTTAAATGTAAAGAACCTCTACTACAAAAATCTAATGTAGTGTATCGCATTAAATGTGCACAATGTCCCACTGTGTATTACGGCCAAACAAAACAATATTTATCCGAACGTGTGCGGCAACATAAGTATGATTGCAATGATGAAGAAAGGCCGGGAACAGCACTATCCAAACATACACACGCTACGAAACATAATTTTGACTTCGATGGAGTCAAAATTGTGGCTTCTGAACAAAATACAGGTCGTAGACTTTTGAGGGAAATGATATCTATTCATCAGGACAACATGGCCTGTAATTTAAAAACAGATTTGAATAATTTAAGTGTGATGTACAGTGGGATCCTAGAAAAAGATAAGGTCTCTCCCAAAAGATCGTAACAATACTTGCGTACATATTTATTTATTTATTATATATGTATATAGTTTGTTTGTATACATATCGTGGAATGTGCAATGTGTTTACGATTTGACTTTGTATCTGTAAGTAACAAAAACTGATATTTTATAACTATTTATACAATTTATAACTGTCTAAATGATTATGTCCCTATGTCTCTGTAGATCCCCTGAAGAAGGCAATAAAACTTGTCGAAAGCTTGGGCGTTGATATAATAACATTGTATGTTTGAAGACCACAACCCGAATCCCAATCAACATCAATAAAGATCGAAACGTTGGCACGATAAAGAAAATGTTTTTCTGAAACCTACATCACACCAGACCGCATCTCACGATTTCTGAATAATTCATTTTTTTATTTAAACAAATGCTTATTTTCCCGTATATTATTTTTTTTTTTAATTGTCAACATAAAGTACAATTATCTTGTTATTAGATGTCTTATCTGTGAGCCTGTCGGGTTGTAGGACTTTCGCCAAGAGCATGTTGACGGTTGCGGGTTGCTGGCTTATTTACCTCCTGTCGGCCCACCGACATAAGATCACCAGCTTCGAAATTTCAATGCCGAGTGTTTGTTTGTGTACTCTGTAATATTTGTGTAAAAAAAGAATTTAGTGAATTTACATATACATAATTTAATCGAGTGTTGAGGTGTGTGTCAGACCATACTCTTTTTTTATTAATTTATTTTTTCGTATTATGATTATTTATATATATTTTTTTTAATTTGGCTCCTCGGTTATTGTGTTATTTTTGGCCAAAGTAAGTATGTCTGTACAGTTACAGTAATACAAATAACACCATACAATTTATTAAAATATAACATTATTCCTGGTCCTTGTTTTTACTTTCAGGTTTAAGGCTGCTATTGGGGACCAACTTGCACTGGGATACGTGTGCGCGATTTTCATCTCTAGGATTATTCACTTTTCGAAGTATGTATCACACTTGAGATTGTATCCTGATAATCTGATATGGGCCATCAAGCCGGTAAGCTAACTTTGCCGCAAAGTTCCTTGCCTTGTCGTATGTTGTACGTTTTCAATAACACTTGTCCTAATTGAAATTCTACATTTCTATGTTTTCATTCATAAAATTTCTTCGTGTTCGTCTTGGCTTTATCAACATTCGACAGCACTGATGCCCAAAGATTAGAGTCATTTTGATTTAGCTGGTCGTATTTTAAATGCCACTGTAAATTTAAAAACATATTTAGTTGGAGTCCTATGAATAGTTGGCTTGGTGTAAATTTAGTACTCGAGTTTTTAGCGGAATTAAAGCTATCTGTAAGTATTAAATATTTTCGGCCCATTTCCCTTGTTTCTCACCGTAAAAAGCCATTAGAGCCGCAAGCATTTCTCGGCCTTACTTGGATTAGGATAATGTCTAATGAGTTATTGGCTACGGATTCCATGATTCATTAAAAATTAGGAATATTTTTTTGATCGAAAAACTGCTGCGTTGTCCGATACGATTTTTCCCCCAATCCTCGAACGTGCCAAAAACGCCAGATAACCGTGAGATGATCCCCTGTTGCTTTTCGCAAGGGTGCTAATATGATGAAGCGAGAAAAATCATCAACTGCTATCAAGATATAGCAGTATCCTTTACTAGACGGTAGCGGACCCGCTATAAGCCCCTTCTACTACTTGTGCTAAACATGCTGATACGCCAAGCTTACTCCCATCATTGAACAACACAAAGTTTCGTGAAATTAGGGGTAATTAAAATAAGTGTTGTCGTTAATCTTTTCTTTAGCTCATTCCCAGCTCTTTCACCAGCGTCCTTCAAAATTAATTTTGAGTCTTGTTTCCTTAACTAACAGTGGATGGGCAACTTTCGCGAGATCAGAAATAAACCTTCCAAAAAAATCATTGGATCAATAAATTGAGAGACTTTTCGGGGTGGCCCAGAAAGTTAATTTTGTTCGAGCTATTTGCACTTTATTTGGGTGAATGTTGAGCTTCGCGCCCCGCAACCTATCGAAAGCTATTGCGAGATGTTCCATATGAATCTCGTAATTCTAGGAGCAGAACACGAGATCATTGAAATAAAACAATAACTTAATTAACAAGTCGCCGAAGATTCTCTCCATCATTTTGGTCAAGATTTCCCCCAGTAGCTAACCCGAAGGGTCTTCTTTAGTAGGCATACGTGCCCCAGGGTACTTAAAAGGACGTAAGCTTTTTTGAATTTTCGGACCATGGTATCTGGTGGTTTGCGGAATTTTGATCGAATACGGAAAAAACACGTCCAGAGCGCAAATGAATTAACGCCTCTTCAACCGTAGGTGTTTGTTGGGTGATATAATTAACCTTAGAATTCAAGTCCCTATTATCCACGAACAATCGGTAATCCATTTTATTGTGTTTAGATTTCATGGGGACCAGGAAGCACCGGGATGTGTAGGATGCTTCAATAAGTTCGATAACTCTTTCTTCAATCAGGTGGTTAATCGTGGACTTGAGGGCCCTGTGCGGTAACAATCCCGTGATTTACACGAGTCCAAGACAACCCCTAGCTTGAGTGAGATCTCATATTCCATCCCGTTTGTAATCCCCCAATTTACTTGTAAGCACATCTGGATAAAACGACTTCATTTTTTCTGAAATCTTATCGGGTTTAATTCATTCCTCTCTGACCGTGTTAGTAAATGGGCGATTATATTTGGATTGAAACCAAAACTTATTTTGCTTTCAGCTGGGTTTATAGAAATGAGCGTTTTCCCAATAAAATCGAGACCTACAATTAATAAACACTGTAACTCAGGTACAATAAAAAAAGTTTGTGGCCATGACAATTTATCAATTTTTACGCAAATTTTTGCCGTCTTGGATATTCTGATGGTTTGGAAATTTCCAAGAATAACTGTTGTGTCACACGGTTTCGTGGACACCGTTTTAAAATAGTGAAGGGCATTGAAAAATTTCTCCTGAATACAAGATATTCCGCCCCCGTATCTAAAAGTGCTGTTGAGGTGATATTATTTATTTTAACTTGTATATGGCTACCGTATTTACTTTGCTTCTCGTCATCTTTTGGCATGTCCATAAACACATTGAGTTCGTTTTTTGAATCTCCGGGATATTGCGGAATCTTGTACGGTGGAATTTTCAAAACAAGCCGTACACTTAAGTATGTTGGCGACGGCAACTTGAGCCGCAGCGGAAGAGGGCGCTCTCGCGGCCGCTTCAACCGCGAAAGCCAGAGGACACAGGCGGGCGCGTGACAACCTCACCAAGTGTAATCTTCAGCTCAAAAGCCTCATGACTGAATGCTACTGAGTGATGACTGAAAGCATGTACAAATATAAACGCGTGCACAGAGTTGAGCCTCTCACATCACACAGTTGTGACGATCCTGGGTGGACCGCGAGTCAAGGAGGAAGTCAAAACCCCTTCCAACCGGAAGGATCCCAGAAGGTGGAAGTGGGGGCGGGCGAAGTCAGGCGAGCTTGAGCCGGGAAACCGAGTTAATGAGATTTGGAGAATATAATTTAAGGCAGGCGAAAGAAATATTTTTAATTTAGCTATTATTATTTGTTTAATTGGTAGACGGATTATCAATGTTTAAATTTCAATTATAATTTATTTGTAACTGAGGATTGTATTTTTTCATTTTCTTTCTTTTCCCTTAATCTTTACTCTACTCTCTAATTCCACCTCCGCTGGTAGGAGAACGACAGAGAGAGCGCGAAAATGGTAGCAGAGCGTTTAATTCGATGAATTAATTCAGCAATGAAGCTTTATTCGAAATCTAATTTTAGGCGCAATTAAATGATCTTAAATCGTTATTATGGATTAAAAAAATATTATTTTTGGTATATTAATTTCATTGTTGATTAAGATAAAAACAAAAATGTTCTATTGATTAATTACTACAATTTGATATGATTTAAAAAGATAAATCAACGTTTATTTATTTATTTTTTACGAGGGTTCGCAACAGCAGAGGTCATATAAACCCTCAGGGTGCCGGCGTTTTTGAAAAAAAAAGCCCATTTGTAAGTATGTCGGTAAGGATCCAGCGGCCCTGCATTCGAACCCGGGACCTTTACCTTACAGTGATGAGCGCCGTGTCAAAGACTAAACCTTGCGGCCACCGACGCCCCCCTATCAACAACGTTTATTATTATGCATATTTTAATAAATATTCTGTAAGCAAAGTAGATCAGAAAATGGTCAGAATTTGGAATTGACCAAATTACCGTTATTCTAGGGTTATAAAACCGTTAGATACCGACATTCGGGAAATCAGTCTAGATTAATTTTTTGATCGATAATTTCGACGACCTTCTGCGTGACGACATTACTCTAGTGCAAGCTCTAAAATCATTTTCTCAATACATAGGAAACAGATTTTCATGGTTAATAAGTTTTAAAAAAATTGTCAAGTGCATTTTATAACAATGTCAAACATTAAAATCGGACTATTATATCCATTCAAACGATGTTAATTTCTGTCAAAAATATTTTTTTATTTTATGTACTTTCTTAAAGAAATATTCTATATATTTTTATGGTACATACGTCGTTACAAAATTACGTTTCTCTTTTTTCAATTGGTTTGTTTTACGTTAAAATCCTTATAGCCATTTGTGAATTATAGCCGTTTCATCAAATATTCCTAGGTCGACTTCTCAAAAATCAGCAAAATTTTAGAATTCAAAAAATCGATAAATTTAAATTCAAATAGAAAATTTTTATATTTAGGGTTCTCTAGTCGTGCTAAAACGAAATTTTATATTAGTTTCACGAACAATTTTTTTAATGATTTTTTAATTGAAAATATTTGGTTTTTAGTATTTTTTTGATGTTGATAAACTGTGATAACTATATGTTTATTGCAATCTACAATGCTGCTAAATGCTGTAAAATGATATGTTCACATCGTGGATTGAAGTGAACGCGAAATAAAAATTAAAAACTGGAAATTTCAACTTTCAAATTTTTTGTCTTGTATTTGCGAGTATTCACAAGAAGTGGCGGATATGAGTCCGATATTTTGGAGTGTAGAATCACCAAAAAAGTTTAGTTCAAATACGTGACACAACAACCTGGTTGTCCCCTTGTTAGTAATAAGGTTAGCGAAAAATACGAAATAATATTTCCTTCAAATGAGGCTATCGTGCCAAGAATGAGGTAAGTTCTCCCGCATTGTTCACTTTGATGATGAAAGTTTTCGTAACCTATTTTTCTTTCTTTTTACGCAGACACATAACAAATCCAACCGCACAGTTGCGCTAAGTTTGGTTCACCTTCGAATATTAAATTGAATTTGTCATTATCGTTTCAGCGTTTACTCCTGAATTAGGATAAATCCTTTAACTTAAAGCCTTTAAATCAAATTAGGAGAATAAGTTTTGACAGGTTGAATAAAGATTGTTTACTCAATTTTCTTCAGCGAAGGTTTTTAAGCGGATTTATGACTTCTAGTTTAATTAGAAAGCTGAGGCTATACGGGGCTTTCCCCCTTTTTTTATATAACGGGTTGTTCTGGGCGTCACCGGCGGAAAATATGATTTTCGTTTAACCAATCTTGCAACATTGTAGCTTGCTAATTACAACAGCCCATCAAGAAGAATTTAGTGCTATATATTAATGCAAAAATATATTAGGCCCATAAGCATTTTGTTTACGTTAAAACTATGGATTCGACACAATTTATAAAAGTCACACATTCTATAATACACAATTTTATTAACTTTTGTCCCATGCACCAGGGGATTCGAGTGCGGGAAATTGTCAGTTAAGCGTTACGAATGTCTTTCCCCTTCGTCTGCGAGATTCATGGTGTGGCAAGTGCTTAATAGGCTTTCTAAATAAACCCCGGAAAATCGATCATAAGCATATCAACGAAATCTACCACTTCCGATCTTCGTTGGACACCCATCGACGTTAATTTCTCCGAAAATGTAGGGAAATGTTCCTTAATGATTTTCAATAGGCGAAACTGGGCCGCCGCAATAATAAAAAGCCATTTGAGGTTTTCAATGTACGCCCAGTCCTAAGTTACTATCGCTTTTTCGTTCAATCGAAGCTCGAAATGATTCAATTATGAAAGCAGCCAGGAACGAAAGACACTTTTATTTAATTGTCAAAATAAAAGGTTTGCGATTATTCTCATTAAAACAGTAAATTGACTTCTTTTTTTAAGTCAGTCTCTTCCTCTCTATCATTCTTATAAACGAGTAAGTCAAATATTTTGTAAAAATACCCTTCTGACTCTGTATTTCTCTCCCACACACATTTTTCTCTCTTATAAACATTTAATTTCAACGACAACGTTCTAATATTACCTATTGTTATTGTGTTTTTAAAATTACAGATGGTTTACGTGTTTATTTGGGTTAAAGAACAAAAGAACTCGCTTAAATAGGATTGTAGGAGCGTCTGTGGCCGCAACACCTCATGATAACTGGACCTCTAATGTTGCGAACTCTGGGACAAATGGACAGTGGCATGGTAAAGAAGCAACACAGAAATTAACTACTACGTGTTACACACTGTGCAGATATAACCAGGAAAAAGAAATAGCGGGGAATTATTTCTTCTGTTTGTGAGAAGGATATGTCGACTGAGATTCCTTTTCTTCCGAGAGGAAAAGCCAAGGCATGTTAATGCACACGGCTCATACTAAATCTTGGTGGATTGATAAAAAGCCTTAAGCGCTCCATACACGTACGTTATTTTTGCTCAATTGTCTTCAAAAAGAACTAGAGGCGGCCCAAAGACGTATGAGATTATTTATTGCACAACAATCGGGTTTGTTCAATTAAATTGAATTGTGTGGAGATAATAATGAAAAATTGAGCAATGTATTGTGTTCAGCGAGCATAGACGTACAATATTATTTCCAAATAAATTCGGTGTCTGCTGTGAATTAAAAGGGAGCAAACGCTAGCATGTCCAAGTAGAGATCAATGTGTGTTGTTGCTGTTTTCATTTTACGTCATATGAATTTTTTATGACCCAAAAGTTGAACGTAGTTCTCAAACGGAGAGACTGTACAGTCTATAACAAGCGTACTAATTTGCCCCAAAACAAAACAATTGTTTTTACATATACAAACAATGGCAAGTTTTTTAATATTTAACGTTTTTCAGGACCCATTTTTAAATTTTTTTTCAAGTTTGTCATAAAATCGAATGAGTAAAATTGTTACTTATTTAAAAAGAATTGCAATGTTTGAAAGGAGAGCTTATAATAAAAAAATAATGTTTTTAAAATTTTTTTTCTAAGTTTAGTCTTTTTTGGGGTGAACTAGTATCTTTACACTCTGTTATCTCAAAATCCTCCTTAACTGACCCCTGCTTCGGAGTGAGGTGTAGCAACGAATATTCGGGAATTAAACTCGTATAATACCATGTTCCACAAAGGAGCATTCTTAGTCCGATCCTGTTTATTATTCGCTTACTAACATTCCATTACGATTATTACCAGACTACGTGAAGATACTGCAATTTATTTCATAGGTAGAACCCCATGCTCGCTTCCACACATTCTAGAACTTGAAGGTTCCAGATCTCCAAGGGGGTTGGGATGAGGGTCTAGAGATTTATGGAGGCCTCTCTATCGGTTTTTTTCGAAAACAAATGGGATTTGTAGGCTTGTGTGGATAAGAGATATGGTAGTTGGACTGGTTAAAAAAACTGTGGACTGGAGTGACTAGATGCTTTAGAGGGTGGAACGCTTTCTTAAACCCTACAGTTTGATCCCTTACGTCCAGATTGATTAAACGACGTGAAGAGAGGTTTGTTTGTAACGAAAGTTTGATTTGCTGTGAAGTAGACTTTTGAGTAGTTTATACCTTCTATTCAGTTCTGTTCTAGCGAGTCGAGTGTGAAGGTTTAAAGCATCTTTTGCCGATGTAGTCCCAAATAGAAGACAACATTGGTCACTAGGAGAGGCAGAGTTGTGTATTGAAAGTGATACGGTCAAATGTGAAGGATATTTGCTGGAATTAGGTCACGTTGAATCCGATTCCATTTCTTGAGCAATTGTTCCAAGCAGGAGAGATAGTCCTGGAGGTAGAGTAAAAGTTACTTTTGACAACGTAATCAATGTCACAATGCACCTATATAAAGAATAACCTTCTCTAATCTGAGTTTGTTTTGCCTTGTTTATCACATCTAGCCATAATTCCGTAATATCGGATATTCCGCCCGCAAATCGCGCGCGGGCCGACTGAGGCCGCCGCCGAGGGGATGCCTGGAGTGTCCTCTTTTTTGTTTCTGTTTTGATCTTAGAGAACGCCGCCCTTTCTTGCAGGTGCAGGAGGATGTGGATAAAAACCCCTTACATCTCTTGTAGCGCAGAGGAAACGTACACGTACCCCACGCAGACAGGGGCCCAAATCGACCTGAACACTCCTCTCTTCCCTCCGACAACAGCAGAACCCTCGACGCCTCGTCTATCATGTTCACACCATTTTATATGTCAAGTCCGAGATTTTGTAGGAAATCAAAAATAATTCTATAAATAATAGCTTTGCCAGACGCCAACAGACTTTCGATACAAAACGATTTAATCACGTCCTTCTGTTTGAAGATTCGGTTTAAAAAGTCACTCTGGTTGTTTCGTATTCCGTATAGAAAAAGACTATATGTTTCATGGTTTCAGGTTCGTCACACGTACGACAATTTGGAGATGGTCTAAGGCCAATTTGTGCAAATGGGAACAACAGATGCCATGATTCGTTCTTAACCGTGTTGTTGTTGAGGAAAAGTTTTTGCATCCAAACTCTAGAGAAAACCAGGGAACGGGGCTTGGTGTTGGAAACAATGATTGGTAACTCTACCAATCAATCCCGCCGAACCGCTGTTATATATATCACTCCTCCTAATCCTCTTTCGTTCAGTACGCGTTTGGCGTCTGATTTTGGCAGTTTGATGTTAATGAAGTCTCCGTCACTTGTTGCTCGTTTTGCCAATTGGTCTACAAAGTCATTGTATTTTATGCCGCAATGCTCTCTGCTGCAGCAGAAAACTACCGTTTTGCTTTGCATTTTAAGGTTGAACGCCTTATCTATTACTTCCGTCAGCAAAGGGTCATCCTTGGAGTTTGAGTGTCCGTTACAAGGCAAAAATGTGGCCGTCCAATGTCATCAAATATTCCAAGGCTCGATTAAGGCGTACAGTTCGGCGGTGAAAATGGAGACCGATTCAGGCTAACGGTAGAGTTTTGTGTTGTTCAGTGCAGGATCAAACAAGACAGCACCCAATCACCGACCCGTAAGTAAAAACGAGGTGATGTCCAGGGAACAAAAAATGCACGTCTTCCAAGAACATAACATTCACAACTGGAGATAGGCATTCTGAATAGTCTTTCAAATAGAATGTGGAAGGTGTGACGAGCTATGCTGTACTCAAGCTGATTGATGGGCGGGGCTTGGGAGAGAACATTGAATATATCCCAGGAACCACCGATAAAAATGCTGAAACTATCGGAGGCATTCTCTGTTTCAGACAGAAATTTTCTGTTTACACTGCCTCAACCAGCGTCAGAATGCTAGGCAGAATGTGACTGTCGGAATAGAAAATATTTATCATTTTATAGATGGCTAGTTAATTCTTATGTGTGGTTCTGAGGTTTCAAGGAACAGAGATACAACGGGGGTGCTTGGAAGGGCGCCGAGGATTCACCTTAACAATTATTGCAGAACCTCTGTAGTTCTGTAACTCAGAATTTGTGGCTTCTCCGCGAAATAATGAGCCGTAGTCAATAACAGATCTAATATTGGATTTATAAAACAGTATACCAGTCTGGGGGTCTGCTCGAAAAGTTCACTTTTCCACATCCAAAATGTAATTGTTATATGTAAACAATGTTTGTAAATCCCAGGCCCTGAAGATGATCTCAATAAAGATCGAAACGTTGGCACGATAAAGAAAATGTTTTTCTGAAACCTACATCACACCAGACCGCATCTCACGATTTCTAAATAAATATCAATTAACGGTCACTAATCACCACACACGTTATTACCAAAATCATACTCAGCTCTTTAATTTCAAACAACACCTCATATTTTGATTTTGATTTTGAACTATATTTGTTTCTGAGAAAAAAAAACGATGGTTGAAAATTTGAATTGAATTTTAAAGTTTTGTTTGTTAAAAATTTTACAAATTGAATTTCATGTTTGTTCTTCTCTTTGTAATACCTGTTCTACAAAAATATGTATCAGCATGTTTGTTGGTGCCTTTGGCTGTGTTTTGTTTATTTATTTACAGAATACAGGGTGTCCTTTTTAGATGGCCCGTCTGAATTGAACCAATGAAGCTAACAAAAAAAAAAAAAAAATATACGTGTTTAATCCGAATTCCTCTCTCCAAATGTTGGAAACGTTTTAGGTTTTTCAAAAAATAAAATTACAGACGTCCTCCGGACTTACAATTTTAAGCCGTATCGCTATCATCTTGTACAGAGAACTCGGAACTGATTATGACAGGCGTCTAACGTTCCTTGCGCAAATGTCGATTTCGGAGGGTGAAGAAAACCGTTCTTCCGTATATCCTATGAATCCAAGTTCACCTCTAATGGCATGCATACTAATCCGTTGGAATTTTCGAACGTGGATAGAGGAAAATCTGAGAATTTCGTACTCTTGTTATCATGAGTTGTTATCATCTCGGAAATAAATTAATTGAAGCTTATTTCTACGAAAATAATTGAAATGGTGCTCAGTTCCTCAATTTTGTGAGGAGGTTTTACCAACATTATTAGATGATGTTCCTCTCCAACAACAACAAAGAATGATTTTCCCCGTTGATGGATGCTCCGGACACAGTTAGGTGAGACGTTATTTGAATCGTTACTTCCCGGATAGGTGGATATGACTTCATGGCCCGACCTGTTGGCCTCCTTGGTCATCCGAGTGATCTCCACTTAATTATTTTCTATGGTGTCACTTAAAAACAGTGACAATCATAACTCAGCAACCTGAAGAACTGCGGCCAAATGCTTGTCAATCCATTTCCTCTGGCTCTATCGCTTCGTGCACCGTGAAGAGCGGTTAAAAAGAGTAAATCTTGCATTTTTACGCAAGGCATGGAGTTCGAACATGATATGTGGTTAGTGAATAGTAAATCAAATGACTGTTAGTTTTTCAAACTTTTTTCCATAACTTCGTCACTTTTTGACGAATTTATTCCGATTGCACCATGGTTTTCAGCGTAAAACCTCCTTTAGATTGATGTGTCTGGATGTGTAGGGTCGTATTTGAAATTTGGAAGTTGAACTGGGCCTGAGGTACCCTGTACAATCTTTCTCAAAAAAATGTAAATATTTGAAACTAGACTAAAAATATTAAAAATGTACGTATTTTTATTATTATTTTTTATAGTGTCATTGGTTCAAGAGAAATTCAGCAGAACCATCTAAAAAGGACATCCTGTATTACAACTGCGGTAGCAAGTAACTAGTGGAGAACCACCCACTAGCAGCACTCTTATGAGTACTAGTGTTCATTATTTAATCGAGGTTAGTTTCACTATCACTGGAAAGAAGATCTCATGTTCATCGTCTTTTTAATCGGCGAGGAATGTTGGAAGGAATTGGGTCGGGATGCGAGTTTTTGTATTTCCGGATTTGTGGTGTTTGGAAGATTTGTATGAAATTGGCGATAATAGGAGTGGACATCTTGGACAAAGGAATATTTAGGTTGGGCACATAAAAGGGAGCATCACTGATTTTTCTGATGATTGTGGATTGGACTCTTTGGATGCGGAGAATATTAGAATGTTTGGCTGAACCTCATTCTTGTTGTCCGTCAGTATCGGCTTCATAATGGTATTATAAAGGAGACGTTTGTTTAAGAGAGTAAATTAAAGTGTTTATTAAGAAGTTGTAAAAGTGGTCTGAAATGTTTCATAACTTTTTCGTTTCAGTCGTGTGTGAGCATGCCACGTCAGACGTTTATCAATATGTAGACCTAGATACCGCACCTTATCCGCAGTTGGGACGAGTATTTGATTGAAATAGACTGGTGGAGAGATTGTTTTGTGGAGATTAAAGTTTAGATGAGTTGATTTTTCTGGATTAAATTTTAGTCTTCTTCACAGCATAACTCCAGCAGTGTGAAGTGTTCCTGATGGTTTCGAGTGAAAATGACCGGATCAGAGTGATTTCAAAGGATTCCTGTAATGTCTGCAAAGGTTAGGACGGTGGTTTGAGGATGGGATGTAGGTCAGCTGAGTACACGTGGAATAGTAAAGGGGCCAGAACACTGCTCTGAGTTACCCCTGCAAGGAGGTTGTGATCAGTGTAGGGCAAAAATTAGTCATGTCTAATGATTAATGATTGATCACTCAGACCGTTAGTCATGACTAGTAATTAAATAGAGGCATGGCTAATTTAGTCACAATATAGTTAGTCATGACTAAATTTCGATAAATCATGTTCAAATGGGTGCTCAAAAAATGAAAAATACGCAACTTCATCACTTTTAAAAATTTTTCTTACAGAAATTTATTTCATCAAAACGAAAATCCTTCAACACCTTATTTAACAAAAATCAATCTTCCAATTATAAGTAAAACTCCGTCGTTATAAAAAGTAAAAAAATAATGATAATAATAATAAAATAAAATAAAATAATCCTAGAACAAGCTACGCTTTGAAAAGTAAATATGTTTATATAACCGATCAATGGAAAAAATATTTCTTTGAATTAAAATGTATTCCACTTAAAAGGAGAGATTTCTACATTATTTGGAAAATACACCATATAGGGATCTTGATTGTAATAAAATAGACATGTAGAATAATTATGTAACTTTGGTTTTCGTTTATAACACTTTTTGAAGGTTGGCCTTGAGCACGACTCTCATCTCAAAATTTTTATCCGGAGTCGGTTGGATTTTGGTAAGTTGGTCATTGTAGCCAGAGTTGGGCAAAATCTAACTAATTCAATCATGATTAAGAATTTTGATTGAAGTTTAATCATGATTGAATTAGTCATGAGTAAATTAATCATTATATGATTTAATCATAATTAATTCAATCATGAGGTATGACTAAATCATATAATGATTAATTTACTCATGACTAATTCAATCATGATTAAACTTCAATCAAAATTCTTAATCATGATTGAATTAGTTTGATTTTGCCCAACTCTGGTTGTGATGCGTTAAGTCTGTTTGTTTTAATCGGCCTGTGATCTCAGTCCTTTGGCTATATATTGTGTAGTATTTGAATAGTGAACGGTTTACGTGAACTGATTAATGTGTTTATGAGTTTTTAGTGTTGTTTAGGTAAGACGTCAATGTGGATGCATAAGTGACAATCCTTCCAAGGCATTTCATCATGGTATATATTCATTGGTTCAGCTCTTGTTATGATCAACATCCTAGCCTCGCATTTATACATTGTAGTTTCTACGTAGCTATCCATTGTGTTATTTTGTCTATCGACACTTTTAACTGTTTTTCATAAGATACATACAATGCGAGTCACTGTTACATAGCTGTTTAAATTTGTAGCATTAGCAAAAGAGCTGTTTATTTAATAAATTATTTATTAATATTATATTCTTAAATTTTTATAAACAGAATTTTAAATTCAATTATCAGTGAGGAAGATATGACAGTTTTTGTTTGGATTAGAGGCGGTATTTAATGTTTTCTGCAAGTTGTTATTAACCTTAAACATGTGTCAGCCTTTAGTAAAAAATTACTTTTCTGAAGAAAAAAAAAACTTTTCCTCATTTTTTTCCCATTAATACTGTTGCAACTAATTAATCATATGGTATGAAAGTGGTCTGGGCTTTTTCATCAATTGCAATTATGGTTCCAAACAAGAAGGGAAACCAGAATATTGAAAAGCACGGTGGTAGATAAGCGGTTAGCTAATTTTAAGAAACACGTTTCATTAAACATAAACGTCGTCTAAGTCTATCCGATGTAAGAGGTCTGTACTAACAGGATAAATTACAAACGCAAGCTAGAGTTTCAGCACAGTTAACAGTTAGTACATTTTGTGTGTGTTTTCGTTAGTATAACATTCCCGACGTTGTATGCTGTTAGTTGTTTCACTTAAAATCCAATAAAGATCATTTGCAAGTAATTAAGAACCTAATAGGCAAATATTCAAATTTAGTTGAAACCTCACTTTGGTACGAATAACTACGCGTTCGGTTGTCGTTGCAGACTTGATTATAAATGGTTCTACGTCAGCTTATTCAAATCAACAAATATTTTACGCTTGGAAATATTTCGATATTTTTCTTTAATTATTTTCCTTTTCATAAACACAAATGCTACTATGGAAGTATTTATTGTTGAATTTCTTGGGCAATTTTTCAAATAACGCCTTTCCTGCAGTCTCATGTGAAGCTTCATCTGTTGTAACAGATGAAAAATTGCCATCAATGATATTTGAAACAGAAAGGCCGAATTCCACTTCATTTCATGGTTGCTGTTCGCCGTTACATGGATTCCATATTTCTTTATCGAATGTAGGATGAAGCTCGATAGAATGGCTTCGTTCACCCATTAATTACCGTCAATATGTTTCTAGAGAGGAGGTTATTCACAAAACAATTTTACCATAGAATATTACTACCATCCGTGATAAAGAGAACTCTGACACTGTTAGGGCAAGTCACAAGACCATTGTCTCTAGATGGGGCTCCGTTCGCGAGCTGATCAAAAGAATTAATTCACTTTACCGAGGGAGCGATAGACCGCTCTGAAAAAAAGCTATAGCTCGTATATCCATCCCTAATACCAACCCTTCGGCGATTGCCGCTCAATTTTGAATTTCCATTTTACCACCACTCAATAACTTGGCAAGTGACTTCACCTTTTTGCCTCTCCAGTCACTCTGGAAATTACAGGATTGTTAATTGTTATGTGGACGAAATGACGAACTGTTAAACATTCTTAATTGTGTATATTTTTATTAAAAATTTTCATTGGCAATAATCAAAAACGGGAAAACTTCGTCATTTATTTCAAATAACAACCCTGTAATTCAAACAATCAACCTTCACGATTAGCCCTGACGCTGGTACACCATAATTCGAAAAAACCCCAAAAGTTTACACATGGAATTATGGGTAAGATAAATTTGGGAAGCGCGGGCCGTGAGCCATGGAAAAGAGCTGATTAATTCACTAGGTGAGGGGTTTTGATCCGATCTTTAAAAAGAGCAGTTTTTCCCATCTCTAGTGAAGATGATTTTAACATGTCCTCGATAAAACGTCAAGTTTGATCAGATTTTGTTCTACCGTTGGCGATATACGTCGCCTTTAACCCGCTAATTCAATTTGAACAGAAAGTTGTTTTTCATGTTATTTAAAGCCAAGATCGGAAAAAAAAATAGCGGCGGTAAATGAATCACTTTAAGATAAAGAACGCATTATATGTTGAGGTGTAAAGCGAGGGATAAATTGACAAGCCTTGTACAAGTCAAAGCGACACCCTGTAAAAAATGAATAGTATACATAATGATTATTTGGCGATCGTGAGGTGCGGTCTCGTCTGACGTAGGTTTTAGAAAAACATTGTTTTATCGTGCCAACGTTTCCATCTTTATCGAGATCATCTTCAGGGCCTGGGATTTATAAACATTGTTTAAATTTTACAAATACAAGTAGGAAAAAAAATGACACCAAACACCACACAGTATAATGCAGCCAACATCTATACCATGCTGAACACACCGGTTTTCATCCGATCATCGATGTTAAGCGGCATACGAACGGGTAGTTTGGTATCGCGGACGAGAGTTCAAGACAATTTTACAATACTTTTTCTGTATTAATCATAAATAAAGTGTCATGGTCAATGCCGAATTTTACATATCGAGCAAAATTGGTAAAATCGTCCGAAGAAATATTTTTCAAAGAGATTACTATTTACTATAATCTTATTTGAACGTACTATTTGTCTCTAGACGTCAAGGAAGATTATTAAGGAGTGAGAGAATTATCCGGATTCAGGAGTTTAAATTAGCTCCCTTTTAGAAGCAATACTTTAATTTATACGTAACGACTTGGGCGCGACTAAAACAATGAACACACACAAAGTAATATTGCAAATTATTCATTCCTGGGTTGTTTTAAAATGTATAAATTTGTGAAATATTTTTTTCCTATTTAAAAATTTCCCTGAAAACAAAGGAGGCTAGCTAGGATAAACAGATATATTTAGGCTTAAGTCTAAAACAAACTGGAATGCATATGATTTATAAATGTTTCTTTTCTTCTGACTTCCTGACTTGCAAGTTGCGATTGTAGAATTTTGGAGGACGTAAACCCAACTATAACCTGGTCCGATCAAAATTGGCTTAACTTTAACGTGAAAGTCTCTGGCTATTGTGTTTTAATAGCTCAAATCATCCTCGTATTTATTCATAACTCAACTACAGACTAAACTAACTAAAATTACAGATTTTATTTCGTTTAAAGTAATAAGATGTAAAAGTAATAACACAAAATTTAAAAAACATCGACTTCATCTTTACTGTAAATTTCTCTTTAGGATCATATTTTTGAGCGAAAAAATTGTGATAGTGCAAATCCAATTTTTTCCGTCACCCAACCCAAAAGATTAGTCAAAAATTACAGAGTTTATTTTTTTGTATAAAAGTTTGGTAATCCAACTAGCATGCCAATTGTGGAATGGCAGGAATTATAAATCAGTTTACAGAATTAAAATTGCTACTAATATATAAATGGAGGTCTAAGACATTTGACAATTTAGTGGTTTGGATTTGATTAATAATTTTTTGGGGTGCGTTTAGCCTTAAAAAGGGCCTTTGCTGTCATAACGAATGTACTGAGGAATAGAGGATACAATAAAAAAAACCAGCTTTAAATATAAAATATATTATTTACAATGTACATAACTGCATCCCACAAACAGTTCTCATAATTCATTTTGACATGTTCTGATATTTCATTAAAGAGAATAGAAAGGAAAGGTAATACACGAACGATTAATAAAAAAATAATTAAATTATTGGTAACAATTACAAGTGTATCATCAGGTAGAACAAAAAATATATAATTTCTATTTTAATTACAGGTTAACAAAATACGGAAAGTGTGCCAAACGTATAAGACTGTGAAAGTGATATCGTTATAATGTCAATTGCCTGCTTTCTTCTTTTTATATTTGGTCCTCTGTGATCAATTTTGAAATAGTACAAACATTTTTGTATTTTTTTTTAAATTTTGTGACAACTGTTTATTGTTTTTCGTAAGATTCACAGTCATTTTAGTTGTTGGGAGCATTGTACTTTATTACATATATACACATACATATATATGTTGGTTTTGTTTTAAGAATTACGTAGCAACAGCAAGATGAAAACGAAGGACCCTATAATCCAGATTACACATATATGAATTAGACAATAAGGTGATATGCTTCAATGTTAATTTTATGTGTTCGGCAATAATTCTAAGAATTAACCCAACTAACTTTGTTCTATGGAGGATACTATCGAGATATTGACGCACACAATCACATCCCGCTCACAAACATGGTAAATTCAACAATTTATACTTTCATGATTATAATACCATTAAATTTAAAGTACTTAGACTCAACATTATGCTACATATTATTATAACATGTAACGTTCTGTTAACTTTTGCAGTTATACAAAGAGCATGGCCTTCTCAATTAATTGCGGGTCGTTATTATTGACATCATTAGTTCAACATTTCGGGTTCTTAATTAAAAATACATTTAAATGATAAAACTTAAAATAGAACTTTAACTTTGTTCCACTTTATAAATTTTAATTTCCTTTAACGATTAGTGGATTTCGAATTTTGTTATTACAATAGGTATAGAAATGTTCGTTCTTGGTCGGGTTTTGTAAATTTATGTAGAGTTTATTTTAGTAACAATGGTATAAGCAAAATCAAGTAGCCGGGTATTTTAAGCAATATAATATTTTTATGTGGTCATTGAATGGGCTTTATGATTTGAGAACCACAAAGGGACGCTATGGCCTAGGATCACCGATTTTAATGAAATTTTTTGGGTGAGGTGGAAAAATATTGGACATTAGTCAGACCGTTCGTGCCTAGGTCCTCAGAAGCCGAGGGAAAAGTATTTTAAGCAATTCAAATATATTTTTTGAAATATAGTTTCCGCCTTTTTTGTGTATGAATTTTAAGGGTGTGATATATATATATATATATATATATATATGTGTGTACATACATATATATTAGTAGTAGTAGTAGAGTAGATTTTATGTATGTATAAAACGTTACAACGAAAAGACGCTTCCAGTAAAGTAAAAATAAATATAGAAATAGTAATACATTTTTAGCATACGTCGTTCGGTCAAAAATTATTTATTTTAAAATCGATACCCATATTAATCAATATTTTTACGAACGTTGCTAAAAGGCGAAAATAATCATTCTACGGTCAAGCAAAATTAAACCATCTAATGACATACAATATATAATTATTTTATAACCTTGCAAGATGAAAAACATTTTGTCAGCAAAAAGAAAAGTTCGTTTTGTGCGCTCCGAAAAAAACCTGAATTTTTATTCTCCACTTTTTCTCTTTCTAAATGTGCTTTTTTTTTAAATCACATCAATAATGATTACATTAAAACGACACGACAGAAAAATTTACACTTAGAAACGTATAACATAAACGTAAATAAGGACAAATTTAGCTACCAAAGAATTAATTAAAATCAGAGATAAAAAATAAAACATTCGGATGTTTTTATTAATTTCATTTTTATTTTTATTTCTTATAATGATATTAAATCTAACGTTTATAATGATAATAAATCTAAACGTTATTGATATAGAACGAAAGAAGAAAAATCCCGCTTTGAAATGATTGTAGAAACGTTGAATATGGATAAAATTGATAAGGGTTATGAATTTTTAAGCGGAAGACCGAATAAGTGGAAAAAACCAGCAGGCTTATCCAGCCTAAAATTGTTTATTTTTTGTTACTATATGATGTCGAAATTTCCGAATGTTCTTCTATTAAAGAAATGTTGACGTTATTGTCGAAATTTGAGGTTAACCTTCCATACAAGTGTGTGTTTATTATATATACTTTCCTACGTCCCATGGTCATCACAAACATAATATTAACGATTCCACAAATCCAAATGAAACATTTTTGAAATATAAACCCATGTAAACTACACACAATGAAATAAATCTCTCTCCGTAAAAAAAAGTAAACTTAAGATATAAAATATATCTTAAAGTTTGAGTTGTTTTATTTATTTCATCCTTTATTTTTCTCACTTATAATGACAAAAAAATGAGATATTATTGACTTAGCCTAAAAAAGCCTAAAAATGCTTTGGAACGATTGTAATAAGGTTGAATTGGGACAAAATAAAGGGGAATAATGAATTTTTAAGTAGAACACCACATAAAGGCGAAAACACTGCCCCGGCTAATTGGACGTGTTTTTGATGTTAAAATTGATATTTAAGGCCGTTAAAGTATTCTTAGAATTAATGGAAATAGTTTTCTTTAAAAAATATTTTTTTGTTTACTTTACTGTGATATTTCTATATGCCTTGCGTCTTTTCGGCAAAGTATTATTTATCCTACATAAAAAAAGCAATCGACGTATATTATAATTGTGAAATATATTCACAAGGAAGGCAGAAACCCTTACAAAAAAAGTCACCCAAATTACATAAGATATTATTTTTGGCTCCTAATGGCCATTGACATGAACGATCCAAAATATATTTAATATTTTTCGATGTAGTATCACAAAAAAAATTAAAATATTGATCCCACGTCTGTAGGCTCCTCTTGTGTCTCTTTTTGATCTTTATAAAACAAATTTTACGGCAGTTGCTTTACCCAAGAGACCAAGTTTCTATCTTCTATCATCCCTAAATTTACCCTTCTATGCTTTTGCCCATGTACTCACTAGAAAGTCAATTCTGCAGAATAAAATTCCAAATATGCCGAGTAAATTTTTCAAGTCCATTTTGTTCTTTATATAATTAATGCTTGGAAACTTTTACAAAATGGTTTCAAATCAGCCAATAACTGTCAGTTATAAAAACGTGGGCAGATTAGTTTTCTATTCACGTTTCATATGAACAATGAACAGTAAACAATGAAGAACGTTTTAAACGGCAGTTTGTTTCTTAAAGGTTTAATTTTAAAAAAATGCACAGTTTGAATAATCAAGCCCCCCTGATTTGTAAATATTAAATTAAGTTGATTTTTAAGAATTAAAATTAAAGATTAATATAAAAACCAAGCGTTGGCACGTGCTTTATATTTTCTTATAAATTCAAACAAAAAATATCTTCATAATAGTGTGTTTAAAATTAGACAATAAGCATTTTCTTAAATGTTTTTTTAGATATTAATATGAACTTAGAATATGTTCAAGAAAACAGTTGAATTTTAGTATCATGGGAATGTGATACAGAGTATTTTACATGTAAAAAAAACCACATCCATTTTGTACCATAAACTACCTGTTAAAACATATTAAAAAAAATGCACTGAATTATCACGTTACAATTAAAATTACAACTTCTCCTATATTTTGAGGCTTTACATTTTTTAAAATATTTATCCTGCCAGGAATAACCAGTAGAAAATTTACAACGTCCTACTTCTTTGGGTTCAAAACACCAATACGATAAACATATGTGTATGGAATGTTTTTCGATTGTACATATTGTTTTAATGTTTAGCCGAGATGTTAAGCGGTAAGTTTTGACCTCTTTGTAAAATATGTTAAATACCACTTAATGAATTTGAACTAATTTTAAACTCTTGATGTCAAATCAAATTTTCATCGAAATATGAACCTTTTTCATCCTTCGTTTAATTTACCATAAACTAAATTGATAGACTTTATCAATTGGTCGAAAAAAATAGCAGCGTAAAAAATCAACGTAGGGCTAAGGATCGTAATTACACTTTGTAAAATGGAGTTGCTAAAATAAACCTTACAAAGAAAATTAAAGGATCAAAAATGTAAAATAGGTCTAGAAAATTTTATATGTTTTTCTTATTTGTGTCCTCTTCGGCAAAATGTCTTTTAATGTAAAATTAAAATATTTTGCGTTTTAAAGATGTCCCTCCATTTATTTTTGGTGTTATAGAAATTACATGTTATGTTTATTATTTTAGGTAAACTTTGCATTAAAAATACCTCGAATAATGCAAAAATTGATTACACAAAACTATATAATTTTTGTATAATAAAAAATTAATATTTATATGTGTTTAAATAAAAATAGAACAAAATCAATCCACTGATAATTTCAACCTCTTCAACCCGTCAAATTGTTCTGTAATGTGTATATTATTGTCTTGAAAGTAAAACTAGGACGAATTTAATTTAACACGGGAATTTTGGATTTGTTTACATTTTCTAAAAGACACACAGTATTTATTATTTTTTCTTCAATTACTAAGTGTGTAAACAAATAATATTTTCTTATAAAATCTACATTTTACATACATACAAATATTTTTTCGTATAAAAGTACCATGTAATTGTGTTTTAAATTAATGTTCATAAAAGTTACAATTACAGTAACATCAGTCGGTAAATTCGAAAGCATTTTCGTTATGCTCATTGAAAAATGCATTTACCTCGTGTTTTTCTTCATATTTTCAATATGAAGATACCCTCATTAAAAAACAAGTTTAGTTTTTTTTATTTAAGCAAAATTTTGTATATCTAGTATGTTGCTATATGTGCTATACACTACTCCATTTTGAAACACGCTGTTTTACTTTTTTTACATAAATATATTTTTTATGTCATCATAGATGTTGTAAATTTTCTACTTTTCTATATTTTCAAAATCCGCTAGAAAATCAAAACAAAGAGATACAAAATGTATTTTGAGTTTTAGGAAAATAACTTCTTTTTTGTAGCAAGCAACAACCATGCTATTCGATAAATCGAAAAATTAATACAATTATTTAAAAATTTATACTTTTTAAAAGTAAAATTCTATATATTTATATATATAAATATATATACATACATTCACACAATATGTATAGTGTACTTGTACTCAAATAAAGCCAGCAACATATTTTTTTAACAATATACATTTATAGATCTACACAATAATAATGATAGAGCCTTGTAGGCAATCATCATTTTATATTATTAAATACATTAACCAACATTAATAAACAATAATCTTACCATATTTTCAATGAAATAGCGATAATATCTATTACAACACTGAAAAGATATCCCACATCAGCCTAATGAAAGGACGGTAAAAATGTAAACTTGTCTAATATAAAGATACTACAATTGGTTGAAACAAATACACAGGTATGTGGGTTAATATATTATTTATTATGTACATTTATCAACATAATACGGACCAGCTATTGCAATAAATAATAAATTAATACATATCACAGTGACACATTAAACACCAATGTAATAATAACACATTAGTGAGCAACGGTTATACGTTGATAACAAGAGCTGCTTGTATTATTACATTGTGGATGCTAAAAGGATGAGCAGATTGGAAGAAGCTAAAAGAAATGTATTCACTGAACAACGTTGCCCACTGCCAGTCTGCATCGCTGCCGGATTTTCGTCTGAAACAGAGTAATTATAAAAATAGTTTTCAATATTAATACTTAGAAATACTGGTGGCTACAAGATCCTAATTTGAGATACTGTAGATAGATTATTAATTGTAAGTCTTCAACGGCTCAGTCATTCAAATAAGTTTTATGTAATAAGAATCAATCAATTATTTAATGTCTAAGGGCATAAGTAAAGCCTTTAGTTCTGAAGATTAACTGTAACCCTACGTCTTTAATAATAGAAATAAGAATTAAAAGTATTTGTTTTGTTATTTCTAACAAAAAATTGACATAATTCTTTTTTTTTGTTTTCCTTCAACCTAGAAAAGGTCAGACGTTCTATCAATCCTTCATAGTTTTTTGCGTTTCCTTTGTTTCATTCTGTAGTTTTAGGCAGTAAGGAAGTTTTTAAACTATGTACTTCTCTATTTTGAACTATTTCTTTTCATTTCCCAGACATTAAATGTATGCATATTTTGTCTTTCTATTTTCTGTATGGGCTCACTGAAACCAACAAATTTTAGCGACTATTATTGAATTTCTTTTCAATGAAAATCCAACAAAATACAAATTGCAATAAAATACATTATTAAATAAAGTTGCAGTGTCGGTGGGCGGGATAGGCAAAACAGCTCTCACTTATCAAAGGAACTGACGATAGGTGGCCTCGGAGGATCTGACTGGAAGAAGAGGAGTCATCCTTACCCGATTAAGAATAGGCAATTCGAGGTTGACAAACGGGCAGTTATTTTTGGGTCAAAACCCGCGTAGACATGTAGAGGATAGGTTGATCTATGTTTCCCATCTAGTTGAAGGGTACAAATCCCTTGCTCCATATACATACGCGTAAGAACGTCAGCGTGTGTGTTAAGAGGGAATGTATTTATTGATATGAATGTGTAATCTGAGAAGGCCGATGGCGGAATATTGAGTACTCCACTGTCCCTCAATTAAGTTAGTTATATATAATAGGTGTAAAATGTGATGGAGGAATATCGAGTAATTTCACCACCCTAACTGAGTGAATGGTATGTAAATAGTAAAAAATATATTTACGAGTAATAGTAAAAAACGTATTTAAGAGTGAGTGATAGAGTGAATGGGTTTGGTTTTAGGAACTGAGGGTAGAAATGGCCTAGTAGTAGATAGACCCAGGAGCACAAACTTAGTGGCTTGCCGGACGAGACCGAAGTCGTTGGCAATGTTGGGTCTGAGTCTATCTTCAAAGAAATTTGAAAAAATTTGTTAAATACTCAATTATGTCTGAATTGTAAAAACTTGATTTGCAAACATCTTTAAGATTGTTTTGTAATATCTACATAGTTTTATTGATTGTTGAATTAACTATACCAACATTTATTAAAAATTTGTGATTAATATAGGCCCAGATGATGACCTAAAAAGTTTAAAGCTCGGCAGGTAATAATTGAATTTGTTTTTTCATCAAGAACGTAGCGAGATCTAGTTTATTCGTGAGTAAAAAAGTGGTCTCTTCATCTAGCACTTGAAATAAGTAAATAAGAACCGGAAATAAAATAAGAAGTTTTTTTTTATAGTTTTTATTTCATCTTTTTTATCACGTTTAATGACATTACAATTAAATTATAATATAAAAGCTCAAGAAAAGAGATTTACAGTATTCCGACGGTAATAAGAACGTTGGATTTGGAGAAAATCTCGGGAAGTTATGACATTTTAGGTGGAACCCTCAAAATTGTAAGAAAGAAAATTGCTCCCGGCTAATCTAGCCAAAAAAGAATAGCTATAAAAATTTTAATTTTTACCTAAGGTCTTTACAGAAACGAATTGAAATTGTTTTCTCAAAAACAATGTTTTGGCCTACCTTACAAGAAGCTACGTTTTGTTTGGTTGTAACTGTTTGTATATTCAAACTCATTTAATACGATTCTGCTTATTATTTCCATATAAAAAAATCGATTGATGTTTAATATCCTTGAAATGCATGCACAATAAAGGCAGAAACCGTAAGTATACCTCTAAGTATGATGTATACGATGAGAGCTAGAATGTTCTCTTGTAGGAAGGACGCCCAGCCTGGATCGGCCTTATCTCAGAGAACTAATTGCTGCAACTCTGAAGCAATTATCTTTCAGATACGATTTTAGGATTTGGTAATAATTCGCAAGGAGAGGGTAGGGACAACTTCACTTTAACGAGAACTATCGGGTGCCATACCCTGTTAAAAGCTTGGGACATGTCCATGAAATCACCAGAGCAGCACTTTCTTCTAGTAGTGAAAAGATCGTTCTGCCACAGATGATACTGGCGCACTTGACGGGGTCTGATGAGGGTTATGACATCACTGCAGGAGCTATTGGCATATTTAACGAACAGCCTAAAATTTTGCAAGGAGCTACTGGCACAGGTGACGTCACTGGAAGGTCTCACCCATTCGTTTACCAGAGATATCGCTGATTGAATTTGTTCTTCTAATGGAGGAATATTTTTATGCTTATAGAAGATAACTACGTCATCGGCATACAGCATAGCTTGGATAGGGGGCTTTATTTTTTTGAGAAGTTGGTTGATGCAGATACAAAAAAGGGTAGAACTAAGAACACATCCTTGCGGGACACCATTTTCTTGTGGGAAAACACTTGATAGGGTACTGCCGCATCGAACTTGAAAGGTTCTATTCTGTAGAAAGTTAGTTATAAATTTTATAATGTGTCCTGTGCTTCCAAGGCTTGCCAGAGTATCAAGAACCGGTCGATGCCATGTTCTGTCAAAAGCATTTTCCATGTCCACGAATACTGCGAGAACTTTTTCTTTCTGATAAAATGCATTCATGATGTATGAGTCCAAAAACACAAGGTTGTCTGTGGTGCTTCGTTTCTTTCGGAAGCCGCTCTGAAATGGGGGTTGTAAAAGGTGCGACTCAAGATACCAATTGAGTCTTTGCGATATAATTTTTTCAAGTAATTTACTCATGGAAGACGTCAGGGATATATGTCGATAGTTCGAGGCTAAAAGAGGAGATTTATTCTTTTTAATGATTGGAATATTTATGGCTTTTGACCATACAGAGGGAAATTTTTCCTCGAGAAAAATTTTATTGAAAATGTTTAAGATGGTGAGCTTTTGGAGTGCGACAGGTTTTTGATTATCCCAATGCATAGGTCATAGGGTCCAGGAGTAGTATCTTTCCTAGAAGATAGTGCATGAGTAAATTAATCAAAAGTGAGAGGCAGATTCAGCGGGTCATCATGTTGATTGTTATCAGAAAGTAAAGGGGTAGCTTCTTTTGCAGTTTTAATTAAAATAAAATCAGAGGAGAAGTTGGAGGATGCTGATGTTTCGTGTTGAGTTTTAGCAAGCAATTCAGCTTTCATCTAGGATCTGTGGTTATATTGTTTCCATTTTGGAGGGCGGAACCGGAGGGGAAGAACCATGACCCATAATCCTCTGGCAGTGGACCAAAATTCCTTAATTGGCGTATGTCGGTTGACCTTTGAAAGAAAATTTGACCATGAGTGGTTTTTACATTTTTTGACTACGAGTCGGGCGTTTTCTTTAGCAGCAGAATATAATTGAAGGTTGGATGTGGAGGAAGGAATTTTCGTAATGTACGTTTGCGCTCGTGTATGGCTTGAGAGCATTCAGGGGTCGACCAGGGAATTGGTAGTTTGGTATATTTGTTGGGATTTGTTTTCAGAATGGTTGAGTTGGCAGCATTCAGAATTCTCTTGTTTAAATTATTGATTAGGACATCGATATTGGATTCGTTTAGGTCAAGATCGTTAAGATGAACATTATTTTGATATTTCGTCCAGCCAGCTTTATGAAGTTCCAGCGTTTTGGAGGGGAGTGCAAAGGGATATGGAGGTTTGATTTAATTAGGATTGGATATTGATCACTTTGATGATGATCGTTTAAGGCGTACCAGTTAAAGCGAGGCTGGAGTGAAGGACTAATAATACTGAGATCAATTATAGAGTGTTTCCCTGAGCGAGCACAAAAATGAGTGGGGCTTCCCGAGTTTAGAATATTCAGTTGATATTTGTCGATGAAGGTTTTTGAGAGATTTTTGCCCTTTTTATCAATGATCTCCGTTCGAAAGAAAGTTGTGCGCACTGAAGTCTCCTAGAAGTATTAATGGTGGTGGAAGTTGATGGAATAGGTCTTCAAGGTCGTGTAGGTAGAGTTGTTGAGGAAAGTAGATAGTGCAGATCGTAAGTGGTTTGGGGGAGAGTAATCTGATTGCTACCACTTGTAACTGTGTTGTGAGGTCCAATGGTTTGTGAGGAATATCATTTTTAATTAGTATGCATACTCCTCCACTGGCAACTAGACCATTGGTATAATCTTTTCGAATGGAGTTATATTTACGAATTGAGAGGTTATCATTCATTTTGAGATGAGTTTCTTGAATGCAGGCAGCATGACAGTTTAATTCATTCATTAAGTAAAGCAGTTCATTTCGGTGATAATTTAGACCATTTATGTTCCATTGAAGAATGTCCATAAGAGAGTTAAGTTTTAGCTTATGGAGGTTATATTTGTAGCACATAAATGTTACGTGGAAAATTTAGAGCTCAGAATTCATTTATTTAATTACAGTTGCGATATTAAGTTTTTTCATTTGTTTTGGTAAGTTTGGAAACTTGTTTTTGATTAGTAGTGGAGGATGAGTTTGAACCTTGAGAAGCAGGACTTTTGACACTAATTCTCTCTAGATTTAGGTTGGAGTTTTTCAAGTGATTTGACTTTTGGGTAGTTGTATTGTTCGATGGAGTATACGTTGAGTCAGATATATTGCTATTGTGATTGGAGGGTACAGACACGATGAGTTTTTTTTTTGGGAGGATTGACGTGGGGTGATGGTTGAAGTTGTTGAGATGTCAGAACCTGGTTTGTAAGGAAATGAACTAGTTTTGTGAGCTTGGCGACTTCGTTAACTAAGGATTCAATTGTACTATTTTGTGGCGGAGAAAGGGACGTGGAGGAGGGTGATGAGGATTGTGGTATAACAGAGGTAGATTGGAAGGTAGCTGGTTGGGAAAAGGAGGAAGAGGATTGCCAGTTATTTGGAGCATAGCAAGCTGCTTGTGCATATGTCAGTAGTCGATCCTAAGTTCAGTTTTCAACATGTTTAAAGGACACTTTTTCGCTTTGACGGATGTTTTTAATTTTCTTTTCAATGTGTGGGGCATTGTCGATTAAAGGCTGGGTGTGGTCCAGAGCAATTTATGCAATGGGGGTCATTGGGGCAGTTAGTAGTTTCATGGTTAGGTTCCCCACATTGACCACAGTTTTTAATTTAGCAATATTTGCTCACATGCCGGTACCGATAACATGAATAACATTGCATTGGGTTAGGGGTAAAAGGACGTAGATATTTTAATTTGAAGGAAGTCTAAAATAATTTTGTTTGGGAGTTCCGGTTTTTGAAAGGTGAGAAATAGTGTGGGATTGGGAATTGTTCTGCCATTTTCAGTTTTCATGACCCTGTGAACTCTGGATACTCCTTGAAATTCGAGTTCAGAGAGGATTTCTGATTCTGGATTGTTCATAATTCAGGAATGTATGCGACACCTTTGGAGAAGTTCAATGAACGATGCAAGGTAAAATTCACTTTGATATTTTCATAAGTTCTAATACTTTGGATGTTTCGATAATCATTTTCACAGTCGATATCAACTAAAACAGATCCGTCTCGAAGGAATTTCATAGAGGCTTTAGGTGCGTAGCTTTTCAAAAATTTGCAAACCTTAAAAGGACTGAAATTTTTGAAAGAGATTTTTTCATGTTCTAAAGTCAAGACAAGAAACTTACGACACCATTTCATTTTCGTATTTATACAGGGTATTTTGTCCGGGGGTTCAGTATTTGAGATGGGGCCGGGGGCCTCCAGCATGAAGGATGAATTAATAAAATAAAACGAGATTGAAGGAGTAATATGATCAGAGTTGAGAAAAATAAAAATTATTTGCAGTATATAAATGAACTGAATATAATACTTCTTGAAATACAAGGAGGATGGGATCAAGTAGATAACGCTCCGATGTTTAGTCTTCAGAGGATAAACAACGACTGAAACTTGTTTTATATAAACATTACATCATAAAACTAAAAGAAACAAGATCAAAACTCCCTATAAAACAGTTTTTTTCTTTAATTTTTTTAAAACTTAAATGAATACAAATATTATTTCATATTTAAATCACACAAATTCAATTTCGCTTCTTCCACTCTTCTTTCCTTGATAAATCAATGTAGTGTTTGATCGTACTTGTCCATCAATACAATTGTAATTCCAGCTTCAATTCAATTTGGAATGAAGATTCTGTCTGGTTCTCCTTGAAGAGTTGGTTGGTCCATTATGTTTAAAATGCGCTAGCACAGCCCTGCCTAATTTTCTTTTAAGTTCAATGAAGTACATCACTTACTACACACGTACACAATACTAACTCTTAGGTCAGAAATTTTACCGATGCCACATCCTCTTACATGTATATCATTTAGTGGGATGCTAGTGAAGACATCATATTGTCGTTATGTATTTAGATTTATTGAAATAGCCGTAATTGCAAAAGCAGTCAGCACTTTACCCGTTTACGTGTCGATTTCTTAAACCATACGGACAGAATGATAGTTTGGAAAGAGTGGTCCGACATGTTTGTAAATGTTTATTACGTCATGCCTCCATTCTATCAAGGTATAGTTTCCGGTTTAAGATTTAAGATTTAAGCAAATTTGCATTTTTAATTTGATAATGAAAAACGGAAAAATAATGTAAAATTATTTTTAATATCGTCCAAACTCGTATTGAAGTAATTTCTACAATACTTTAAAGACAATTTTCTTTCTTATCGGTTTTCCACTTTTCGAAGCATAATTAAATCAAAATTTAGTTTGTGTGTAGTGTTCGCTACTAGTATAGAAACATAAGTCGGGATTTGCTTCCAATCTCTATTACACTTTTCTACTACATTCTCCAGAAAAAAATACATAATTGCTGCATATCATATATTGTTTTCGCTTCCCTTTTTGTTTCAAAGCCTTCTCACTACGTCAACGTGGAGACACATCGAGAAGGTTTGTTTGAAATAAATTTCAATGGAACAGTGATGGTTTACGGTATTTTACCACATCGCCAGTAACCACTTCCTCATTCAAACAGATTTCCAGGTGTCATATCTCACTAGTGACCCCATAAACACACAAATGCTATTAAATGAAAATTCTTTCAAATTTAAAAAAAAAAAATATATGTAACCAAATAATACATTATGGGTATCCCCGAAGTTTGTTAGTTGTTAAGCCGACTCCCCACATAAAAATGTCTTTCTATTCCGACTTCCTTCCCCACCCCTTCAAAATCTAACATATATAAATATAAAACATCCATATCTCACTGGCACCCTCAACACGACAGACAAGAATGACACATCTACGCAGAAAAAATACACTTTGAGAGAGTAAAAACACTTTGATTGATTTTTTCTAGAAAACTTTTCTAGCATTGTATGAATTAATTTTTTTAAATCTAAAATTTTGTAGCATTGTGTAAATTCATTTTTTTCAATGTAAATTTTTTTAGCATTGTATAAATTCATTTTTTTCACATCCTACATGTATTTGTAAAATTTAAACAATGTTTATAAATCCACGGCCCTGAAGATGATTTAAATAAAGATCGAAACGTTGGCACGATAAAGAAAATGTTTTTCTGAAACCTACATCACACCAGACCGCATCTCAAGACCTCCAAATAATCAACAAATAACGGTCACTAAGCACCACACATTTTATCTAATTCTAGTTTTAAAGTGTTATCCCACGGTTATATATAAATTCTACTAGTAGTCGGTATATTTGTTCATCTTTTGGGAAAAGTAAGGATGTTTAGTTTATTGGCTTGGCAATACTCTTCATTGAGTACAATCTGTCAAGCCACAATTTTCTCTCTTCAGAATATTTCGTACAGTTCAACATAACAATATCTTTCATATCTTCTTCAATCTGTCATGTTCCACATAAATTAGTGGAACGCCCCACAAATGCCTTGACCGGACCTAAGCCTGTTTATCATTGAGCAGTCCCTTTTTGTCCAGTCTAGTCCATAGAACCAAGGTTTCTTATTTAAGTTAGGATTAACAGAGGTATAGAAAGCACCTGTAGGTATGGTATCATTTATGATGTTAAGGTGATCGACCAGCTGTTATTGACCAATATATATGGTAGGCTGGGGGATGTGGTCCAAAGAATGTTCTCTTGTTGAAACTACGCCAAGCTGTCGGTGAGAGAGTGAAAAAATATTTATGCATATTGAAAAGAAAAAACAATTTTAAGTTTTTTCTGTTCAATTTGTATAAATATTTTTTAACTCTTTTGGACATTTCTTATACTGAGTACAATGTTTTCTATAAATAAATAAATGGCACTTATTACAAACTATTATCACAGACAAAATCAATGTAAACAAAGAGGACTAGAGAAGATTATTATCCCTATAATATAAAAACCTTTTCTAGTCCTCTTTATTTGCGTTGATTTTGTCTGTGATAATAATTTGTAATAAGTGCCATTTATTTATTGAAAAAATTGTACTTAGTATAAGAAATGTCAAAAAGACTGAAAAAATATTTATACATGTTGAAAATAAAAAACAATTTTAAACATTGACATAGAATTTAGCCCTGAGGATGGTGAAGTAAAATACCGAAAGCTTGGCGTAGTTTCAACACCAGAAAATTAATTGGACCACATCCCCGATCCTGCCATATATATTGTTGGTATCATTTATGATACGGCATTTCTTAATAATCTCCGCCTGGAGACATCGTTTCGCGTCCTCGACGGGAATAGGGGCTTTAAGGCTTTTACCCTCATATAAGGCGCATTTTGCTAGTTTGTCAACCATGTAATTCTCTGTGATTCCGGCATGACCCCTACTCCAACACAATCTTATATTAATGTTTTTATTATTTTTTAATGTTAATATTTTATTTGCCACTCAATGTACTACATAATTATCACCAAATTTTAAAGTGCGATGTTTTATGCTTTCCAAAGCACTTTTAGAATCTAATTCACTGTCTGCATAGGTGATTTTCATAGGCATACTCAAGAGCCTTTAAAATTCCTAAGAGTTCTGCAGAGTAGATGCTTAATTCCGAAGGAAGCTTATACATTTCCTTTTCCTTTAATTGAGAGACAAACCAAGCACAACCTACTCCGTCATTTGATTTTGAACCTTCTGTGTAGAAATAGTAAATAGATCAGGAAAACAGGTGCATATCACCTAAAAATACAGAATTGACTGCCGAGGAAGGTATCCCAGAGTACTCGCGAAGGAACATATCCTGTATATTCGAGCGGGAGATTCATAATCCGATTCCAATGTTGGACAAATGTTGATTTTATAAAGATATACTGGAAGCATATTATAAATATGCTTCTACATTAGGGGGCGTACTTTTCTTTTCTAAGAATTTCTTTGTAAGTGTTTTACAGTTTCAAGGGCTATTTTTTTGTAAGTTTCGCTGTTCGTTGAATATATTTTAAAAACATAGTTTTGGGCTAATCTTGCAATTTTTAGGGTCTGAGGTGGTTCGCACCATTCGATGTCCAACACTTTTATAGGGGTATCCGGCAAAACATCCAGGCATCGCCGTAAGCACTTATTGCGGAGTACACGGAGGCGATTTAAATAAATCCTAATAGATAATAAAATCCTGTAGAATAATAGTGAAATTTCTGGGTCAGCCCTCATTTATGTGCTGTGAAACCTCTTAGAACATTAAAATATGTTTCCTTTATATAATATTTGTGATATTTGTTCCTTCCATAACAATTTGCGGTCTAGCATGAGACCTAAAAATTTTACAGCCATACATACAGGAAAGGTATAGACAGCTACAAAACTCAACCGTGTGACCTAGAGGAATCGACCTCTTCCTCGAGAAAGGACAAAAAAAGGGTTTTAGCGCTGAAATTTTGGAACCCAAAATCCAATGAAATTTTCCATGATGGGTGCTTTTCTTTACGTACACTTTCATGACATGGATAGGGAAATGATCCGAACACAAAGGATCTTCCAATAGCTTCCAGGAAACCTTTGTCGATATATCGGAACTTCAGAAAGTTAGATCAACCGACGATTTTCTGGATAATGACGAAGATATTATATGTGTGGACGAAGATATTATATGTGTGGGCGACGAGTCGTCATTCAAAAACACTACATTATGGTTTCCTAAAGCATCAATCAGGGATCGCCGCAAGAGTCAGACCAATCCGACCCAAAAGCCCTGTGGTGGACGTGTTAGTCTCCTGGTAATATGAATGGTCTAGGCAAATTACTGAAAAATGTGTCCCAATCCTGTGTTCTGATATTATTTCTAGGGTTATTTTATACAGGTATAATAGCGGAGATTCTTAATTTTTTATTGGGAGATGAATTGCTATAATCCGGAAATTTGGTATGTTACAATATATAGTGACTTTGAAAAGTGAGAATGAATTACGAATTCAAGCAAAACCACTCCTCCATAACCACCATTTCTGTCCTGACGTGTGAAGTTAAGGCACAGAATTTTATTTTACGGCTTGGAGTCAACCAAGTTTCGGATAAAATAACGATATGAATTGTTAGTCTATCTATTGTATTATCGCCTCCAAAAAACCTTTCTTTGAAATTATGGAGCGGCAATTCCATTGAAGCAACGTAAATTTATATTTTATTTATATATATTTAATTGTAGTTTGTATTGTTCTAGTCACTTATGTTCTTTTGAATTTTTTTTGACATCGTTTATAAATAGTTGATAAGCTTGAAAAATATTAGACATCGTTCTTCTAGGTTTACACCAGGATTATTTTCTAGATGATGTACAATTTTTTGTAACACATTTACGTAGTATGAGTTTATATTTTCTTCGGACTGGAATACGGATTGACCTTAGGGCCATAGAACACTCTCAGACTGTTTATTGACGTTTTCATTCGATTTTAAGAGATTGTCTTGTGGATTTTATTCTTTCAACTTATCTTTAACCTGATATTTATTGATTGAATAAGGGTTATGTCTGAAGGATGACATTGTAGTCACGGGTCGAGTTTTAAGCTTAGTGCTATGTTCCTTTGAAACTGGCGAATCTAATTTGGGAAATTCTGACAGATCTGTAAACAGGTGAAATTTGTTAGATGTGACTGTTGAATATAACGTAGATGATATAACCTTATTTCGTTTTAATGAATTTACAAATATTCAGGACAAGATCGGTCAGAAGCCTTATGATTTCCAGAACAATTTGCACATTTGGCTATACAACTACATGGCAAATTATTTTCATGTGACTGTCCACAATTTTCCCATCTTGATTTTCCTCTACATTAATGTTGGAAATGGTAGAAATACAATTTCTACACTGTCTAAGTATCAACGCTGCAACGGGGTCCATATACAGTAATGTGTTTTAATTTTTGACAGTATACATGTACCCAGATTTATTATTTGAGAACGATTATTTTCTACGTATGTTTTTGAAATACTTTTTCTCGATTTCACCTTGACAGGGACGTTATAACATTAAGTATTTCTTCCTCAGTGGGTTCGTATCGATATTTTTAATCACACCCCTTTTAGAAACAAAATAGGACGAAATATATGCCGACAGCTTGTGCTCTTTTAAGAAGGTTGAAAAGTTTCTACCTGACATGAACATATTTACTATTTCCTCACTATATTTAAACTCTGAGTTGAAAATCATTTTACCAACTTAATTGGGTGAATTTTCCTGCGTTGGCTTCAAGTCTTTCAATAAATACAATGAATGGACTGTTATCTTCTACTTTTTATCTATTCACAGAAAGTGTTGTTAAAAAGGACATTCTATCCACTTGATTCTGTTAGAATCATTGGATCGCACAAATATTTTGTTATATCCCACTGATTGTGTGTCCGATTTCCTTTTCAGAGGATTTCCGCCTGACATTTCCATCTTTGTTTCATTTTCGTTTTGTCGGTTTACGTTTAAATTTATATCAGGGGTCCTTCCCACCGTTCAATTCTGGCATTTTAATCAGATAACTAAACAATGATAACAATTTAATAAACATATAAATAGTATAACAATTTAAGATATTAAACAATAATCAATTTATAACACAGCACGCAGATAATTCGTGAGAGAACGTGTCGATTGTAAGATACACTGGCGTCAACAACAACAGGAAATAAGGACACATTGATCCTCACTCCATGACGTCCAAACACGACTTCTGCTGTACATATACTAAAATTGGAACGATGCAGATAACCCAATGTTTACTTGAATTTGTATTTAGAAATAGTGAGATGCGGTCTGGTGTGATGTAGGTTTCAGAAAAACATTTTCTTTATCGAGCCAACATTTCGGTCTTTATTGAGATCATCTTCAGGGCTCAAAGTGTTTGTCTTCTGTGTAATTGTGCCATTCTTGCATATCGTGTCGAGAGTGCCCAGAGTTACTTGAATAGTGATCCAAATGTAAAATTGACAATTCTTTTACAATGTAAGTATTCTTGTTGTCAGCAAAGCATTGAATTTCAATGAAAGCATGGTCTGTTCGAAGTCATGATTGAGTATGAATTGAAATTCTCAAAGTTCATCAATTTATACCATTCTATGGACGATAATCGACAAAGGGTTATATTCTATCGAATGTGATCTCGAGTAACGATTGGAGTATCACGTCTGCCGGACCAGTTTTTATGGATTCGGTCTGTTCGGCACAATCGGTGACGTTAGTGGAGATTCGTTTCTGAATAGAGATAATGAATGTAGAGGTGATGGATATGGATCAGTGTAGAAATGTTTTTGGAAGTTTGTGTACATGTAATATAACATTCCGTGTTGGTCATTTAAAACATGTTATTTAAAATCGTCGTTTGGATAAGATTTAGATTTTAAGAAAGGTTTCACGTTTGTCAAACAGCAATGATCAAGTTTATTGAAACCGCCATCGAGTTATTTTTCGTTGATGCCTGAAATGTCAAAATTACAAAACGCGATTTTTCCATTTCAGTCGAAGTTTTGATCACCCACTACTGCCTCTGGGTCAGGAGAAGCAGAAGTTAAACGTATAAGTCCAAATTTCTAAACGGTACCGAAATAATTCTTTTCTTTTTTTCAATATTAAAAATTAAAAGTTATATTATATTCGTTTAAATAGAGACGGTATTGTCCACGAGAGATTCGTCAATTCAATTTTCGCCTTTTTAGATAGGTCTGTGGAAATGTAAGAATCCTCATCTCTTCTGCACCGCATGATTATGAACTCTTGTTTCACCTTGATGATAACTTTTGGCAATCTTCAGCAAAACCGAGTAGCAATGAAATGTTCGTATGGGATGCAAGCGTTGAAATATCCTTCCACGGCATTCAAACTTAAGAGTTTTTGTACCTTGCGAGATCCTTCCAGCATTTTCATTTATATCGTCACGGTTGATAGAACACAAACCCTTCAAACTACTGAAAATTTCTGGATTCTATCTAAACTGCACAAAAATGAATAGGAATATTTGTAATTTATTCTTATTCGATTAATTTTAATTAAATTAACAGATATATTCTTGTTAGTTGTATGAAAAGAAAATAGAAACTACAACCTTATTTTTAGTTGAAATTATGAATGATGGAGTGGGTGTGGAGTTCAAACCTTTTTAAAAAGGTGGTTCCTACTCACAGTAAGTTGTTTCGCAACAATCCAGATTTCGAGACCTGTAGCTCATCATCAGGTTGAAGGGTTTCTACAAACACGTCTCTCGACATGAATTGCAGAAGTGAACCCGCCGATACCCCCGCCAACGCAACGTTCCGACGAGGAGCTGGTTTTTTAACTCGCTGCTGGCGGGGGTATCAGAGGGTTCATTTTTGCAATTCATGTCGAGAGGCGTGTTTGTAGAAACCCTTCAACCTGATGATGAGCTAAAGGGCTCGAATTCGTTCTGTTGCGAAACAACTTACTGTGAGTAGAAACCATCTTTTTAAAAAGGATTATTTTTAGTTCATCAACCTTAGTTCATCCTAACTTTTAATAACGGGTTTACTTAAGAATAGTAAATATGAGGATTATTCATTTTGTAAACAAGCACTTTTTCTTGGCTTTTCTCCATTTTAATTTAGTTGAATTCTCTTTAATCATTTAAAGACAAAATCTTGAACCAGAAGTTCGCAATATTATTTTGAGAATGAGTCATCGAAGTCACTTGCAAGTGGATATCGCAGAGACAGTTGGGTTGGCGTTTCTCAAAGCGTATTCTCCCGAGCTTTAGCCAGATTCCAAGAGAATGAAAGTGCCAATAGGAGGCCTGGTGGTGGATTTCAGCGCATTATGATGTTAAGAGAGGATAAAAATATAGTCATTGCAGAAAGACAGAACCCTTTCCATAGTGCCCGCCATAGCCTAAATGAAGTACAAGATGTTTTGACACGGCCTGTATCAACATAAAAGTTTCTTAATCGTTTGTTGCCTCGCATTAACAAGGCATGCCCCATTGCGACGACCTGCAGCAACAGCCAGTCACCAGCAACTCAGGTGAATATGGCGCAGCTAGTGCCTAGAAGAGAACAGCAACTGGAATAATTTATTAGATTTCGTGGTCCAATTGACCAAGTAACTTCTTTCAATTAATTAATCTTTATTTAAGGTACAAGTTGAGATAAAAAAAAGCCAGTGTCACGAGCGCGATTCGAACTCACGACTTTCGGCTAAATACGCCGGCTGCTCTACCACTTGAGCTATCGTGACTTCGATCCCCTCGGGCAGTAACTTCCCATCTCAACCCCACCTTTTGAATTTTCCCTCCTTTTTGCCATTTTTAAAATGTCGTGTAATCGGATTGGACTCTCGGCGACAAATCAAATGGCCACGGAGAGCTTTAGTGAAGTATACTTCATTTTAATTCATTAAATTCACTAATTTCGTGGTCCGCTTGACCAATTAATATATTACAATTAATTAAGGTTTTTGGTTGAGATAATAAAGTCAATGGCACAAGTGGGATTCGAACCCACGATCTTCGGCTAGATACGCCGCTGCTCTACCACTTGAGCTATCGTGACTTCGATCCGCTCGGACACCAACTTTCCATCTCAACCCCACCTTTCGAAATTTCCCCCCTTTTTGCCATTTTTCAATCCGCTCGTGATACTAGCTTTTTTATCTCAACCAATACCTTAAATAAAGATAAATTAATTGAAAGAATTGGAATAATGTTATGTTTACTAATGAGTCGCATTTCTGTCTGTGAGTTCCAGTTCCTTCTGCTATCACTATACAGCCAGAAATGCGACTCATCAGTAAACATAACAGCATTCCAATTTGTGTTCTTTTCTGGGTCACCCTGCATCATATTTTCCAGTTATCAGTTTGTATTTTCTATTGGGTTAATATATCGGTTAATTTAGTTAAAATTAATAAAATAAGAATAAATTACAAATATCTCTATTCATTTTTGCGCAGTTTATTTATGTTCCACATATTCCTTACCTAATTTCTTTGAACAAAAAAGCAAAAGCATTCTGAGCTGATTTACCATCCGTCTTCTTTTAAAAATTTCCCCTCTAAATAGAGAAAACTCTCGCTAGGTGTAAATTTCTGGGTATTAAACAGTGATTTTAAACTCAACACCAATTTCGTCGATGCGTAAGGATAATGTGAATATACTTCGATAATACCTCCTATGATCTCATCAACATTTGGACGTTTTTCTACAGTTAACGTTTCCATTGTGATTTCGGCAAAATTGTATATCCGGCTCTTTTCAAATACTGAACGTTTTCTTTCGATACGAGAGGTGTTTCTCGTTGTCTTCCTGAGGAAGAATGGTCCTAGCTTTATCCATACCCTTTTTTATAGACTTTTTGTGTACACGTCAAAGAAGATAGTGAACTTTTCTTTTAGGAAAACGTTCATTTTATAAGGTCTAACAAAAACAATAAACACAAATGGCCGGAAAGATTAGTATTGGGAATATGATATCTCTTTTTGTTCACAGTTATGCGGACATTTTGCAGTTACCTTACGAGCTGGGGGAGAATATTTTATTTTACCAGTGCTATTAAAATACCTCGCCCATTTTTCAATTTTTTATAGAACACCCAATGTGTGCCTCGACCGCAACTTTTATCCTAATTCAATATTGCACATTCGCTTGTACACGATTTAGGCAGACCATCTCTCATAAAAACACCCTTAAAACTCTGAATTTTTTAAGACCGAGCTATTCGAGAAATCTGAAAATATATTAGTTTCCATTCTGGAAAAGTACATAATAGCTCTTTTCCTTTCTTCGACAGTAGGCATAATCTAAAACCACCGATTTTCTTCGGAGGGATATTTATCCGTTTAAATATGCGTCTTCGGACCATGTTCATTCGTTTGAGGCTCCACGCAAGCTGATTCAAATATTTAAAAACGATTGCTTTATATGTTTACATTTTTCATGTCAACGCACCTATTGTGTGTTGAATCGAATCCGAGCCGTTTCATTAGGGCTTTCTTGTTATTTTTCTTAATAACGTTTTCCACTAAGTAGCAGTCCGGATATTTTACTAGCTACAATTCTTCTTTATAAAAACCGTCCTGCAATTTTCCTAACAAATGGGTTTCGATTTTTCCGGTTTTCACAGCTGCCGGTGCCATTCCGATAGTACGGTGTTATTTTTTATCGTTGTATTCTTCGAGGAGAGATATCATCATTGGTAACCAATCGTAAGACGTTTGGAAACTAAATATTTTCCAAAACCTTGTTTTTTATGTTCTCTCGCTCACTCTACTATGGATGCTTTACCATTGTTGTAGGTTGAATACTGATTTATATGGAATTTTTAAAGAAAGAATTTGTTTCTTTAGGGTTGCTTTACCTCAATCGGTTTACAAATTTCGGGGTACACGACGAACGCTGGCAGAAAACGGAATGTATCTATTAATCTTACAGATATCCTAATATTTATCCGTTTAGAGAAGGAACAAGTTTTTCTTCTGTAACTACTGAACTGATTTTGGTCAAACTTTCACACTTTGTTTTTATTTGAGTTTAAAGACTACAACATGGGCATATAACAAATAATAGGCGTTGGGTTTTTCAAAAAAAGAAAAAAAAACATTATTAACCCCCTCGCAACGCCAGGTTAAAAGCTAGTTATGTATAAAAACTGGAAGGAATGACGGGTTCTGAAACGGATGTTATATTGATTGTGGGCGGCACCTCTGTTCTCTCCTATTAAATGGTTATGATGACCTTCATATCATCAGGGATAAAAGGTTGATGGTAAATTAAACAAATTTGGTTTCTTTATATTCCTGAATTTCAATATCTGTCGATGGATTTAGAGGTATTATTTAAGTATAAACTGCTGAAAGACATATTCAGGAAGCTCATGGGGACATGTGGATGTATAAAAGTTGTAACCAAATTAGAAGTTTTGCATTTCTTATCTGTTGTTATTCGAAATTTCAATACACAACATATGACACATTTAAAGTGCGCTCAACATTTGCAAATTTTATGAAATTGTTATCCGGAGAACCTGCTTTAGCCGGTTTATTTTTTACTTTTTTTAACCATTGTAACTATAATCAAAATGTGTAAAACATTTTTGTACAAATGTGTGGTGATTAGTGACCGTTAATCGATAATTATTCAGAAATCGTGAGATGCGGTCTGGTGTGATGTAGATTTAAGAAAAACATTTTCTTTATCGTGCAACGTTTCGATCTTTATTGAGATCATCTTCAGGGCCTGGGATTAACAAAAATTGTTTACATTTAACAAATACATTTAGGATGTGGAAAAGTGAATTTATACAATGCAAAATATATTTTTTATATTCAGATAACATACATATATAATTACATTACATTCCACACATCAAATATTTTTCATAGTAAAATTGTCCAACAATTTAGCTTTCCTTTTCCTATTTATCCCTTTCTATATAATCCTGAAAGGATAATCTGGCCGAAACATTACGAACGTTTTTTCCCTTCGTCGGCTTTTTTCACCTCAAAGAAGCCGTCGCCTTATACAAAAATGTCTTTTCTATACCGACTTCCTTCCCCACCCCTTCAAAATCCAACGTATACAAACATAAAACGGCAATATCTCACTGGCACTCTCAAATTATTTTTTACAAACAAATTAATTTTTATTGATTATTCAGAAAGCGTGAGATGCGATCTGGTATGATGTAGGTTTCAGAAAATTTTTTTTTGTCGTGCCATCGTTTCGATCTTTATTGAGACTATTATTGTGTGTCGTGGATAATGACTAATCTACATAGAAAACAAACACTTTGAGTGGGCACAAATATTTTGATTGAGTCTAAAATGTCATCATCGTATAAAATAATTTTTTCACATCCTACATGTATTTGTATAATTTAAACAATGTTTATAAATCCCTGGCCCCGAAGATGATCTCAATAAAGCTTGAAACGTAGAACGATAGAGAAAATATTTTTCTGAAACCTACATCACACCAGACCGCATCTCACGATTTCTGGATAATCACCGATTAACGGTAACTAATCACCACATTAATTTTTATTGTTTCTTGTCGATACCTGTTTGCTAATTAGGCGCTCAAAATTTTGTTTATAAAAATAAAGATATTTATCATTTTCTTATTTTAGCAGTAAAATGTCTATGGTCATTCAATTCTTCGTTGGTAAAGGTTATAGGGAAAATGTCGTGATTTGTATTTACACCAAAAATATTTATTGAAATTTTGTTTTTTTCTAGTGAATTTTGGAATTTCGATTAAATGGGTGGTAAAAGAAAGATCTGAAAAGTCATAATTATGATACAAATTGGAGAATCGAATGAATCTGGGAATTTTTAACAATTAATTTGGCTAATATTTGTTGTATGTGTTATTGACATTGCATTTGATTTAAAATATTAGCGTTGTTGCGACTTAGTTTATATGTGTCTGTTCTGTAATTGATGCTGTATTTATCTCTGTTGATGAAAACCATTTCTAAAAAAGTTACGTTTATGTTTGTTTTGTTCTGTATTTAATAATTTATTTAAATATTATATATTTTTAAAAATTAATTTTATACTATAAAAAATGACTTGCGAGAATTAAGGAGTATATTTTGATTTGTTGTGTATTGATTAATAAACATGTCATTTAGATTATAATGGACGGTTCTCTTTCTTGGTTCTTTCTCTTTGTTTCTATATCAAGATGCATTGCTGGTACTATCATTGAAATCACGTCTCATTTATTGACTGTTCGATGATCAAGTTGTCCAAACGTGTATACGGATGCTTGAAATAGTTTCAAAATGATTGTTAGACAATAGCCAACAAACGGAGTATTTGGGGGAGGGATTTCACGGAACAATGTAGCACAGTTTCAATTGCTTACCATTCAATATGTGAACAAATGCGCTAGCTGGGTAGGCGTTACCGGCCACACAGGAGTAATTGCCTGAATGTTCCCTTGTAGCCTTTGTTATCGTGAGTGATGACTTTTTGTTGTTCAGATCAAAAGTGATATTGAGCCCGCGGTTTTTGTCATAGTTGACCATGCGATCGTTGTGGTACCAGAAGACGAACTCGGGAGGGACCGGACTCTCTTGGATGACGCAGTTCAACTCGACGCTGGAGCCCAGTTTCACGTACTTTTCGCTTGGTCCACCTATTTCTGCTCGAGCCTCTGTAAAAAAAAATCTCAAATTAAAATCAAAGTTTAAGGTACATTTGGATAATATTGAAGTTTATTATAAGATAAAAAGAAAAAAGTATTCAGTAAATTGTGAGATCTGTAGGCCGATGAAGCAGAAGCACTTTGATACTCCTACACGTACTGTTTTGGTCTGGCAAACGCGAATTACTTCATTAATATATTTTAACGTTAGCTTTTCAAATGTCCCCATTTGAATTCTTGCATTTGATGCCTTCCTCTGCTATTGAAGCATTACTGGACTACTTGTTAGATTTAATTTTGTTCATGTTTAATTTTTAACTTCTATCTGAGTTTAGTTTCATGGCCATGTCGAACTTGTGTTTGTTTGATTACCCTGGCCTGCCTAATCTTGCTGCTTTCTTCTTTCAAACCCAGTTTGGCACAGGCAACACCAAAGCAGCGAACCACCGATTACACGACAGACCTATGTCAAAAATTTCTTATTTTCTGTTTGTTCAATTAGTAGTTGATTAGCGAATATTAAGTTGGGATTTTGTCGTTACGGATCACATTGGTCACGTCACAGCCAGTGTTTGTCCCAAACCTACTACTTAAATCACAAAAAACTTTTATACATTAAGGGTTATTGTTTGTATTGATTTCATTTCCTTTCATATTTTATACACGAAATTGGGGATAAAAGATCCTGGACAGAACATAAAAGGTCGGTTCGAATTCCGTGACTTTGATTTTTTTGTAATCTCAAATGACGTGTTTATATGACCTAAGTGGATATCCTCTAGGGATGAAAATTTACAAACTCTTAGAATAAAATGAGAGTAATATGGAAAATTCATTAATTAAAGAATAACATAAAAGCCAATCCTCACGACTAAGGCCCAAAAAAGGAAGGAGACCTTGCCGACCTTGTTTTTTTTCGAAACTGCAATTGCATGTAGTTTGCACGGCATGTACCTGCATTTTTTTTCCTTATGGTCTATGCATATTAACCATGGTGACGAATTCTTGTATGTGTGTTCATATTGGTGGGGGGGGGGTTATCGTGAAAAAAGGGCCAGAGGCGACGGTGGGAATCGAACCCACGACCGCGGCGTTTATGAGCCGAGAGTCTCTCACGCTAACCACTCGGCTACCGCGGTCCCCAAAATGCAATTTGGTTGCCACCGATCATTTTGACAGTGACCCGACAGTAAATATGGTTTTTGTGGTGTAAATTGGGTGACAACGGGAAAAATTCAGTTTGTATCATAAAATTGAAAAGACGAAGTGTTTCTATTTTTTGTTCTTTTTAGTTTTGTAATACAATAATAGAAAAACAATCATGGAGAACAATTGTTTTCAAAACTGCCGAAGAGCAGATAAAATATTTTTTTTGTATAAAAAAGTAACATGTGATAAACTTAGGTTGTTCCCAAAAATGAATGATCAACTATTAAATATAAAAAAAACACTTGCTACGTATTTGTAGCGTAGTAAGAACGATTGAAGAAATGAAGATAGTGGCAATAGAGAAAATAGGTTTTGAAAAAATACTACCGAAATGGGGAAATTTTTTGGCCTCTACTTGAACAACAAAATGACCATAAAAAATGTAGAAGTACTGTATAACATTAAAGTTTGTTGCTCGAACCAAAAGTAGAGACTGCGTTGAAAATGAAATCCGCAACAGTACAGCTGTTTTTTTTTTCTACAAAAGTTAGCTCGCGTGTTAATTATTGTAGTTTCTCCCATTTTTGTTGTAATTAATTATAATTTTTTTGTTTCATTTTGAGAAACCGAACTTTACTAGGTTGGTATATAACTCTTTATAGAAAGCAGTGATAAACCATTTGTCAAATGATAAACTTTATCTGTCTGGCTATGGATATTATATTATTGTTGACACTGGAGAAACAATATTTTATATAATAATGCACCCAAACCTTATAACATGTATAGTATATTTTGGAGAGTTCTTTGAAAGGTGCGCCAGCCTGAAAGAGGGTGCCACAAAAAGATCGACAGTTTTTTGCGGGTTCATCGAAACCTCTCGGCAGAGAAAAAAGATTGTTATCTCCGCTTTTGGGTCGACCACGTGAATTCAGGCAGTTACTTTTTGTCTCTCCTAAATTTAAAAATTAATAGCTCACCTGCGTATAAATTGAGAGATAAGTCTTTGTTTTATTGTTTGCTAATTAATGTACGTATTTTTTCTGTTATTTTTCGTATAGAAAGATTTGCTTTTTATTGATTTTTTTTCTTACGTACACCATTTCTGAGGAGATCCTCTTAGCTTGCATAACCTTTATTTTTTAATTTAATTACTTTATAATTACTGGCAATTTGCTTGATTAAACTGTGAGGAGTGAGAACAAAAGTGATTAATATCATGTTGATAGTAGTGAAGACAGTCTTTAAATTAGAAAAAAAAATATGTCCCAAGGTTCACGTCTTAGTATACTCAAAGTTGGCTAAACTAGATACAACCTACATTTGTTCAAGAATTATGTTCATATCGTAGCTTTGTTAAAACAGCCTCAAGTCTTATTTATTAAAGCTATTATGGACTAGTATTGTTAATTATCCAGAAAGGCTGCGTTATTGTCAATGGAAACTTAATGACATCAGATTTCCTATTTGTGTTCATTGCATCTACGTTATTCCAAAATTTTCAAATTTTTTTTATTAGTTTGGGTAAATATTATTTGATTGTTCTGTATTAAAAAAACAAATGTAAAACTATAAAAGAGAAAAATTTACAGCGCGTAGAAAGATCTCGCCGATGATTTTGCCTCTGATTGACATGTATGCAGGAGGGCGGGCAAAGTGGAACAGGTTGGACATTATTGCATTCCCTTCAATCCATAATCAACCAGGACATGAAACCCCGCCCTTCAGCATCTACTAAATCGAAAATTCAATCGATACTCCAAAGGAGTTCAAAGGCCCTAATGTCAATTAAATTAACCCTGGAAAATCGAAACTTGTTTCACAAAAAAAATGATTAATGATTCTTGTAACACATGAAAAAAATCTCTACTTTTTACTCGTATATATATTTTGTTCATAAAACCAAACTTAAACTCTTAATTAGTAACATAACTATTAACGAAATAATTAGGTAATAATAATTAATTTCTAAATAAGAAACACTGATCTAAAACTTCTACTAGAATAGAAATTATGTTTTTCAGTGCTATTTATTTTTCAAGGTTCTTCAATACGTGGCGCAAATTTGAATGTTTCGGTGTGTTTTCAATAAGCTGATGGTTGGTTGGATTTTTTTTTTGTTTCTGAGCTTACGCTGTACATAAATCGATAGCATCAGAAAAGTGAATAGTTAAACCTAACTTAGGCAAAACTCAAGTTATTATATTTACTAAAAGAAGGAATTGGACATATTTTGTTGACTGTAGACAATAATTTACCTACCACCTGTAACCGATAAAATTAGACTATTAAACTACATTCCACATCATCTAATACTATAAAAAGTTAAGTATTTGAAGATTCTTTAAAAAATTTCCGACGATCTTTTTGAGTGAATAACTTAGGTTAAATTATACAAATACATGTAGGATGTGAAAAAATGAATTTATACAATGATGACATTTTAGACTCAATCAAAATATTTGTGCCTACTCAAAGTGTTGTTACGATCGAAACTTCGGCCGACAACAGTTGGTCCCGTCGCTCAGCGGTGAAGGGGGTGGGTGAAGGAGAGAGGTAGGGAATTGTTGAGCGCCACGGTATTTTTGGGAAGGGTAAATACCGAAACCCTAAGAGAAGAAAAGAAATAGAGGTAAAGGAAGGAAGAAGAGAAAAAATTGAAACCAAAGGGGAAAAATAACAGTAACGGAGTTTGGAATTGAACCCACAACTTTCGAGGCCCAAGTCGGCGATCGTAACCAATAGACCAAAGGCGCCGACTGAGACTCGCCGCATCCCGCCGGCTCACCGCCTTGCGTCTGGGATCGTCACGAAACCCGAGGCCCAAATCCATCCTCCGGACAGATAGAGATAGAAATAGAGGTAGAGAAAGACAAAGAACAATAATATTAATCGCCGGTGCCTTACCTGTGCCTCCCACAACGGGTGCAGTGAACAACAAAAAAAACTAGGCCATTTGGCCTCCGCCAAATAAAAGGTTCACAACAAATATCAAAGACCGCTCGACTTTATACTATATTAAACTAGAATCTCTTACATCGGAAATAATCTTATAAATAAATGACAATTAGACTACTTAGCAACTAAATCTTAACTCTTTAACCTAAAATGACTCACTACTTAATAAAACTTTTTAAAACTTAAATCGGAAATAATCTTATAAATAAATGATAATTAGACTACTTAGCAACTAAATCTTAACTCTTTAACCTAAAATGACTCACTACTTAAAGAAAACCTTAAACCTAGGGTAACAATTTTGTCTTATAACTAAACTTAATCTAACAAAATGTATTAATCAATACAAAAAGTCAATCGCCGTTTCGGCGAACTCACGTCGGGGCCCTGGCACAGCGTGGTCCTCATCCGGGAGCAGCCTTAATCGGGGGAAAATGATTCGTCCTCGTAGAACCACAAATCCTCTTCTGGGTTCTCTTCCCCATCACTCCGACCAGGGGAAGATGCCAGGTTAATGAGGACGAACAATCCGCCGCAGCGTGAATTTCCCCTTTTCTTTGGCCGCTCGTCCCTCGCACGGCGGACACGTCTCTCCGGGCCGAGAACCCTTAACCTTCTCCTCTCGGTCGCGTTCCAGGCCTCGACGCCTACCCTCGTGCTGCCGCCTGACGCTCTCTCATCTTCCACGCCAAAATTCAAATTTACACAACTTAAAACTAACATTTTTTCCCCACACGCAGGCACAGGCAAGACGCCAGAAAATCCATTATTATTTTTTTTCCTTAAAAAAAAAACGTAATAGTGTTTGTTTTCTATGTAGATTGGTCATTATCCACGACACACAATAATGGCCTCAATAAAGATCGAAACGTTGGCACGACAACGAAAATGTTTTTCTAAACCAACATCTCACCAGATCGCATCTCACAATCTCCAAATAGTCATTAATTAACTGTCACTCAACACCACACATTAACACACGTTAAAACTATAATTCATACAAAATTATCCTTTTAATGCAATTATTTAGTTAATTTTTATTTTATATAGGGAGGTCAGTATTATAGATGTCCTGACAATTGCCTGGAGTAATTTTAAAACTGACGTTTTCGTTAATATTATCGGCATTTTTGTGGGTAACGGAAGCATCCTAAAAAATATATGATCAGCATCGGTGAAAGACGTGCCGTGCCATAGCAACTGCAGATGTTCTGGTCCGTCATTCCGAATTTGTACATATGGGATGGTAATCTGTTTTGACTGAAGCGAAGTCTGCATAACATAGTGAAAAAGTGCTGAAGTCGATTAATTAGCTTAGTACAAGTTTGTTTCCTTTTCCTTAAATATTGCGGCATAGTGAATATGAATATCTTGTATGATAAAGGTTAAAGGGCGCTTCTTCGATTTTAGGGAACTAAGATACTTTGACTACCATATAGCATTACTATATCCTTCCCGTCCATTGACTATGCATAACGCACTGCTTCTAGGATGCTACACATTCGGCTGTTTATATTGAACATAAGTTCGGCAACTAGCCTGGAAGTATTGTTTACTGCATCCAAGAATGCTGCTCCCACGCTATCATTAGTCTGTCAGTCATCTGTATAGATTGCCAGGACATCCGTGTTGAGACCGCAGTAGCTAACACATTTCACCATTTCTGGATTATCTACGGAGTACTCTTCTGTAACACAAACATTCAGAGTATTCAGTTCATATTTGAGGATTCCCTCTAACCCGTGAGACCAGAAACTCTCGACCCAGAGTCAATTGCTTCACTTTGAAAAACCACTCTAGATATTTCGGAGTCGCTTTAGGATGGTGTATTCATGTTACGGAAAGTTGTTGTATAAGCGGGTTCTAGTGATTGGCATATAAATACTACTTGCACTTGACATCCGATTCAATATGTACTTACATGTAATATAGAATCTCTGGATATCAAGTGATGGGGTATCGACTGAGAGAGCGGATGTAGGGCTTGATATTATAGCTCCCAGTGAAATACGGATCGCTCTGAATTGCACTAGATCTAGCTTTTCCAAGTGTGGCTTGGCTGACATAGTCCAGAAGAGATTGCCCTCCATTATTATCGACAGCCATACTTTTGTCTAGTTATAACCAATGAGACTGTTTTGATAGCAGACCTAGATCAGTTTTCCTTTGTTCAAGTTCTTTACAGGTGTATTCAAGTGGGTTATTTCGACTTCTAATTAATTCTAACGACTTCTAAAAATTAATCAACTCTTTCATTCAAACTGCTAGCTATGCACAAAAAGTATTAACAAATGACACGTTTCAATTCGTGCCGACATACCTAACTTGTACCCTAACGTTTAACAGCCTACTACTTTATACGATACGGGATGTATGCATTATGAATGAGAGTATATGTACAGGTCAGAAATTAACAAAAGAAATGTATCGGTCTCATTTTATTAATGCGTGTTTAAGAATAAAAATACGTGTAAACAAAAAAAAAAAAAAAAAACTGGTTAATTCATGGCTGCCACATTGGTTACCTACGCCCTAACGGATAGCAGTGTGACTACATTTTCGACCTAACATCTAACATTGGCCCTGGCCTGTTGAATCGAGCAACGTTAACTAGCCGATTCTTACAAGTCTACGTCATCACTTTTCTCGATCTAACAGGACCTAACAGAGTTAACAGGGTTAACACTAAGATCGGGAATACCCCTAGTATATATTGCAACAACCCTGTTTCCTCCAAGAATCGGAAGAAGGGACCAAGATACTTTCTAACGTGCTGCAGAACAATTCTCATATAGGGTGGCATTTCTACCGGCTCTCTTTACGGAATTGCACCCTTCAATTAGGTGGGGCATACCGAGCAAGCTCTACTAGCTGGAAACATACGCAGGCTTCGGCCCAAAAGTGCCCAATGCATATTCTCCAGTGGGTGAATGACCTTTCTTCAACGAATCAGGTCCTCCGAGAGCGATGTATCGACAGTGCTCTTGATAGGAAAGAGCTTCTCTGCTAATCCGGATCACCGATGGTCCCATTTTCTTTTAATCATGTTTTTTATTGCATTTTTAGTGTCATGGGGCGGATGTAGGTGGTTAAGTCGGAGATTGAGCGTCCCAGCCTAAGCCGCCTCGTCCTATGTGAACAATGTTTCAAGTAATTAGTTAGTAGGAAAACTTTTTCTATAATATAAAATGAATAAAATACCAATATTGGAAGTGTAAGATGTTAGTTGATTTGCTCAACTCCAATTCTTGGTAGAAGATATATATATTATGCAGGGTGGGCGACCAAGACCCGAGTGGTTAAATGCCTGGATAGACTCGTACCCCATCCCTAAAAGGTCCGGGACATGGTCGGCTGCATAAACCTCTTGGACTTGTTCACAAACCCCAAGATTTTGGACCATTTTATCTCAGGGAATGATTTGGTGATGTCCTCTCCTTCAAAGATTTCAAATCTAGACCTAGCATACCTATCACAGGTAGAAGATATATAGAAAATATCAATCAATTTTCTTAAGATTAAAAAACAGGATAAAACTTAATTATCTACCTCAATTAACAAGAAAATACAACGTAATAAAACAAATTAAACGCCTGTCTTTTATTTATTTTTTTATATCTTTAGATTATACTGTCTGTTCCCTAGATTGACGCTTATAAACGGTCGGCTTGCTGCTAGTTGCTGGATAAAATTAATTGCCGCCATGAAAAGTGTTTACCCTTGCTGTTTACTTTTAAAGTTGTTCTTGCTGTTATTTCACTCCCTCTGTCACTGGAAGCGAGGCGAATTTAGAAATTCTTTCGGCCGAATGCGGGGGCTTTAATTTCAAGCTTAGCTGTCCACGTTTGACCGCGATACCAATCTAAACGTTTAGTTGTGGCAGCATTTCTCTCGTTCCTGTCAACCGAAAGCGCATGCTTTTCCCGGAATCACTATTTCCGATCGATGGAATTCCAAGTATTTTTTTAGCAACAGGGGAAATTTGAAATTTAATTTATTAAAAACATTTACCCAATGTATTTCAATTTTTATTTACCCCCCCCCCCCAAACGTTTGTAAAGTTGACTTAAAAAATAACATATTCTAGTTTCTGGTAATATTTTTTCCTTTAACAACAGTATTTATTTAAATATACCACAAGTAAAATTATTGATGAGTACAGATGTAAAAATAAATTAAAACAAAATCTAGTACAATAATTTAAAAAATAAAATAACAACAACAATAACAATATAGCACTAGAATGCAAAGAACCATCCAGTGATGACCCTTCTAAGCTAACACTCACTGCCCCACAGGTCGCTAGGCCACTGCAGCTGTAATGAAAATACCGAATATGAAGGTTAGAACTAACGGATAATGGTGTAATGAATGGGATTTGTGGAATTTTCTATACCTAGATTTTATGACATCTTTCACAAAAGGAATGTTAAGGTCATTATCGATTGTATAATTGGATACATACATGGGAGGGTTTACTATTTTTCGGACTATTTTGGATTGAGAAATCTGTATACAATGGGAGTTGGAATGTTTGGTTGGCACATTTCAATACAAAATGTCTAAATGGTCTTTATTATCGCATTATAAACAGTCGTTTATTGTGAAGCGTCAGTTTTGATCTTTTCTCGAGTAGCCGTGAAAATGTTGTGTAACGTCTACTCACCTGCGTGTTTGGTCTTGTAGGTGGATTCCAAGTTAGTCTTTTGTCGATGTACAGCACAAGGTAGCGGATCTGGTTAACTATAGAAAGGGAAATATGATGTAGGTATAAAGGTGGCATTATTTTTCCACGACGGACAATGGCTTTTATCAACATTTATTTTTATCCACCACTTTTTCATCCAAGGTGCATACGGTGAGGATATATGGAGCGATGTGTGACGAGGGGATCTTTATTAGCAGATAGCTGTATCATCTGTGAAAGTATGTGTCAGACAGGTTATTGTAGATCAGTGGTGTACGTTGAATACAGGATACTACCCAGTAGGACCCAGCCTAAACGCAAATGTAGTCAGACACGGTTGCTCCCTGGCTGACTTCTACGAAACGGTCAATCAGGTAAAATTGTAGAATAAAGAAGAAGGAGGAAAGATAATAAGGAATAAGCTTCCACAGCAAACCCGGCTGCTAGACCCTATCAAAGTCTTGAGCCACATCAAGGAATACACCTGAGCAGTACCCTTTCAGCTCAAGAGAGAAAGAGACAACACGGTGAAATTCAAGGGGGTTTGGGGAAGCCCGACTGGTGTAACAGGATAATGCTTTGTTCTTCTCGGATGGGAAGGAATCATTTCGTAAGAAGCTTCTCGAGGATTGTTCTTAGATTAGGTAAAAGCTTTATCGGGCGATAGGGTTGAGGTAGGTGGTTAGATTTATGAGGCTTTGAGAACATCTTTATAATGGAAAACTCCGATTGCAAGGAACATGAGTAGTTATTAGGACAGCATTATAAAGGTACGTTAGGAAGAGGATTGCTCTTTTTGGGAGGAATCTAAGGAATTGAGCTGTTATAAGTCTTAACGGGGGCTTTCTTTTTGGGAAGGTTTTTGATAATATGCTGGATCTCTGAAGGATGAAAAACTTACGGGGGAAGGAGGTCGTGGTTGAACTAATTCTTTTTATTGTTTCTGTATGTTCAGGAACTATTATGCCAGGATGAGGGAACAATAGTTTGGAATAGTTTTCCATCGGGTAAAGCCGGGAACACACTTACCCGATGCTACGCCATGCGACGCTACCCGATGCTACCCGACGCCTTGCCTCGTTTTTGTGGGGTGTGCACATCTATCCGACGCAAGCACACATCGCGTACAGTCCACAGCGTTTATCACAAGAATCACTATCACAATCGCAACGCATCTTGTTCCTAATGCACTATTTTGAGCAAAACCTTGTAATAAATTATTAGTTAAATTTTATGAGCACAATCATCTAATAAATTGTTTGTTAAACTTAATTGTTTTAAATAAAGTTACTCCTAACCACCACAATTAAACAATGTTTATAAAAACTTATGCATCTTTTATCTCGTTTAATTTGGTTTACATTAAAAGAACATGTTGTAATTAATATAACGACAAAATTACATGTACTTAGTTTGAAATAAACTACAAAAAATAGGAGTGTCCTGTTCTGATGCTACCCGACGAAAATGGTGTAATTTTACGAGCAAAACTATGAAAGAAATTGTTAATTAAATTTTATAAGCAAAACCGTGTAATAAATTGTTCCAATTTTAGTATATGTACCGCCGAAGCAAGTACAATAAATTGTTAGTTAAATTCATTATATCAAAAAATCGTATTCCGGTGTTTGATTAATTTTCTACCAAACCATTAAAATAAATTTTTTAAATAAAAACAAATTAATTTTTAATCACAGTTAATTTGGTTTATATTAAAATAAGTATGTTGTAATTAATATAACGACAATAATACATGTACTTTGAATAAAAATATGAGTGTCCGGTTCTTTTGTCTTCGACTGTACTCGATGCGACCCGACGAAAATCTGGACAGTGGGGATCGCAGAGCGTGGCATAGCATCGGGTAGATGTACACGGGGGTAATACAACCTTATGGAAAATCGGAGTTTGGATTTGCGTCGGGTAGCGTCGCATGGCGTAGCATCGGGTAAGTGTGTTCCCGGCTTAAAGCGGCACTCACGACGCACAGGAATGACACATCTACACGGAAAACAAACACTTTCAGCCCTGAAGATGATCTCAATAATTGGCATGATACAGAAAATGTTTTTCTAAAGCCTACGTCACACCAGACCCCACCTCAAGATCTCCAAATAATCATTGGCTAACGGTCACTAAACTGAGGCTACTAAAATATATATTATTTTGAATTAGTTCACATAAACAAAATAACGTTGTTTGGTCATTTTCGATCATTCTTGTCCGTCTTATCTCGATGTGTTCTTATCGAAGAAAGTAAAAATATTTGGTCATTGAGACGATGCAGGGTGGAAGAACAAGATTGGAAAGATTCAGGGTTCAGGGAGCAGAGAAAATAAACGTGTAACGGACGCGTATTCCCCTAAGGGCGTTTTGATTCGCACAAACTTCCAGAAAATAATTTATAATTGTATAAAATAATGTCTTCTCATACAGTTGTCAGCTGAATACTGTCAAACCTTTAGCGAAAATCGGTTAAGAAAATTCCGCCCAAAATATTTTCTTTGTTAAATATCTCGTTGATTAATCGAACTATGAAATTAGTTGGAAAGAAGTTGATTGTTGGTTTAAACGGGAAAAAAATCCTCTAAATAACAACTCTGCATTCAATCACTTAAAATTACTTGAAACTCAAGGCATTACTTGATAAAACCGCTATATATTTGGGATTAAAACGAGAACATAAAAAAGAAACATTTAATAAAAAAAATATGACAGCAATACATATGTAGTTATGACTTACAAAATAAATCGATATAAAAAAAAATTGTTGGAGAGTGATGTCATTGATATATTTGGTTCCTACCCTATTCCATACCAAACGAAAATGGATTTATGAACAATCCAATTTATTGAATCCGTGATACCCTGAATATTTTGAAAGTTTAATAATTGTTTGAAAGCATGAATAATGAACCAACTATTATAAATGCTTAAGCCATAGACAATTCACATCGATGATCACACGCAGTAAATAAAAGACAGCTTGTAAACAATACAATCAATTATGAAAGTTGTTTAAAAGTATTGACTACACAATAAAATTCAGATTTAGTTGTTAAATTCCAGAGGAAGGTTTGTAATTAAATTAAGCCATTGAAGTTTTCATTGCATATGGGGGCAGCTGAGGTTTTATTACTATTAAAGCGCAAATGGGACTGCACGGTGGGCGATTCTAACTAGTTGTAAGTTTTTCTAGCGATTTTACTTTTAAAATTATTACACCCTTGTGCCAAAGTTCGTTCCAATGTGCTTCCTGGGCATATGGGAAAAAGTGTCTAGTTTTAAAGGGATTTATCCCTTGCCAATACAATAGCTAAAAAAGATAAAAACAGCCAAATTCTATTTTTTTAAAAAAGAATTCGTTATAATGTTTTTATTTTTTTCTCGATACAATCAATCATATTTGCCTTTCTGTAAAATACGTACTTTTGAAATACGTACATTATTTCGAGCATTACAATAAAATTCCACAAAATCAAACCTCAAATGATTTTATATGCGAAAAATATAAATACGTTTTTTAAAACCCGCTTTCACCTTATATATCTAATAAATTCACTGGTAGAGACACAAATATGATGGATAAACTTACTTTTTTCCGGATTTTAAATTTGTCAAAAAATGATAAAGTTATGGCAAAAAGTTTCACAAAACGCATTTCGTTTTTTTTTCTTAATTCCAATAATTTGCTGTTTCACTAAAGTAAACATTAATTGCCTTTATTGTTTACATTCTGTTATTATTTGTAAAACTCGCATTATGAGAGCAAATTTTAATTCCTGGAAGTAAATAAATTTTACAATAGTACCCACTCTTTACATTCAGTATTTTTTTTTTCAAAAGGAAGATATGTACGACTGTTTTATTAATTTTATTGCTAGTGGTGGTATTGCGCGACCGATTTTGCTCTTAGAAATTTCCTGATCCTTCCAGAGTGATCAACAAAACATTTATTCGTGTTGTTCATAATTTTAAGCCGTATCACGCTGACCCTGATTATGACAGGCATCTAACGTTCATTGCACAAATGTTGTTTTGAGTGGCTGAGGAAAACGTTACAAAATACATCCTATGGAATGACGAATCCAATTTTCTCTCTAATGGCATACTAAACCGTTGGAATTTTCAAACGTGGTCAGAGGAAAATCCGAGAATCCCGTACTCTTGTCATCTGCAGGTGGTTCCCAGTATCAACGTTTGGTGTGGACAGGAAATCAATTAATTGGGCCTTATTTCTACGACAATCATTTAAATGGTGCTCAGGTGCAACACTATTAGATGATGTTCCTCTGCAACAACAGCGCTGCATGCCATGAGAAACCAGCCAATGTTAGCACTCAGTGTGAAGGATTAAGGGACAAGGAGGTCTCGAGTTCATCGTCGATTGAGACGCCGTGATGGTTCCACGGGATGGGAATGTTTAGAGAAGTAGGATTAGGATGGATCGACACGTTGATGCGAAACTGTAGGAAACGGTAACGGATCAGTTCGTATACAAAAAGAATGGTGAGGTCGTTCTGGATGGTGAGGTTAGTGACGTAGTAAGGAGCTTTGACGGCTAGTCTGAGGACTTTAGCTTGGCAGAACCCCATAGTTCCACTCCGTATGTCAAGAGTGTTCTAAAGTCTTAGGAAAAGTTAGTTGTGTCTTGACGTTTAAGACGGAGTTCGGTCCTAGTAGATTTCGTAGCTGTCCAAGTCTTCTGTTAAGTTGATGTCTCTTAGACCTAATGTAGTTGAGTGACGAGTATTTTAGTAACTAAACGTGTCTTAACTTCAAAATTTTTGCCCAGTGGTTTAGTTAGTGTTTTATTTATTTATTTTGTACCTAACCTGTTCATCTTGAAAACTAATGCACTGTACACGACTGTCGTGCGAACGCTTTTTGGTCAGTTCGTAGACGTTTAGTTACTAAATAAGTTGACCCTCCGCTGAATTACTAACATAGTCCTAATAAGGCTTAGGTCTTGCGTGGGGATTCCACGTTAATCTGCTGGCTAGATGTCAGTTCAATATATTTGATTTTTTTATGCGATGGACTAATTTTTTCATTCAATTTATCATTAAATTTTTTAAATGACCTTGCATAAAAAAATAAAAAGTAAATATAAAAATAAAACTTTTACCGTTTTGGTCGAGATTTAAAGGAAATATGAAAGGAAAAAAAGGTGAAAATGAAGACAAAAAACCACTACTGAACTTATTATTTTTTAATTGAAAAATTTTTATATTACGATGTATAACATTACATTATACGATAGTCTCTGTAAAGGGGGAAATGAACAAAGTAAAAACGAAAGTTACCGCCTGCTCTGAAGAATTCTTCTGTCTTCTGTATGTACGCCGAGAATTTCTCTGGTCGTGTTAAGGACAACTGGGCGGACTATTGAAGTGAAAACCCAAGAACAGTACTTCTTATCGAATTCCCTTTTTTCATATTAAAAAAATTGATCAGCTGCGTTGTCCCCTACTCTTGATGCCCCCCCCCCCAAAAAAAAATGTGACGACTCACTCTATTATAGTGGCGCTCCCATCGGATATAAGTCCGAATCGTCACAATCTCTGTGCTGTTGATGTATGAATGTACGTGAAGAGCAAGATTGTTTTGTCAATGTGAACGTACACTGATTATAGTTTTTTTCATTCAGCCTTGTACTCCACTTTTTGCATCAATCTTCTAATCAGCTCAACGTGTTCTTAGAAATTGGATGTACCTTGCATAGGATTTGAGTTAGATGACAAAATTTTGGGATCGTCCACATACGTGGTGATGATGGCATTGGGGTGTGTTCACCTAATTATGAAGCAGCGGTCGATTACATAGGATTTCAGGGTAAGGTAACAAGGAGTGGGTAAAAGGCATTTACGTTTTTTATAAAGCATGTCCGGGTGCAAGACCCTATCTAAAGCCTGTGCTACATCTAGGAACGCACCCAAGCAATACACATTAATCTCTAGAGGAGAGGCGATAGGGTCGACAACTCTGAAGTTTTGTTGGATCGTGGATGGATTGGGACGGAATTCGAATTGGTAATAAGCTTTTAAAAAGGAGTTCTTATATCTTCCCGTAGAACAGTTTTGATATTCAGGTACTGTTTATTAGTGCTTGCCATGTTAAAACAGTTACTATTTTTTACTTTATTTTCTAAAATAATTAGTAAATTTGGAGTAACTCAGGAAATTTGACTAGATTTTCATATTATGCTAAAGTAAAACATCTCCACAATGTATTACTTTGTTTATACTTAAAAAAAATAAAATAAAATTTTAATGCCATCTTGTAACCTTATTTATTCAGCTTGTTAAAAGTTTGATTTAGCTAATTGACAGCATAAAATAAAAGTAGTTTGCAAAGCGTAATAGCTTCAAGTAACATACAGAGTAGTGAAAAGTCAGCCTATTTCCGACAAATTAAGTGAGCTGATGGTAAAAGGTATTAATGGAATTTACTAATATAAGAAGGAATTACTTTTCGTCCTGGCTGTGCTCGTAGAACGTCTCGCCGTTGTGGAAACCGTTAAAGCAGAATTTACGGCTGAGGAATTGACGAAACGTTGAACAAACAACAGCTAACCCTATGTCAGTTCATTTAGGAACAAAAGCGACCTGGCCTTAATTTGGTATACAGTTAAAGTTTGCAATCCGTAAGAAGTCGATAGAGGTGTAATACCGTTTAAAACTTTTCACCATTAATAATGTAATAATTTTTTTATAATTTTTAATTTATATATTTATTACAATTTATATCCTGATTCACAAATGTAATGACCTGGAGTTAATATTTACAAATGAAATACTTGTGTGTCGTGAATGGAAATAACAACCATTGTAGTTCTTCCAACCATACGCAAGGATTAATCCTCGTTTAGTACGTTGCGACGTCTCTTCAGTCGTCGGGGGGGGGGGGGTTCTAGTGGATAAGGATTGGGCATGGAGTGGAAAAAGAAAATTTTTTTGCACGAGAAGGATTTCCAGGTGAAGGGTAATGTTGAAAACGTTGTAAGGGGCATTAAAAAGCGTTCTAAGGACTTTGGATTGGAAGTACTGGAGTTTTGGGTTTAGAAAAATTTAGCGGTGCTCCACAGTTCTAATCCGTACTCCAGATTAATTTTAATATTGTCTTGTTGATTGTCAGTTTATTTTTTATTGAAACGTTAGATCTGCGTACCAGTAGTGTAGAATAGAAATCGTTTAACCCTTTCTTGCCGCTAATATGATGGGTTTAGGGCTGATACGGTTTTCTTCAACGTTTCATCCCATACATTGGCAACACAGATTTTTTTGACGCAATTCTAAAAACTTTATTTTGGAATCTTCTATCACCAACATGGCTCTTCACCCCACCACCGCGTCTTGTAACCATTGTTATATTACCCAAAAATAAAATTTTCATAAACAGTTTATAATTTAACCCTTTCATGCCTAAAGATGCTTGAGAGCAATGTCAACATTAGTATTTTTACATATACTCAATTAATTATACACAATTTTTTCGAAATGAAAAATTTGTGTGACAGGCGGGATTGAACCCATGACCTTCGCCTCAGCTGCTCTAACAACTTAAGCTACCTAGACTTCGATTGCCCATGCTACAAATTTCTCATTTCGACTCCCCGTTTATTCTAATTATAAGCAAATCGGGGCTTCGCATAGAAACACATTTTATTAACGATTGTACTACGTTAATGGGACTGTGTACAGTGTGATTCTAGATTAATACCAACTTTTATTATTTTTTATGAAGTTATTCTTAAATTATACATATACTCAATTAATTATACACAATTTTTTCGAAAGGAATAATTTGTGTCACAGGCAGGATTCGAACCCACGACTTTACGCCGCTACTCTAGCCACTTCAGCAACCATGACTTCGATAGCCCATGCCAAAAAATTCTCATTTCGTTTCCCCGACCTACTCTACCGGACACATGCGTGGCTTTTGGACCATTTTGCTATCAGTAGCTATTTGCTATTTTTCCTTAAGTAAAATAAACAACCAAATTCTTCATTATCGTTATTAAAAACGAGTATCGTTTTTCCTATAAGTCAGATCTTAATTTTGAACAAAAACTCTTTTTTATGTGTTGTTGTTGACAAACAAATCCTTTCAATGATGCAAAATTAATGGGGAATTTACTTTGAAAATGTTTTATTTCTTTTCCTGAACCAAAGTTTTCTAGAGTTCGTCACAGGATCTAATGTTTATTAAAAATGTAAAAAATGCAAAAATTTTATAACTGCCAAATTCCTCATTGTTATATGGAAAGCTATGTATCTCAATGCGTATGCTCCAGCTATATATCAATATTTGGAGAGAGTCCACGTGGTCACAATTACTGGAATTATTTTCTTTTTTATAAAACGTGTTGACCGGTAAAATTCCTTTAAATTTTAATTTTTTAATAAATCAACAATTTTAACTTTTCGACTTATGCTTATTAATACTTTTACTAAAGATCTTAAGTCATTTAGGACAGTATTCAAAAATAAGCAACTAACTGGATGAATGTACATAATTTATTTTAAAACTCAAAGACCTGTTTTATTTACGTTGAACTTCATTAAGTAGTCGTTTCCTTGCTTGCAAGTTTTTTTATCTACGTTACTTCAGAGTTCAGAGGAATTGAATAAACGTTAAACAAACAAAAGTAGTAGAATAAAAGTAAGAGAAAGCGTTAGTAATTTCGTTAAATAAAAAAGAAAGACTTTTTTCAGCAATGTAAATGTGTATTACTTTCTCTAATTAGAATTTACTTGCTTATTTTTTTATATTGATTTTTACACATGTTAAGTGGTTACAATAGTAAAAAACAAGAAGAATAAATTAAATATACTTAAACATGTGAGTATACCTCACCCAGTTCTGATCACCCTAATTAATAATAATAATGACAAATAAAGAAAATGATTGCACTTTTTAATTAATTATTCCAATTTCTTGCTCACCAATAGAGCATTGCAAAACACGGCCAACAAACTTTTTTAGCGTAGCTTATACTTGTCAAGCAAAAAGTAAACGATGAACTAAAGTAATTATATTCCTGTTCTACTTAGTTCTAAAAAGCAAGGACCGAGCTGAATTAAAGGAAAAAGAGAAATTTTAATTCCAATTGAGTAATTTTCAGCTCGCCTGGCGTGAAGTTTCCACGCTGTAGAACATTTTGGTTGCCCCAGAAAACGAGGTAATTTTCGGCCAGAGCGGTTTGTACTCAATCACGTTGAACTGATTAGGCTAATCATCATGCCCATGAGGTAACAACACGAAGTGAAAATCCGACAAAACCCCACCAAACACATGACCTTTCGGTTAACTTAATTGGCACGGGGTACTGAGCTTGATTCCCTAGGCTGAAGTGCTGAACCCCTTGCTTGAGGTTGTAAAAGTACATCCACGTTTCAACTTTTTTCAGATTCACCGCAAAGTTACTATAAGTAGTTTTTAGATTTACAAAACTACTGAAAAAATAGAAAAAAACGTATTTGTTTAAACTAAGTATAACGCACATGATACCAAGAAATAAATTTAGATTTCACGCTTTCACGGGTTTGTGAGAGCAGATGGACTCAGAAAAGTGTTCGAATGTACCTTTTGGAATTTTTTTCCACTTTTTAATTTTTTAATAAAAATGTTTACCTTATCTCGGGAGAGTCTTTACAACCCAGTGCAGTAATAAATGTGTAACACTGTGTTGGATTTTGGATATTATGGTTGACAATTGCCAGTGATATAGATTTTCTAAGGATTAAGGATTGTTAGGAAAACTATTGTTTGGTGGGAAGTTGAAGAAAAGATGTTTCTGGTTATCAATTCATTTCTATGGTAGATCATTTTTCTTTTATTCTTCTAGTCGATTTTTTAAATACAAGATTGATTATTTAATTCAAGAAGACAATTATTTTACTATAGCTTTATTTTTTAACAGTTGTGTAATCGACGTATGACAAAACAAAACGAGCTGGCACAACCCAGTCGCTTTGCGTTTTGTTTCAATCACAAGAAGAAACATGATTGAGTTAGTACTTTGATTCATGATTGAAGTCCGATTCGGGAGATATGCGCGAGGACAAAACGCAATTAGAAATATGACAAAATGCCGGTTGGTCCAGAACACATTCTCTGACGGATTTTTACACTGGTTCAAACACCAGATTGAAAATGCTGTCGTTCAAAAAAGATTCGTTCTCATCCGTCGCAATCCGATTTAACCAAAATCACTGCCGTACTTGTCTCATTGGGTTTAACTAATGTTCATAAATAAATAGAAACTATTTCTCGATGGTTTAATTAAAAACCTGGAGCTCGTCTATAATGGGAATTGTACGGGTATGTGCATAAGGTGCCTATGTATGAGCACCACGGGGCAACCACAGCTATTTTTCAAGACGAACTGCTAGCCATAGAATCATGTATATTAAATTACAAACAAGTCAAGGGTTTAACTGTAATATTACTTTCAGACAGCAATACAGCTCTAAAGGATCTGTAATCTTGCGAGATAAACTCAAAACTTGTTTGTACTGCGTGAATACCAAAAACCCGAAATCAACATATAGTCTCGCTAAAATGGGTTCTAGGTCATGAGGGGATTTCAGGCAACGTGGCAGCAGACATACTTACTAAAAAGGCAGTCTCGGAACAACACATACGCCCAAATACATATTTTGTGGCATAAACTACAGCCACATTAAAAAAAATTGTAATCTTGGGTAATTAAAGGAAAGCAGAACATGCTCCAATAAAATACCGAATCAACAGGCCATGCATCTGCAACTGCCCTGCAATAACTAGAAGAAAATGCAATGTCACATAAGAATGCCATGCTTGAAAAATGAAAACCTCAAAAATACCAGGAAGACTTTTTAACATATTAAAGCAAGGAAATCTTTCAGGAAAACCATTAACCCAGATCGGACACAAATATTTAATTGCTAAAGAATAAAATCCCTACAATTCCTAAACGGTTTTGCTTTTATGATTACTTACTTAGAGGCCACTAAGAAATTATTGTATATAATAAACTTATAATAATAAGTAATAAACTTGTAAAGTAAATTTTATTGATTCTCCTGTCCGGAATGTTATTAAACGATTTTCCATAGCCCTTGAAATTTAATTATTACACCTGACACGGAGAATTTCATAGAATAAAATATCATCAGGTTGCATTTTTCGGCATCTCTAGGCCACAAGGAATTTAAGATGGTCAAGGAACCCCTTTATTAATTTATATTTATTAGAAGATCCTTCGAAAATGTCTGTCCTGTCGGGCCATTAAGAGATAATTGAAACCGTTAGTTTCGCTTCATTAATTTGAGCATTTAATATATCGGGTTGTAAAATAAGACCGCACCGTTTTTTAATAATTCGATTTTATCCCAGTTGTGCGCTGATGTAATGTTTAATTCGTCATTTATTGTTTACACACTCCGAAAAGCGATTACTTAAGGTGTGAAATTGTCAAGTTTAGTAGCGATTTCGTACTTTAAACGATGTGTATTATAGACATCGGAAAATATAATCCATCGCTCAAAACCTGAAAAGTTCCGATTTATCTGCATGTTCAATTTTACATTTTTAATTTCAAATTTCTCAAACCAATCTAGTTCTCTCCCTTTGTTGAAACTATGTAGCACTGTTGTTTTTAAAATTGAAATAATATTATGTTTTGTTTCTGTTAGATGGTCCTTAAATTCCGAAAATTTGTTCGAAACTCTCGTTTTTATTTCTCTACCGCTTTGTCCTATATATTTCATATCACAATCAGTACAATTAAGTTGGCAAACCCCGCTTTTTGCCAAGTTGTCTACCTTGTCTTCAGGTCTTGAGAGGATATTTTTAAGTGAAGCCGTACTTCTAAAAGCTATTCCAAAACCTTCTTGTTTAAATATTTTACTAACTTTTTTCCGATAATTCACCAATGTATGGCACACAACGGAAACCTAATGATTCATTTATGGTGGGGTGACTGAGTCCTTTTGGTGATTCTTTTAAATTTAATTTTTTTATTCTTTTAACTAGCAGCCTATCAATAAATATTTCTACGTACCCATTGTTTTTTGCTAAGGTTTTAATAGTTTCTAATTCGTTTTTATAGTTAGCAGGTGTTAATAGAAGTTTTAACATACGGTCTATGAGACAAATGAAACCAGCAGCCTTTTGGAACCATGGGTGGGAAGAATCATAGTGGTATCATAGTGTCTGTAGTGTGGGTTTTCGATATACACCTATTTCAATTAGGTTGTTTATTATTGACAATTTTAGGTCTAAAAAGTTCAAACAACCATCTTTGTTATTTTCCAATTTACATTACGGGGAACAGAATTAATTAGTTGGAGGAATTCTTTGAGATCCTCTAATGTTCCCGACCATATGCATAAAATATCGTCTACATAGCGTTTCCAAAAATGAACAGATTTAATTAATTTGTTGTTTCATTTGAAAAGATTTTTTTTTCAAATTTATCCATGGATATTTCGGCACAAAGTGGGAATAATGAAGATCCTATTGGTAACCCTTTCATTTCGTAAAATTTATTATTGAATTTACAATAATTAGATAGTAGGCATATATTTAAGAGGTCTAGTATATCATTTTTTACAAATTCGTTAATAGAATTCTCGTTAGGTTTTTGCTTTATGAGTTTAGTGCATTCTTCATCGGGGATATTTGTGAATAAATCAGTAATGTCAAATGACAATAAAACACATTTGTTGGGTATATTGATGTTATTTAATTGTTTTATCAATTCTAAAGAATTGTTAATACCGAATGTAGGTTTGACATTGATGTGAGTTTTAATTATTTTATCAATTGTGTTTGCAAGTTTATGGCATGGACTTAAAACTATGCTTAAAAAATAAAATAAAAATAATTACTCAAATGTATTTATTTTTATCAAAGAAAACAATTTTTAAAAACCCAAATTAACAACTTGACACGTTGGCTCTGGAAAGGATGAAATTGAACTGATTTTGTTTATTTTTATTCTAAAGATTGTAAAAGGATTAGTAACACTGAATAAGCCAAACAACAAATGATTAAAGTGGTGTTTACGTTTTTAAGTAAACTATTAAACCTTATACTGGGGCCGTCGGTGGCCGCAGCGGTTTAGGCGTTGACACGGCGCACATCACTGTAAGGTAAAGGTCCGGGTTCGAATCCAGCGGCCCTGCATCCCCCCTCGTAAAAAAAATCTTTATACCTAGTTATTACGGAAAATTAACAAATAATACAAACAACTACTTTAAATGATTATATATGAATATATATAAAATTAGATATATACTATAATTATAAATTATTATATATTACAGATTATATATTATATGTAATATATATTAATTATTCAGAAATCGTGAGATGCAGTCTGGTGTTGTAGGTTTCAGAACTACATTTTCTTTTTCGTGCCAACGTTTCGATCTTTATTGAGAGCATCTTCAGGGCTGAAAGTGTTTGTCTTCTGTGTAATCGTGCCATTCTTGCGTGTCGTGTTGAGAGTGCCCAGAAACGTTGGCACGATAAAGAAAACGTTTTTCTGAAACCAACAACACCAGACCGCATCTCACGATTTCTGAATAATTATTGATTTACGGTCACTAATCACCACACATATATATATTAATATTAATAGAAGATAATTGACAATTTTTACTAAATACAAGCGTCTGGTTTTTACAGTGTATTATTGATTAGATTTGTTTTCAAATATTTGAAATATTCATTTAATATACCAACAAAAATGCATTTGTAGATGCTAGCATTTACTTTTGACGTATTATCAACGTACTATTTTGATCTAATATTTCATCGNATACAAATAAAGTGGAAGGTTTATGGGCCGACAAACAGCTGAGGTCATCGCCGGCCTTCCGCGTGTATTCCTTCTCTTTCCTGTCTTTCTCGCGTATTTTGTATTGAACTGCAGCCACCTGAACATCTCGATCTGGTTACTGACTCTCTGCTTTTACTTGTATATTTCGTCGTTATTTTAAAATGCTAGCCTCTTGTTAGTACCTCAGGTAGCGCACCAAATAATAATATTAAAAACGGATTCATATAAATTCTATTTTTTTCTAACCTTAAAACTTTAATTATTTACCTTTTTATTACCTTAATCGCTAGAGAATGATATAAACAAGTAAGTTTTCTATATAAAGTACTGACAATATTTGGAAAAGGATAGATCCGAAAATTTGAAACATAGAGATCAACAGTTAATATTTCTATATTGTTTCTCTACTCTGTGAAATTAGGAGGGCAAGACGAAAACTTTCCCAATATCAACTTTTGATGTTGGAAAATCTCGAGGGATATATTATACCCAGATATTGATTTCAATGCCGGTCATCAAATTACGCCTTTCTTCTTCCGGTGCGATGGGATTTTTGTTATTTCATATTATTTTCGGGGGAAATTCAATTATTATTTTTTAAATATATTATCCAATTCTCTACTGTTATTTGAGACGAGATTTAATCATAAAATTAAAAAATTGTTTTAAATAATTATTAAAAAAACGAAATTAAAAATAATTTCTTCTTATTAATTAATTACAAAATTTTAAAATTTTCCTCTATCAGTTTTTTACCCTTTCATACATCTATTATCACCGTCTATTCTAATTTGTTATTTATGGAAACTGACTTGGGGACGAACAAAATAAACAAAATTTTCGGAAAAGAATAATCAACTTTTTGAAATCCAAAAAGCTAAACGCGAAGGGTTCACTTCTATGCTATACTAATCCATTTATGTTTAGTTGTCTAATTGACCATTGTAATTATTTCAATTAATTATTCTTTTTATGTAAGGTTGAAAAGTTAGTGTCACACGCGGGATTCAACCCATGATCTTCGATTCAATTCACCGCTGCTCTAACCACTTGAGCTATCGTGACTTCGATCCACTCGAACACCAACTTCTCATCTCTACCTACAAACTTTCGAATTTTCCATCTTTTTGCCATTTTTCATACGTCTTGTATTCAGGATTCGAACCGAAGATCGTGGGTTCGAATCCCGCTCGTGACACTAACTTTTCATCTCAACCAAGATTTATGCTATACCTCTAAAAAATCGCTGAGAATGTGTATAAGCACAAGTGTAAATACGAAAAAGTAGATTACTTAGACGAAAGGGTAGAAGCAGTACAAGACGAGATCGTTGCATTCAGTAGAAAGTTGGAAAATCCAAAATCTGGATTGTGTGTAGAATTTGAAAGCCATTTCCTATAAATTAGTCTTACGTACTATAGATTGTCTGGTTAAAGTTAATTTTTTTATTCTTTTAACTAGCAACCTATCAATAAATATTTCTAGATACCGATTGTTTTTTGCTAAGGTTTTAATAGTTTCTATTTCGTTTTTATAGTTAGCAGGTGTTAATAGAAGTTTTAACATACGGTCTATGAGACAAATAAAACCAGCAGCCTTTTGGAACCATGGGTGGGAATAATCATAGTGGTATCATAGTGTCTGTAGTGTGGGTTTTCGATATACACCTATTTCAATTAGATTGTTTATTATTGACAATTTTAGGTCTAAAAAGTTCAAACAACCATCTTTGTTATTTTCCAATTTACATTACGGGGAACAGAATTAATTAGTTGGAGGAATTCTTTGAGATCCTCTAATGTTCCCGACCATATGCATAAAATATCGTCTGCATAGCTGATGCCTTAGCCTTTGCTATATAACAAGCCATATAACTTTCCAAAAATGAATCTTACTACATAGGGAGGAAAAATGGAAGAATGATCCAACTTCATTGCTTTTTTTTTATTTCCTTGTCTATTCACAACAATGTTTACCTCAAACAGAAAAGCTTTGTCATCGTTTTGTGTGCAATGTTTTTGTATTTTATTTATGGCATTGGCCCTGTTTTTAGGGTTTTAGCTTTCTTCACAGCAATCTTCCTTAACGTACCAAGTATGAAAGAAGAATACTTAACTTTCTCTAAAGAAAATTAGTTCCTTGTTACTTCGGCCAAAGCACCAGTAAACAGTAACAAAAGATTATTTTCTTTAAACAAAGTACGTTTGGATGAGATTCGTACCCGCATGTTACAGGATACATCGCCGTGTGCCCAAACTGTTGAGACCACCGGTGATCCTATTATTTTTCTTATTACGTTTACAATTACCTTTGTTTTCATAATTTGTTTAAATCAAAATGAAATGAAAATAATCTTAGATGTGTTGTATTTAGAAATATAATTTTTTATTTTTTTGAGGGGGAATTATTCTAGAGACGTACGAAGACAACACTTTATTCAATTTCTTTTGAAATATATATTGATTGCGATTATCACAGCATTAGTTATTAAATTAAATGTTTACAGTGTGATATTTGTTTGCTGTTATACAATAAATTTAAAAAAAGTAATGAGGTTATTTAAAAGTTGTTTTCATTTCATTGCTATTTTGTGGTGCCATTATTAATGTGCTCTTAGGAGCCAATTGTAACAGAACTTTTTTTTTCTATAAAGGGTGCAATTTTTCAGCACAACCATCTTTATTTTTGTAAATTTCTCATTGTCGATAGCTTTAGTGGTAGGTACCGTGTTATAATCTCTTATGTGGGTAAAGTGGCTTTCGAAGAACAAAGAACCTAACGTTATTCTGTATAAGTTGTTAAAAAAAAAAAAAGATTATTAGTCATAACTAAACTTTTTGAACAATGTTAAATTTGTTTGCAGTTAAACAATGATTTTAAAGAAAGAATGGGGTTTTATGAAAGTTAAAATGGTAATCGTATTCAAGCTAACCTAATATCCAAGAAAAGGAAAACAGAATTGAAAATGTTGAACGTGCCTATCCAGTTCGACTTCTGTTTGCCATCTCAAGGATTCCAATGTGAATACAAAAGAGTGAATTATTTGTGTGAGTTTGCCCGGATGTCGGGCTAACGATTTCGAGTTGCCATATGGGCCTAACCGACCCTTCGAGTCTCACAATGTCCCGCTGAATAGCTAAATCCCTCCTACACCAGTACAAATAATCCCCCTCGATATTCCAACGTCAAAATAAAACGTTTTGAATCGTGGACCATTGTAATTTCAAACAGACACACGTCAAAAGCACCCAAAAACACGTTTCATACTTATTGACTCGGAATTATTAAACGAGAGCAATGCACGCTTCATTTGGGTTTAATCTAACTCAAGCGGTATTTGATTCGACCCGATTCGGTTTGTGGTTTATGTAAAAAAAGTGGATTTTGCGAAGGTGAAATATTTCAAATACCTCCGTTATAAATGGTGTTTGGCTAGTCGTGTTAAAAATTTTGCCAGTAGATCCTACATTAAAAATAGAAATAAAAAGTCCTAAACTATGGTCCGAATCTCAACAGTTTCGGAGTTATTCCTCTTTTCTGATTATTTAAGATTTCATGACCGTGCTTCAAATAAACAATGATAAGTCATAAACTAAAAGTTTTTGGACAAATCCATTGATACCATAGAAAACTACGTTAAATTTATAAGATTTGATCGACAGTAAACTTGTAAACATTGGTGAAATAAGCGTTTTAATAGTTGAAAACTTTTTTTTTTCAAAGTTGAAAAACTTAATATAATTTTTGATGACCGTTGAATTATAATTGTGATGCTGTGTGATGGGAATATCAGTCAATGGTTGTTGGCATAAAGAAAATGACTTCCTTTCCTGGCCGACGTTTCGATTTAATTTTAAATCTTTTTCAAGGCTGTCTGTACATATATAGTATATTATTACATTTTTCATTTTTACAGAATTACATGTATTTTTTATATACACGAAGTCAAAAATCTAACTTACCGCTTGATATCTAAGTGTCCTCTTTTTTATGTTTTATTTATTGTTACTAATTGGCATATCTTCCATGTTATTTTTCTACTCCATCGGTTGCTACCACGAGGGAATCTCCGTAATAAACTCCTTCGCAATTATCACAGGGTATTTTATAGACTACGCCTGAGACAGGGCAATACCTACACAGGAGGGTGTATCAACATAAATACACCTTAAAAAATAGGAAAATAAATGACACCGCCCTGTCTCAACATGCCTTAACTTTGGGGCATAAAATAAATTTTGATCCCGCTCGTGACACTGACTTTTTATCTCAACTAAAAACCTTAAGTAATTGAAAGATATTAATAGATCAAGCGGACCACGACAACTAGTGAATTTAATAAGTTTAAATGAAGTATACCTTCACTAAAGCCCTCCGTGGGCATTTCATTTGTCGCCGAGAATCAAATAGATTACACGACATTTCAAAAAATGGAAAAAAGGAGGGAAAATTCAAAAGGTTGGGTTGAGATGAAAAGTTAGTGTCCGAGTGGATCGAGGCCACGATAGCTCAAGTGGTAGAGCAGCGGCGTATCAAGCCGAAGATCGTGGGTTCGAATCCCGCTCGTTACACTGACTTTTTTATCTCAACTAAAAACCTTAATTAATTGAATGGTAGTTTTCAATGGTATCAACGGATTTGTCCAGAACATTTTAGTTTAGGAGTTAACATTATTTATTTAAAGCAGGGATGTGAAATCTTAAAAAATCAGAGAAATGGAATAACTCCCAAACTGGTGAGATTTGGATCATCGTTAATTAAGACTTTTTATTTTCATTTTGAATGTAGAATCTACTGGCAAAGTTTGTAACACGAGTAGACGAACACCCTATATTTTTCAGATCAAAATATGAAATAATGCGCTACTAGAAAGTATTGTTCGATTCAAACGTTCAACTTTATTACAAGTGATTCATTTGTATTGGAATATTACAAAAAATTAATCCTCTATTAAACTTTAATTTGCTATTTTTAAACTTTAGGTTATTTAAATTGTTTCAAAAGCATAGCTACGTAATATGATGCAGTGTGGATATCAAAAGTAAATAAATTACTCATTCTCGTTTGTTGAACATCAAAATATTCTTTAGAACCGATTATAAATTAATGATGCAAAATGTTTACTTTTCATCATTATTTATCCTTCTGTCTTTCAATTAGCAGTTGCAGTTTTAACTGTTGAACCCTCTCTAAAAATGTGTCTTTTGAAACAGTTATAATCGTGAAATCGGGACTAATAAAATAGGTAATGTAAGTATCTAATTTTTTAGATAAAAAGAAACAATCCTAACAACCTAATTTACACGCTATATTGCATACTGTCTCGTATGGTGTTTGAAAAAGCTGAAAAAGCTTCTTTATTCTATAATCATAAATAATGAAAATTTTGAAAAAATCTACATCAAAATTTAACATTTTTTGTTTGCCATTTTGAGGGATATTTACATAAAATATCGTTAAATTTTTAATTCATGTTTAAACCAAATGGAAACGCCTAAAAATAAAAACTACGATGATGATTTTTTGCAGTATTTTTTTTAATGTGTGGTGATTAGTGACCGTTAATCGATAATTATTTAGAAATCGTGAGATGCGGTCTGCTGTGATGTAGGTTTCAGAAAAAACATTTTCTTTATCGTGCCAACGTTTCGATCTTTATTGAAATCGTCTTCAGGGCCTGGGATTTACAAACACTGTTTACATTTAACAAAAACATTTAGGATGTGGAAAAGTGAATTTATACAATGCTAAATATATTTTTTATATTCAATCAAAGTATTTCTACGCACTCGTTCACTCCACACGACACGCAAGAATGGCACAATTACACAGAAGACAAACACTTTGAGTGAGTAGAAATACTTTGATTGAATATAAAAAATATATTTAGCATTGTATAAATTCACGTTTCCACATCCTAAATGTATTTGTTAAATGTAAACAATGTTGGTAAATCCCTGGCCCTGAAGATGATCTCAATAGAGATCGAAACGTTGGCCCGATAAAGAAAATGTTTTTCTGAAACCTACATCACACCAGACCGCATCCCACGATTTCTTAATAATTATTTGTTTTAATGTGGTATTTTTGCAATATCTAATTTTTTTTCATGATTTTGAAAATGTGTTCGCCTTTTTTTATACCATTCAAGCAACTTGGGGTATTTGCAGTTGAAGCCTGAATGCAACATTAATTGATATCTGTAATTATTGCAATTTTTGAATATGAAGAGCTTACATTAGCTAAAAAAATACTGTTCAATATTTTTCTAAGTTGAATAAATTGTGATAATGCCAGCGAAGACAGTAGTAATTTGACCTGTTTATTATATATGTCACCCTATCAGATATTTTAGGTGGTGTGTGTTGAACATTGTATAAGTTTGTGAACTATCGTTCACTATTGATGTTTATTTACCATTTCGCGTAGTCCCGCTGCCATCCACTAACATATAAAACCCAGAAGGCATCTAAATAATGACAACCGTTTACACCCCTGAAAACAAAGCACAGAAAAATTTCAAATTATCGTCCAATTTTACGTTCCAATTCCAAACAGTTCTCTGCTTTTTTTTGTAAATTGTTAATTATATCTTCTAATAGCGTTTGTTCGAATGTATTTTATAAAAATAGTATAACGACATACGGTGAAAGTGGTTTGTTCTTTCGTTCTTTTCATTGTGTCCAGTCTCGTATAAGTACTACTGTTAAGGATAAAAAACATGTCTTCGTTTAAACAGCTTTATTTGGTAATTAACATGAATCATTTTTAACTTTCTGCTGTAACTTTTCTTTTCTTTCTATTTTTTCAGTATCTTTCTGTCTCTCTCATATAACTCAGTCAAAGTTACTTTACCATTCATTCATTTGCTTCAAGGTTTGTCACGTGATAAATGCAGGGCCGTCGTTTTCCGTGTAGGCGCTCGTTGAACTCCAAGACTATAATAACAGTGCCTGGGAAAAAGTGCGAGAAAGAAAAAAACCTCTCCTGTCATAAAATGCAGTCCGTTTTGTCTGCCTTTCTTTTGGTCTAAGCCCACGTCGATTTGCTAGGTATTGATGCATTCGTCGTAGGTGGACGTGACACGTTTCTCAAATAGTCTAAGTGAGGAAATCTGTGAAAAAAATTCTACCCTGCGCGTTTCGCTTAGGAATATGTAAAACTTTTCGTATCTTCTCGAAAAATGGTTAATTCAATCTGTCTTCTAAAATCATAATCCATAAAAATCATTTTTGATATTCAATTATAAAATCGGGTAGTTTGGTTCGTATACAATTTGAATTATGGAGGTCAGTTGTCAATAAATTTGTTGTGACCTTTAAGTCCTTTTTTGTCTAGGCCCAAGAATATAGGGCTATAAACCTCATTTAAAGGCCGTAAACAATCATCAAACGTAATGGTCATGTTGATGTAGTTAACGTCGCTGGGTTAGAATTTAGATAACATCTAAAAATATGGACATCATCAATTTGTGTGACAACGCACAATTTAATTTTGTGTTTCCTTCATATCAAGAGGGTGGCGTATTTTTGATCTAAAAAATGTCTATTAATTCAAGCGGTTTTATCGTAAATATGATGTATTTTGGTCAGACACAAACCAGCCAGTTTATTCATTTTTACTAGAATGGCTGAAAACGTTTCAACATCGGACCCGAATTTGTGCCAATAGCACAACTGGTTAAATGTTCATTAAAAAAACATTACCACAATAATGATAAACGATGATAAAAATGAAGGGGATGTACATGAATCACATAGCTCGACGGTCTCTAATCAGAAAAAGTTTTAACTAACTTGTGAAGGCAACGGATGTGGACTATTGACTAATTTTAATAAAACATTTTTAGTGTCGCAAAATAACTCGACTTGTTCTTGCCAGTGAGCACAAGGAAACGAGAAAAAACATTCTAAGTAATTTAAATCGTTTTGAAAGTTTATTATGGGGTTGTCTCTTTATTGTGCACGTATTTCAGAAGCAGTCTGACGTCTCTCAGTAACACTGCACTCTATTAAAGCCAAATTCGCCAGTTTAAACCGTAGCAAATTATCGTTCGCATTTACACAAAAATGTATTGGTCAGGCCTCGCGTTCACTGGAAGCAGAAAGGTGCGAAAAGCTGCGAATTAAATTCGTTCGAATTTATCTGAAAAGCGCGAGCAATCCAAACTCACTGAAATGAGTTAATCCCAGTCCACTAGGCGCGTTTTTGTTCGTCCGTTTTTTTGCGTAAAGTCGAGAATGCGAACCAATCCAGTTCAGTTCGGATTTTGATGCGAATTCGGACGAATCGATTCATTCTTCGGACTCCGTAAGATGGATTGCGATATATTAATAATTTTAATTTTCGAAAGAAGACAGTTTTTTTTTTAAATACTGTTCACCCATACTTTCCGACGTCTTCCTTGCTGTCTACGTCGGAAAAACAAGGGTGACCTCAGAGCCAAAATTTCCGAGTCAGACAAATCAAGTCTATTTTGATCTGCCCCCAGATCGGACGAATTCTGCGTCATTGGACGAGGGCTGGAAGCAATATTTCAGACGAACCTAATTCGCGCGAAATACGTGCGCAGTTCGCAGCTTTCCGCCTCTAGTGGGCCCGAGGCCTCAGGGTCTTGCCCCGTCCTACTTATAAACCAGACGTCGTATGCTCTGACTATGGCATTTTTCGTCAATAGTTACAGCAAACGATATGGAAGCGATGTAGGAAACGAGACAAGTATCCGCCGAATTGTTGACAGACTGGTTTTACTATAAAAATTCGCACTAGCATCCCCACGTACATTACTGTACTGTTAACGCCAGAGGAAATACTTCGGAGGCGTCAGTAATCGCATCGGTTTATAGGCGTTGACACGGCGCTCATCACTGTAAGGGAAAGGTATCCGACATAGCATCATAACGAAATACCCTTGTAAAAAACAGCCTGTTGTAGGGTAACAGTGTAATATGTATCAGGATGAAAAACCACTGAATATTAATTATCTTTATTTACACAATCACAAATACAATTTGCACAATACCACTCTCGTAAAGCCTGTACTGTCCTTTGTCTTTCTGTTCCGCTTTTATCCCTTCAGTCCTTCCAACACTGAGGAGTGGCACCTTCTCCTTGTACCCTTGAGTCGGGGTACCGTACACTATGTACCTCTGTGTATAAGGAAAATTTCTTTTTTTTAAGATGTTTTAACTCCGAGTTCATTTAATAGGCGCCCGAACAGGGACCGGCGTTAGTTGTATAAAAAAGACATTGTCTTCATCGCGCTTTGATTAACCCGCACGGAACGTGAGGTTTTACTCTTCATAAGCTGCTCAAGAGATTCTATGTGGTCTTGGTTAGAATTGGCACATTTCTAGGAAAATTTTACGTTGACGAACAGACTGGCTGGCAGAAGACATCTATTCAGACACTAAAATATCGGGCTCTTTGCATCATCATCCTCATCAATGGAAGACGACTCCGAACTTCGAACTCCCGTGAGTGGCTCTTTTGTTTCACACAGGATACTTAATTTGCCTTCCAATTTCAAAATGGTTAACAACACGTCCAAACCAATTTCCAGAGTAATCTTTAAATCTATTCCTCGGTTTTCCATGGAGAAACACATCAATGATGTAATAGTTAAGACTAAACTAAGTATGAATATTTTATGGTCTGATGGTATGATTTAACTACATATTTTCTTTATTATGACTTCATCTTTTAGAGTGAGTGCTTTTAGATTTAGCTTATTTCTCATTGTGGAGAGCATGAGAGATATTTTGTTAGCGTTGACATTGAAACTCAATAATGAAAAATGATACTCCCTCCAAATTAAAATATTGACTAATTTTTTTTTTAAAAGAGGGTTCGCAACAGCAGAGGGCATATAAACCCTCAGGGTGCCGGTGTTTTTGAAAAAAAGCCCATTTGTAAGTATGTCGGTTTCGAATGCAGGGCCGCTGGATTCGAACCCGGGACCTTTACCTTACAGTGATGAGCGCCGTGTCAAAGACTAAACCTTGCGGCCACCGACGCCCCTTGACTAATAGTTGGAATCAAAGTTATTGCATCATTCTTTTGAGTGTAATAATAATAATAATAAAAATAATAATAGTAATACCTTTATTTGCGAAAAGTACAGTAATGCTGTAAGATAAAACATAAAAAAAGAAAAAAATTAAGGATAAAATAATAGAACAACTAAAAATTAAGTCATTTAACCAATCTGCACATTTTCGCCTCCTGCCTAAAAGCAGTGCTTGTAACAGGTGGCAGGAGTTATGTCAGTGAACAAAACTTAAATTAAATAAGCTTAGAAGGTGTATAAGACAAAATAAATAAAATAAAATAAATTCAATTAAAGATAAAATAAAAATTAAATAATACAATAATTGCCATTTGTTGCCTAATTTGCTACAAAGAAAGTTTAAATTATAAATTTAAAATTTTTACAGAAATAAATTTTTTGAAATCCTAACCAGAATTACATTTGTTAAAATTAATTTTATGATTGTAAATACACCTAATAACAATATTTAATGAAAAATGAAGTATAAATTAGTGTTTCCTTTGGATATAAAAATATCCTTAATTACTTTTTGTTACGCATTGTTTGATTCAGCAAAAAGGTTATTTTGAAAGACTTAGAAACAAGGATATTTTAAAAACAATTGTTTAAATTTAAAAACCTGAAAAATATCCTATAGTTTATTGATGTTGAATCTAAAAGGTTTAGAAAGGATAATTTTCAAAAGAGAATTATCAGTTAAAATTAATGGATATAAATAACAAGTATTGGTTCCATACCATGAAACAATACCATAGCAAATTATAGACTGAACTAAGGATATGTTTATGTGGAACCCCAACAATTCCTATTAATTTTAGTTTTTTTAATGACAATCGATGATCGACGGAGTCAAAAGCTTTTTTTAAATCTAGACAGATCCCAAAAACATGATAGCCTCTATCCATTTCCAATATTGTCTCTAACATGCCTGTTTAGTTGACTTAGCAGGCTTGAAACAATATTGGTGGAGATTAAGAAAATAAAATAATCTATTTTTAATTACTTTTTCATCGATTTTAGCCAAAGTTAAGGGCAAAGAAATGGGTCCGTAATTATTAGCGTCAGATTTTGAACCTAATTTAAATAAAGGGATAATTAATGATTTTTTTCTAAATGGAGGGGAAAGGCTCTCCTAGTGAAAATGCTAGGTTAAAAATATGTACTAGGGGAGGGATGATATATTTAGATGTTTTTTTAACACAAAATTATTTAAAAAATGGTTGCTAATTTTTAGGTTATTGAAAAGCGGTTCTAATCCAGTTGAAGTAACAGGTTTTAAGGAAAAAGTTTCGTAGTCGTAGGACTCCGTAATGAAATGAAAAGGAATTACAAAAAACTAAAAGAAGGAGGAATATAACTCTTATTAATTTCATTTTTAATATTAGTACAAATTGACGAAAAGAATTTATTGAATATATTAGTAACTTCAAAATTATCAGACAGAGGGTTACCATTATCAGATTCTAATTTAATAATATTTTCTTTCGGCGGATTATCATTTGTAACTTTTATAATCAAGGTTCATTTTTTAGAGTCGTTATTAGGCTCAATAAATTGTATGGCTCAATGTAATAAATTTCTATATTTTTTAATTTTAGGGAGTAATAAAGGGGTTTTACATGAAGAGAGTAAATAAATAATTTTTGTTTAGGATAAATTCATGTACAGGGATCTTTAGGATAATTTAGCAAAATCTAAAAAACATAATCCACATTTTCCATTTTTCAATTATTATACCGGGTTTTAGAACAGTATAAATATGGTTCACTTGGTATAACTGGGTGCTGTGTGAAAATAAGATTTGTCTAAACAGTTTAAATTCGTGAGAGCTTTTGAAATGGTGTCTCTCAATTACTGGGTAGAGCACACTGAGAGGACAACTTCACTTCGTCGCACAATGTTCTACTCTTGTTCCCATCCGTTTTGGAGATTTTCCTTCTGTTAAGGTACTTTTATAGGACCGTCTTGATTGAACTTCCTTAATTGAACTTGCAGTGATCTTACGCTAACATTTCGTTAAATATTTAAATTGTTTAAATATAAAATGTATTCCCTTGATGTCACTATAATCAGCCTTACTGTTATAACTGTACACACAAAATAAGATATAAAGCAAATTTCAAAGAAAGAAAAGCACTCAGTTCCTTCGTCAAGATTTCGAGGAATATAATCTAAAGAAATAATAATAAAATATAAAATTTTACTTACTATGTATTTAAAAAATGATGTCTAATTTACAATTGGATGAATGATTATGAATTGTGACGACAATTGTGTCACTTTTTCCTTTATAATGGAGGCTACCGACAATGGAGTCATATAAGACTCCAACGCATCCTGGGGTCGATATTCCGCCATTGGCCACTTATCGTATAAACAAACAATGTACACGCCCAAACGAATATATACATAAATAAACCCTTTAGAGCCTTACAATAATTATATATAATATTTACAAATGGGGAACACCTCTGTTTCTCTTAAAATCAGAACAGCGGAACCATCAACCAACTCTTGCTCCCAAGGGCTGTTTTTATGTTGGGAGTAATGCCTACTCGCTTCCTGAAACAGCCAGGGCGTGGCACTGCTCGACCAAGTGTGACACACTGAATACTCCTTTAACTTCAGGCGAACACTTGGGCACGGCCTATCCTCAAAACCTGTGAGCACTATCCCTTCCTTGCGGTGGGATCAGACATTCGGTAGGCCATTGCTCAATCTTGCTCTTGACACGCACAGCTTTTCAGAAGATCTTGCCCATTGATGCTGCCAACGTTCTTTTATTGCGTTTTGTCTATTGAGGCCAAGACGTCTGCAAGTTCATTGTCCTCCAGCCCAACGTGTTCGGGTACTCGGGAGATTACCACCTTTTTCGCGTTCCAACTGAACATATCTTCCTCGAATACTTGATGTAGGAACTGGGTGTTTTTCCTTTTTACCAAATTCGCCCTAACACTGATATCGCATGAACAGTTAAAGTATTGCCTTTTTTTTACTTTATGTTAAAAACGTATTATTTTTCATCATCCACTTCGGTGTTTTGGTGGCCCGGGCTCAGACCTTGGTCGTATCCCTACCACTGTCAACGTTAGGCGTCGACGGTCATTTAAGCCCTCAACGGCTGCAGTTTTTATCAAAACACACTATTCTATCACTCATTCTTAATACGTTCCGTCTTATTTACATACCTATCACTCCTGTAGGAGTACTAGATAGTTCTCCATCGCCCTTTATCACGCATGTAAACTACTAAGCTCATAATACCTAGACTAATTGAGGGTCGATGGGGTACTCGGGTATTCACGGATACAAACACAGCTCCCTACATAGAGGCAAGAGATCACACCCTTCAGTTATGTGGGACGCATTGAGCAACCTTTTTCTGCATACCGGAGCTTTGGCCCAAAGGCCAGAGATCGTATGTAAACCAAGTATGGCCAATTCTGAGTCAGTTTTAGATCATACTTCTTCTGCTATTTACATTCTCCGGAGGCCACCTACCTCAATCGTCCTCTTAAACCGCAAGAGTTTCTCGGACGACCCAGACCACTGACGCTGCCGCCTTTTCTTTACCATATTCTCTATTGTTCGTTTAGGGTCAGCGGGCTGGATCGGGATAGTAAGGTAAGTAGTGTGCGCCGTCACGGGTTTCGCCGAATAGTACGGATGTTCGTTACCTTCCAGTCCGACCTGTCCGAGACAACCATGATGTTTTTCTAAGCCACTCCAACTTAGGAACTCTTTCGAACAAAAGTACGACAAGAATATACACCGATAATCTGTCCCTTAAGGTTCACAACGCTCTCAGGAATCAATGCCCACGAGGTACAATAAATCCTCCTCGGTTTAGCCCAGTGGACCATCCTCCGGCCCTTGTTTCGAGACAAATTCTCGTAGGGGTGGTAACCCTACGATGAGTGTAGTGCTAATGTGCTTTAGTGTGTGTGTGTGTTATATATGCAGATGCAGTTTACCCTCATGCCCGTGTGGTGAAATAATAATTATTATTATTAGTGATTATTTGGAGATCGTGAGATGCGGTCTGGTGTGACGTAGGTTTTAGAAAAACATTTTCTTTATCGTGCCAACGTTCCGATCTTTATTGACATCATCTTCAGGCCCTTGGATTTTTAAACCTTGTTTAAATTATACATACATACACTGAAATATATATACATTGAAAAAAGTGAATTTATACAATGCTAGAAATTTTAGACTCAATCACAGTATTTGTACTCACTGTAAGTGTCTGTTTTCTGTGTAGATATGTCATTATCGAGTGGCGTGTTGAGAGTGCCAGTGAGATATTGTTTTATGTTTATATACGTTGGATTTTGAAGGGGTGGGGAAGGAAGTTTGGACAGAAAACATTTTTCTATGAGGAGTAGGCTTCTTTGAGGTAAAGGAGCCGACAGTGGGAAAAAATGAGTAATGGTTGTAAATTAAACAAAATCAATTGTTTAAACTGTCCGGCAACTTACTTCGGAATTACATCCCGTATCTGGATAAGAGAGTAAAGCAACATATCTATGATTGCAAAAAACCCATACCAAATCCTACAGCACTGGCTACCCACCATTTTGAACACAACACAATTTCGACTTCACCAATCCAAATATATTACACACAGAACTAAACAAATATAACCGTGACGTTGTAGAAATGGTTTACATCAATAGTGATAAACACAGCATCAATTTCAGAACAGACACATGTAAACTGTCACAGCTGCGCTAATTAAATTCAATATCAATAACATACATATATGATCATCAAAGCACACAAAACGTATAAAACAATCATTACATTCCACACATTCTGTCCCAACTTCCTTCCCCACCAATCCAATGTATATAAAAATAAGACAATATGTCACTGGCACTCTCAACACTACACCCAATAATGACACATCTACACAGAAAACAAACACTTTGAGTGAGTACAAATACTTTGAGTCTAAAATTTCTAGCATTGCATAAATTCACTTTTTTCACATCCTACATGTATTTGTATAAATTAAACAATGTTTATAAATTTCAAGCCCTGAAGATGATCGCAATAAAGATCGAAACGTTGACTCGACAAAGAAAATTTTTTCTAAAACCTCCGTCACACCAGACAGCATCTCACGATCTCCAAATAATCATAAACTAACGGTCACTAAACAACACACATTATTATTAGTCATTATTTAATACATGATTAATGATGTCATGTATGAACTAAATTAGTGCTATTTTTAATTGTAGTGTATGATTATAAACCAGTAATTATCAGTGGTGTTCTTGATATTTCCTCTAAATCAGGTAGAACCGAAATTACATTTGCAAATCCAAAGAAGACAGGTTTTGTAATCTATCCCTGTGGGATAAATCCGTGTAAGCCGTTTTCAATTTATAAATATCTAGTTTAGTAAAAGTAGAGCGTTCACAATATTACGAGCAACTGTACTTTTTTATTAATTCAAATCTGACCTTATAAGTTATATTGGAATGTACCATAATTATACACACATATTGAAAATAATAATTGATGTAAATTGTGACAAAATTCATATAAAGATTTGAGTGAGGCTGTTTTGTAAGGTTAAAACAAGGAGTAGATGAATATTTTTCTAATGTTATTACTATACAATATTAAAACTTCCGCATGTTACTTCATTGAGACTACGATGTTGTGTATTTAATTTACTTTGATCAAAATTCATTTTCAGGAAAATTGATAAAAGTTATTTTTTGTTACATGCTTTAAGATTTGCATGACAGATTTGTTGTTTGTTCATTATTTGTAGATGACATAATTATATTTTAAATTTTTTTCGAAGTACAAAGAGGATGTTGAACATATTTACTTGAATATATTCAGTGACTTACCAACGACTTTTAGATGCACGAATATACTTGTAGGGGGGTGGGATGTTACTTGGCACTCGTACGTCCCAGCATCTTTGAGCTGAACAAATTTGACTTGTAGCGACCAGTCCTGGAACAAATTAAGCAAATTGATTTATAATTTGAATTAGAAAATTAAATAAATTGACTTAATAAAAACGTGCCTAATATACATCATCGTATACTTGACGGTTTATTTTCTCTCATCGTTTAACTTTCAAATACTTTCAAGGTGGAAGATTTTCACCTTTGTTAGCACAAGGGACTAATTTTGTTGGCCTCCCTGAGCGTTTTGAAATTGGTTTTTTGACTTCAATGTTTTACCGGTAATTTATTCTGGACAGCTTCCTATCTATTTTAAATTATCGTTAAACTGAGGACTTTCGGAATTTGTTGAATTTCGCTGTTTATCTAATCCTAAATATCCGAAAAGCCTTCTTAACCTTGCGACGTGTTAAAATGCATGGCAAATATATTAAGAATGTTGGTTTAATGAGGCAAAGTTTGATGAAATATGTGTAAAAAAAGTCATTGAAGACTGAGCTAGGAAGAAAAAGGAAACACATTACAAAAATCAGGACCTGATAGAAAATTATCAATTTTTAAAACGCCGTTATTAATTAATCGTCAAAATATTTAAATACACACTGGCTTATCTCCATTATANGATGATCTCAATAAAGATCGAAACGTTGGCACGATAAAGAAAATGTTTTTCTAAAACCTACGTCCCACCAGACCGCATCACACGATCTCCAAATAATCATTTTCTTTTATGGAGAAAATGAAAAAAAAAATCAATTGAGTGGAATTTTTACCTGTCATTGTATAAGTCCTACCTTGGCCCTTTTGAGTCTGAAAATACCCGAAAAACTATAATCTAAGTCCTTCAGGTTGATACGGTCGATAATGTAGCGCGTCTCAATTCAAGTGAAACTATCTTGGCCTCCGTTTAAGCCCGTTAAGCCTCTGAGTTATCATGGAGGAAAACGGTTCAATTCTATTCACTAATGCAGGCCACTTTTCTTTGATAGTTTCACTTATTTTGGCCAATTCCGCAACTGGGCTAGAATTGACCGCTTCGTTCAAGAAAACAATTCTTTGCAGGATTTTCAGGATGAGCTAACATAAAAACATTATAAGTACAATAGTTTCTAATTCCGTTTCGTAGAAGCCGTTGTGAAGATTCATCCGGTATTTTCGCACATTTTAATCTACGAAATGTTAATTGAAGTGCAATTACGCTTAGTCTCCTGTATTCATTCAAGCAATGAATTAAAAATTCTTATTTTGTCTCGTCTTAAATAGTTTCAAACTGTAAGAAGCTTACTTCCAGAGTTGGAAATTTACTGCAAAACTGCTTAAATTAGTTAGTCCAAAATAATCGGGTTTAAGAAGCCAGATTAAAATGTTTTGACTGGTTGTTCATTAATGCCGAGAGGATTGAAAGTATTTTTAGGAGACGTTCTCACTTCTCAAACAGGACCGTCTAAAATTAAAAGCTCTCGGGATTTTTGGGTTTTAACGGTGGTGTTTGTTATTCGATAAATACGGCATTTTTTATTCTCCAACGAAGAACTCCAGACAAGGATTTCTCTCTGTTATTTTCTTTATCTAAAACTTTACCATTGGAAATGTATGTTTAACATAAAATTGTAAAATGAAGGCACTGAAGGGAAAGAAATCACCATGATTATGCAGGTTGGTAGGGTAATTGCCCTTCCGGGCAATCCACATTCAATAGAAACTGGGTTCCATTTTATGTCCGAATGCATGATTTATTAGAAATTTCAGATTTTTCAAAAGTTTCAATTTTCCAAAAGAAAAGCAGAGCAACTCTTAAACAGTTTTGACTATTGAAACGCCTCGTCTGGTTTGTCTTCATTAAATATTATGTAGATTTATCGACCAATTTATGCAGATTTGCAGATAATGTTCACCTGGCTGTTATCAGGGATGTGGTCAAAGAAAGATATTTTTAATTTTAAATCTTCGCCTAGCTTCTTATTGCACCTTCTTCAGGGCTCTACAAAAGGATATGTTATAAATTTCAATTTTAGCTAATTTAACACAAATATATATGTGAAATTTGGATTATAAATATTTATTATTATATCACCTCCATAGCTGTCCATTTGTTTCCTCTGTTTCTTCTGTACTTTGTAAATTGTAAAATAGTAAATTTCAGTAAAATTCGCAAATCTGATAAAACCTTATATTCTCGTAAAGAAAAAAACTCCCATAAATTTGATTGATATTTCCAAAGTTAACAAAATATCAGATAAAATGCAGTTTTCCTCGTCTAAATTATAATCTTGGAAAGCAATACGATTCTCGGAACGTATTTCATTCTATTTATTTTCCTTCATATGATAAATCATTTATATTAGACCGCAATAGCAAAATACTAATTGATATCATTTCATGTGAAATATTATGATTTATTCCGTATGAAAAACATCACTTGCTTTGATCTCTATTATCAAGTTTTGTGCGAATAAATAGGTTTGTTTCGTAAAATATGAGAGTCATTTTAAAAATAAAATTGACTCGATGATGATAAAAAAATCCTCTTTTGTAAAAAAAGTTCTTGTTTTCAAAAATTAATATAAACTCAGCGTAAAAGCACCCCATGATCCCTACCCTATTCTGAGACGATTCCTACCCTAAATTAACTTGCTAATAATAATCGTTTTAGAATTAAACGACGAGGGCCATCTTGTTGTAACAGAAAGCAAACCCTCTCACGCGTCTTCAGTCGGGCAAACTCAGAAATGGTCCTATCAAATCCTATCAAAATATTTCTTTCATTAAACGTGGCATAAAATAAGCTCTAAGAAGCTTTCATCATAAGAATCGAATCGTACAATAAAAATATGTATTCTTATTTATAATAACCATGTTAGTGTCATTTCCCAGCTAGATGAGAAAGTGATATCAAATCCATTACCACCACGTGATTTCCAGCCAAAATTTGATGGTTTGTTAAAGGCCATTTTTTGATAAAGTTAATCGTTTCTGAATTAAATAATTGGACTATAGAAGTTGATACACCTTGTATACACAAACTCCTCCACCCCGGGAAGTGTGCATAAGTTAAACCCCATAACTGCTCGAAAGTTTTTCCAAATGGAAAATTTTACTTGTCTATGTACCCTGAGACTCTTGACAATCTCTTGAGTGATGTGCCGTTGTTTATAAGCACGAAAATTTCATTCTGTTTTGGTGCCAACACATATGAATGAATTGAAACAGAATTACTTTCCAAACGATCTGCGAAAACAAAAGATAATAAGATTATTACAATACCTCACCGTCAAAAACATCACAACATATATAAATCTGGATTTTGTAAATAGTTTTGGACTTTAATCCACTTATTGTTTATATTCATAGTAAAATTATATTTTTCACGAGAGACAGTGTAGATTAATCAGACCTTTATCGTAGCTTTTCTTCCTTTCAGCCAGTTTTTACTAGTAGCCCTGGGTAGCAGTTTTTCTCAGTTTTTTTAATTAGGTCATTGTTGTTTGGTATAATGATTCGCTTAAGCTTCATCGTCATTAAAGATCGAAGAAATTATTAAAGTTTAAATTACTACTGAACTTTAACCAAAATCTACGTTTATTGAGAAGTTGTGTGTTCATATTCAACCTGAAATTAAAATTAAGTGAGATACTATTCTGCTTCACCAAGGTAATTTTTAAATTATGCATATATTCATATCCAAACCAGCACCTAAAGGTACTAAAGTTGGTTATTCTTAANTAACGCTTGTATTTGGTAAAACATCAACTGATTCTGAATAATGAATAAATCTTAACAATATTTATCTTTTTCGATTGCAATGTTTAACTCATATTTTAAAAATGAAAATATAATAAACATACAGACGAGTAAATAAGCAGATGATACAAATAAAATATGTAAATAATATTACATTGACCCAGGTGGTATAAAAGTGGTATATAAAACGCGACTGTGAGTTTAAACACTTTTATTGAAAAAAATGTGTAAAATGAAAATATCTTTTTTAGAACTTAAAAACCCAGTTCATATAACAACTATAAAACCAGATGATGATAATTTCTGTTACACGAGCCTTCATCATCAAATAGTTTATAGTTGTTACTTAAACGAGATTTTAGGTTAAAAAAAAAAGTATTTTTGCACTTTTTTGTAAGGGGGTTTCTGTGTCCATTATAAGATCCTCCATCATCATCATCATGATAGAAGAAAAGTCATCGGATTTCTCAAAGGCAGTTGATTGTATAGATCATGCAGTATCGCTTGGAAAACCTTTCAATATTGGTATCAAACGATCAGTTTATAATTTCATTAAATCTTGTTTGTTAAATAGGTCTTAAAAACTACAAAAACTGAAAATAAGCCAAAGTTTTAGCAATCCCACTTATGTTAATTTTGGTATTCCACAGGGAATTGTTTTGCGTCCTGATCTATTTTTGATTTACATTAACGACTTAGTTAAACTAAAACTTTCTGGTATAATATTGGGATTCCCTGATGATACAGCAATACTTTTTTCTGGCAAGGATTATGATGATAGAATACAACATATTAATGACGAAATAATAGTAATTAAAAATGGTTATATAGTAATTTCTTACTTTTAAATACACTTAAAAATAAAATCATAAAATTTCGTATCTCAAATCAAAACAACATAAATGAAAACATAGTATTATATTCTTGTAAAAGTTCATTTAACCGTAATTGCCTGATCACACTCTCTTGTAAACAAGTTAAATATGTTGGAATAATTGTTGATAATAAATTAAAATTTACGTTTAATTAATGCTTTGGTAAAACAGTTTAGAAAATTCTTTTATAAATTTAAAATTTTAGATTTAATGAGGCCTGTTTATTTTGCATTAGCACAAGCCTCGATAACATATGAGATCCTAGTTACGGGAGGTACCACAAAATCAAAACCTTCTCCAATAACTATTGCTCAAACTTCTAAAATAAAAATATTGGTTAAAAAACATAGAAGGTACAACACCAAACAACTCGACATTGATTTTAAAGTGTTAAAAATTAAACAATTATTTTTGATGTATTCATGTCTTCATATTTATAGGCACAGACTTTTCCACATTATGGGCTTCAATTTCACTAGAAGAAGAAATGTGTTCATAAAATTTGTTGTTCCCAAAGTAAACACTTTCATGCATTATAACAATACAAGTAATGTAGGCTTAAGTTTCTTATATCAAACAAAATGGGTATTAATACCTTTCCCTCCTATGATCAATTTAAATTATTTTTAAAAACATTAAACAACGATTAAAGAAGAGAATATTTTAAAAGTAATATACTTTTAAAATGACTATCTAAAAATTATATAAAATGTCAATAGTCAATTTAATTGAATGTGTACTTCTGTCACTAAATTGTATAAATCGGATTTTGTTTATTTTTGAAAGGTATAAAACTATTTGTCAGCTCAGAACTCGTGTTCTCAAGCACAATTTAAAATTACTGATAGCAGGCTGTTAATTTTCATTATTTTGTTTTACATTATCATTTATTTTTTTCTCAGAATAAAGTATTCAATGTACAGCAAATTATTTCTTTTTGTCTTGTCTCGTGTCTTTATGCTTTTGGCCGATCCTTCATCTATCATAATACCAGTAATTCTGTTTATAAGAATGGTTGTATTTTTCCTCTATTGTCTATTTCACTTTCGCATTCTTTCGCTTTAAGGAAAACCCTGAACATCGGCATGTAACCTAACTCGTACTTGCCATAACATAGTCTACCTATACAAACCGGTATACGGTCACTTATTGAGTCCGTCATAACTAGCGGGTTTGTTCAATTACACAAACGCCTTTCGGCATTGAGCCATCTTCAGAAAGGAACTGTCTGTCACTTTGTCGGAGTAGGGCTTATATGTTCCTTAGTGAAGATGGTTCAATGCCGAATCGCGTTTGAGTAATTCAACAAACCCACGAGTGGAATCGGACGCAATAAAAGGCCCTATAACGGTTCAGCATGAGGAGTTCATCGAGTCGCAGACCCACATCCGTCATCATTCATTACCTACCTAACCTAACCGAACCGAACCAATGTTGGCAGGTAGAGTCAGTTATAATATGGAACCGGTAGAGGTAGAGCGGTTTTTCCCAACTCCAGTCAGTACTTGAGTGGCTTTATAATTTAGTTCCTGTGGTTGAGATGGGAGGTTGGTGTCCGAGTGGATCGAGGTCACGATAGCTCAAGTGGTAGAGCAGCGGCGTATCTAGCCGAAGATCGTGGGTTCGAATCCCGCTCGTGCCATTAACTTTTTTTCATCTCAACTAAAAACCTTAATTAATTGTAATGTATTAATTGGTCAAGCGGACCACGAAATTAGTGAATTTAATGAATTAAAATGAAGTACACTTCACTAAAGCTCTCCGTGGCCATTTCATTTGTCGTCGAGAATCCAATCCGATTACACGACATTTGAAAAATGGCAAAAAGGAGGGAAAATTCAAAAGGTGGGGTTGAGATGGGAAGTTAGTGTCCGAGTGGATCGAGGTCACGATAGCTCAAGTGGTAGAGCAGCGGCGTATCAAGCCGAAGATCGTGGGTTCGAATCCCGCTCGTGCCATTGATTTTTTTATCTTAACTAAAATCATTAATTAATTGTTTATAATTTATCTTCAACTCAATATTGATGCGGCTTGAAATTTGATACCGTTGGGTAGAATCTTTTGCTGTTCTGTCCTTTAGACATTCATTCCTTTGCCATAGTTTCAAGCTATCCTCTTTGTCTTACCCTGGACTTCCGATTCTCGATGGGCGTTTTTCTATTGTGCCAGCTGCTGCTTCCTTTCCTGGTTCATCAGCGTCTTCATTCTCCATGTTCCTATAATAAGCTTTTATCCATTTTATATTAACTTTCAGCCCATATTTATTTTCCAGTTCATCCGCTTGATTTATAGCTCATCTGGTTTCGGTGGTTTGGGATTGAGTTCAAGGAAACTTGCCTGCAAGTCCAAACTTGGCTGTTCTTTCACCCATTTTGTGGTCGTAATTTTCTGACCAGGCTAATGCTTTAGAAATGGCCAAACACTTCGATTTTAAATTCTCTAAAACAACCTGTATCTTTTTACTTTCGATGCATGCTTTTCTTTTAAGGATATATAGGCTTCAAATAAAACAGAAAGTGCATACGTAATGTGAAGGATTCCATCAGACTATTGTCAATACTTAAGTCGGCTGAATGAAAGTTGAAAGCATTTTTTGTATCATTCTCAAAGTCTAATTAGTAATGAACAATGTGTTATTTTGCCAATTATTCCACTGCAAATCCTTGCATTAAATCAACACTGTACGTTGTTTGGAGTAGGGTATGAGATAGAATAAAGATGAGATGGAGGAGGGTAATGAAGTTGATGTTTACACAGGTATTTCACGTCCGTATCGCATCTACCACGTTCACACGAAATTTACATAAACAATAGGCATGTAGGACGACCAAAAAGTAATAACATATATAAAGAGATTTCTATTTTGTAAATAATTTCACTTTTGTTATTGTTAGTATTTTTACTTAAACTGAATTTTTAATGTTGTTTTATGTATGCGTTGCTGATGAAACAAATCGCGTTCTTTTATTAAGTCTCCAATTGCATAAATCTTTGGGTTTGCAACATTTGAAATTAGATGACGATTGATTTTTGGAAAAAAAACCATCAAATTTTACTGGAAGGTAGATCGTAAGACATAATTAAATTATATTAAAAAAATACACAAACAACTGAAATGCTTTTCTTTCAAATAATGTTCTTTTAAGTTTTATCTTGGAATTTTCAAATTAAAAGGTTTTCGAACTAAGGTTACTGTGTTGAAAAGATAACAAAAGCGTCATTGTAACTGGCGAATTTTTTTCAATTAAGTCGAAAAACTTATCTTGTGATTATGATCTCATAAATTTAAACGAAAACATTAATTATTTAGTTTTTCAACAGCACTAATTTTTTAATTTAATAGACACTTCGGCCAAATGCTAATTTGACAAAACAAGTTTAAAAAAATCGACAAAAGATGTAGGGGCTTTAGAAGTGCTGCAGAGAAAATTGAACCGAAGAGAGATCAGTACGAGGTGAAGCTGAGTGTGCACAAATGTCATTGCCAACCAAGTCATGATAAACGTTTTTATTTCAAGGCGGTCTTCATCGATTACTCTCTCATCAAACATTTCTGAAAGTGGTGAAAGTTAATAGTGGAAGTATAATATTTTATAAATGAGTCAAAGTGGATATAGAAAGTGTGACATGAATAATTAAAAAAAAAGTTTTTATATTCTGATTAACAGTATTGTACTAATAAAGTTAATTTCCTCGGAAAACCATTGTTTTGTTAACATTTATTACGAGTTTCAATAAAACATTACTAAAACTATCCCTTTCAATAATAAAGTTTTTAAAAATGTTCAAATTCAAGTATTTTCATAGTTTCACCAGACCGCATCTCACGATTTCTGAATATTTTTTTCATAGCGTATGTTGAAGCTTAATAAGTTTTAAAAATATTCCTAAAAATCTTTGCTAATACATTGTATTATAAATTGAATAAGATAATACATTTTTAGTTTTGTTTTTTGAGTAGAATAAAACGACTTGTCCTAACCGATTCTGAGCTTGCTTCATATATTTTTTTGAGAGTTGAGAATTAAGTGGCTTACTGTACTTGCCGTGCTCCTTTTGTGTTAGAAGATTCTAGTTTTTACCTACATTCTACGTCAAAAACTTCAATACCTTCCCATTTACAAACTTTCTACCGAAAATAATCGTCGTGAAAGTTTTTTTATGGCGGAAACTGTGCGGCAATGGGGCAAAATGGGGTAATGGGAAAAATGGGTTTAATGGGTTTTTAATGGGAACGATTCAACTGAACTTCAAACGTTTAAACAGAAAGCTGTATTTTTTCAACTTTTGGTACACTTTTCTCCAAACATCATCATCAAACAGAAACAATCGTTCGTTCATATTGCGCAATAATAATAGGAAAACAATAGTATCGAACAATATTTGAAAACAAATGTAGCTGAGAACTATTTTTTTATTAACAAAAAGCCAAGACAAACCAATTTGTCTCTTGTATTATTAAAAACCCCTGGCTGGAAATTGGGTGTCCAAAGAAATTTAAAAAAAAAATATCGGCTGTTATATACGGAAGAGATTTTAATCAAATTTACCGGAAAATTGCAACCATTTTGCCTCTCTTTTAACAATCAAACGAGCTTGAAAAATTGTATAAATAGGGTAAAACATTATTGTTGTTACTGAAACAAAAAGCGCATGCTACCTTGAAAATTATATACGCATTAAAATTTACACACATCGTGAAGAACTGAATTTAAAACAAATGAATTAGAAGAAAAACACGTATTTTACTCCTTAAATATTCTACTTTTTCGTTCTTTTGTTTTACTGTGTATTCTTAAGTTAGTTATTTTGTAAAACTGCAATATTAGATTCACTCAAAATAATAATTATTTTTAGTTTTGCAAGATAATAATTAATTATCTTTCAAAATATTTAATTTAAATCGAATCTTTTTAAGGAAAAGATATGTTTTTTAGGTCTAATTTTTACGTAAAGAAAACCAATGAATGGTACAGAATTTTAATAAGAATTTGTTAAGTAATAAATTCATACGTTTTATGTTAACAAAATGCCGAGATAAATCAGAATCGTAAGTTGTTCGACAATAATTCGAACAAATAAAAAAAAATATCTACCCATTTTTTTAGTAAATGGGTAATTAATTTTAAATCTCGGTTAGTAGGTAACATTCGTTGTGAATATAACCAGGGTATTTAGTCGAATACCGAATACCTAGCGAGTGCTGAGTTGTGAAATATAAGCGATTACTTCTGAAAAAGGTATATTTGCTATTGTTGCAAGGAAAAAAAATACTGAGTATGGATCAGAAAAGTGATGAGAATCGAATGTGACATGCTGTCACATGTACGGTAGCTCTTTCTTTTTGAAACACCGTCGAAATTCTATAGAAAAGAATATACGGTTTGAGCAAAGAACCAACGAAAACACATCTTGTAGTTGAATATGTGCGTTATAAAACTTTAAGAAACTCATGCACTCTAAAAATACAACGTAAATAACCATAAAATTAGTTCTAAAGATGAGTACATTGAAAAGAAAATTAAAGAAAGAAAGAAAATAAAATAAAAGAAATAAAGAAAAAAGAAAAGAAAGAAAACTTAATGAAAATATATTTTATTTTACATGAATGGTAAAGATATTTCAATCTGAAAAAGGGCAACACGTTATCTAGACCCCGAAAATATTCTCCCCTTTTATGTGTTGATATTTTATTTTAAATACAGTTAACTCCTGAACTGTAATCCAACAGAATAAAATACCGAAAACTCCAAATACCTCCTGTAAACACCGACCGAAATGATGAACTTGAATGAATCCATGGTATTAAGCGCACGAAGGTAGGTCCACAAAATCGAGCCCCATTGTATTATTGGTTATTATTTTAAATACTGCTAAATCGAAGAATCGTACATTGTACTTTTAAGGTAATTAAAGAACAGAAATATCTTGTAAATACGGACATATCCAATGAAGAAGTACAACAAAAGTACTTTTTTTTTTGCGTTATGAACTATGCATATTAGCCATGTGACAATTCATATATGTGTGTTCAAATTTGGGGGGGGGGGGTTATTGTGAAAAAAGGGCCAGAGGCGACGGTGGGAATTGAACCCACGACCGCGGCGTGAGAGTCTCTCATGCTGACCACTCGGCTACTGCGGTCCCCCATCAACAAAAGTACTTAAATATATATAATTTCATTTGTAGGTCGAAACTGATTTCAACTATTTAATATTATTCCCCTTATTTCATTACTTCGTTTATGATAGATAATGCTCAGCTTAAAAACATTTCAAGTTTATTTTTGCAGATGAACTCCTATTCAAGTATTAAAAGCAATAAATTACAAGTGGAAAGCTTGTTGGTGTAAGTATTTTTTAGATATTTACATTTAGATTTATAAGTATAAATGAGGGTATGAGTTCAGATATAGAAGGGGAAAATGAGTCCCTACGTATTACTAAAAAAAAGAAAACCCCGTCAAGGGTGAGTTAATTTAAGGGTCAGGTAATAAACCATTTCTAGACGGTGTTTAGACCCGAGGATTAAATCTATGAAAAGCATAAATTTCGGGTTAGTGGCTGCACAGGGTGCGCTCGTTCTAATGGCTCTCTACCCCAGGGATCACCTAAATAAAGAAAACTTTCCTCGATCCTCCGATTATCTCTGTAACGAATGATGGAAACTTTCCACGATTAGTCTAATCGCGTTTTTTATGCTCAATCGACGCTTTTCAACCGAGATTATTTATTTTGTGGATATCTTAAATTTAATTAAAAGATGGGATATGAAACATACATACGAAATTGGGATTCAGGTTAATGATATCCGCAACTAAAACCTTTTTTTTTGTGGGCGAAATCGGGTCTATTACCAGTTACTTAGGATATTTTATGCCAGGTTTTAAAATTGTAAGGGATTGAGAAATGGAAAATCTTCAAAAGAGGATAAGGTTATATTACAGTAAATAAAATAATAGGCAGTATATAGCCAATTCTGATAGCTGTTCTTCCTCACTGTGGAAAAAATTGTGCTTTTAATATGATGAAAAGTATTTTTCAAGAGCTTTTATTTTTCTAAATTAAACTAAAATGAATAAGGATATGATGTGAAAATGTGATCATGGCCATCGAAATTTAAAATTATTTTTCTATATAAATCTTTCTTTCTCGAATTTTGAAAGATTTCTCTCTTTCCCTCTCCCTCTCCAAACACTATCACGCTTAATGCATATAAGGCGATCTGACGAGTCAATTTGATAGGACTTTTGTGACCGAAAAAGAGTACATATATACAAATCAATAAATATATTCATTTGGAAAACTGAGTAGTTAAAACTTTTGATTATAGGAGGTTTTTTACATTGAGAATAGGAGTGAAATCATAATAATTTGTGCCTAAATGTATTAACCAATGTCTAAACTAGGTCTGTGAAATTATTCCAGCATGGGCTGAGTTACTAAACTTTAGAAGTCAGTTAACACCAAAACCGCTACAGAATTTCGAATAATTAACACTATAGTTTAAGTAAAGTATTAAGAGTGTTAATTGGTTGACATTTATTCTTTATGTTTTTTATTTAAAGGGGTTAAAATCGAACGCGATATCACCTGGAACTTTTTTGAACTTGAGGAAGTTTTCGATTTATGAATGGAGATTATTTATACCGACATGAAGGTTTATTAAACGAGAATCATCATTTCATGTTGAGCGTTTTACTATTATTTGCATGCAACATGAACTGCATTGTATTATATATAATAAATTATATGTAATGATTATTGGGTAATGTCTAAATGATAATTTATTGAAATCAACCGGCGGTGATTTTCAGATTTGTCTAAAAGCATATTGGATGGAAATGGACAAAGCCGAACATTAATTGTATACTACCAACCTTTAAAAAGAAAAAGTGAAAAACTCTGGTTAACTTCAATCCAACAAAAACGTACAATAGTGACGCGGTAATGCTTCCATTTTTGTTGTGTGAAAAAGGACAGGTGAAGCTAAATTGCTTATTCTCCGAACAAGTCTGGCAAAACGACTAAGTTCACTTTTGTAAGCGCTGTATCCAAGTTTTGATAATGTTTCCCTTTATGATACAAACAGAAACTTGGGTCTTTGTCCTTCGGCTTCGAGAACAGAACTTACCTGTATTATGAACGAAGTTATCAATTAATAATAACTAAGAAAACATTATTGTTTTAACTCAATATTCTCGCAAATTTTATGTTATGAATTATTCCGTTTGATTAACTTCAAAGACATTATTAAAGGAAGTTGAACGATTTATGTGATCGACTATAGTTCATGAGATATTTAAATTAATATATAACTATATTATGATTAGATAATACAAATCATTCTACTATGAATAAATATATGTGAACACGACTACGGCCGGTATGGAAAAAGAAACCGGTCTTACACAATATATGAAATAAACATTTTATTAGGTTCGGTTCAACAAAAATCTAAAATCAATACCTAAATAAGATTGAGTGTAGATCAATGTCAATTGGAGAGCAATCATCATCCAATGCCAGGGGGTAGCAAGAAGTTGATAGTGAACACGATAGGGGTATTCACGATCTTTGTGTTAACCCTGTTAACTCTGTTAGATCGTGTTAGATCGGGAAAAATGATGACGTAGACTTGAAGAATCGGCTAGTTAACATTGCTCGATCTAACAGGCCAGGGTCAATTTTAGATGTTAGGTCGAAAATGTACTCACATTATTATTCAGAAATCGTGAGATGCGATACTGGTGGTATTCACATTGCTATCCGTTAGGGCGTAGGTAACCAACAAGGCAGCCATGAATTTACTAGCTATTTTTTGTTTACACGTATTTTTTTTCTTAAACACGCATTATTTAAATCGGACTAATACATTTCTTTTCTGAATTTCATGCCTGTACATATACTCTCATTCATAATGCATACATTCCCTATCCTATATAGTAGTGGGCTGTTAAATGTTAAGATTAGATATGTCGGCAAGAATTGAAGCGTGTCATTCGTTAGTACTTTTCCAGTGCATAGATAGCATTTTGAATGAAAGAATTGATTAATTTTCTTCTTTTACTAACTTCTGGCATCTTACAATTTAACACAAAAGAACCAAAACAAACAAAAAGAAGCCTTCACGGATTGTTATGGCTTTAATTTTGCTTCTACCAATCGCCACGCGCATCATTGAGGAAAAATTAACGTTTAACGTGCTAAGAAAAGAAGGGGGCGTTCACGATCTTACTGGACATTTTTTTATTCGAGTTAACACGAGTTAACATCTTACAAACATCGTGGTACTCCTAATGTATATTTGCCGAATGGGTTACAACGACGAGTTTTTCCTTGATGATGAAGCTGGGGATTCCTTGCAAGCTCATTCGATCCAGGCATTAACAATTAAGGTATAAATATAGGTTTTGGGAAGATTGAAGTGACCCTTTGGACTACATAGATTGGTAAAAAATGTGTACTCTATTCTAACCATCTATTTGCGTAGGGTTCTCTGTATTGATTCTTAAAGTATTTGTCTCGCCATTACTCTTGTGAGTTTGATCCTTCCATTGAAATTATACCCCAGTAGAAGTCTCTTCTTTCCTTACTTTTTCGAGAAGAGAGAAATTTTTGAAAACACCAAGGAGCTAAGAAATAAATAAGGAATAGTTTATAAATTTTATTTCACTAATATGGTTCTTGCCAAAAATAACGATTCGCCAATTTTAAAAGCCCTTCACCAGACATTCGTAGTACACTATGAAAAATGAACCAAACAATTTGCTTACAGTAGACAAAATACATTTTGATGAAATGATACCGAAAAATTGCAACATTTTGACCACGTTTTCAAGTAATAAATTACTTTCACGTTTGATGGTTTGGAAAAAACTACAAATTGATCTGAAAAGGAATTCCCCCTCCCCAAAATTAGAATGCATTGAGTAAACGAAGACGTTTATAACAGTAGAAGATTCTGCTTTCCTTACTTTTACAGAAGATAGGAATGGTTCATCGGATAGAGTTTGTGAGAAGAGTTGGTGTGTCACCGATTTGAATCCAACGTTTTTTTTTTGGTGATTCTACACTCTAGAATATCGGACAAGTATCCCCTGGTTTTTCTAAAAATTGAGCCCTTGGTCTAGACTCCCTTTTGATTTCCAAATTATCCCTTTTTTTGTACTAGTTTCTCTACCGGAGTAGGGGTTGAAAGGAAAATTAAACGTCGGGGGAGTTCCCACGCCAAGGGTGGACTGGCGAAGACGGGTGTAGCGCACTGGTCGACGCGACCCCAATTTACGATATCTCTCGTCGCTACATATTTTTGACCTTGTGACAACCCTTCAGCACTAAATAACTCGATGTTAGTTATTTATTTGATCGGTTGTCCAACTATTGCAACTTTATGTTTTCCAGGTTCGTGGGAAATATCCCGTGGCTCCCGTCTGGTTCTGCGACAACCTTCAACGTTTTATTAGATCAACTGTGCAATTTTTGCAGGGCTAGGTTTCTTCCTTCGTGAGAAACGTCACGTCGCTCCTGTCTGTGTGATATGTCACCGTTCACCAACTGCTTAATTATTGCAGAGTTATGTTTCCTAGATTTCATCACGTTGATCTCATCAGGGTGAACGCCCCTTCCGATTTATAGCCTTTTTTGTGTGGTCATTTAAACTAATATTTTGTTGTTCTTATTTTAACAACTACAACTCTCTGAGACGGGGACCGGCTTGCACATCTATATGAATATATCATTTGACAGCATTTCTATGTAGATTGCAACATAAATATACGAAAACTAACAAAGTTTAGCAATAAAAAAAATTCTAAAACAAATATTTTTCAATTAAAGTAGTACTAAAGTAGTAAAATTCGTGAAACTAATAATATGAGAGAGAGAGAGAGAGAGAGAGAGAGAGAGAGAGAGAGAGAGAGAGAGAGAGAGACGATTCATCAGCTCCAGAAAATTCGAGATATTCATATTTCTGAACGCGCTGCTCGAAAAAGATTAAATAAGTATGAACAGATGGCTTTTCACCCCGTAAAAGACCAGAACACAGAGTTGCACGGCTCCCATTAGCTCGAGAACACAGCCATTCGGATGGTTGGTCTGCTGTAATTTTTACAGATGAGTGTACATTTGCATTACGATCTCCAGTTGGGCGTTAAAGAGTGTAGAGAAGGCGAAATGAAAGGTACGTAGTCTGTAATTTTTCAACGTAGGTCAGTGATGGTGTGGGCGGGAATTTCGACGGAGAGTCGCACAGAATTGGTTGTTGTGGAGGGTCTTTGACGGCCACTCGCTATGTGGATGAATTTTTGGAACATCATGCGTCGCCTATCCTCGATGAAATCTGCGACAATCCTATTCTAATGCACGGTCATGCCCGTCCACATGTCGCTCGCATAGCACAAACGTACCTTCAACAGCATAACATCAGGGTCTCAGCTCGGCTAGCTCGTTCTCCAGGCTTGAACCCCAACGTACAGTTGTGGGATAACCTCAAAAGTCGAATAAGACCACGTTCCTGATACTCTCCACGATATTGAAAGGAGTCTTCCTGAAAAATGGGCTAACGTCCAGCAAAGAGACATTTCCAGACTTGCAGAAAGTATGCCGAGGCGTCTTCGAGTTGTAGTTAAGGCAATAAAAGGAAATACGCGACATTGAAATGTTAATTAAAAATCTACACAAATTATATCTGTCCGTCTTTGTACATAAGCTTTGGAATGGGTATTGTGTGAAAAACGAGTGTTTCGTTTTTTTTCTATGTCTTCTGTTTATAACAGTTATTAATTTCGGACTCCTTCTCTTGTCCTCGGCCCTGCTCGCAGATAACGCGGACTCGTTGGGTGGAGAAAAATTTTACCTTCTTCTTGAGCTGAACTGCGAAGGAATCTGACCTGTCTGCAATATTTGTTTAATTAAAGCGGTGAGACAATTTTTTTAAAATGTGTATTTGTTTCCTTTTTTTCTTTGAATTATTTTTTATATAAAATTTCTTTATTGTGTTCTATTTGATTCAATTAAATTTTGATGATCCAAACTATCTTTGCTATTTTTTTTCTTTTTGAATAAACTCGAGTTCACTTAGAGAAAATTAATTGGGTTGAACGGTCCTGTCGCAAGGGGAATCTACCTCTATAGGTTTTTCTTGTATATAATAGAACCGCCGCCTGTGAATGCGAGAAAAAATATTAAGAAAAGTGTTTTATATGCAGGACTTTCTTTGTTTTTTGTTTTTTCACAAGATATTTGCTAGCTTAACTATTATCAGTCACTCGGTACATAACACTAAGCGTCAGCATTGAACGTTTCATATTAAATATCCGCCTTGATATTACAGCTTGCGCTGAGCGGATTGTGAAGTGCCGCTATAGAACTTTTCTAATAAAAACTTACACCAAAACATTGACTGATGATAATGGAGAACCGAGATAAGGTAAGATGCCACGGGCAACATTGTCATTTTATCCCATTAAATACGAGCTATCCAGTCATTGCTGGCAATTCTGTTTGTTCGGACGGAGAATTTAGACAAGAACTTTTTTTGCCATAGCTGTGATAGCATTTCAGAGAGATATATATTCCGATAATTTTTAAACTTGAATTGTTAACATTACAGTTTTACATTGTTTACACTGGAAAATAATCTAGCAGGTCTCTTCGATAGATACAGTTAAGTTAAGAAAGCATGTATTTTGCGTGCTTTTTACTAAATTTTTAATGTTTAATACCTCATACCTCTTTTCTATGGTTTTTATTATCGACTAAAATGAGATATTAAATTTTTTTAAGAAGTTATGAAATATCTACTCCGTACGAACATCGTGTTACTTATTCAAAATAGGGTTACGTCTATATACAATTTACGAAAATATTTTATATATATACGTTAAAATATTCAAAATTAGTATACGGAACGGCAAAATAAACGTGAAATAATATTCATTTTATCGTATTCCGCCTGGAATACCACAGAGCCTTGAAGGGAGTGTTAATATATGCAAACAAAATGCGAAATTAACACAGCTTAAACATGGTTTGAAAATTAAGGCAATGAACTCAAAGACTAAAGCCATGCCAAAGCTTCGCAATACCTTAAGATATAACTTCCTTAATAAAATATTCTTGAGGTTATTAGTACAGTTAACCGCACTTATAATCAAACTAAAACAATTTTCATTGTTATTGCGGTTTTGACACACTGATAATTTAGCTGTGATTAAACGAGAGAAAAATACAAACATTCTATTCATCAATCATTGATTATACATTTTCTCTATTTTCTTCTAAAACCGTTGTAACAACCTCGAAGAATATCGAGTTCTATGGGGTAGCGACCATGAATTTTGGTATAAATGTAATTTATTAGGATGAATGGAGAGGCTCATCCCCGATAACCCCGAGCAATATCGAGTACTATGTAGTAGGATGAACAAATTCTTGTGCGTGAATGTAATTTAATAGTGGGAGTGAGGGGCATATATCCCCAATAACCACGAGGACTATCGAGTACTCTGGGGTAGAGATAGGAAAAACCGCTCACTCAGCTAAATGAATCACCACTTTTTCTTGGCTTACCGCCCAGAAATGTGTGGTGTTTAGTGACCGTTAGCCAATGATTATTTAGAGATCGTGAGGTGCGGTCTGGTGTGACGTAGGTTGGGTACTCTCAACACGACAGACTCTAAGAATGACACATCTAAACGGAAAACAAACACTTTGATCCCTGAAGATGATTTCAATAAAGATCGAAACATTGGCATGATAAAGATAATGTTTTGCTAAAACCGTCACACCAGACCGCACCCCACGACCTCCAAATAATAATTTTTATTAAGCATAAAATAAAAAGAAATTAACACATATTTTTTTAAACTGGCAGAGCTGATCTGTAAACATCGGGATTTCTTGTAACAAGGTATAACCTGTAAATAAATAAATAAAAGCTAGACTAATGCTCGATGCTGGTAAAGTGAGATTGCGCAGCGGATTTCAGACTGCTTGGAGAATTAAGAGGTGAATTAGGAAAGTGGAGCTAGAGCGAAGAGCGGTGAGATTGTCACCAGTGGGAAACAGGGTGAAGTCACTTGTCCACATACTGAGTGATGGTAAAGACAAAATTCAAAATTAAGCGGCAATCGTTGAAGAGTTGGTATACGGGTGGAGGGGATTCCTTTTTACTGAGAGGCTCATCGCGCGCTCAATAAAGTGCGTTAAATCTTTTGATCAGCTCGCGAGCGAGGCCTCATCAGTAGGTCTTTGTAGTGCGGATGCTAAGCAGACTATCATGCTTTATCTTATTTCTGTTTTTGTGTTTAATTATGTTTGTTATTTGGGTTATTTTATTCACAATTAACGAGGCACTGAGGTACAGGTAAGAAAAGAGGGAATCAGAAACAGTTAAAAAAATCAGTACCATTAAAACGCGAAAAAGACAAGAAAAGAAAAGCAAAGAAAGAGGTGGCGATGACTAATGTAAATAGTTTGCCGGCCCTAAAACATAACAAAAATAGTAACACATTTAGGTTTAGAATTTAGGGCATCCCATTAGCAAATTTGTCTCTTGAAATGCAGGTGCTAAATCCTATCAAATGAGACGTCGACATATTTATTTTAACAACAACGATGGTTAAACAAATAAAAACGAATTCCGAAATAGTCTTTTGAAAGAATACAGAACAGACCATGAAATATCTCGGCCTTACTCCGGTTTGAATCAATTTGGGGGAAAAAGATAACGCCTAACTTATACCCGCTTATCACAGCCTTAACAAAAAGTCCAAATCGAAAGTGAATTGCAAATAGCTAACTATCGACTATTTTGGCGATAACCAAAATAAAGTATTACATAAAGAGAACCTGTCCGAAGTAAATGATTAATTTCAAAAACATTTTTCTTGCTATTTTCTAGCAATCCCATGGTGTCTTTGATGCTATCTAAAGCACCGAATATGGCTGAAAGTCGGATTCGTAAAGGTTGACCTTTATGGACGGTAGATATTCAAGCTGGTGAATGGTCTAATTAAACAAATCGCAGACCTCGGAAAACCAGACATCAAAGTTTATGATATTTTTTCCTTTTATTAATTAAAACTNATATATACGACAGTGAGAGATGGAACAAGGTCAAATTTTTTGTTAGTAAAATTAATATGTTCAGATTTATACTGATTGAGCCTGATTCTTAATTTCATTGTCCATTTATTTATCTTGTTAAAAGCTTTTGAACGATTTTGGATGAATTGTTCATTCTCGGTCCTACTGATATCACTGCTGTGACATCTTCAAACGTTCCAATATTTACTTCATCCATTTTTGAAAAATTACTGGTGTAAACAAGAAAAGTATGGGACCTATTATTGAACGTTTTGGCACTACTGCATTTAGTGTTTTTAGTTCTGAATATTGACCTTCTTGTTTGACTGTAAAATGTTTGTCAGTTAGGTAGGAACTGATCATAATTTAGGTGGTATCCCTTTCAGTTTACCGATGATTTTTTCATGCCAAACCTTGTCAAAAGCCAGAGAGACATCAAGGAAGTTATCAGAACGAATTCTTGTTCTTCGAATGATTTTTCTGTTACGTCGTTAGTCCGTTAAATTGGTCTATTATTGAATGTCTTGTTCTGAATCCAAATTGGTGGTCAGGGTTGATTTTCTTCTTTTCTACAATGGGAGTTACTCTTTTTGGTACTAACTTCTCGAAAGCTTACATTGTCGGTAGTAGCGATATGGACCTGTATGATTTGACCTCATTCGAGGTTTCCGGTTTATTTTGTATAACGATTATGGATGCGAATCCAAGATGCTGGGAACATATTTCAGTATGATTTCAACATTAAATATGTATGTGTGTGGTGATTAGTGACCGTTAATCGATATTTATTTAGAAATCACCTCAAAGAAGCCGACGCCTTATACAAAAATGTCTTTTCTATACCGACATCCTTCCCCACCCCTTCAAAATCCAACGTATATAAACACAAAATAGCAAAATCTCACTGGCACTCTCGACACGACACGCAAGAATGGCACAATTACACAGAAGACAAATACTTTGAGTGAGTAGAAATACCTTGATTGAATATATAAAAAAAATATATTTTGCATTGTATAAATTCACTTTTCCACATCCAAAATTTAATTGTTATATGTAAACAATGTTTGTAAATCCCAGGCTCTGAAGATGATCTGACGATAAAGAAGATGTTTTTCTGAAACCTACATCACACCAGACCGCATCTCACGATTTCTAAAGAAATATTAAATATGTATGTTAGTTTCAGTAACCGCTTTTTCGAAATCTTTTTAAATGTTTCTCCACTGTTAAGGAGGGTGTTATTTATTTAGGTGCAACTTGCTATTCGTTTTATCCCTGTGGACTGGGAGGTTGATACTTCAAGTAAAGTGCCACAGATGTTTTAATTTGGTTTGAAATTTTGGCAAGGAGAATGGCAAAAAATTGTATATAAATTTGTATATAAACTTTAATATATAAAATCGTAATACATTTGTAAATAAAATAAAAACATTTAAACCTTATATAAATTTGGCAAGTAATAGATGTATTAACGCACAAAAAGGTACAAATAATATAAGGACATAATACTCTAATATTTTACATAAAACTGTAATATATGAAAATATATATTCATTACTAAAAAATTAATAAACTAAAATAAATACAAAATTATATACATACCGCACACTCACAAGAAAAGTGACACAACTCAACAAAAAAATTTACAGGAGAGACAAATGAAAGTTTAATTTTTTTGACTCATATATTAGGTGAAAACCCAAAACTCTAAACATCCTGCTGTTCAACCCATACAAAACTACCCCTTTTTGAGTTGTAACACTTTTCTTGCATATATTGACTCTCACTAATTTAAATTTGTTTATTATAACGATAATGGTGGTCAATGAATGACTGTAAGGTATTAATTTTTGTGTGATAGAAACAGACAATATTCAAACCTGAACAAACGAGCATAAATATCCATGTTGTAAGTTTTACTAGATTATTTTTGACCCAAATGTGCTTTCCGCTGAAGTCAGGGCTAATTAGTTGTTTAAAATGAAAAATTAATTATTGAAATAACGGTTTTATTGATTATTAAAAATAAAGTTATTAAAACATTTTAAAAAAGTTGAAAGCATAAAATATTGTAAAAGTTAAAAGATAACAGCACTAAGGACCAACAATAACACAGGTAAACTACTAAGAAGAAACATAGACACAACTAACCGCTAGGCAGCAACGGTGTTTATAGCATCACATTTCAATGTGGATACACATACATTGGACAGACTGGAAGGAAACTAAGAGATCAATTCAAACAACATCTTAGATCCTTCAGAGACAATGACGGAAAATCAAATTACGCCACACACTTAATACACTACAACCACGAAACAAACACAATAGAAACAAGCATGGCATTAATACACAACGCACAAAATGGACGAAAACTAAACATACTGGAGAACCTCGAGATATACAAACAAATAACACTTAAAGACGGAAAACTTATAAACGCACAAACAAACTTACATTCATACACCACCTTTCCACCATTAAAACACTTCATAACAAAAAACGAAAACGTTCAGAAGAACAAAACATCGTAACCAACACCAGGAAAAAACAAAAAACCAACAACGCTCAAATAATAACTGATAACGGAAATAACCGCCACCGAGACCGACCAACGAGCACGAAGACCACGCCCCCTAACAAGCAACGGACGCAATACTATATAAACCTTACTCAGACAAAATGACAGAGGACATAAAGTTTCTCACTGACGATGGCGTAATGCCGAAACGCGTTTGAATAACTCAAACAAAAAACCTGCGAGTGAAGACAGACCCAGTAGTGCCCGGGCGCCGGTTCAACATGAGTTCGCCAACTTGCAGACCAAACCCCATCATCTACTATAATCCATTTATGTTTAGTAGTCTAATTGACCATATTAATTATTCCAATTAATTACTATTTTTTATAAGGCGTTGGCTATGATGAAAAAGTTAGTGTCACGAGCGGGATTCGAACCCACGACCTTCTAATAAACTTACTTACATAAAAATATTAATTAATTGAAATAATTAACATGGACATTACACTACTAAACATAAATGGATTAATATATAATAAGTAAAGAAGTAATCACTTCACTAACAGCTCCACGTGGCCACTTCATAAGTCGTTGAGAATCGAATTCTGCTTACACGACATTTGAAAAATTGCAAACAGAGGGGAAATTCGATAGGTAGTAGGTTGGGATGAGGAGTTTGTGTTTGAGTGGATCGAAGTCACGATAGCTCAAGTGGTTAGAGCAGCGGTCAATTGAGTTAAAGTTCGTGGGTTCGAATCCCGCTCGTGACACTAACTTTTTCATCTCAACCAAGACCTTACATAAAAAGAGTAATTAACTGAAATTTCTTTTAATTTTTCGGCTATATTGTTTAGGACACTTTTTCCTACATGGTCTCCTGTTTATTGCCATATTCTCCTTACCTTCGTTTTTGTGGTTCACTTTAAAAAATAATTTCTAAAATATAAAAAATGTAAATAAACTGACTAAACAATGTTTAATCTGTAGGTTTGTCGTCCCCAATGTTCCACACTAAAAAATAAATAGTTAAATATTGAATCATTGAGAAGGAAAAAATAGTCAGTAACATGAAAAAGAACAAAAGGTAAACATTTGAAAAATAAATCAACATTATATATCATGCCGTATGTGAACATTTTCACTCTCGGTAAAACAGATAAAATAACCAACATATCTCTTGTACCTTTTCAAGTGTGGGAATTTATATCTATGAATAAATATCGCGACCACGGAGGTACATAATATGAATAATATTCCAAGAAAATCGTTGTCCGTTGAGAAAACCCTGTGGATGATATATATATGTATTCGGCCGTTGTGATAAAAAGGGATCTATTTGGCAATGCTTCAATTTAATTTCTTCCTTAAGAGTTGTTGGTTCGTGAATTTTGTCCTGCTATCTAGTGATGGAAAACTTCGTCTGCACTTTCAATTAGTAATATTTATCGTGCTTTTTCATTGAAGTTGAATTTTGTTTGTTCATTATCAGTTGGCATACTTCAATGTTTTGTGATTACTGACCGAATATTGAAGGGCAGAGGCAGAACTTGTTGAATTTCAAAATATTAGTTATTAATACCTGGTTCACTTATGAAAATTATTGTTCAAACAGATGATTCAACACATACTCATTTTATATCATTTTTAATGGCCTTATGGATTTTGCATACTAGCCAAGGAACGTGATTTTTTTTGCAGATATACACATTGATTTGTTTTTCATTTTCTCAATAGAAAAAAAATTCTGCCATTAATTTGTCTCATTGTTTTTACCAATAAATATTTGTTTATGCGATATTTTAAATTGGGAATATCAATTAGATGTAAACACACTTAATCCTTAATCCAGAACAAGGATAAAGGATTTTTCAATGTTTACTATTTACGGAATTTAAAATGTTTATTCAGACTCATTTGAATTTTGAAGCAATAAACTATTTAGTTTACATCTTTGTTTTCTTAATTTCAATTTTCAAACTTAAAAATGCCACTTAGTGCTGAGGATGTTGTGCGTGGTGTGGCTCTTACGTTGATGTTCCATTAGGTATGCAGCTATTGCCATCGGAGTTCCCTACGAAAAACCGCGGGATGCCGTTATAAGTTTTCGATAAACTAAGTCCTAGCATAGAAGGCCCGGTTCTGGACTCCCTAGGGTTAAAAACCAACAGGATGACCGTTTTTTGACTTTGAGAATTTTCCAAAACCGGCACCTCAAGTTCAAGCAATTCATCAGCTCCAGGAAGTTTTCTTCCAAATTTCTGAATGCACTGCTCGAAAATGATTAAATCAGTATGGACTGATGGCTTTTCCCCGTAAGAGGACCAGAATTGACCAAAACACACAGAGTTGCATGGCTCCCATTAGCTCGAGAACACAGCCATTGATCTTTAGATGATTGATCTGCTGTACTTTTACAGATAAGTGTACATTTGCATTACGATCTCCAGTTGGATGTGAAAGAGCGCAGAGAAGGCGAAATGAAAGTTACGAAGACTGTAATTTTTCCCAGATCCAACCTTTTCAATGTAGTTCAGAGATGGTGGGGGCGTGGATATCAATGGAGAGTCCCACAGAAAACGGCCACTCGATATTTGGATGAAATTTTGGAACATCATGCTAATGCACGATAATGCCCACATGTCGCTCGCATAGTACTAACGTACCATCAACAGCAGAACATTATGGTCTTAGCCTGACCAGCCCGTTCTCCAGGCTTGAACCCCAACGTACAGTTGTGGGATAACCTCAAAAGTCGAATAAGACCACGTTCCTGATACTCTCCACGATATTGAAAGGAGTCTTCCTGAAAAATGGGCTAACGTCCAGCAAAGAGACATTTCCAGACTTGCAGAAAGTATGCCGAGGCGTCTTCGAGTTGTAGTTAAGGCAATAAAAGGAAATACGCGACATTGAAATGTTACTTAAAAATTTAATCAAATTTTATCTGTCCGTTTGTTTTTTCCTTAGCAATTTACATTTTGTTTTCACTTTCTTAGACGAAGACTCAACTATTAAACGTTAAAAAACGTGAAAATTTGATTAATATCTAAAAATATATACAAATCCATTTATATTACAAGTGGTGGAATTTTTTGCATCTCAATGTATATACAGCCGTAATTTAGACGGCTGGCTTCAACCAATGAAGCTATCAATAAATAAAAAATAAAATTAAAATTAAAATAAATTAAAATAAAAAAATAAAAAATACGTGTTTAATATTTCTTAATCTAGTTTTAAATTTTTACCTTTTACATCTTAAATTGCATTTTTTCTAATCGACATATGTTTTGTAATTTACCCAGGCCCTGAAGATGACCCGAATAAAGGTCGCAACGTCGGCAAAATCTGAAAAAGGTGTTTTTCTAAACTATCTCATTCTTGACCGCTCCTCATGGCTTCCATTAAGTATGAAACACTAAGAAACACACATTCCGAACTTTTGACTCGTCTAAATTTATTGCGAGTTAAAATCATAAGCAGTATATTCAAGTCAAATGAATTGTGACTAAAAATTGAACCTACATTAAAAATAGGATATAGTACAACTTCGAATAAAAATGTTTTCTAGAATGCGCAATCAATTTAATTGTTTGTGGTGTCTTTTTTTCCTTTAAATTTTTATATTTTCCTTTATTAAACTTGGGGTTACCAATGTAGAATAGAGTACCAAGTTTATATTAGTATTCCCGCGAGGCGAAAAAATTCTACAAATTTACGATCATCAGAATAAACAATGACGGATATTATGTTGATATTTTCAATAGTCTTTGAATTTAGAAAAAAGTGTTGTAATATATTTGAAACACTGTGAGATTCTCGATTTTTTTGATAGGTAAACATTTGTAATAAGAAGTTGATGATATTGGTATATCTAGGGTTTGGATAATCAATACCTTTTGTCAGCATGGTGTTCACATTTTTTTTTCCTTTCTCTCTTTTCTTTGTTTAGCTCGCAAGAACTTGAGACGTTTAGTTTAGTATTTTTTTGTACGAGGAAAGGAAGGCTATAAAGCTATAAAGAAAAGAAGCTCGAAACCTGTTCTCCCTTTGACTTTACTCATCCTTGTCGAAGTTGGGGTTGTAAAGAGATGAACGGGCTGGAAGCAAGCTTTACAAAATTTACGTTCATGTAATTTACGCTAACTTTGGAACTCTCGTGGTAAGTTGTTAGGTGGTTATTTTTTGGTAACATCCTCCAACCATTGCTAAATAACTTGACAATGTTTTTTTTTAACCAGTGATAAAATACAAGACTTAAGATAAGTAGAAACCCGCGCTTTCTTTCATTAATTAAAGACACGATTTACTGGCTTGTTGACTTTAATAGTCAATAAACTTTGAATTAATGATAAATAGATGCCGACACCTATAGAAATTTGTTTCTTAATTATTTACTAACTAATTCAATATTTACTAACTAGTTCAGTAATAAATCTGATTTCATAATAAAATACTTTATTTATTTTAACAGTATAGGATAATTGATCATATGCGTTAGATTTTGTAGTTTTTATAGTTTTGATCATGTTAACCTGAGATGACATACTAAATCATCTACACCCAGAGGCGTTGGCTGACTTGTGTTTTGCCCACATTACTCACATAATTAAGTGGTCACATTAAATAATTATTTTTCTCGTGAAGAAATGTGTGGTGTTTAGTGACCGTTAGTTAATGATTATTTGGAGATTGTAAGATGGGTACATCATTGTGTAAATTTATATTCATATCTTACATGAATTTGTATAATTTAAATAATGTTTATAAATTCCTGGAACTGAAGATGATCTCAATCAAGATCGAAACGTTAGCATGATAAACAATTTTTTTTTAACCTACATCACACCAGACCGCATATCACGATCTCTAAATAATCATTTGCATTATTTTCATTTTTTTTAAACTAGCTCTTTTCTAATACCTTTATTCGTCTTTCAGTCGTATCAACCAGCATATTTGCAACTTTTTAACGTCAGCCTTAAATTACATAAGGAACACTTAAAATTTAAGCCATGGTTTGTCATTTAAGTCGAGCATTTCATTTGGTAACAAGGATTATATTCCAAATTGGTTTCTGTTAAATTTTGATGTTAGATTAGGCCTTTTGTTGAAGTGAGAATGTTTGGCTTGAAAATATAAATTAATATTTTTTCATTTTCTTATTATAATAATAAAGAGCTAATAACTATTGATATGATCTGTCTACCTGTCACCTAGTCATGCTACATACATTTATTAATTTTGAAAAAAAAAACGTAATTTTGTTCTACAGAAGCAGTCTAAATGGCCATTGTAAATGTAATTTGGCGAAAGATGTAGCATTAATTCTAAAAACCTTATAGGGGGCTTCTATGGCCGAGTGGTTAGGGCTTCCTTCTTGCCAGGGTAACGGTTCTGGGTTCGAATTCCAGAAAAATGGGTTTTTAATTGATTATAGTGCGAAAAATGTATTGTAAATTGGTTCAAGCCGTCATCCGCGAGATCCATCGGGTAGATTGTTGGACGTTAAACCCTCTTGTATGACAGCCATTACTTTCCTATAATTTTTGCTAATAGACCTTACATATATAATGTGGCTATTTATAAAAGTCTTTTTGTTTTTACACTGTCTATTTATTGTAAAACTACGTATAGTTCCAAATGTAATTTTTATGTAGAATCTGCTGTGCTATTGAAATCTTGATAGGTTGGCGCGTTAAGCCGACCTGATGTTTAACTTTTTGTAGAAATATAATGCCCTTTGTTTTCACAGATCTTTAAAGTCCCTTGCATTCTAAAAAGATGATACCAGGAACTTTAAAATTCGACTGTTCGCTCTGGAGATATTGACGTGTTTCTTCAGAAGTCGATAATGTCAATATATAAAGTAACTGGTTAAAAAAAGAGAACGTGTAAAATTTAATTACAGTTGAATTTTAAATCTAAATTTTAACAAAAACAATAAGTTACACGTTAAATTAAGTGAGGGAGTTATAAAAGGAAACTTTAATATCTGTAAAGAATTTTGGAGGATGAACTTTTTTCGGAGATTTTGAGTTCTTTTTTTATTTTTTTATTGGGGGACGCAACTACCGAGTGTCATGATTGCTCTAATATCTTTGTTTCAGGAGGCACGCGAGTGAGACTGAGGGCCACCACCCGCCCCGGCCAACGGGCCCACTCCGACCACGCGGCTGAAAGGATGAAAAAATGAAAAGCTCATAATTTGTTGAGTAAATTCTAGAAAATTAAATAATTTATGTATTCAATCCTGGTTGTTGTCAAGTATTTCCTGGATGCTTACAGAGAAGGAGTGTCTACGGTTTCTATAAATATGCGCGATATAAGTACGTTTTGTTGTAATGGTCTAGTTGTTACACGGTCCAAAGATGGGGGCCGCTTCTCGCGCCATCAAATGACCTTTGGTTGCTCTACATTGTACAGTCCTGAACGGTGGAAGAATCACTTCTGTTACTGCTGTTCCTATATGAAGTAGGCCATGCGTCTACAGAGTCGTACACGTATGTAAGCCCAGACCTGTTTCCATTGGCCCCAAACATTTAACTTGCAAACTACAGTCAAATCACCCTTTGGTACTTGCCTGATTTGACGGACTATAATGGCCGCTTCTTATGCAGTTTTGTCAACTAAATTTTTCCCTTATATTTGCATATCCAGGAATGTAATACAAAATAAACTCTTCTTGTCAGCAATTGGAGGCGCCTAAATGACGCCAGTACATCCTAGACGTTGGGCACACCTGAAGGGGTGGCTCGAGCCGTGTTAGGCAGATTCTGAGTCAAAGCAAATAACATAATTATTGTTGTCAGTATACATGAGACTATGTGATATGCGGTATACATGCAAGGGTGTAAGGGCATTACGACATTTGCCCAGTGAATAGAAAACTTTCGTTTGGCAGCTACTGTTTCTTTTTGAATTGGTGGTATGGGTGTCTGTATATCTTGCAAAAGTGGATATACAGAGAGTAAAATGCTTTCATTTAGCAACTTGTGAGCTGTCAGGTATTTGACTGGTCCCGGGAAATAGACGATTGAGTGGGTGCGACCTAGAGGAAATGATTTTGACAAAAAAACATCAAATCAAGTAAGTCACGTCTAGAACTTTCTCTTTTCTCCAGCATTCCTGGCATTTCTCCAGCATCTGCGAGAAGGCTGTCTTCCATACTATAAACCGGGCAAAATATATTTTAGTTAAATTAATCGAAAAAGCAAAATTGTTGAAATTCGCCTTCTATTTGATTGCATTCATGCCGGCAGACGGTTTTTATCCACGCCGTTTTTGTTTTTGCTTTGCTTTGCTTTTCTAATTTATTGAAAGAACTATCCACGGCTTTTACCATAGCCGTTATTTTATGTTATTGCATATATTTTTGTTTTATAAACGTTTTGAATTAATAAAGTATTTATTAATATTATTATTATTGATTCATGATCCTTTTTCAAAAATTTTTAAAATGTGTGTGTTCAGATACACAACAGACAAGAATGACATATTTACACGGAAAACAAATACTTTGAGCCCTGAAGATAATCTCAATAAAGATCGAAACGTTGGCACGATAAAGAAAATGTTTTTCTAAAACTTACGTCACACCAGATCGCACCTCACGATCTCCATATAATCACTGGCTAACGGTCTCTAAACACCACACATTAAATTTTACTATAAAAAATTTTAAAATGCCATTTTTGGAATGCTACTAGAAATAATGTGAACAGAAAATACTTCTTTCGGTGTTGTCGGCAGAATAATAATAAATTTAGCCGTGAGTTAATTGTTCTAGTTAGAAGTTCATTAATTCTGCTAAAAGTTAATGCAACATTTCCAAGACTTGCTTAATTAATTAGACAATTGTAAATTCTACGTCTGAAAAATATTTTAAGCATCTATCTAAGACTTCTTAGAGGATCAGTTACGACACTTATAGTTTACTCAAATCTATAGAGGAACAAATTACGACTGATTTTACTGTTTTTTTTTGTTTTTTTACGACACTTAAAATTCACTCAAATCTATGGAGAAACAAATTACGACTGATTTTACTGTTTTTTCCTGAGCACTGCAGCTTATTGTACTTTATCCCTGGCTCCATATTTTGGGGGAGGGCTCGCAACACAAATGTGAACTTGAGCCCCCATTGTACTGGTGTTCTTCCATCAAAGAAACTCATTTTTGAAGGGGGTTGGGACCAAATTCAGGGTCGCTGAGATCCGATCCCGCCCCTTCCATTGATGAGTGCCGTGTCAATTTATTTCAATTGCGGCCACCGGTCCCCTTAGACGTCAGAAAAGTCCAGAGGCGACCGCGGGATCTACTAGCCGAGGGTCTGACGCCTTAACCACTCGGCTACCGCGGCCCCTGTATTTTGCTGTTCACTGACGTATATAAACCCAAATCTCTACCTGCATATATATATGTACACACGTGTACATATATTACATATATTACAGTAGAGCCTATCACTTCTCGCAGTCGACAAGCAATGCCAGCTTTTGTACCTTACAATGAATTGCCGGCAGGCCTTGAGAATCACCCTCCCCAGTGTTGGCAGTAGGGTTACTACTGGTTTTACTGTTTAGGGATGGATCGATTTTTGGATACCAGGGACTGGAGCACTGCAGCTGAGCTATACCCCAAGGTTTGGTGCTCATTTCAGCACCCACATCAATTACCAAATTCAAACCCATTCACACTCTCACTAATTCCTAAATAGATTCTTATTTATTTGCACACCATTTAATCAGTTAGCGTGGTAGAGAACACGATATTCCTCCATCAATCGATATGGTACTCAATATTCTGCCATCGACCCACTCAACTACACATTGACGCTAATACATACAACATTCACTCTCAACACAAGCTAGAGCAACAAAACTGTTGTTACTATAAACAATAAAAGAAGAATCGGAACAGAACACAGATACTCGCAACCGTGTTTTAGAACAAATCTCATATCAGGTTGCATTCCTACGCCCTCTCTATATGGAACCCGGAATGAAAACTTCAATTAAGTGGGACACATCGAATGGCCTATTCTTAATCGTGTGATAATGGCACCTACCAATCGTCGCACACGCAAGAGCTACTCACCTTAAATCTTCACTGTAAACTCGCCTCAAACAAGAACGTCCTCTGCAGATCGATTGGAAATTACGACACCCTGATTCCTTGGAAGCACAAACGATTGAAAACTATCCTACACTAAATAATTTGTATATACACGTGTCCACACGCGTTACACTTATCTATCTATCTATCTATTTATTTATTTATTCCTATAGAATAGATACATGTACATTTGAACACATACATGTCCACACGTTACATTTAATTATTTATTTATTTATTCTTAGAGTATGGATACACGTGAGTTCACGTGCATATGTATGCAATTACCTATTTATCTGTGAATGTATGTACATATTTATTTATTATCTAATTAATTATTTATTATATTTATTTATTCGATTTATTTATACTATTTATTCATCCTATTTATTTATTTTACTTCTTAAATTATAGATATAAGCTTATACTTAATTTATAAATATGTACATATAAGTTATTTAAATTTTCTGTCAAAAAGGTGATTCACACTCAAAATAATTTTAAATTGTTCACATAATTTAAAATCATTACCATGAATCAAAAGTGACAGCGGGTTTTTTTTTATAATCAGTTTTCCCCGCTAAACGCAGTAACAGGCTAAACAATACAAAATGATTACAATATTAGGGTTGTACAAGGTTATAAAGCCCAGTGTGTTTCGCACTTCTAACGCAAATGTAAAAAGAGTCAGGTTGCAATCTGTACATATGTAAATATTTGGTTAAATACACTAGTTTTTCTTCTTCTTCTTCGCAAGCGCTACTCAGACGACCCAGTCCATTTATGTTGCCAGTTTTTCTTTATGAAATACATTTAGCGTCAGAGTACAAGGTGGTTATGTCCGGTTGGAACGTTCGGCCTACGACTGAATTTGGAACAAGGCATGATAATGAAAATTGTATGTTTCAAAAGTTTTATCCACTCTAAGGAATAGAATCTCCCGACAAGGGATCATTTCTAAATAGGGCTCATAATTTGTTCTGTGGCTGCAAAGTTTTTTAAAAGTTTTTTTTTTAGTTTGAGCTTGTTCCTCCTTTTGCAAAGCGATCTAAGATTGATATTACAAATTAAAACAGTTAATGAAAGTACATTGAATCATGAAAGCTGCAAATTAGAATTTAAATCATAACATTTATTGAAAAGATCAAAGTTCAAAAGCAGGTTGAAAGTTTTTCCATAATAGTGCAAGAAAATTTATTAAATGTTTGGCTTTTCTTAATGAAATAATTTTGAAGCACAATATTTTTTCTTTTAAACTGAAAAATATTACTGGTAAAAAACACTGACATACAAAACATATGTGAATTTTGCATTTAATTTCTAATTGATCCTGTCTTGTCCAAACACACAATAAAATATTCATTGAAGAAAGTTTTATTGAGTTTAAGTTAGAATGTAATTCTCATAATTGTCAAAATTAGTAAGTTACAAATAGGTACGATAAAAATAAGCATGGTAGTGGTGAGAAATATAAAAAGTGACTATACTTCATCAGACGGCCATAGCGCTACAATCTTTGATCGTGCAAACAATAAGCGACAATCGACTTTTGAAAAGTTAGAGTTTTATGTCTAAATTATTGAAAATTCCAAATGCGGGATGAGGTAGAAAAATTCAGTTGGCGAGGGCTCATAAAATGTATTCTTTATAGCTCTTCTCACCGATAAACTAATCCAATAAAATCGAACTGCCTACATAATCTTAAATTTGTCGTATCACCAGGGAAACCTATTTTGCTATTTAAGGAGGTAATAAAATTTTGTGTTAAACATATACATACTACCTTGAGCAGTATTGTAAATGGGGAAGAATCAATTCTCACAATGAACTGTAAAAGGTTTATTACTATTCATCGTTTCGTTTGTGGTGATTGAAATGTGTAAAATGGAATTGTAGGGAAGTATATCTTCTTCCTGTAATTCTGCAGAACAGGATACATCAGGAAGATAAAAGGTGTGATAAAGAATTATTTTGAGGAAACCTTTCCATAATACTATTAATAATTATAATTTTTAATCATTATATTTAATTTATGCCTTTCCAAAGTACATACAGGGCGTCATCTTCACTACCTTATAATGTCACCCCCGGTATTCTCAAAATCTACGTCAGTATAAAAAATAAACACTATTTGGTTCAGAATAAGCTCTACTTTTAAACATTGAATGAATTACAGGTTTCTCCAATTTTGTTACCCTTGTATTTTCATCAAAGCAAGCAAGCCCAACCTTGAATCCTAATTATCATAAAACAAACAGAGCTCCACAGGTTTTGATCTTATCTGAATATAATCAGAACAGGTGCGTTTTTATAATATAAATTAATCAAAATTTTAAAATAAATTTATTAATTTAGCAAGAAAATAATAGTAGTTTACACAAATTAAATATCTGATAAATCACATTTTTTAATGTTAAGCAAACTGAAATTCAAACTTAAAATTATGGATAAACCATGTGCCAGACCCATACGGGAAACAAGGGGGGGGGCACTCACTGTTCCCATAATACATAATAAGTAATCCGTTATGAGCTGACATTTCTTCAGCACTATTTTTAGTATATCGCAATTAAGTTTTCTCAGGCAAGAATAGGTTAAATATGATTTTTCTACCCGAAAAGCGGGCATCCCTTTAATCAGGAACTGCAATTCTAATCATAAACTCCAAATCACACAATTGCCACCATGAAATAAAAGTGTGGTGAAATATCTCTGACATTTTGGTTTTCTTTTAATTGTAACCAATAATTATAGATTGCTTTCTTTAATATTTCAGTAAAATTCTTTGACTTTTTTATGAGGTCTTTTGACGAGATGATTGTAAATGTTTCCATTAAAAAACTATATTTCTTTAGAAAACAGTATCATTTACTACAATCATTTTGATTCCGACTAAAACATTCAACATTCACCGAGTAATGGATATAATAGTTATTTAGAAATCGTGAGATGCGGTCGGGTGTGATGTAGGTTTCAGAAAAACATTTTCTTTATCGTGCCAACGTTTCGATCTTTATTGAGATCATCTTCAGGGCCTGGGATTTACAAACATTGTTTACATATAACAATTACATTTTGGATGTGGAAAAGTGAATTTATACAATGCAAAATATATTTTTTATATATTCAATCAAAGTATTTCTACTCACTCAAAGTGTTTGTCTTCTGTGTAATTGTGCCATTCTTGCGTGTCGTGTCGAGAGTGCCAGTAAGATTTTGCTATTTTGTGTTTATATACGTTGGATTTTGAAGGGGTGGGGAAGGATGTCGGTATAGAAAAGACATTTTAGTATAAGGAGATGGGTAGAGCAAATGAAGAGAAAAATACTTCAACCTTACAATAAAAAACCAAATACTAAAAAGTCTTAAAGCTTCTGTTGACATATTTTATTACACTGTGGTACAGTATAAAACTATGTAATACAAAAATTATAAAAACACCCAAAAATAAAAATGTTAAAAGCTATTTAGTGAAACAGTAGCGAAGTGTAAACAATTATTGCTCCAATGGGTCTATAGGAATATGTACAAATTTAATAATTATAAATATCTTTGCAAAATTAATGTTTGGCCTATCCACAAAAAACTAATTTATTGTGGTTTTCTGGTCTACGTTATCCATCACAAGTTAACGAAAATTTATCTTCATAAGAAAGTTTACCAGGTTGAAGTAGTGTACTCTTGAGCATATCGTGTATGCATAATAGAATATGATATGTGACTTGAACTGTTAATCAACCAGCGCCAAGAATAATTAGGCTTACGGGAACGGTAAGCTAATGATAGTTATGTTAATCAAGTTTCAAATAAGCTCCAAAGGGGTGCTTGAAGGACCTTTACAAACTTTGAGGAACTTTTACTCTTTTGATATTCGTTTTTCAAAACCTATTAACAAAAGCTGACAATACGGTGAAACTGTAAGGACAAAATCTATTCTTCTATTACTACTAATAAATATAGTATATAATATAAATGTATAAGTATATAATATACAGGGTGAATTGCTACTCGTGCTACAAACTTCACCAGTAGATTCTTGACCCTAAAATGAACAAAAAAGTTCATATTGTCCATNAATATTCAGTAAATATATTTGACAAGATCAATATTTAATAACAAGTAACAAGCAACAAATAAAATAACATCATAAAATTTCAGCGTTTATTAATTACTCCTCTGTTTATGTACAATTGAAATTTTATATCACTAGCTATTTTAACCTGATTTTTACAGTAATAAGAAACTGTCGGCAAATGTATAAAAAATAATATTAAGGTTTTAATGCAACAAATATTTTTGATTAAATAGCTATATGTCATTAACAAACACTTTGAAGTTTTATTAAAAGGAATTTAATTTAAATTTATTTATTCTTTGATTCTATTTTGGTTATCACCCGACGCAGTTTTATGCCAATAAAAAATCCTATCCTTAAAAGAAATAATTTCTGTTTAATTGGCATTGGTTTTCAGACGATACACTATATCTAATACACTATTTTTATAAACATTTTTTATAATTAATTTCAATTTAGATGTGAACCCGGCCACTCCGACCTGGGCCCTGCCAGCCATACTCGTCCTGGAAAATCTCCCCGTGTTAACGATGTCTTCTACTCCACTATACCTTTACTGACCTTTTAACCTTTAATCTTTACATATACACTACATAATTATATAAAGATCTAACTATTTCATTACGTTTATTAGATAGTAAATTACAATTTTAATTGTTTTATAATTTGTTGAAGTCGTAAGGAGCGTGTGTGGTGATTAGTGACCGTTAATCGATAATTATTCAGAAATCGTGAGATGTGGTCTGGTGTGATGTAGGCACTCTCAACACGACACGCAAGAATGGCACAATTACACAGAAGACAAACACTTTGAGCCCTGAAGATGATCTCAATAAAGATCGAAACGTTGGCACGATAAAGAAAATGTTTTTCTGTTCTGAAAATGTTTACATCACACCAGACCGCATCTCACGATTTCTGAATAATTGTCGTACGGAGCGTTCAAGAATGAGGTTGTTTAGAAAAACACTTTTTTCATTTTTTTGCGACGTTCTACACAACACTTTTACACAAAACTAACATGCCACCACAAGAATAGCACAACATTTTACGCCCTGAAGATGACCCGAATACAGGTCGAAACGTCGAAAGAAAAATTAAAAGGTGTTATTTGTTAAACTACCATTCTTGACCGCTCTTCACGACTTCAACAAATTATCAAAATACCAGGTCTCTAAGAAATACACATTAATTTTTTTGTTAAAAATTTGAGATAATAAATAATATAAAAAACATTAGAAAAGCCGTTTTGAATAAGATTTGGGAGTTTAACATCATTAAGTTTCGTGTTTTTTGTTTTTTTTTCAATTAAGCATATTGCTATATAAATTTAATTCGTAAAAATCGTTACAGGGAATAAACCTAAAAAGAACCTTATTAAAATGTAATTTATTTTTAACCAATACTAACTTACATATTATCATTCAGCTGAATCAGCTGGCCAAAGTGTGAGGTACGTTTGCTGAAATTTATAAGGCGGAGGAAAGGTGTAGATGGGCGGGTCTTGTAACAATACTGGATAGAAAGTAAGCAATTGAAATTGTATACAATGGCAGTAATCCATAAAGGCAAAGTTACTGTGCAGACATTAGAAAGGGGCTTCGTTGAAAGGGCCTAAAAAAATGGGATTGAGGCTGACTTGGTCCAGTGAAAATACGCTCCCGCCCAATTGCCTTTCAGCGGTTTCTTGTTCGTAGAAATTAATCCTTTGTGCCAGTGAACTTAACTCAAGACTTAATTGTACATTCGGAATAAAAACGGAGGAAACTAGAATATTACAAAATCAGACTTAAAATTAAGAACTTTTCCCGTTTGAATAAATTTATACTGAAATTTTTATTCCTTACTTTATTATATTTATTTGATACTTTATTATTCACTACTAAAAATATTGTATCAAATAAAAGTTTTCTATACAGGGTGTCCTGTTTTGATGGCCCGGCTAAATTTCTTTTGAACTATTGAAGTTACACCGTTAGTTGAACCGTTGAAACATATGTTTACGAATGTTTTTGGAGAAAGACAGTAAATCTTATATCTAGCTCATTATCAACTAGAAACAATTAAACTCATTCAGAAACATAGATATTTAAAAAAGAGCTTTTCTTTCCTTATAAATTTTTATCTAAAATACAAAGAAATGTACTTCTATGGGAAAGAGGACAGTGAAAAAAGGAAGATTTACATTTTTACTCAACTATGTGTCGATTCTCATTCGTCATTTCGTTGAACAATCAGCGAATTAGTAGCTTCTGTTCGCCATGAAATAGCTGACTTTATTTGTCGGACCTGGGGTTATTCCGATTTTCAAGCGATTCGTGCTATTTTTCAATAACTCGCAATGTCGGTATCTTATTTTCACGGCGTTTCAATTAAGGTTTATCGACATCGCTGGAGTAATTGAAATTATTAAATTCACTAATTTCGTAGTCCGCTTGACCAATTAATATATTACAATTAATTAAGGTTTTTAGTTGAGATATAAAAGTCAATGGCCCGAGCGGGATTCGAACCCACGATCTTCGCTAGATACGCCGCTGCTCTACCACTTGAGCTATCGTGACCTCGATCCACTCGGACACCAACTTCCCATCCCAACCGCACCTTTTGAAAAAGGCAAAAAGGAGGAAAAATTCAAACCAAATTGAAATTATTGTTCGTTTAAATCTGTGCAAAGTTTCCCTTTTTCATAATTCAGTGTATTTTATTAGTGTCAAATAAATGACATGTATATTAAATTGTCGAGTTATATAAATTTCGCTTTTACATGTCATAATTCTAGAATAATGATAAAGAATGCTTTATGAATCTTAGTGTAAATTTAGCATTAATATTAATATGCAGATATATAGAGCTATACGCGTTTTTATGAAAAGGAAAATCTTTAAACTAAAATTTCAATAAATATTAATTAAATAATAAGTTAAATACTAACTAAAAAACTAAGTTAAATAATTGATTAAATAATAAATGTTGTCTTATAGGCTTATATAATTTGTTACCAATACTGGCTTTTGCATATCAACACCTCTACAGTTTATTCCAAATCTATAAAGAAATGAATTGAAAATAAGATGTGGCGTTTCGATTTTTATATACAAACAATACTGTGCAATATATAATCCGTATCTTTTTGTATCAAAATTTTAATGTTAAATGAAATTTAATCGCACAAAACTTCATAATAGAGATCAATGCTGATTTTCCTACGGAACAAAACATAATATTTCATATGAAATAATATCAATTAGTATTTTGCTATTGCGGACTAATATAAATAATTTACCAGGTGAAAAAAATAAATAGAATGAAATACGTTCCAAGAATCGTATTGCTTTCTAAGATTATAATTTACACGAGGAAAACTGCATTTTATCTGATATTTTGTTAAATTTGGAAATGTCAATCAAATTTATGGGCGTTTTTTTTCTTTACGAGAATATAACGTTTTATCAGATCAGCGAATTTTACTGAAATTTTATATTTTTACTTTTGCTGGATATTAATTAATGTCCGGCAAATATTTTACAACGAAGAACCTATTGAAGTCCGAGAAGTCAACTATTTTGCGGTGACGTATACTTTGAATCTATCAGATGTCCTTTTTAAAAGTACTTCCGACTTGAATCTCAGGTGGCGTGTTCCAACAACTTCAGCGTCCACCAACTACTGTTATTTATAAAAAAAGATTGATTCTTACTGATGCGATTTTACCACGTTGATCGCAGTCTCTTTATATTAGTGTGTTAAAGAAGTATAACATTTTTTAAAAATTGAAGAACATCACAAGACTGAGTTCCAGATAAAATAATTTATTAACTATTACAATTAATTAAGGTTTTTAGTTGAGATGAAAAAAAGTTAATGGCACGAGAGGGATTCGAACCCACGACCTTCGGCTTGATACGCCGCTGCTCTACCACCCCAGCTATCGTGACCTTGATCCACTCGGACATCAACTCCCCATCTCAACCCCACCTTATGAGTTTTCCCTCCTTTTTGGGGAGTTTTGGGAGTACCACGATAGCACATGAGGTAGAGCAGCGGCGTATCAAGCCGAAGGTCGTGGGTTCGAATCCCTCTCGTGCCATTAACTTTTTTTCATCTCAACTAAAAACCTTAATTAATTGTAATGTTTAATTGGTCAAGCGGACCACGAAATTAGTGAATATAATTTATTAACTCTCATCTTCGTTCCAAAGCCCTACACGCGGAACATGGTTTTCGGAGTTTTCCAAAATTTGCTTACTGTGTTTTATCAATTATTCTATAGTGATTTTCCAAAACGGTTTAACTTTATTTAATGAGCATTTTACTATTATAAATTATGTACGTTGGGGTTGATGGGTGGGGCAGAAGGGATTTGAAAAAGTCTAAGTGGGACATGGTACAAAAAAGAATGGGAAACACTGGTGTATACTATTTAACTAATTAGCAGATAAATGAATTTTCTGCCATTGTTTATTTACATTACAGTGTTTTGAAAGGTGAAGTTGTGAGAACTTATGTCCTCAATCGATTTATTTGAGCTTGGCAATGAAACAATTAACGGTTCATCCATATTTAGCCACCAATAAGAATGAATCGTATCGGATAATCATGATCACACTTTTTACAGAGATTTTATTTATTGAATATATATCCTTTACTTCGTGCTTAATTTCGTGGACTTGACTTATGGCTAACAGACAAAATAAAATCTCTCATTTAGTTGAGATAGGATGGGTGGGTTCATTGTCCATAATGGCCGAGTCGTTAGGAAACATACTTAGGTCTTTCTGGAATAGATGAATAGGGACAAGGAACCCCTTCTGTCTTACAACATCCCCAAAAATAACCAAATTTATCCTTTTAGGATTTTCATTTATGGAGTCCCTTGGACAAAACGTAATAACGTAAGTTCAATAGCACTGTAGATTTTTTTCTAAAAAAAATGTATTTTGAAAAATGGGCTAAATATTACTATTGTCAAATATTTTAATGTACAGTTAAATTATAGTTTAATGAATCTGTATTAAAATTAAGAATTTTGAATACTTGAATGTACTCATTTAAATATACTACATTATTCGTAAATACAAATTTTTTAACAATCTTATTTTCAAGTATAGAACAATAGTTTTTCATACAGATCTTCAGAAAGATATTTTCTGTTGTTTTGAAACGGATAACACAGAAAAAATCATTATACACTAAACGTTTAATTCATTTTTTCTCATCGAATACTACAGTTCGGGATTGTTTAAATAGTCTCGTAAATGTTTTAACATGGTTGCCTATTTGCCGATTGTTTGGAACTTACTTAAGTAAAAATCTAAAGTTTGATTTAAAATAGTTTAAACTAATTAAATGATAAATATTATATTTAAAATAGTGGAATATTAGAAAAGGATAACCGAATGAAACATCAAGGAATTTTAAATGATTAGGTCTTTTATTTAGCTTTCTACATTTACTGAAAGTACTAAATAATTATAAAATAATATTTATTAATTTATTAAGGTTTTTAGTTGAGATAAAAAAAGTCAATGGCACGAGCGGGATTCGATGGGAAGTTGGTGTCCGAGTGGATCGAGGTCACGATAGCTCAAGCGGTAGAGCAGCGGCGTATCAAGCCGAAGATCGTGGGTTCGAATCTCGCTCGTGCCACTGACTTTTTTATCTCAACTAAAAACCTTAATTAATTGTAATATATTAATTGGTCAAGCGGACCACGAAATTAGTGAATTTAATATTTATTAAATCGAAAACTTTGCTTAAGCCTAGGTAAAAGTTGTTCCTTTTCCAGACAGATACAGTCTGGAGTGGGCTTAAGTTTGTACACCCCCTTCTCCTGGATTCTGTAACACACCGTCTTAGATTGCTTCTAGTCAGAGCGTTAAAGCGACCTTTGGCCGAACAAACACTACACTTTGATATCCGGGTGGAAGTAGGGATTAACAAAGTTCAGCAGGACAAGCGCAAACTAAGATCATTCCCTCACAATCACCACTTTTGTAATTGTTCTGCAGAAATTACAATACTTCCAAGGTTAACTCGAAATCCAGGGGGCGAACGTAATCGAAAATATCCATCCAACGTTTATCATAGGAATATGTAGCCAATTATTTGCTTTATTAGTGGTTTTGTCAAAGAACAAACAAAGACTACTGTCAAAGACAAACCAAACTCGTTTTTTTTCGGGTTGTCAAGAAATTTGCCAAAACGCGACGGCCAAATTAATAGCACAATAAATAATACTAAGATTTCAAATGATACGTTAAAATAAAGGCGAATTAAAAAAATGCATTGAAATTTTAAAAAATGAGTTGTTAGTCAGTAATCACAGCAAGAACTGCTTTTACCATTTCAATTATAATAATAATACTATGTGCTATAATAAGAAAGAAAAGAAACATAGACCGAAAAAAAATATCACCGTTCGAATGCGGATTTGATCCGCACAAAATATCACCTCGAATACCATTCTCAATTCAATTCTTTCTAATTGCAACTCTATTCTTAGCCATTAAACGTGGCCCTAAGAAAAATAATACAGCATGTTGTTAACGAAAATAATATTAAAACGAGTTCTTAGTTTTTTTTAAACCTAATATAGAGATTATTTCTATTATGATAATTAATTTTACAAATACACTGATGGACAAAATTAACGCCCCACTCTTAAATTATAATGTATGTAGGTTTATATTTTGCACACCAAAAATAAGTTTAGTTGTAAAAATAAAGCATATAAAAAGAAAATGTTTATTTCCTGATTCTAAAAAAAAAGATTTTTTAGTAAAAATGTAAAAAAAAATCAAGAACCCATAAAAAGGGAAAAAGAACTTTTTTTGTCCTCTTTAATATTCAGTATTTATACCTCTGGCAGGAATCACGTCCGTGCATGGGGAGTACCTTTCTTCTGAGCATCTCCATACGAAATTACGCCCATAAGAAGATTTGAGGCCAACTCTCACCTCGTCTGTAAAGAGAACTCGTCCCAAATCTTCCAATGTCCAATGAACATGTTCACGTACGAAATGACGCCTGGCCATTTTTTGAGACGCGTGCCGAGCCCTGAGATTATTTTCATTGAGCCTTCTTCTTACAGTCCTGGTAGCCTCTGCTGGGTCCCAGGACACATGGGAGTAGAAGGCAACGAGAAAGCGGACACCCTTGCAAGAAAAGGGGCTGCCACACCGCTAATAGGACCCGAACCCTTCTGTGGAATAGGAATACACACTATTAACGAATATCTCAGACAGAAGGACAAAAAGAAAATGAGCGAACTTTGGAATTTACTTATTGGACATAGACAATCCAAGAATCTTCTAACCAACTTTGGCAAGAAAGAAATCACAGAATGTGTCAAAGGAAGCAGGAATAGACTGCGAATCCTAACAGGATTCCTGACAGAACACTGTAGATTAAATGGACATCTAAAGAAAATTGGAACAATCCAAGATGGCACATGTAGATTCTGCAAAGAAGCAGAAGAGACACCAACACACTTACTAACAAACTGCGGAGCTACACTAGCCCGCAGGAGGAAGTGTTTTGGGATGTACAATGTGACCATATAAGAATTACAACCACTGAAACCGGGCCTATTAATCAAGTTTCTTGATGAAATAGGACTCACCGATGTGCTTTAGGCAGAGCACAGGGGATACAATAGCTCTTAAAGGGCGCAGTATACCATACCCTGAAATATTACATCTACATCTACATCTACAGTCCTGGTGGAAATTGAAACATTTCGGATTGTCTTTACGATTTCTTAACGCATTTCCCGTAATGATGTGGTTTCGAAGAGCCTGATGATGGACAAATCTATCGTCGCTCTGGTTTGTAGACCTAGGTCGACCCGTCCATCTAGTGTGAAGTCCTGTTTCATTAAAGAGAACCGGTTGGGCACTCTCAACACTGCACACGAGAATGACACATCTACACGGAAAACAAACACTTACAGCCCTGAAGATGATGTCACTAAAGATCGAAACGTTGGCACGATAAGGAAAATGTTTTTCTAAAACCTACGTCCCACCAGACCGCATCTCACGATCTCCGAATAATCATTGACTAACGGTCACTAAATACCACACAATATTTGTAGTTGTAAATATCAAATACATGTAATAAAAAAAAATTAATTAAAAAACATTTATTAAACGATAGTTGTTAATCAAACGATGGGTTTAAAATGATAAAAGCAAGGAGGAGGAGCCGTTTGTTCTATGGCAATTTATTTGTAGCCAGCGTTGTACAAGTTTAGTTTAAACACAATACCAACATTGTTGCCAGTTGAGAACTCCCAGAATTTCAACGTTGTAGTACAAAAGGGAAAAGTTTATTTAAAATTCAAAATCATTTTGAGATCTATGGTATGGTTGTCTCATAAAACTCCTTAAATTAAAAATCTGAGAACGTAGTAGACAATTTATTAAGTATTTAAATGACGGCGGAAATTACATTAAAAAATTGCACCTATGTTTTCCCTTATTTAGTGTGACTTTGTGTAATTGTTGATTATGTTGAGTTATTATGAGTAAATCAAGAATCAGACTTAACATACTGTTTCGAATTCCAAAGTCTTAATTGACTGAGCAACGTTCAGACAAGATGGAATTGTCTCTTTTAGATCATTCCCTCTCATCTCCTTTATCTTCCTTTGGATTCAAAATGAAAAGCCGTGATTTAATTGTTCATAATATAATGTTGATAACAAAGTCAAGTCTGTTAATTCGTCAGACCCGAACACCGAACAGCGAAATGTACTTTTCGAATTTTTTCTCATTCCAAAACTCCTTTTTTTGTTTATAAACATCAAAAAAAATTACAGCGGAAAGAAATGGTGAAACAAATTATCAACAGGAACTGATGATCCAATGATCATTCCATCTCAATTTTTCGATGTTTTACATTTAAGAATATTTCCAACCCGTCACGAGATTTGTTCCAATGTGCACTGCTGAAATAAAAAGATAATTAAATTTTAAATTCAAACGTTTTTTTATATGTTTAGCCTATAGGCAGAAATGACCAATTCCATATCCACATGGAATAAAACCCTATCACATGTGCACTTTAATCAAATTCAATGATCAGTTTGAATTCTATTTTAGGTGTACGTTTTTGTTAGTGTGGTTAAAAAACAGCTGTTGTTAACACAATTTCGGTAAAAGTATTAGTTTTGATTTCAATATAATATTTTAAATTTTGAAAAAAAATGGTCTTGAAATGATTGTGACTTTTTTTTCATAGACTGTGTATTATTTTTAAAATTCCTATGCCACAATTATTGCTAAACATCTATATAATAATTCCAATAATTTATCATCAAAAGAGGTTGATAAAATTTTCAGAAAATTGCAATTTTATCCATGAAAACGTGGTTTTTCAAAGAAGGTCCCAAAAGTTGGAAACCGTGTAAATTCTGTTTTGTAGCTCTCAAAAAATCTAGACGTGAAACGAATAAAAACTGCAGTAATCTTTACCCAAGACTTTACCCAAAATTTACGAACATTGAGCACCAAAGTCAAACAGTTGGAAAAAGTATTCAAGATACCTGAAGGCCTTCATATCGTGCTAGATGGTTTCGAAAACCGCTCTCAACAAATAATAAATAAAACACACTGTTTTTATGCTGATAATATTGCTAGGAAATTCAAATAGTGTTAAAAGAAAAATATTTTGAAGAGATATTAAAATAATATGAAAAGCCAAAATAAATACTTTTTATATTCGCATATTCCAAAGATAAATTCGATAAAAAAAAAATAAAATACTGTCAGTGCTCTGATTGTTTTTTAAAAAGACCATTACATACAGAAAAGCACGAACAATTTGGTACGCAAAAATTTTTAAAGGTTTTTCGTCTTATCTGCTCTTATTAAAATTATTATTAAAACAATGAGAAAGAACGCATAACGAAAGGTTGGGGGACGCTGTAATCTAGAAAAATTTCTTTGATCATAGGTGGTTTTATTTAACTCAAAGGAAGTCGAGAATGGGGATTTTCTGGATTCGATTTGTGATTCGGCATTCAATATTGGAAAGGAAGTTAATTATTAAGGACGATAAACGAATGAAAGGTAAAAATAAAATGAAGGTTTAATAGTTTTTTTAACTATATGACGTTGGCGCAGCTACGGCCGAGTTTGCCAGGGTTATTATAGACGGCGATTATTAGGGAAAAGAGAGATAAATTGTAGAAGAATAAGACTACGATGAATTGAAAAAAAAATTAAAATGTGTGTGTGTTGAGATACACGACAGACAACAATGACACATCTACACGGAAAACAAACACTTTGAGCCCTGAAGATGATTTCAATAAAGATGGAAAGGTTGGCACGAAAAAGAAAATGTTTTTCTAAACCTACATCACACGAGACCCCTATAAATAATCATTAATTAACGGTCACTTAATACCACACATTTATACACGAAATACTTGTTTTTCTCTTTTAAAGTGGTTTTGCTAAATTGGTGAAAGATTTGAATATTTTCTTTTGATATAAGATCGTTAGATAAAAAACGGATTACATTCCCTGTGTAGTCCTCTTGTAATATTCCTGTACCATATAAACAAACATGAACTTATNGTTTGAGGTACAATAGATTTATTACTACCTTCAAATCGTCTCTATGAGCTCTTTTTTCGATAGTCTTTTCTCTTTTTGTATGTGTAATACGTCTAAATTATGCCTGTTGAAATATTATTACATAACATTATCGTTAACAATGTGCTAATCATCAATAACGTGTAAGTCACCGTCATCATTATCAGTCAGCTTCATGTGACGGGGTCTTCCGTCAATCTGTTTTCCCGTCATCAACGTCCGGTGAAATTCTACCGAGTCTTGTCCAGAAATTTAACACGTTTCCATTAATCTACTCTCCAGCTTTTACCACGTATAGGATATTTTTTGGAATATAAGTAACAAGGCATTTTTATTACGAGATGTTAATCAACAGTTTATCTTTCAGTTCGCAGTCAATAAACATAAACGGAGGTGTAAATGGCAACTGATAGGATTTTAATCATTGTAAAGTGAAAAATAGTAACAGTAATCAAATTGATTAATTAAATTTTGTGTAATTCTTCTAAATAAAACCTCCATCAAATTGAAGAATATTTTATTGCACATAATAATTTAAAAAACGAAAATATATTCTATTTCCATTTTTACTTATGTTGTTTGCAACCGGCATTTGAAGATTATTCGACTTGTTTAATTTCTTCCAAGTGATCAAACAGAGCCTCAATAAATTAACCAGATGTCGTTGCATCGGAAGGCAGAGCAACATTCTGGTTTATTAGATTTTCGCAAGTGTTTTTCATCGAAAGATAAAAATGTGTTGGAATGATGCTTTAAAGGTCTTTAGTTGTGCAATATGAAATATTACGAGGCAAGGAGGTCTCGATGCGAACGTTGTGACGTTGATGTTCTCAGGATGGGGACGTAGGGTTAGGATGGGATCGAGAGTTACTGTGGAAGTTATGTAAAAAAATGATCGTTTCAGTTCGTTGACAAAAGTAATGTTAGTGACGTAGTACGGAGCTTTGACAGGTTGTCTGAGGGCTTTTGATTAGAATAATTGGTTACGCTGGATATTATAGGCTTGACCGAACTTCACATTTCCACTCTTTTATAATATTCATAGCAAAGATAGGAGTCGAAACATTTATTTTATTTGAAATTTTTTCTACACAAATTTTAATGCTAATAAATTTTTACCATATTTGTTTTGTTAAACCATTTACACTGTACAAGGTAATTTTACTATACGCGTTGCATTCTTCTGCCAAGTCTTGGTATGCCTTTGTCCTCATTAGTTTTATAAGGACGATAATATGTCATTTGTTAGCAGAAGTAATTGCAGCTTTCAGGAAAAAGGAAATTACAATGCAGTATGAAGTTTACTATTCATTAAACTACTTACATCAGAATTGAAGGGATGTTTTGTTTGGAACCTGTCATCACCTGCATACGTCGCTAAACCAACGGTTAGCAAATGGTAATCCGTTCTCCTTATCCAACTAACCTGCAACGCAATTGAGTCTTATTATCATTTAAATATGTGAAAAAAAAGTACATACTAAATATAAGAATATCATGTATTCAAGTTCCGTCTTGTTAAAGATAAAGTTTTACTACCAACTTTCGAAATTATATATAAGATTTTAAGATCCAAACATTTCTCCAAAACAGTAGAGTCAAGTGTTAAAGCACATTATTCATCTGCCGCAGTTAATATTTCCGGTGAATAATCTTCAGAGAACCGTCAGGTACTTAATGTACCGAAATGTCTGGGCAGTTGATGATTCTGCTGGTGGGAAAAGTGGACCAATAATTACAGTGTTACAGTCCTGATAATCGATCTTATGTGACGAAATTGTTGAGCAAGTAATTTACTATCAATTAAAATGAAAAAACAAAAAACAAATAAATACGAGATTCTTTTCAGAGAATCTTCGGAAGAGGTCAAAGCGGAGAAAACTTCCTTACGGTTTTAGCCGAGCTTTCGACAGTTTTATACTGTCATCATCAGGGCTTTAAAACCTTAATAGGAAATTAAACAACATGGTGTTTTGGGCACAGAAGTACATTATGTTTTTTGGGGCTCAGCATCTCATGTAAGTCTAAAAAACCAATAAAATCCTCCTTTTTTTAATTTTTCAGATACATGTGATCACAGTGCGTTTCTTAAATAAATATATATATATACAATTNTTGACCTCTTCCGAAGATCCTCTGAAAAGACTTCTTGTATCCAGCAGTTTGATAATCTAGTTCATCGTTACAAATACGTGATCGGTTGAAAAAGTTGGAGATTATTTCGTTTATCCGAAAAATAACATTCGGAAACGGTTTTTGCGAATAACTTGAGATTGGTTACTGTAAATTAATAACTGTTTGCACTATTGAATTCAACATCGAAAATCCTTTCAAAAAATTTACATTTATAAATATTTTGCCGTTTGAAATAGTTAAGTTGGTTCAGTTTGATCGGCTAGACCAAAAATCAAAATTTACTTATCTAGGGGTTTTTATACAAAAACATACCCCAAAAAAAATTAGGGGGAGGTACAGAAGTTAATGGATATTCTTTGAGGAAGAAGATACATGTACATAAAACTTATCAATTATAATTTAAAAATTAATTTACTCAGACTAAATTCAAACGATACGGTATATTTGTGTGGAGTACTTCAGTGTTCCGACGGGTCGTATAGACAAAATATTGTATTATTAATTGTTCATGAAATGATTTATAATGGAATTCGTCAGGGCAAAGGACAAAAGTTAAGAACATAAAAATAATTTTAGTAACCAAACATTTTACTTTAACATGAACTAAACTAATATTAAAACAGAAAATAAACCAATTAATTATTCGTCTTATTTTGGTTGAGATGAAAAACCTTGCATGATAAGAATAATTAATATTAAGGTCACTAAACAATATGGTTTACAGAAAATAAAATTTAGCTCTTTCTAATAAAAAATAAAAGAAAATAAAGGAGAAGGGGGATTGTTATGAAATGTACCAATGAAAAGAATAAAAGAAAAGTAAATCATTACTTGATTAGTAAAAAAATCCACTTTCCACTAAAAAAAAAAAAGATTTGTAAAATGTAGCTTTTTTATATAATTAACTAAATTTACCCAATGGGTTCAGTTTAAAAGATTAACTACGGCTACATCCGACAAGTAGGTACTTAATTTATTTTTTATTTAAATAAATATGTATATAAATATATGCTAAATAACATCTCAAGAAAACGCTACGGACGTGGAAACATTGAAATCAATTAAAATTTTTTTTGTGATACTAGGTGGAGAATATTAGAAACATTTCTTGTTAATACACTCTAGGGGCCGAAAAATAATTTTGAAGTTACTTTATAAAATTTTTTATTGTGATTTTCTTTCACTGTTGTGAAGTAGTTGTAGTTTATTATAGGTGAGTTTATTTGTTTTTAATGAAAAATAAGAAAATATGCTGGACCGTAGTAAACAAAATAAGATAAATAAACAGTTTTAACAATAAAAAGACGGTTTTAGTAAAATAGGGTAAAAAATTGCATTTGGAAAAGCCAAATTTGGTTTGATTGATGGATTTGATTTGAACACCCTAAAAAACCTTAGATGCTAATTTTCATAGCAAACGAAAAAGAAAATGGGCTGGATTAGGCAGTGGCAATTTATCTATCCCCGATGACCAGGGTTGATCACAAAAATGCACAGATATTTTACCGAAATTCAATGTTATGACGACTCTTAGAAAGCAAGACTTTTGTCAATTGTCTGATGATGTCAAAATAAAAAAGTCCAAAAAGCTGTATTTTATATCTCCCGTTGATTGATTTTCGGAGATCAACTTTATGTCATTGAGTGTAATTTGTAATGTTCTAATCCCCTTCAACGTTTCCAGTGGATCGGTGGATTTTCAAATTTATCACTATTTTAGCGATTTTTAGAACATTTAGAAAGACATTTAGAAAGATAAACTTTTTATTTTTTTTTCTCCAAAAAATGTGATTCGATTTGGAGAAACCAAGTCGATATTCATTTTTTGCACTCCAAAAAATCACGGATTACACATGATGTAACTTGGTCAATTGGCTACGAAAACGTAAATGGATTAATATTAAATACTATTTTTACCCAAAAGGCTTGCTAAATGTGAAACAATGTTTCCATAGGGTGAAGGGAGTTGGTCTAATTTTGGTGATAAATCAGAAAGTTTGCCCACGGCTTCAGCCAGAGGGATGGGGATCCAAGGGAATGTACACACTGCTGTAAGTGACATCAGCTGTCATGTCCTTTCATACATTAGCTCCTCGTAAAGATAAAACGGCTTTCGTACCTTCATGTGTTTTACGATAAGCGCTTTAAGCTTATAATACCGCTCGTTATCGGATGTTAATTATATGCCTACACTTTTTGAAATTCGGAAGGTTTGACTAGATAAATTAATTCCGAAAATAAAGCTTAATCAGTAATTAGACGTATTAGAAGAACATTACAATTTGCTAACTGTCGAATTACAAACGTGATTGTTCGAAATATTTTTCGTTCGTGATGATCACTACCTACCTGTTATTATTTTACCGTCATTGAACAATTTAAGAAAATTATTTATGTCTGATTCATGAGACCAACCTTCTACTCCATACACGATGACTAAGCTGGTGTTCCGCAAGGCGGCATCCTAAGTTCCATCCTGTATTCAGTACACAGTGCAGACTGCAGACAACACCGATACTGCACATATGCTGGCAATACCGCCTCCGTTCAGCAAATCCAGACATACTATTGACCTTCAGAAATTTCCAGGACGATCTCTCTTGTTTGAAAGAATGGTTAAAGAAATGAAGGACCAGGCTTAACGAAATCCCAATGAATAACCTTAACGCTTCACCTCTCTTCCAATCTACGACACCTGTGTTCCTTTCCTAGCTGTCAATATCGTCCGCTATTTTGGATTTACATCGTAAAAAACTTACTTGGGACGCCCACACGCTACTCAAAAGAATAGAACCATACAAAATCTCAAACAACTTGACAACTCGAAAACAAACTACTAATTTTCACATGTGTGATGGTGATGAGGATACTAGGAACAGGATTTGTGCACCCAGTCACTGCAGCTTTCTTGCTTATTGTACCTTCCTAGTTCTCTAGTTCAGTGCTATCGACTCAAACCTTCTTCTCAAAAGTATAAGATCATTGACTGCTACTGCTATAATTTCATTCCCTAGGTTTTTTCGATTTGCACATTACTTTTTAATCAATCTGGGCATAAGGAATTGAACTGTGGAGTTCAACCAACGTTTTCAACCTTTAAAGAATCCCGTCACTCCACTCTAAAATTCTGCCAAAGAACCACTACCATTGCCCAAGCTCCCTAATTAGTATCCAAACTGAATTTAAAACACCATTTTTTCTTCAAACCGGGTTTGTTTTTATACCTTCAACTGAGAATGTCTATCGGCTGAAAGGTATATCTGATCCGTTACTATCTGTTGAACGATTCTGTTCAGGGATGGGGGTGGAGAGTTAAGCATATTGAACATTGACAGAGTTTTTGGCACAATTGATTCAATACAAATTACGAAAAACAAACATGGAAATCATTGCCTCATTCCCTGAAGGATCATTCTTTTTAAAAATGTATTAACTCACTTCCAAAAATGTATTAACAAGTAAAGTTTCTGAAATGCAATGTTAATACTTATCTAAATGGAGAAAAACCTTCTTTTTTTTAAAACTCGGTCGAAAATTATCAGGAAATTAGTAGAACTCGGAAGCTTTTGACATGATACCGGAATAGGATACACATTAATGATTTTTGTAAAATGCATGAACACAGTTCTTATAAACCACTCCAGCAATGGGCCAATTTTCCTTTTTTATAGTTCTGTTATCCCGAAGGTAGTGTAATTAAATGTTTCTGATAATACTATAATAATGAATATTATTTTAACCTGGGCATGGTTAGAGGCTAGCATTAGGGTAAAGAAAAGAGAGGGTTGGCCAACGTTATTTCATAAAACAATATCATTTGGCCTGAGAAACAGTAAATTACAAACAATTATATTATAAAATACATACCACCTATCTGGCGTCACCTTCATTTAGCACCAAAAACCTTTAATGTAATATTTTTGAAAGTTACTAAGTTATAAATAATATAATTTAATCTTAAAGTTAAAAACCAAAACAATCCAATCAATCTGAATATACAGATGTGGGTCGAACATTAGCTCTGGATTTGGAAAGAGGAAAAAAGAGAATGGGAGAAAGTGATTGGAGATCACTAAGTTTGGTAAGACCAAACATACCGTCCAGATAAAAACAATTTAACCACCATCTAAATTATAAAAAGAGAAACTGTCCAGACTTAAACAACAAAATATAATAAACAATGAAACGGATTTACAAAGGGAAAATAAATCAGCCGGAAATAAGGAAATCTTGACCTGCAGTCGTCAAAATACACTCAAAGATTTTTAATTCGACAGTTGTATTGTATGTAACTTCACAATACATTTAATACATTAAAAAATATTTGTTAAATTAATTATTACGTATGCTTTTCTAGTTTAGCATAGACAGTTATATCACTAGTAAAACATCAGCCTCGAGAGAAAAATCGTGAATTATTCAAAGACAGTGCAATCCAAAGAAACATGAGTTTTTCAAGACAAAATACTGACGACAGGTGACCAGAAATCTTGTTATAGACTTGCGCCATGGCTGACCACACGATCGGAGTGATTACTAAAATAAAAGACAAATCAAAGGATAGCTGAAGCAGTCATTGTATTCTCCACAGACATACTTTAACTATGAAACAATTGCCAACCTCTGTTAAGAAAATGTTGGAAGAGTTTGTTCAAATAATTAATTATATTAAGTCGCGGCCATTGAAGTCAAGACTTAATTTCATACTGACGATATGGGAAACCTTAATCGTTCCCTTCTTTGCCATGCAGAAGTGAGGATGTCTGTTGAAATAATTAATTATATCAAGTCGCAGCCATTGAAGTCAAGACAATACTATTTTCACAGTACTATGTGTTGATGTACTTCATATTCCCATCTTCACCATACAGAAGGTAGCTGGCTGTCTCGGGGAAAAGCACGTTCACGATTACAAGAATTACGTTCTGAAATCTTATGTCTATTGATGGACCATACTGTCAAATAGGCTAATATGTTTAATTACGGGAAAAGGTAATGTATGTTGTCGTTGTATACTGTCGTATTTATCAGATATTTTCATGAAAATGTATAAGATGTGTCTATCTTTGCAAGGGAAGATAATCACAATTTTCGATGCTTATGACAAAGTACGCGCCTTCAAAAGAAAAATCCAATTTTGGTNCGGAACCCAAACTGATGATCTGGAATAATATTAGAATTTTCAATTATTGGCAGTAGTCGTCGGAGAAGTAGTTTTTCTAGTATTTTGGCAAGGATAGAAAGGAGACTAATGGGTCGATAGGAATTTCGAAGATCAGACGGTTTATTTGGCTTATGAATCATTTTAATTATAGAGAACTTCCATTGCAATGGAAAATATGTGGTCCTGAGCACAGCGTTGTATAGGTATGTTAAGAATAGTAAGCCTCTGTGGGGAAAATTTTGTAATATTTGTTTTGTAATTAGATCATAACCTGGAGCTTTTCGTGAAGGTAGTTGTGTAATAGTGTGTCGTTTGTCTGATGGAGTAAATGCTTTAGGAGGGTAAGAGAGTTGCAAGGGGACATTCAAGTCGTGTTCAATGTTAAGCTGATGGTCATGATCAAGTATGTCATAGTGTGCAGTAAAAATTGAGGAAAGATGCAAAAAAAACTGGAGCTTGCGAACGGTACATTGATTGCCGAAACATATGAACACCTAACAAATTTGTAAATGTCCTTTGAGCACTACTTCCCACTACAGCTCGAGATACAATACTGACTGGGTGGTCTAAACCGTTTTCAGTTTCGAAAAATCCAACCAGTCTGTCTTCAAGTGAATACGAATGTTTCATCAGACTCCACCTTGAAATCTTTTTTCGAGTACGATACTTAACCCCATTTTTAGCTCCGTCTGGAAAACAAAAATTTCAAACCGCTAGTTGAACCCGCAAAACTTATTCCATTTGCCACAACTTAATAACAATTAAACATACCCAAATTGTGGAGGCTTAAACCACATGACGCTTCCCATTAATTTATTAATCATTAATGCTCGAGTTTTACCTACCTAATGTTTCTGTTCTATCCAATTTGATTATTGTCACTTATGCCAATCTGTTGTTTGTTTTCATAGTGATACCCATCCATCCCCTAATTAGTAATGGTCTCGCTAATTTATAAAATTGCAATTTAATAAATAACTACAACAAACTAGAAGTATCTAATTTTAAATACTTTAATGAGAGGGGTCCGCCCTGGATTTCGTTACAACAAGATGAAATTTAACCAATAAATAATACCTGTTTAAACACGCCTTGCCTAAATAAACATGACTAAAATGTAAAGTAAATTTCGTTTGTTAAGTGGGTAATGGAATAATGCACCCTTTCTCGACGATCATATTGATTAATACGTAAACTTTATTTCTTTAAAAAACAAAAGAAATATCTCTGACTTAAAAGGAAACAAAGGCTCAGGGGAAAACCGACGTTACAGGGTCGGCAAGCCCGGAGGGTTATATAAATAAAAGGAATTTTCCCATTGAGCAATATCCGCTGATCCGAGAAAAGGGGGAGATCTTTATTTCCGTCGTTGTTGGGTTAAGAATAATTAAAGGCTGCAAATGCAAGGCTATTTGTCATCGGGCCTTTGTGTGAACTGTCGGCGATAACGGTGAATATTTTTCTGGTGCTCTCACCCGAAAAAAAAATTCTTTAAGCTATGAATCACGTCGGGAATTATGCTTAAAAATTACCGGAATTCGCCAATTTCCGATGTCGTCATTTTTTGGCCCCTCATTCAAAAAGCAATTATTTAAATTATTCCTTCAATAAGAATTCCGTTTTGCGATCGAAAATTCAATCTACGCCGAATGGAAAAAAAAGAAACTTAAGTAGATTTATTATAGTTTATTAAAAAAAAAAGATTTTTGAGAGTAAAATAGGATTCTTTTGTTTAAATCGAACTAGCCTTCCTTTTCGGACAACTTCTTATAAACAAATTAATAATTTTTATTATTAGAATTAGCATAAATAATATTTGATAAGTTCAAGTAGCTACTATGGAGGAGTTCACATATCTCTCATAAGATATTTTCCAAAATATATATCCAATATACACTGAGAGGCAAAAAAACTGGCCACGCTCGTTTTTTTAGTAAACACTTGCATTCGTTTATATATACAGGGTGTCCCAGTTCCTTCTGACGAAACTCAGGGAATCTATTCTACTCTTCGTTTGGAGCAAAAAATGCTCAGGAGAAAATTTTCGGAAAGTTCTCTGTTTTGAAGATATTCGTCAATTTAGGTTTTTTCAACTTTTCACTACCTTACCACATAAAAACGCTTACAACGTCCAAAATGTTGAGATTACAATAAATCCAATTACACCATTTGAAAGAACGCTAAATTTGCTGTAAGATACTTCTATTTGCAATAGTCTGAATGACATAAAACTTTAGCCAATATCAGTTGGAACATGTCAAAATTACAAAATTTGAAATTTTGGTCATGATTGCATGTTCTACTGAGGTTAAAAAAACCTACAACTTGTCAAATTTCACAAAAACTTCTTCATCTAATATGCTTTACGTTGATTTTTGAACTCTACTAGAACGTTATTTAAAAACCTGGATATATCAACGTAAAGCATATTAGATGAAGAAGTTTTTGTAAAATTTGACAAGTTGTAGGTATTTTTTGTAACCTCAGTAGAACGTGCAATCATGACCAAAATTTTAAATTTTGTAATTTTGACATGATCCAACTGATATTGGCTACCATATCACTGAACAAAATCATATAATGTGATGATTGTATGTACGAAGGTACGCGGTTTTGTTTTCAACCTATTCGTATTATTAAATTTGTGAGTTTTCTTTGTCTATGGATGTTATGTTTGTGTGTCTGTGATTTTGTAGGATTAAGTCTAGTTTTTTCGGTTTGTTTTTGGGATAGTCGGTACTTTTCCATTTTATTTCGTATGATGTTTTGAGTGGGAGCTGTTTTTAATTTGCGTAATCGTAAGTTGTAGGGTTGAACGTGTTTTCTTTGTATATTTCAAAGTTTTCGTCCTTTTGTACGTGATATTGTTGTTTCATATAGTATGTATTGTTGAGAGTCGATTGTTTTCTGAAAGTAAGTGGTGCAGTCTGATTTTCTGGCATTGTCTTTGAACAATCATGTTTGTTCTTTGAGCTCTTTTTTTCAAAGTTTTTAAAATACATGCTCAACAAAGCAGAAAAACATATTTAAAATAAGTATGTAAATTAGTTAACCTATTTTGTCGTCTAATCCCAAAACACTTTTATTAAAATCGGTCATCCCACAGGTGTGAGCTATCCTTGTAATATTAAAGTGTGTTATGTTAATTGTATCTCTAAAGATTAACGTGATACTTCTGTAGTATTTATGATTAAAATGTGTTCTCTTTTTACTTATACAGTTGTGTGTACTTACAAAATATATAATATTAGGCAGTACAAAAATAAGTGTTTAAAAAAATTGAACAGGCCTTCTGATATTTGGAAAAACACATAAAAAGACTCCAATTTTTTTTCTCACAAAGGTCAATTCAAGTTAATTAATTTTGTCAGATTCGTGATGTCAGATACAAGATAATAAAAGTAAATTATAAAAGGGATTTAATTCCAATTTATAAGAACGGCTGTAAACGTCTTAATAACGATGATGGGAAGTTTAGGCCGCAGGAGCTTTCATCAGTTAGGGTCATCTGCCCCCAATGAATGGAGTTTGTGATCCGAGGCACACATATACTCCCATTGAAATTTAAATAATAGGTTGTAAAATAAGTCCATAGCGTTGTTCAATAATTGAATTTTATCATTCTTGTGTTTTGAATCAACTTTTGTTTAATCATTAGAAAAGAATGGCTTTTCGTGCACTAAAACATTTTTTTTGTAAATTTAAAAGGAGGCCAACCATTAGGGTCATAAATCGCCTTGATCTTCTATTGTGTGTGAGGGGTGGAGAGCACAGGTCACCCCCGCACAAGAAGGCCCAGCCCGCCGAGGGTGCGACGAATACCGTGCAAGGGACTGTGAACCCTACTTTTTATTCCATTTTAAAGACATTTTTAGTATGGGCATGCCATTCCCATCATCCACATCCCTCACACGTCTGGATTTTCTTTGTAAACCCTTTTCAACCGGTGCCCGCCCCACACCCACCAGACCCACCAACCGCCCCCACGGGAACACGCCAGACTGCAAAATCCTCATATGGTACTTGTCTAATTTTTGTAGCACTACATATTAGCTCTTCCTGAAGCTAGATCAGCTTGTTCATAACAGTGATTAGGGACCCTGTAATGTTATTTAAATGTTAATGTTATTTCCATCAATTTGAGCGATTTAAACGCAAAAAGTATGTCTTGCCAATACTTCCCACACTGCATATAGAGGAAAGAGCAAAGGAGCAAAGAGGATTCTGACTATGGCTGGCCTCTAACGTTCATTGAACCTATGTCGATTTCATAGGCTGAAAAAATCGTTATTCCATACATCCTATGGATTTATGAATCCAAGTTCACCTCTAAAATGGCATACTAAATCGTTGGAATTTTCAAACGTGGGCAGTCGAAAATACGAAAATTTCGTACTCTTGTCATCATCAGGTGGTTCACAGTATCAACGTTTGGTGTGGACTTCTCGGAAATAAATTAATTGGGGCTTATTTCTACGAAAATTATTTAAATGGTGCTCAGTTTCTCAATTTTTTGAGGGAGGTTGCACCAACACTATTAGATGATGTTCCTCTGCAACAACGGAAAAGAATGATCTTCCCTCTTGATTGCTAGCACACAATTTTTTTTGCAGGTGAGACGTTATTTGAATCGTCACTTCCGGAATAGGTGAATAGGACCTCATGGCCCGATCTGTTGGCCTCCTCGGTCACCCGAATTAACTCCACTTTACTATTTTCTGTGAGGCCAGTTAAAAAACAGTGTCTACGCCAATCATAACCCAGCAACCTCAATTAAAGAATTGCGGAAAAAGTTAGAAAATGCTTGTCAATCCATCTCCCTTGACTCTATTACTCTGGGCACAGATAAAGGGTGTGTAAAAAGAACAAATCTTTGCAGTTTGAACATGAAATGTGATTACTAAATAGCAAACAAAATGTCTGGTTTCCGTGAATGCCCACTATTTTTTTAAATTTTTTTAGGCATTTAGGATGCAAATTAGGGAGTTGCGAAAACGCAGCATCGGGCACTTGATTAGTCATTTCCCCTTATTGCTTTTATCCTTTACAAATGTATTAAATTCGGATTATATTTGACATATAGGTAAATTAAAATCATCATTAAGTATAATAATTGTAACTATATTTTTTTAATTGTCCTGTTTTGGTGAAATTCAAGAAAACATTTTTCGTGCAATGCGATTCCGCATTTTAACACATTTTTATGGTTGTGGATTTACATACTCCACATTGGGTACGTTTTTCTGTCGTCCCTAAGAAATGCCCAATTTTGTCGAATCGAGTCCCCGACGAAATCCTGCTCATAACAGTTGATGTCGAATACCCTGTTCGTTTAGGTGCATTTCCGAATCTTTCAAGCAGTTCACTAGCAACACTTCTCTTGAACTGAAAAAAGTCTAATATCTTTCCTGGAAAAGCTCTGTATAACAACCAGGCATATTGTAGAGCCGCATCTATGGATCAGAGAAATATGGGCCACCACCATTTTTTAGAAATGATGGTTGTACGGTAAGTGGCAACATTTTGATAAGCTGCCGATTATTTTTGGGCCTGACTTGGCGGAGTGAATGTTTGATAATTCGAAAGTACTGTTACCGAGTTACCGTTCCACCGGCACAATAGAATTGATGAGTTTTTTTTCTATGCAAGACTGTTATAAGCCTCTAGGTTCTTTTTTCATAATAGCTACATCTTTTATGGGCGCGTCTTTAGTTCGGTTTTTTCTTATAGTTCCTGTAATTCCGACAAAAGTTTCAGACAGTTTTGTAGCCACTTTCAAAGTTATAAAAAAATTGCAGGCAAACATCTCATGAGGCAGCACTGAATTGTCTTCATTTTTAGGTTACTTGTCGGAAAAATTTAGGAGAGTACTTCCTCCTAGTCCATAATCGTCTTTGTACTGGTTACATTGGCCATTGGCTCCTTGATAAACGACAAAGTTTATTAAATACCCTAATTTCAGATTGTGGCTCCAAACTTCGTATCCAAAGCGTATGGGCTTTTCTCTGATACAATGTCTGATCCATGCCTTCCATAATAAGGGGTCATCGCCTCATCCACAATGGATTCGGGTTCCCAGTTGGCGTATCGATAAAATGTCTCTTTTAGGTGAGTCAGCAATGGATTTATTTTCCAAAGTCTGTCTTCTCCATCGAAGGAGTGGTTACTATTATTTGCAAAATGTAAATAACACATAATATCATCAAAGCGGTTTCTACGCATTGCTGATGTTACTGCTGCGTTGGTAACGCCAGGCGATTCTTCCTAATACATTCGTCGACTTGGTACAGTAGCATGAAAAGCTTCGTCGGCTCTTTTCACCTCAAAGAAGCCGACGCCTAATACAAAATGTCTTTTCTTCCCACCCCTTCAAAATCCAACGTAAATAAATATAAAACAGCAATATCTCACTGGCACTATCAACACGACACGCACGAATCGCACAATTACACAGAAAACAAACAATTTGAGTGAGTAGAAATACTTTGATTGAATATAAAAAAATATATTTTGCATTGTATAAATTCACTTTTTTCCACATCTTACATGTATTTGTAAACAATGTTTATAAATCCCAGGCCCTGAAGATGATCTCAATAAAGATCGAAACGTTGGCACGGTAAAGAAAATGTTTTTCTAAAACCTACGTTACACACATTTTTTTCGCTGACATTTTTCTTTCTGGGTGCAGGTTTTTTTTATGAGGCATCTTTCGTTTTGTTGTTTGTCTAGATTGGGGTTCAGAATTTCACAAATATCTGAATTTGTAAGTGCATAAATACAAGATACTTGGTTGCTATCATTTATTCCCAAAACGTCTTCATTGTTAGAAGTAAAGACAACTTCAGATTCAGCATATAGTTGACGGCTGTTGAGAATGTTTATCGTACCACCCTCGTCGTCGTCACTACTGTCTATGTCACTATCACATGCATTCTGGGGAGGAGTAATGAATAAGTCTATACATGAGGCTTGATGAAGGGCAGTTTTTCCTCTTCCTCTAATTCTTCCAAAATACACAATAGCTCGTGAGCAATATAATACTTTCTAATAAAAAAGAAGGGAAATAATAATATATCACTAGTATATAAGATAAGGTACTAAAATTAGATACGATATTGTAATAAACTATGATTAGATAAGATAAAAATATATATTAATATAAGAAAAGGCAGGAAAGAAATGGGAAACAGAAATATAAGTAAATCTCAAGGGAAGAGAAAAAAACAGGTTATTTTATATCATGAGTGAACGGTGTTGCGAAAACGCAACACTGAAATTAGACGCCAAATATCACACAGTTATTTTCAATAGTATAAAGACAAACCGAAATAACGTTGCATGTAAAAAAACATAATATTGTAAAATAAAACAAATTATATTTAAAAAAAACAATACGTTTCGGTTTTGCAACACTGGGCATATATGGGTTGAGGATGATCCATCTTCTACGAGACAAGCCCTCCGAGGGCCGCCACCTAGCCACAGTCCTCTTGATACGTCCGAGCTTCTCTGCCGATCCGGCCCATCGACGCTGCCACTTCCTTTTTCAATTCATATACCCCTTAATATTTTTGCGCACCGACTTTCAAATCGGTTGTAAAATCGTCATATAATGAATCAAATCATATAATGATTTCATTTTTTATTTTTTCTAATTTTATTATCGCACTGTTGTCGTTTATTTCCTTTCAGTTATTTACGATCACAGTTGAACTGGTGGGATCGGGCCAGGTCAGTAATGTCCCAAGTTTTCTATGTGCCATGGAACTTGACGTAAATTGTTCTCTTTCTCTCTAACGCAGCAACACTTACTTCTATTTTATCATTAAAGTTTTTTTCCTCATCTTTCAGTACGTTTGGTTATGTGGAACAATGGCATTATATAAAACGGCAGTTTAAAAAAAGGCAGACTTTTGACGATTGAGCAGTATATATTTTCATCCATGTATGGTATCCGTTAAATTGAATACCTCGTTAGTTGAAATGTGTACAAGAGAATGGGAAAGTTTAGAAAAAGCACTTCCATAAAATATTCACAGATCGATGCGTTTAATTAGTTGAACTTGGCCTAAACCACCATTAAAAAATCTTCCGGTTCCAGTGTTTTAAGCTCGACTTAATTATTCAAATTATTTGCAATCAGCCGGGCCGTTTAAACATTATAAAAAATCACTTTCTTCTTGATTTCTTTTGATTAAGCAATGGCAATTCTTGAAACCTATATTGAGCTTCAATATGAAAACATCCTTCTTTGCCCCCCCCCCTTTAAATATTTCTCTTTGAACCTTCACAAAGTAGCATTGCTAAGTGTTGGTCTTTACAGGGCTAGTATTTAAACATGCTATTTTTCTAGAGTAATTGTGAATTATGCAACCTTTATAAACAAATTAACAACAATAATAAATGTATAGCCCTACGAACATATCTGCACTTAACCCACACATAAAGCATATTGCAAAAAGAGGAGGATAAAAGCCAAAAAGAACGAACCTCTGTACTATTATATAAATAAAAGTATCTCTAATTTTCTGTATAACTGCTGTTAGCCTTAAGTGTAAAATATGTGTTAAAATTTATTTTAGAAAATTGGAATGCTATTAAATAAAATAAACGATATTTTCATTATGGGGACGTAGTATATTATTTCTGGGCCAATAAGCACACTTTACAGTGGATGTAGGCGTGCATCTTCATAAAGGACCTGGAAGGCTTCCTTGTAGTATCACCCGAAAGGATTAATCATAGAAATTAAAAAATTATGGACATGTGTGGACTATAATCTCTATCTTTATTCTGGACCTGACCGAGCAGTCAGGAGTAGGGGCGGTAGGTACGGCCTGCCAATAGTCTGCTTTATTTTCCATTTTTGATTATTTAAGTTTTTTTTTAAGTTTGGAGAGTCCCTTTTTCATTAGTTCCATTTTAGGTGGGCGGAAGGTTTAATCCAATCAAAATTATTAAATTTGCCATCTTTCATTTTTTTCTTTTGATAAAATATTTTCAATTCCCTCTCTCACACTCTCTCCCTCTCTTTCTCTTTCTTTCTCTCTCTCGCTATCTATCTATCTATCTATCTATTTATCTAATGGATCTATCTATCTATGTATCTCTCTCTCTCTCTCTATCTATCTATCTATCTATCTATCTATCTATCTATCTATTTATCTAATGGCTCTATCTATCTATGTATCTCTCTCATTCTCTCTCTTTCTCATGCTTTTTCTCTTTCTTTTCTCACTATTTTACTCTTTCTCAGCATTTTATTTTCTTTTAATGTAACCCCTTTGTTTTCTTATTTTGGATATATTTTGTATATATTTTATATTATATTTAGGCCCTTATTATCTTCAATTTTGCTCGATATTAAAATTACACTCTTTTGTTATTTTTTTAACCAGTTTAGATCAATCTGTGAGACCAAAATGTCAACTAACTAATGACAAAAAAATAAATAAAATGAAATGAAATAAATTAAAAAATTAAATAAAATAAATAAACAATGCATAGCTGAATTTCATTGGCCAATTGTGTTTACACTATCTTCTGCCAATTTATCAGATCATAGTAACAAAAGCATCCCTACTCCAGAGTGCACTGATCGTTTAATGATAAATCCTTTCGTCTCGTTAATTTTATTAGTTGCCACTTTCCGTAAGGAAAGGCTCTTTCTATCAATCTCACCGATGAAATAGCATTAAATTACTTTACTGAAATTTAACTGCACTTATCCTGACGTGTTTAATTCCAATCCCTATTCTCATTGTAGTGTCCCGTTTTTGAGGGCAATAATGATTTAGAAAATCATTAACGATTTTTTTTTTGCGTTATGAACTATGCATATTAGCCATGTGACAATTCATATATGTGTGTTCAAATTTGGGGGGGTTATTGTGAAAAAAGGGCCAGAGGCGACGGTGGGAATCGAACCCACGACCGCGGCGTGAGAGTCTCTCATGCTAACCACTCGGCTACCGCGGTCCCCTATCATTAACGATGCTATACGAAAAATTAAAATTAAAGCAATTAATTTTTTTCTAAAACAGTGTTCTACCTCGTATTAAAAGTACTGCCCAATTAAGTTCAAAAGTGTTTACACATTTGAATTTAAAATCAATAATAAAATATATTTATGAATAAAAATTTGTCAAAATATCTTTAACAAAATTATTTCAACAAGAATGTTTTTTATGCCTAACGAAATTAACTTAACTGGAAAGCATTGAGGAAGTTTTGTATAATTAGCAGTCATCAATCAATTAGAGGGAAACTTACTTAGAAATATTGATCAACTTAGCAACATTTAACTTTTTCTGAAGTACATTTTAGAGCTAATTGCTTCTTAGAATGTACACATTTCTGTAGTATCCTAATTCCTATTTTACCACCCTTTCCTCGCCAAGGAAAGATTTTTTTTTTTAGTTGTTGATGACCGGATTTCCTTACTGACGGTAGAAACATTTTTCTTTAATACTTTAGGCTAATAACAAATGTCATTGGTATAAAAAAACAAACAAATCATCTCATATGAAAACACTTATTAAAAAATGACAAACCAATTATTAATGTGTAGAGATTAGTGACCAATAATCGANAAAAAAAAAAAAAAAAAAAAAAAAAAAAAAAAAAAAAAAAAAAAAAAAAAAAAAAAAAAAAATTGGAAAGCTATATATAACATAATCCTTTCTTTTTTTTCTGGCGGGTTTCAATCATGCTATTTGGTTCACATGAAATGTCCGATTTTGTTATTATATTGTAGCACTAACAAGAGAATTAAAGGGCTAAAATTTAACAAAAAATAATTAATATGTAAATAAAAACACTATTTAATACTATATTTAATAACTATGTTTGTTCTTTCAAAGCAAACATTCACATTTTATTATTTTAATTTTATTACATTTTATCTTAAAATTGACAATGAAAACTCAAAATTTTCCAATTTTTTTATGAGTTCCTAGTCACTCGTTCTTCTGCTCAAGCTGCACGGAAAATTAGTCAGTTTGGTGAAAAGGGTGATAAACGAACTATTTGTCGCTTTCTTGGGAAGTTTTTTTTTCAGGCGATACGACTTACGGAACCCATCTCCAAAGAAGACCTTCAATACTAATCAATGACGAACTTCCTAAGGGAGCTTCTTAAGAAAATCTATCTCAAACTGTCAAAGAACCCGCGAAACATCTTGACTCTAGTAGGGCAACAGTTTTCAGGCATTCAAAATCAATCGGAAAATGGAAACGTCAGGAAATTAGTTTTTCTCTGTAGGCACGTAGAGAAACAGAAATAGAAAAAAAACATCCGACGAAATTTGATCATGTACGACGGCATTAGACAATCAGGTGTGCGTTTTGGCCAAAACTCTACCGTAATCTGGAAAAAAAAACCGGTGACTTTGTGTTGATATTTGCTTTATTTCTGTACATGGATAGATTTCAAATTAATAAAAAACTATCAACAAATTCACTGGTGAACAGGTAAATTGGTTTAATTTTAGGTCTAGATTTGTTCTAGTAGTTTTTGAGAAAAGAAAAGTTCATATATGTCAAACACTTTTTCGGTAGTTTCAATGTTTTTATTAGACTATTATTAAAAATAAACAAAGTATTTCAACTTGTGGTTATTTGAACTTATAAAGAAAAATGACACATTCCACAAACGGTATATATTCAACAGTGTCAGAAGTGAATCTTTTCAGTTACCGGATGTTTCTTCCGAGTCATTTGCTCTCAAGATATCACTGACCGTAAGTTGTAATATTATTTATTCCCTTTCTTAGAATATTACTATAAAATATTCACGACTTCTTTGTTGTCTGCGTTTCCATATTTCTGTCTCTCCCAAAATATTTTCTGTTCCTATATATTAAAAATCTCATATATATTTCAGCTTGCAAGAAATATCTTAAGATTTTTAATTATCTGGTGACATTCGTATTTATCTTTATCTTCGGATCTAACCTCTTAACATAAGCTGAACATCAAATATTTAAAATAACTATAAAATACCGTTTCTACAAGCACTCTTTTATAAAGTCCCGGTGTATTGTTCTATCATTATGTTAAGAACAAACAGAGCTCTTTTCCTATAAAGTTATTTTAAATTTTCTTGACTATTTTTTTCATACATTCTATACTAAAATTTTAATTGATCCCTTCCTTCAATATAAAATGTAAATGACATTTTTCAAGAGCCGAACATTGCTCTACTTTGCCTTCAATACTTTTTCTGCCGCTACTTGATGTTACTGTAGGGATGAACCGTTAAATAGGAGGGGCGTACGGATGGATATCCTCTCAAAAACATGCTCTTTCAAAATATATTCAATATCTATGAAAATGTTTAAAAGATTTGGATGAAATGTGACAGAACTCTTTTGGGTGTTGATCACAGTTCTTCCTCTCTGGCTAGTGACATCCCAAGAAATATTTAATATGAAATTCAATATTTAGATTAGCTGTTAAAAAAAATCATAGTGCAGGCTGTTGGAACAGAAAGTCATTTCCATTAAAGCAATAAGTCATAAACTAGACTACTTGAATGTTTTACGTGTTGTGTGGCTCACAGTGACCATAGCGAATTTATTACGCCTGTATATAAACCCCTCATTTTATCTATTTATTTTTCTTACGGTGTAAATTAAAGAAATTGATGACCGCTTTTTAAATATTTTTTTTTACATAGAACTGAATCTGATATCAACAATATCATTCGACGTACGGTGCGCATCTTCAAGGCAGAGCAGTGCAATTTCTTGTTTTCGTTTTTTAATAAGAAGGTACTTTTGATTTCCGAATTCTGTTCTAGTACTTGTTTAAAGAATATTTTACTTAAAGCACTATTTTTCTTGCTTCGTTTAAGAGATATTAAGGTTTAAGATAAATCACTAGCATGTAAAAATAATTAAAATACATTCTTAGAAGAACAGGTATAAAGACGTTGTTTGACTGATGTCTGTTGTCGAACGTGTTTTTGACAGAGCGTTAGTCCGCAAGTGCATTGGTTTCGTCGATTTATTCAAAAACAAATTCTTTGAAATGAACCACGACAGATAAATCGATTCATCCAATGTCAAAACGTGACTAAACCTAGCTGGGATTAATTCAATGAATAGAGAAAGCGGATGCATTCACCGCCTTCCTGACTGCTCAGTTATTATGATCTTTTATCAACAATGCTTCATTTTGATAACCCGATCTGGGTCATAAAAGAAAGTCGAAAATTGGCAGAAATCGCTTCCTTCCTTTCTCTTTATATCTTATAACTGGAAACATGCGGTCTGACACGCGATGTGCTCTTTAGGTAATAGCCGACACCTTTTCGATTCAAACAATTCTTACATGTATGCTTAAATACTTTTATTTCTCGCAACCATTCTAAACCAAAAATAAAATATATGATGTGTTCTATTTTTGTTTCACAAGACAGACAATGCAATATCTAGAACTTGTTAGTAAAAGTTGAAAAAGGGTTTTATTTGTTTGTTTAACAGATTCTGTTACTTTCTGTATTAAAGTGAGTAGGGGAAGATTGACAACGGAATCTCCCAAATCCTGAACGATGGGCTGCCGAAACACCAGTCTCGACCAAAAAAGTAAGGAGGAAAACTCATCATTTTTAGACAATCCTGAAGATTTTTCCGCCAAACAAACGACATGAGCATTGATCTCGGGTTCGCCACTACCGCCGAGTAAACCATGCCTTCGCCCAGACGGTTCCTTAAGAGGGTTGAAGGGAAGAAATAACTTTATAAAGGAGGGTAGCACAAAGAAAAACTGTTGTGACGGCCAGACTATCTACTTCCCGTGGTCTTATCTTATCCATCTCCGACAACTAAACTTCGGTCATCTGGCCGATAGAAACCTACTGCGATCGGGGTAAACCATACTCATGCCACCTCGCATGAGCTAAATAAGATAATTTTTTTTAAATTATTCCTGGGGTGAACAGGTTATAAATATTGTGACATTTTTTCTTGATATTTTTGGGATTCCAACGCTGAAGTTGAGGTGCCGAAACGAGCCCAATAGGACCAACCTAAAATCTACAAAATGGTGATAAACTGGGTTATCCCATTTGTGCTCCGATGAGAAAATCGCAAGGTTTTTCCTAGCCTTTTCAGGTTGGGAATAAACTAAAACGAAGCCTGTAAATTTAAAATATAAAAAAATAAAAAAATCTCTTACTATTTCCTGTGAATTCGGCTCGTCCTACGCTCATGAGCTTTAATAAGAACGCGTAGGTGCCATTTATCAAGATTTGCTTGGATTTTACAACCACCTGCAATTCCCTGACTTTAATGACCAATTGGATTCTTAAATTTGTAAAAGTTTAAACGAATTTTAATCAAATTAAACGTTAGCTTTAGAAAAATTTAATTTTTCATTTTGTTATTTTATTTGGTTAATATTTGTTTCTGAATCAGACAAGAATTCTTCGAGAATTAACTATATTCAAGTTGAAGAAGAACGATCAGAGAAGACTTAGTTATTTTTTTCTATGATACTTCACCTAAGAATGTTTGAATAGAAAAGAAGAAAAATTAAATGCACAATGCTTTTTAACATGACAAATTTTACACACGATACGTTACAAGAATCTCTCTGTACAAAATCAGTTTTATTAAAACTTGAATTGCATTTTAAACACGATATAAATTATATGTATCAAAATATAAGGTTCTCTTTATGTATAAATATGTTTGCTAATTTTTCTGGCAAAATTAAATTATTAATATAACTGTTAGTATCACTTTATAGTAAGCATAAATAACGACATGCTTGACTAAAGGTTTATCAGCATATTTCTGTGAATCTTGTTAATTCTAACTAAATCTTTCAGCTCGAGCTTAGGTTTATTTCGCCTGATGAAAGCTTTTTTTTCTCCTACGATAAATCTGGGATAAATGAGGCAGTCACAAAGATTTCCACACTTCGACCTAACTAAATCTATTGTGCTTCTCTATTTTTTGAAACTCACTTGCCAGTTATAAGTTAGTAGATATGTTGCCATTTGGGTCAGACTGTTTTTACCCCCACTAATGGTCCACCCATACACCTTCACCATGGAGTCTGAGGAAACCTCGATTCCCAGGATTTCTTAAATTTCCAGAAAAATACGTTAATTTCCAAGAATTATCTTTTTGTGACGTTTGACGTAGGGTTTGACAAGGTTAATGACCTCCCTTGTTTTACCTTGTGACGTTACTTTTCTAAAATTTCACCGCGGGGTTTGACGAGGGTTGTAACAACCCTTATTTTTTGCCTTGTGATAATGGGAAGGGGGTTGTTACCACCAATATTTTATCTCGTGACGTCACTCTTTCATTCACCATGGGGTTTGATGAAGGTTGTTACAACCCTTATTTTACTTTGTGGCGTCACTGAATCCCCTCCGCCATGTTACCCGTGAAAGTGTCGCGTCGCTTTGCAGCATTGTGACGTCACTTTTTTACGTCATTAATCATTAATATTTAAATGAAGGTGAAATTAGAATGAAACAAATACTTTATACCTTTTTTTTTAAATTATATTATGTTACATTGTTTTTACTACTACAAAAATTCTGAATCGTTGTAGCGGTGAATATTTCGTTGAAATATTTTGGGAGAAAAACTCTCATCGAAGATTCTCCACATACATAGGCCCAAGGTATTCCTGGTCGGCGAAAATCGCCTTTCCACATTTAATTTGGATTTTTACCAATCCCTTCACCTCGTAACTTTAACTTCTAAATTTGAAATTATTCCAATTATTCGAGAGCTGATTTCGTTGAGAGCCCGCACAAGATTCAAAGAGTCCATCTATAATAATTTATATGATAAATATTATAATAATAAAAAAATGTTTCGAATTTCTTGACTTCCTCTTCGGTCGATAGTGGCTGACAGAATGATGACTAAATCTTTACCGTTTAGTCTACTACATGGGCATGACCGAACATCGGATATTTTTAGTCCGCATCTCTGATGACAAGCAACTTTTTACAATATGTAGAGACCGGGTGAACTGCATTTCACATACAAAGAATCCTTTTCTTTTATTTAAGAAATATCCACTAAGATAACGATACATTTAATTGATATTAAATTCACTAATTTCGTGGTCCGCTTGACCAATTAATACATTACAATTAATTAAGGTTTTTAGTTGAGATGAAAAAAAGTTAATGGCACGAGAGGGATTCGAACCCACGACCTTCGGCTAGATACGCCGCTGCTCTACCACCTGAGCTATCGTGACCTCGATCCACTCGGACATCAACTCCCCATCTCAACCCCACCTTATGAGTTTTCCCTCCTTTTGCCATTTTTCAAATGTCGTGTAATCGGTTTGGATTCTCGACGACAATTGAAATGGCGACGGAGAGCTTTAGTGAAGTGTACTTCATTTTAATTCATTAAATTCACTAATTTCGTGGTCCGCTTGACCAATTAATACATTACAATTAATTAAGGTTTTTAGTTGAGATGAAAAAAAGTTAATGGCACGAGAGGGATTCGAACCCACGACCTTCGGCTAGATACGCCGCTGCTCTACCACCTGAGCTATCGTGACCTCGATCCACTCGGACATCAACTCCCCATCTCAACCCCACCTTATGAGTTTTCCCTCCTTTTGCCATTTTTCAAATGTCGTGTAATCGGTTTGGATTCTCGACGACAATTGAAATGGCGACGGAGAGCTTTAGTGAAGTGTACTTCAGTTAATTCATTAAATTCACTAATTTCGTGGTCCGCTTGACCATTAAAACATTACAATTAATTAAGGTTTTTAGTTGAGATGAAAAAAAGTTAATGTCACGATAGCTCAGGTGGGAGAGCAGCGGCGTATCTAGCCGAAGGTCGTGGGTTCGAATCCCTCTCGTGCCATTAACTTTTTTCATCTCAACTAAAAACCTTAATTAATTGTAATTTAATTGATAGTTGAATGTTGAAAATATGCTGAACTTTTTAGAAAACAATCTCCCATTATGTAGATTTTAATAATAAGATATTATTGATAATGCTTTAACAATATATATTAATATACTTTTTCACTTATGGTTACTTTACAATGTAGTAAAATCAAAATTTATACATCAGAGTAGTGTGGATATGTGGGGTACTTTTTCTGCCTGACACACAGTGCATGTTTTTATACGATTCGCGTGAACTATCTCCCGATTTAGACCTAGTTAGTACATCCTTAACAAATAGTCCATGGCATACCGGAAAACCGTTAGGCAACACCGGCTGATATACCCCAGACCCAGCCAAACTCCTCTAAATCTAATAAATATAAAACATTCTTTCAATGTTAAAACCAAGTCATAGAAAATGTTTCACTCATTTTCCTCCAACATGGCTGAACATAAGACCGAAGGGTGTATAAACTTCTGTATAAGGACGAGTGTGGTTGTTGTATCACAAGGCGGAATATCATACTGCCCATTTGTTTTAATAACCACCATCCTGATTAACAAAGTGTGTTAGTTAATTTACAAGAGTATGATGAAACTTTCTCATTACCTTCCGGGTGATACGCAGTCGGTTGTAATTTATTTACGCGAAATAATTTTTCAAATCTTACTTAAAATTCGTGTCTTGATCGGATGTATTCCGGTACTCGACAATAATTTCGGTCTCGCCTTTCTTCCCAGTATCCTCTGCAAATCGCGGTGATTTATTTAGGTATTTGATTTTGTTTAGTAATGGGTTCTACAATATCTAACGATCCAATGGGAACTGGAGGTCCTTCCAGTGAGGCGGGTGGTCGGCACATTGGCGGCTTTCAAGTCCCGTTGTTGGCAAAAAGTAATGTGCGTCTACTGGTTTACCCACCGAATGGGCTGGAATACGTTTGAAACCATTGCTTCACCCCTTCTATATACCATCGCCGTCTTCTATTATAGCGGGTTTTTTATAATCAGTTTTCCCCGCAAACGAGTAACAGGCAAAATAAGACAAAATGATTACATTGTTAAGGTTACAGAAGGTTATAAAGCCCAGTGTCTTTCGCACTTCTAACACAAATAAAAAAAGAGTCAGGTTGCAATGTGTACGTTAGTAAAATATATTAGTTTTCAGTTTCCAGTCTTCTACTATGTTATATTTTTTTTACATACCTTCTGGCAGATAGTCTTCGTTTTTATTTGTTTGTTCGTTCGTGTCCGGCTGATCTATTGACGCCCTTGTGGGCCTTCATCTTTCCCTGTCCGTAGATTCTACAACTTGGGTCTTTTAACTGCTTTGAGTTCCCTTTCTCTGTACGGATAGAAGTAATTACTCATTATTGAATCGAGGCGAAAACCGTCTTTCTAACACCAATTACGACACTTGGTCTTTTGCAAAATGTCATTTTACGATGTCGACACTGATGAGTTTGTAACCGACTCTCCTGAGTATAATCCTCTTCGTTCAAGGGGTTCATTAGGCTCTCGAAGGCTTCTTGCTGTTCTTGTTTTAAATCAGATTCTCTCTTTTTTTAAATTCAGAATGGGGTTGAACCTTATTTTGATTTCCTTGAAGTTATGCGAAGTTTAGTTTTGTGTGTGCATTGTATGTTATACCCGTTACTGCGTTTAATGATATTTACTGGTTTCTGTTTGAGTTTGCGTTTTGACAGTGGTACTATTTTTAATTTATCATGGGTTATTGTGCATTTAGTCGTCGGAAGGGGATGTTTGAGAAGACGATATTGTCGGTCGTTCTGTATATGTCAAGTTTTTAGTAAGTTTCAGTCTCTGTTATAGATCTAGGATATGCTGTTTTGTATGTTGTCAATTTTCGTTGTTGAGTAAGAAGTTCCGCTCAGTAGTATGTTGCTGACGTTTATTATGTATGTCATCAACTTATGTATATGAAGCTGTAGCCAATATTTCAGAGACATTTGTAAACTTAGTTTGGCTAATATTGGGTTACCGAAGTACTAGACCATCTTTCAATATTTGTTCTTGGACTTGAAAGTATTTTTATTCTGTCGTCTGTATTATTTAGATAGTTGTTGTTCGTATTCGTTATTCCAATGTAATGTAAGTTGTAATATGTTACTCCAGTCGATGGATGTAAGTTCGTTATGACAAATTATATTGGTTTATTTGTAGTAGATGTCATTTCTGTTTTAATGTTTTTTCTCGTACGGTTTAGGCATCCTTTATAGTATTATTCGAATGGATTCGTTTGTATTTTGGTGAAACCTTGTTGTTCAGGAAGTGTTTGATTGGCCAAAATAACCCAGCCTATCTAGCTGTATTTTGGTTATAACCGAATAATTTTGACTGCTTACCTTCCCTCGATTGTCTGACAGACGAGTTTCGGCATTTCGCCATCGTTAGTTTCTGTATGTGATTTCTGCGAAGTCAAGTTTTCATTCAATTCACTATTTACTTTTCCAGGGTTAAGCCTTCATCGAGAGACCATACTTAACAAAACACGCATTCGTGAAACTAACAAACACCACATAAAAAAATACGAAGCAGAATTACTACAAAATGAACTCCTACACTGAACTCATATTCGGAAACAGTTTTCTACGTCATCTCTGATTTTGATTTTTTCCTCTTCAATTTTACGACTGTTTTGCTTTTCTCACCATTTTTTTTTATACAGACTCGTTCAATTTCGTGACTACCGAAAACTTAACCGACCTAAAAAAATCGAATTTCAGAGAATATCTCATCAGTTTTATTCCGATATAATTGCACTATCACTATTAAAAGGGGTTAATGTGCGAAAATAGGATAATAATTTATTGAATAATTTGGTACATACAAATAATATAAGATTTAGGCAATTAAAAAAAATTCTTGCTAATATAAATAAAAATTATGGATAATGAAATCTCGTCATTATTTCATAAAATTACTAAATGTTTAATTTTCAATACATGGGTACTAATAATTTCATGATATATATTTAGTTTCCAGACAATTTTATTATGCCATGCATGGTGTACAGTATTAACAATATGTTGACCCAATTAGAAAACGACCTACAGTACACAAACTGAATGTAATCTGTAAACCCTGAATTACACCCGCTGAAAATGGTGGGCGAGGTAGCAAAACAATTTTTCTGCGTCACAGACGAGTTATGAGGCATCGCACTGTCATGGAAGAAAATTAATCCATTTCTATTCACTAATGCAAACCGATTTTCTTTGATTACTGACTTTATTTATCTAGCACTTGATTTCATTGATAATTTATTTCGCAGGACATACAATCATACGAGGATAGTAAATGATTCTTTATAATGCCTATAAAAGGGAGTATTATTTGAGATGTGTATGCCCAATATAATTGGTTTATATTGGTTTATTATATTCACTGTATTTGCTACAAAATTACAACATTAAGCAGATCCAATATGCACTCCTCATTGTATTGAAATAAATGCTTTCTAATAATTTATAAGAAATATTAATAATTCTATTGTTTTATTTTAATGAAATTGTTTAATCGTTTGAGTAAACGATTCGAAATGAAAAAAAAATATTTTCTTAAGAAAATTAAATAATAACAAAATCATAAAGAACGAAAATAAATGAGGAAATGAAAGTGGGCCAATGTTTCAAAATTAAAAAAAACCATTCACCCGAAAATAAAGTCAAGAAAGATTCACCTTGCTGAAACTTGTCGAAATCACGGCGGCGACGGAACTTCGGGCTCGAGTCCGTCGTAGTCTCCGGAGTACAGCTTCCGCTAATTTTCTTGTGAATATTAATTACGGGTTTGACTAAAACAATTAAATCACTGGCCTTAACTTTAAATATAGAAAACGCTGGAGAGAATAGTAGGAGTGGATCGTAAGAGAATTCCATAAGAATTGAAGTTGGCTCGCGCAAGCGGAGGAAATCAAAAGAAAACAACTACTTGGATTAACAGTACGAACTATTTACATATGTACTATTCGCGCAAACAGAAATTTAAAAAATCGTTATAAAATGATATAATTTTTGAATTTTCAAATTATGAATAAAACGTTTTTATATGCGGAACAGGATCAAGTAATGCCGATAGTTTATGCAATGACGTGCAAACGTCATCTTTCACTTTTCCTAATGACGTCGTCTGCTACTTTGGCCAAGCCAAAAGTATGTCAATCAACAGAATTTTTTAGATGTCGGACAGAAGTTGCGAATATCTGACATTCCGTGACGACGATGTGGACGCATGACTGCAGAGTGTTATAATATTATCATTTCAGAAAATATTTTCGAAAAAACGATAATTAGTACTGAACAAACAGTTCAAATAATTAGTTAACGATATGATGTTTTCATTGAAAAAACTTCAAGTCCTTTGGTTAGAATAAAGAATACATGGGAAAATGCATTAATTTAAAACCTATATTTACCTCAAAATCATTTCACATTAAGCATTCTATAGATACTGCACATAAATATAAGGTACGAAAAACAAGAAAGGGATTTGAGGGGGAAGGGACAATTGTTAGGGCATTCACGGGGTTTTTCTCCCTGTTTTAGTTTATATTTTAACTACACATGTGCTAAATAGATTTTAATTGTGATACGTCTTTATTTTTCAGGACAGCTGTCCTTTTGTGGTAAGTTGAAACTATAAAATTGTACAAATGTTAGCAATTTTTTATGATCATTTATTTACACAACGAGAAACCAAAAAATGCCATAATCTATAGCCAATCTTTTTTTTAAAGTAAACTGCGAATTCGTATTTATGATATATTCAAAATAGATAATCGTTAATTTAAGCAACCACCTGTGACACAAGTTGTGACAAAATTTAACACCTTTGTGTATCACTTTATGGATTTTAATTATGATAGGCATTTCTCATACTGTCTGTACATTTTGTGTAATTATCTAACTTTAAAATTCTACAGTAGTTCAGCAATTTTTTAGGGAAATTTATTTGTTCAAAGAGAGACCAATAAGTAACCATTTGTCTTGTACCATTTTCTCAAATTCTATTTGTCTTTTCCAATCATTCATTTTTGTATTATCGCTCTTATTTATACTATAAATGCGTTTTTAGGGTGTTTTCAATGTATTGAATTGTTTATTTTTGGTCTAAAGTTGTGTCAAAATTTAAACCTTTGTTTCATTTAAAACATTGTGTTTCTCCGCTCCTGTGTGTTCTATACAAACAATGCTCGCTATATTTGTTTGGGTGGTATTTATTAGGCTAAAATTATAAAAAAAAATAGTTGTAATATGGTGAAGATTGAGATTAGTGTACCAAATGAAAAAACATCGCTGCTTAAATAGGTAGCGACCGTTTTTCAGACGAACAGCTAACCTTTAAATTTTGGCAACAAACTACGATTGTTTTTGTTATTATTGCTTTACAAAATAATAAAAGAAATCATAGTTTCGGTATGAAGAAGTGTTTTTAAAGAAAATTGTACCGAAATGTGAAAATTGCAACTTTTCCGGACAAGTGATTCTCTGATAATGTTCGATGTTCTTTGCGTTGCTGCCCAATTTACAGTTACACGACGATTCTTCGTGTGGTTAGAGATGATAGAGAGATAGTTGATAATTAATGTGTTACTCAGGAACTTTTTTTTTTGCATAGAATATACTTAAAAGATAAAAATTATGGTGGTTTGAAAAACTTCCAAAGATCAGAAACTTATGAAAATAACTTCAATCCATGTAAAAATCTTCTAATTAAATATAAAAAATATTTGTGTGGTGATCAGTGACCGTTAGTCGATGATTATTCGGAGATCGTGAGATGCAGTTTGGTGTGACGTAGGTTTAGAAAACAAACACTTTGAGCCCTGAAGATAATCTCAATAAAGATCGAAACGTTGGCACGATAAATGAAATATTTTTCTAAACCTACGTCACAGCCGACCGCATCTCACGATCTCCAAATAATCATAAAAAATATTGCAAACATGCAATTTGATCTAAAAGGTGGCCACTTCCCCCTTAACTTCTCAGGTAATTTTCTCAGCAGCTAAAATAATTTTGAAAATATTAAAAATCCTATTGAATTTTTGTTTAAATTTATTTGTAAATTTTTTTAGGGCCTGCGGACTACATTGGTCATCGCCATCCCTCAATTTTTCTTTTCTCTTTCTCGCGTTTATAATGTTATATTTATAATGTTTTATAATGTTATATGCTACGACGGTAACCGACTCTCTCTCTTTCTGTCCTATTGAAAGCCTTTCTAGCCTCTCTGCACCTCAGGTCCTCGTAAATTGTGGAAAAAATAACACAAATAACAAACACATACCCAAAAGGTAATAAACAAAATCTTCTAGTTTGGTTATCATTCACTCTACTCGATATTCCTCGGGATAATTGAGGATGATAAGCCCTTCCATTCGCGCTAATAAATTTCAATCACACTACCACAGCGTAATCCATATTCATAAGCGTAATTGGGGATAAGCTCCTACAATCATACTAATAATTATACACCAAAATTATCCACGCCACCACAGAATTACTCGATATTCCTAGGTGTAATTGGGGATAAGCCCTTACATTCGCGCTAATAAATTATATTCGCACACTACAATTCGTTCCCACTACGCCAAAGTACTCGATATTGAATATTCCTTGTGGTAATTGGGGATAATCTACTTTATTCACGCTAATAAAGTACATTCACACTGTCCCAGTACATTGTAAATGACTTCAATATTAATTTTTGAATTATTTCTATGCTAAGCAGAGAGTTATAATGTACGGATTTCTCATTAATTTTTTTAAAATAAAATTTAATATTTCTATTTATTTTGTGTCCCAGAATCAGAAACACGACAGTTTCAACAAAGATCCAGTAAGTTCATAAAACATTATTATTTCTGTTCATTTGGTGAATGGTAAGATTGGCAGAAGAGTGGTGATGGTATGGGATTTTAGAGTATACAATGTAAATAATTTTTAAAGTATTATTAATAAACCCTCCTATTAGAATATCTTTTGGTTCTGTTTTGGTGTCCTTCCCCTTTTTCTTTATTTGAGGAAGAGCATATCTCACTCCGCGCTCTGCCATATTTATTAATAATTTTTCTATAACTATTGAGAAGGGCAATATCCTATTTCCATTAGTCCTATTTGTTTCAAAGAAATGCATGCGCTAGTAAGTGCTCCTCTCAATTTGGACCCATTTTCATTTTTATTGAGTTAAATGCAGTTCCATGTTACATGTATGTGTATTATCCAATGTGTAATAGAAAAAATAAGATCATAAATGGTGAAGAGGTGAAAGGGATGTTTCGAACACCGGCAGATGTAATTTTTCTAATTATATTCATGACACGTGCATTGACTTGCCAAAAAATCGTCCTTTCAAATCACTAGACCGAGTTTAATTACGGCCTAATTTCTGAGAATGTCCTCGATTATTCCTATCACACCTCTCTATCCAGTAATTTTATTGCTCAAACAGGACTGATGAAGCTGTAATGGATGGTTCCTTCGGCTGTCTATATATCCTAATAAAGGTTTTACTAAGGTTGCGGGTGTGAAAAAACCCAGTTACCATCACGGAAGAATTCGGAATTCGTTTTATTAAAAAGAAATGAGCTTTACACCAATAACACACAATAATGATTCACTGTATAAATTGAACTCTTATTAAACCTTTTTTCCGCAATTCTTTTCTTTTGTTACCACGTGCTGAAACAATCTATAAAAGAAGCGGAGCGATGTGAAAATAATGTGTGTTATGGCTTCAATCGACATTCGCTTGGTGACAACCACTGGAAAAAAAAGACTTAGATGTAAAACTACCTGCTGAGTCGATTGGAATAAGAATTAAGCTCGTTAACCCCGTAGTTTTCGAAATAAACGCAAAAAAATATTGCTATATACGATGTAAAACGACTTGGAACAGGAATTGAGCTCGTAAACTCCGTAGTTCTGAGATAAATGCGTACCAAAAATTAATGAAATTGTTTCCTTTTGGCTGTTACGAATGTAGATTGCTTTAAACAAGAAAATATCATGTTATTGATTAATCATTCATTACAACTGATTTATTATATATAGTGCTATTTTAAAATACCTTATTTGGCTACGATGCTTCACCCAAATGATTAACAACATTGCTACCAACACAGGCAGGGAAACTAACGCTACTTTAGCAATAGTGTATCCCGCATAGTTGATCTAACAATTTAACAATTAAACTCGTTAAAATTTTAAAACTGTTATTTAATTCTAGTATTTAAGTAATAAATCTTAGTTTTCTGTTTATATTTTAATGGCATTTAGATAGAATACCATTTATACTATCTTATAAATTTAACTGACTACAAAAAACCGGCCCACTGTTTCGTTTACGTTGTGAATTAATTTTAGGAATTGACGAGCATTTCTTTTAAATACGCCCAAGACAAAAACCTGACACTTATATTTATTGTTATTTTCTATAATAACTAGGTATAAAGATTAATATTTGACTTAAAACGTAAACACAATATTGATAATTTGTTGGGAGCCGCAACAGTTTAGGCGTTGTCAGGGCGCTCATCACTATAAGGAAAAGGTCCTTGGTTCGAATCCAGCGGCGCTGCATTCGAACCCAACTTACTAACAAATGGACTTTTTTCCCAAAACACCGACACCCCGAGGGGGTGATATGACCTCTGCCATTGCGAATACTCGTTAAAACACTTAACGCGTTAAAAACGCTGTTTATCTTTAAAGAGAGTTGCTAATCCTTTTACACTCTTTAGATCAAAAATAAAGACAATCAGCTCTATTTCATCCTTTCCTGAGGCTACTTGTGGAGTTCGTTAATTGTTGTTTTATTAATTATTTTTTTGGATGAAACAATAAATTTGAGTAAAAAACAAATGGTTATTTTTTTCTTGAAAGCATGGTTTTAAGTCGAGAGTATCTCTCCCTGGAAGATGGTTCGGCTAACGAGGGACGTAGCGTCCGATACATTGCCATAGGCGTGGGTGTGCTGCGCTCTACAATCCACGATGATCTATAGCGGTTTAGGGTCAATGAAAGTCCCGATCGAAGAGAAGTAGCTGTTGACCGCGATGTACAACGGCTAGAGGTGATCATTTTATTGCTTTTACAGCAAATTTAACAGCTACCTTAATAGGGAGTTAAGTTCAGGCGTTCCGTAATGTAAAGGTGAACTCTAAAACGGCCATCAGAAGGGTACGTAAGAATAACCTTGTCTATAGACGTCCCGCATCAGGTTCTCTACTACTGGAGAGGCAGCTAGTAAAAAAGCGACTATACGAAAATCAGCAGCGGTTGATCTGTGGCCATAAGATGACCAGTAACGTGTGAGGAGAAGAGGAGAACGCTTTGCTTCATGTGCCTTGCGCTAGTCACCCCCTTTTCAAAGACAGCCAATTATGGTATTGGATTGAATCAATGTCCATACCTGTACCGAACTGATTATCAAACAAAATTGATCTGTATGACTGCATTAAGGTGCACTGAGAAAGTTGTTCTGGAAGTTTAGCTTCCATTTATTGCTCACAACTTCGTGAGCTCTGAAAACAGCCAATAGAAGGCTTCGTGAGAATAGCCTAGTATATGGCGTCCCGCAAATCAGCATCTCGCTTATACATTTGAAAAACGGGGGGGGGGTTTCTTCAAAGTTGAATGGCGGTCTGGTTTCTGGTAGTCAGATGGCCGGGACCATGTTTGCAGGATAAGTAAAGAACGCTTTACTTCACGGACCATGAGTGAATCACAGCCTTATCACAGGCTGTCTATTATAAGTTTGGAGTGGAATCAACGTCCATGCCTGTTCCGAACTGATTATCACATAAAATGGATCTTTGACCAACGTTAATTGAGGAATTTCTTCTGAAAGCTGTGGACCAGTTCGCTCCAATAATTGATTAATGTATGATATTGCTCGACCGCATGTAGCTCGAGTTGACACCCATTACTTGGAGGATGTAGGGATTACCACAATGAACATGCTAGCACGTTCTCCTGACGTGAATCCAATAGAACACTTATGGGACATGATAATGATGAGACGAGTAGACATCGTTCGCGGATTCGTTCCTCCGTTCGCCGCCCCAACTATTTCACACTGCTCTATCGCTAAATAAACGTATAAAACATACAATTAACAATAATTATTAATTAAAGTCAAATGGGTAAATTTTCTTTCAAACCATCATAGTTATATATATATATTACACAGGGCGGGCGACCAGGACCCGAGGGGTTAAAAGCCTGAGTAGGCCCGTACCCCATCCCTAGAAGGTCCGGGACCTGGTCGGCTCACGAGTCCTGTATAAACCTATTGGACCTATTCACAAACCCCAGGATTGTGGACCATTTTATCCTGGGGAGTGTTTTGGTTATGTCCTCTCCTTCGAAAGTATTAAATCTTTCCNTGTGCATTTACATCACAGCCCAGTATAAGTCCTATATTATTATCCTCACAATATGTTGTGAGTTCCCTGACTATCTCGGTTGGACAGTCCTCATCGTCATAGTTAAATAATTTTTATTACAACCAGAAGTTTCAGATGTCGTTTAATTTGGTTTTCACTAAAATGAGTTTGTTATAATTAATATAACGATAAAAAACATATATGTCGTTTGAAACAAAATCCAGTTTTTTGTCTTGGACGTATAATTTTCTTGCCAAAAGATTACAAAAGCTTGAAATCTTCTGTATAATAATAACTAAGTAAGGAATGGAAACAATCTGGCCGAAAGTAAAAAAAAAAAAGTAAAAAATAATCTAATTACAGCTTTTTTCCGTGCAATGAACTCTTTTTTTTCCGTCAAACTAATCCTTCGTAATTTCAAATTAACTATTTTTAACTTCAAATTAACCTATTTTATTTTAAAAGTAACCCTTTTGTAAAGTAGTAAAAGCTTTACAGTTGGTATGTAATGTAAGTATAAAAAATAACATTTCTGGGTATTTGAGAACTTTTTTAATATAAAATCATTGAGCTCTTAGAAGACCATATGTAAATTATTGCAATTAGATTTAAAACGTATATAAAATTAAATTAAAAAACAAATTCTTCGTTTTTTAATTTGAATTTTTTTGAAATATAAAATAATTGAGCTCTTAGAAACTATATTAAAATAGTTAGAATTAAAAATTATCTTTATGTTTTCAATGCTCAATAGATGTACTCTTAAATAATTCAATTCGGTTAAAAATAACCATTAACATTTTAAACATTATATCGTAGGGGGACCGCGGTAGCCGAGTGGTTAGCATGAGAGACTCTCACGCCGCGGTCGTGGGTTCGATTCCCACCGTTGCCCCTGGCCCTTTTTTCCCAATAACCNCCATACCATTTATCCAAGGCCTATCAAAAAAAAAAAAAAAAAAAAAACATTATATCGTAGAAGGATCCTTTATTACATTACATTTTCTATCAGTTTTAATTTTAATAGCAAATAAAGCTCACGTGATACTAAAATCATAGCTTACAGACCATCACTTCCACACTGTCTAAACCACTTCTTTCTCCTCCGTTTACCTGATTCTCGCTGGTGTTCCACAGGGGAGCGTTCTTGCTCCTCTCTTTTACGCAATCTACACGGCTGATCTACCCGCTCACCCTAATACTTTCATTTTTACCTTCGCTGATGTCACATCAATACTCACCTCCGATACCCCGTTATTACAACTTCACGTAAATTTTTCCCTTATGGTCTCCGGTCTATATCTAAAGCTGCTTACTTAGGGAAACATGTTATTTAGGATAATATTAGTTTATCTTGTGCGGTTTTGGGAGTTTCACGTTGATCTACTTCGATAAATCTCTAGGTAATTTTCAAGTACAATTAAATTTGTAAATTAATGTAAACCAAATCCATAATATCTAAATCCGCTGTGTGCATCAAGGCTAACCGATGTTGGTAATGGGTGCTTCATTTCTATTAACATCTCTTCTTATTGAGCTGCGTGGGCATGCTAAGATGGCGTGATTAGCGTCAGCTACTGACAACATTTCACACGGACATATTTTGTTGTCTATTAATCTTATTTTATGTAGGTGGTATGACAGCCTGCTGTGACTAAAACCTAATCGAAAAAATGTGGTGAAAAATCTCCTGGGTCTGTTAACATTGCGGAACTAGTTTAGTTTGCAAGCCTGGCTGAATGTCCAAATAGTAACGTTACTTGAGGTATTTAGACTCATTGCCACTTTAGTCGAATCACATTGTTGGTATGAGCGTTAATATCCATGCTCGAGATTTCCTTGAATGGGATTCTAGATATCTCTCTTCAGGAGAACTGAATTCTCCTTTACAAGTAGATCGACTTTGTATGGATTGTTGCTATGTTTTTTACCCATATGAAGTAGACATTCCCATTTATAATCGACATATCAAGCGCCAAGATTGCCGAGATCGTTGGAAGTTGATGTTCGCTAGCACTTTTCAGGGATACCAACATACTGCAGCTATCCGATAAGATGATTGAATTATTTTATATTTTCTGCACTGATGTAATTTAAAGCTTCTCTTGGGCTGAAAAAGTTGCAGTTATGGTGTTTCATTTTATCCTGAACTGATAGTTATTATACGTTCAAGACGGCTGCTCCCGCTTCGCGAATTGATCTTGACACGTCTCTGTAAATATATGGCTGACGCAACTGGGCTATTTCCTGTTACAAAGCCTCCCTAATGAAATCCGGTTGCCCGTTGAAATCCTCTCGGCTCGTTATGACATTTAATTTTGCCAATTACTCGGCCCAGTTTAACTCGCTGTATTTGGGGTGGATAACTTTGCCAATAGCTAACTCTTTTTGCCTCATAAGCACACGAAGCAGTAGAAGCTGAAGCTTATGGGAGCTATGTTGTCTGGATAGACTTGGGCTGCCAGTTGGCTTAGCTTCATGATAACTACTGGTCTGGCGTTGGAAAGGAAAGATAGTTAGCCGACAATTTTTCTTGCCTAAAATGAAGATCTTCCAAGCTACTTTCCGCCAGTAGTGCATTAGTAAGTTTGGAATTCATTTCCCCCCAAGCCGATTCTTATTGCTCTGTGTTGCATTTTGTTAATCTTTTCTTCTGTGGGATTTTGCTGCGCTGTCGTAAATTATGGAGCCAGATTCTAAACGAGATAGTATGTGGGCGAGGTATACCAACAATGGTATGGTTGGGTGTGCTTCATACACATTCAGAGCTTTTTTCCCCTCAACATAGTCTATGGTTTTAATCTATTTTTTTTTTAAATCTAAACCATTCCTATGAATTTGTGAATCGGAACATTTTGTTTAGTAAATGAATCCAAGTGCAGGATTTCCTGCAGTCCTATATTACTACGTCGTGTTAGTATCATCGCAGCATCTTTTTATCCTGATACCGATGATCCTCATTCGTAGGTCCGCTTCTCAAATTCAAGAAGGAATGGGGTAATTCTGCTATTGCTTCTTCTACGTTCTTGCCACTGGTGTATATCGTCCGCAAATTGAGTGATGGTAATATTATTCGTAGCAAGTTTCTTCAGAGATGCCGTATATATTGAGAATAAAATAGTACTTCGAACTGCCACTTGCGGTATTCCCGTATGTATATCTCGAGGCCCGTGTGTTTGACCATCCACTTGAATAAGTATAGTCCTATTTTCTAAAAGATTTGTAACAGTTTGAATAATTATTCTTGGGATTTTGACATTCTATTTTCTGACAGGTTTTTGTATGTATCGGTAATGAAGGTTGAAAGCTTGCCGTATGTGCTATGTCGTTTTTTAAATCCATGTTGGAAATCTGGTAGTATGTTTTGTGTTTCCACAAACCATTCCAATCTCCTTTTCACCATCTTGTCAGACGTTTTCAATATGCAGGAGGAAAGAGCGATCGGCCTGTGAATGGTGGCAAATTCCGCAGGTATTCCCGGTTTACAAATAGGGATTACGGTTTGTATTTTCCACTCAGGATCTCCTCACATAGGCAGACTTTATTAAATATTTCTAGCAGCCAGTTCTTAACATTAGATGGCAGTTGCTGTGTCGTCAGTAATGGATCATATCGTACCCGGGTGAATTATGTTTTCTACAATACAGCTGCCTCAAGCTCTTCAGTCGTGAATGGGTGGTCAATTATCGTATTGAAATTTTTGCTCTCTCGTATTTGAAAAATTTCTCTTTTACATTTGGTGGGGTCAAGGAAATCAAAAAGTCTTCTACGCAAGTTTTTCCATATATCGGTCACCAGAATGGCTTCCTTTAAGTTTTCTAATTTTGTTCCAAACCTTAGTTAAGTTTGATTCTCTGTTGAGTTTCTGTTTGCTGGAATAGTCTAAACTAGAATCGATATTCAGATTGTCATTATTTTTACAAACGTTAAATATTTCGATCTCAAAAATATCTGGTTTCTCCAATTCATTTTCAGAATTTCTGTTATTCTCAGCACAAGTTTCAGAATCGCAAATTTTTGCAATCTTAATGCTTTTTCCTTCCGAAAATTGTCCCATCGTTATTGAAATTTTGGTATTAAAAATAAAGTCTCTTCCTAATAAAGCAGCAAACGTTAATGATCCTTCCGGAACAACATGAAACATTATTTTTATTTTTACATTCTGGACACTTATTTCGGACTCTAACGTACCTACAACCTTTAACCGACACATATTAACGCCAATGAATGTATTTAAGGGTGGTGGTTGTAAGTTTACAAAACCAGGTACACAGTAAGCAGATAATATTGATATTGGACTACCCAATCCAGTAATGCGTTCATTTTGGCATTCATACTTATTTTCTTTGACATATCGTTAAATACAATTTCCGTAATTACCTGAGATTGTCTCTCCACGGATTTTGGCTGAAAATTAGGTTGAGAGTTTTATTACCGGAAATAATTTTCATTCTCCTTGGGCAAGACGCGATCTGGTGGTCCTTGGAGCCACATCCATAGCAGCTACCCCTTTCTCTCTTTGGTTTCTTACAGTCTAATGCTCGATGACCCAAACTTCCACAATTATAGCAATTCAATTGGCTCCTAATTTTGTCAGGGGGCTTCGACATAAAACACTCATTTTTTAACACACATTTCGTTCAAAGCTGGCGATAATCCGGACATGCTCTTACTCTTTATGGATTCATAGAGTTGAAGATTTTTTCTGAATTATGCAAATCGGTCGAGCTATACAAAATTGTTTTGATATGTGGCTTAACAGGAATGCCGTCCCACACGTACCGAATTAAACTCGCTTCATCGATATTTCCCCTAGTAGCAAGCTCCTTCATTATCAAAAAATACTCATAAAACTCTTCGTTTCTCTTTAGTTTCCTATTTTTTAGTAATTCACGAACATATGCATTGCATAAATTTCGGGAGAATTCATCTAGTAGATCTTGTTTAAGAGATTTCCAGCTTGTTAGTCCTCTTTCGCTTGAAACAAAAAGTTTAGCTGGTCCAGATAAACTCTTTTTCGCGTAAACTAGGCTCAGGAGGTCGGTCCAATCGAACATTTTAGCATGTTCTTAAAAATTTATAATCCAAAGTTCAACCGGAATTTTGTCTTGGCCATTAAAAATATCAATTACTCCCTCAAAATCCCTTTATGTAAAGATCGGTTGTGCCGATTCGTTTTTGTTCTTAAACGTTTCTACCTTCTTCTCAGAAGCCTCTTCCACCTCTTCGACGTCGTTCGTTTCTTCTTCGCTATCATCTCCGTTGACCGTCCTTCTAGAAAAATCATCGTCACTGCCGGTATTCTTCTTTATCGTGTGATGCGCCATTGTCCTCTAGAGAATAGCGGTTTCTGGAAATATTCAAATAGCAGTTTGTAGTCTGGCTTGAAATTGTCTTTTCTTGCCTGATGTCACAAGTCCTAAGGCCGCAAGCCGATCCTTGAAGTCCAAGGCGAGATACCTCTTCAACAGGAACATGCCCTTCAAGTGCAACTCCAGTATCCCACTTCTGATTTTGTTGGGAAAAGGTGGCATTGGCTTTTAGAAAAACAGTCAATACGAGAAGAACAACTATATTAACCACGAACACAAGTACGCCTTAACTTAACATGCCATAATAATAAAAACAATAAAACTTCCTTCTAGCCCCACTTACGACCGTGGCGACAATCCGTAGGCCATAGAACTATAATACATGGTCTTACACAGTGGCCGTCTGCTTCACCATTTTTAGAATTGGACATCCATACTGGATCGTTTCTCATCACTTCCTGAAATTTTTGTAGCATACTGGTGTGTGGAGAGTCAGTATGGTTGTATATTTTTGAGTTAGATGTAAGTCGACGTTTGCCGGAGCAATGTGCCCCCGATGTCTATACATTTACTCCGTTATTGACCGCTTTTAATAGGTATTCTACTTCTTTTCAAACTTATAAGGAGAATTTTTTTAACACCTGCAGTTGTAAAATTAAATTTTTTTGTAATTCTTTCGTCGTTATTTACTCTAAGCGTTCCAAACTTAACAAACTACGAACCCAACATTCTAAACTTATTGGAACGATAGTTAATGATCCCTTTTATGTCTCTAACCAAACAATTTATACCGATTTCAAAATCCTATTCGTTTGCGACTTTGCCCAATTTCGTTACAAAAATTTTCATTCCAATCACTCAAACTTCTTAATCCGCGAATTGTCATCGTCAACATTATCCGGCAATCCTCGTCGAAGACTGGAGCGAGGTTGGCCAGGCGTCAACTTAGTTGCATAACATCGGCAAAGGATAGTTGCCATGTGATCTCCACTCTGTTGGGAACACATTATCACTGGATGGAGGCCGTTCATGCCTTACATGCCCTTTTATTTGTCCGTGCATAAGCCTTTTCACCCAATATAATAACAATTTCAATATTTTTGTTTGTTGCATATTTGAAGTGCAGTTGTAAATAAATAAATGAATTAAAAAATAGTATTTAGTGTTCATATGGTAAACATTCGAAAGAGTAAATTTACGGAAAAAATCCCGTAAAGCTAATAATTAAGAACGAAAATCTATTTTGACGAATTTAGACTCGTTTCCATGGGAAACACCCTGTTGAGTCGATTGGGGCAAGGATTAAGTTCAGAAGCATCCAAATAAATGTGAAAAAATTAAAAAAACAAGAAATAAAATTGATTTCGATGTATATGCACTACAAATTTGCGCAATAAGTAAACTTCCAGACCCAAAAATGAACAAGATAAACGCAAACAAATAATATTTACGACACTTGTTTTCAATGAACAATGAACCCTGCCGAGTCGATTGATATTAAAATAATTAAAAAATTGGATCACACAATTAGAACCCAGTTATACAAAAATCCTACCCTAAATGACCCGCAAAGACCAGTGAGTCCAGTGGATGAGAAAAATTATCTGAAAAACCATGGCTGGATAGAATGGCAGAACATCTGCACTACCATTACCAACAGACCATATGAAATAAAACCGTCTAGCGTGGAAGAAACTGGAAAAAAAAGAGAGAATAACCTCGCATAGGCCACACCAGGCTGACACTTGGACATCTACATTTATGCGGCACACAAGTATTTGTAAAGCACATATTAGGGGAATTCACGATGTTTGTAGGTATTAACTCGTGTTACCTCGAATAGAGAAATGTCCGGTAACATCAAAAGCCCCCTTCTTGTCTTAGAATGTTAAAAGTTAATTTTTCCGCAATGCTGGCGACTGGTAGAACTTGTTGTTTGTTACGGTTTTCTTTTGTGTTAAATTGTAAGATGCCAGAAGTTACTAAAAAAAGGAAAATTACTCAACTCTTTCATTCATAATGCTATCTATGTACTCGAAAATTACTAACAAATGGCACGCTCAAATTCGTGCCGACCTACCTAACTTGTATCCTAACGTCTAACGCCTACAGTTTTATAGGATTTTTTTTAATTTATTGCATGCTCCCTTTTTTTTATTATATGCTAATAACAAGTGTGCTTGTGATATAACAAATAATTACATTTGTATTTATAATATACAGCTTATGTGTAGATTGCAATGAATTTAATAATGTTATTCTAATTTTGTCTTAATTTAGCATCACAGGTATATCGCAGTTAATTAAAGTCTATAGAGTCGAGGAACTTTAGAAAGTGTTCACTGTTCAGCGTATCCCACGTTGCTCGCCAGGCGCTGCCCGTTGTCATCATGTACCGCTCAAAGTCTGATCTGGGCTTATCAAATAAAATACACTAGAAGAGTATGTGATCCCATGTCCGTTCCTCTGGATTACTGCAATGACATTTTGGGTCCTCTATAACCTTGAACCGATGAAGGTATGCTCGGTTTTTCTCGTGCCCAGTAAGTACTTGGGTCACATTATAATGGTGCTTATTTATGTTAAGTTTTCTGGGGCAGTCATCGTTGGGAAGAACCTTCTGATGTGAAGCCCTTTTGCTGTTGCCGACTATTGTATTTCCCATCTATCCTCGCTTTCTTGTTTCGTCTTGGAGTGTATATGGCTAATCCGCACAGGTAAAAGCTAATTTCGTCCTCGCTGTTGGCCGCCTCCTTGGCTATTGTGTCAGCTGATTCGTTTCCAGTGAATCCACAGTGAGCTTTTATCCACTTGATGCTTATAGACGAACCGTCGGTGTTTTCTAGGTGGAAGACCAATTACCTGATTTCTTCAAGAAGAAGCGAGTGGTTTTGACAGTCTTGAATCGAGCCCAGGGATGCTTGGCTTTGAGAATATCCAGAAGATCGGCTAGATTGTTGGAGCACCAACTTTCCATTTTATCCATTTACGTTTTAGTGGCCAATTGACTAAGGTACTTCTTTTAATTAATTATTCTTTCTTTTTAAGGCCTTGGTTGAGATAAAAAAGTCAGTGTCACGAGGGGGATTCGAACCCACAACTTTCGGCTAAATACGCCTCTACTCTATCACTTCGATCTTCTCGGATACCAACTCTCCATCTCAACCTACAACCGTTCGAATTTTCCCTCTTTTTGCCATTTTCAAACCATTAACTACTAAAAGAAGTATCACTTCACTAAACAGCTCCCCGTGGCTACTTCATAGTTCGCTGAGAATCCAATCCTTATAACACGACATTTGAAAATTTCATAGTTTGGTCCTACGTGTGTAGTAGTTACCTTCAAAGTTTGATTTTGATCGACCCTTCTTGAAGGTAAACGTCAATGGGCAGAATGTCAGCCGGAATGCATACAGCTTCAAATTAAATGGTTCTGAAACCTTTAAAAATCCTCAGTGCCATTTTGCGTTGTACACTTCTTAATTTTTTAACATTGTACAGCTTTTTTAGTGCTCCGAGCCAAACCGGAGCGGCATACGCCAAGGATGGGAAGAATCGCTCCTTTGTAGATAATTTCAAGAGCATCGCTTCCGAATCCCCAGTAGACTTTGGCTGATCTGCTGAGCATATTAATGAGCTGGGAGGCCTTTTCGCAAATATAATCAACGTGCCTATTCCAAGTGAATCTTTTGTCAATCCAAACTCCTAAGTATTTCATCTCGTCTACTTCTTTTAAACGTGTGGTCGACAAAAATACCCCAAGAAGGTCGATTATTTTTCGCTTAGTTATATACGTAATTTGCGATTATGTATATTTTATAGGATAGGGGATGTATCTGTTATGAATGAGAGTATAAGGACAGGTCAGAAATTAACAAAAGATATGTGTTGGTCTGATTTAATTAATGCATATTTAAGAATAAAAATACGTGTAAACAAAAAACAGCTGTTAAATTCATGGTTGCCATGTTGGTTACCTACGCCTCAATGGCTAGCAATGTGACTATATCTTCGACTTAACATCTACAATTGGCCCTACCATGTTATATCAAGCAATTAACTAATTAACAAAACTAGCCGATTCGTACGTCTACGTCATCATTTTTCTCGATATAACACCACTTAACAAAGTTAACAGGGTTAACACAAAGATCGTGAATACTCCTATTAACAGAATACGAGGAATTAGCGCCGCAAAAAATAAGGTGTGGCCTGTCTGCAGATTTTAAACATCTTCTCAAGCACAGTGATGGTTATAATAAGAGTCTGGTGCGACAACCTTTGTTGACACTTCGCTCATCACTATAAAGTAAAGGTCCTGTAATAATTCCAGCGATTATTACGATTATAGAAGTGTTCCACAGATTATTTTTATAGAAGTGTGTTTTTCCTTATCTCCGTCTATGGAATAGAGATGGTCAAGATAAAAAAAAAACAAGGTTATTTATCTTTATATAATTTACAATATGATAGGGCGTGTTTGCTAAAATAGCAAAAACCCTGGTGACAACCCGATGGTGTGATTGCGTTAATGGTTGTGTATGGATACAATCTGTGTGGAACCCACTGGCCTGTGGAACAATTAGGTTAACTTAGCACAGTGAATGCATGATTTTTACTGAGTGGGAATGTATTTATTGGCGTGAATAAAGGGAAGGCGTAAAGAAGAAAATTGCCTTGCCGGGTTTCTAACAGTAGGTTGGCTGCGTATATTTTTGTTCTTTTCTTTTAATGAGGGTATTTGGCCTACGAGATTATTTGAACCTATGTACATTCGAACCCGGGTCCTTTACCTTGCTGTGGTGACCGCCGCGTCAATGCACCGTTGCGGCTACCGACGCCCTTCATGCATAATTTTAGAGTAGTTATAAGGGTGGGGACTCATCAGCAGTATATGAGTACTTTTGAAACCCGCCAACATTAATTAGATAATATAATAACATTTAATAATGTTCGACTTACGGCATTTTAATCACGGGTGGTTAAACATTATCGACAAAAGTATTAAAACAAATGTGACAGAAACAAAACGGTAAGGTGCCAGCGGGAAAAAATTAAAGTAAAATAATAAATTACGCAATTAGGACTAGTTAGAGGGAAGTACAATGGTCATGACGATTTCAGAACCAAGAATTTAATAAATTTCAGATAAATACGGATCCAGTTTAATTTCAAGTTTCACAATTGTTTTGAGTCTTAAAAGGACTGATATGAAAATAATCTGAAAAATACCCACGAACCTATTGCTAAGAAAAATCAAAGGATCTGTTCATTAATGTGCCGGATGTTAGAAGAACAGTTAACTGCAAATATTTTGACGGATTATCAATTAGAAATTGACGCAATAGATTACAAGAGAAACCAAAAGGTAACTGCATTTAGTTTGTATTGATTGACTAGTTTTGGCTCGCCTCAAGAAATAATGGAAAGCATGATACAAAATAAGTTGCTCATTCAACTTTATTCTCAACTAGGAAAATAGGAAGACTTCTTCTACTAGTAAACTAATTTGAACTTGTTCAAGGTTGAACAGAAAGTTTGTTTTAAACTGCAATAAGAAAAAATGAAACACAACAAAAGCCTTTTAAATAAGAGTGTTTCAATGTAAACACTGCTTTGAATCAAATAAAACGCCACCTTTGTTAAAAGAAAATTTCTCAGATTTACTATCACAATCAAATAAAAACAGCAAAATACAAATTCATGTTCCAAAAAAATTTCACACGTAACCAACATGAAACCACAAGATTAAAACCACACTTTATGTGAATATGAACTGGTTGGTTCACAATTTATATTATTTACATCTGTATTGGATAGTTATGTAAAATTATTTTTTCCGATGAACATATGCTTTGTAATTCGAGCAGACCTAGAAGATGATCCGAATAAAGATCGCAACGTCGGCAAAAAATAAAAAATATGTTTGTCTAAAATACTTAATTTTTGACTGCTCCTCACTACTTCAACAAATTACTGCTTATAATCGTAAAATAAAATTAATTGATTTTTGTTATAGCACTAATTCATAGTTTTTTGTCAATTTTTAAGTTAGCAATAGAGAAATTAAATCGTCCGTTCCCATCCCTTTTATTACATGGGTTAATATTGTTTGTGCAACGCTTGATGAACCAAATCGATTTTCATACAAATGCCAACAAATAAGTATGCAGTAGGCTGAACTCTTTTCGCGTTTTGTCGGGATCCTCGTGTGGAAGGAACGTCAATCTATCTTGAAAATTAAGTACGTGACAAGAGAGGATATCTCCATGATTCTCGCATCACAGGCTGTATAAATGATATTCAGAGTAGAAAAACCCAAAAATGCTTCTGCGAAATGTTCATTCCAACCAGATGAGGTGTTATTAATTTTTTTTCTTTTTAAAGTCCTCTGGCAACCGCGAGTTTTTAATTCATTACACTCATAACATTGTAATTTCATTATCTAATTAATAACCACATGCACTTCCTGTTCTGTTTTTGTACTCTCGTTTCTTATTATGCTCAGTCAATTACCTTCTTGAATAATAGTCGGACTTGAAAATGTTTCAAATTAACGAAAATCCTCATTTCAGCTAGGAGCTATACAGGAAGCAGTGCAACATTTTTTGTACAGTGTAAGTAACGTGTCTGTTTACGCCGATCGCCCTTTTGAACCATTCTGGATGTCTCCGGCCGGTCGGCGAGTCAGTTGTTACCTGGCGTTTCTACCGAAAACATCCTTGTCTTACCCGAGTATTTAAACCCCGTGTTTGTGCGCAATTTATGTTTTTCAATTGCCGTTGTCAAGTAAGCATTCGGTACCAAACGTCTGAATCCGCCGGAGACTGTGGGGCCCTGCCTAGTCGAAGAAAGAAGAGGACGTTGCCGAATTGCTTGATCCCGTACCGAGACACGTTGGGGTAAGTGAAAATTCTAATTTATTCCAATCCCCTCCTCGGATTCACTCTTTCCCATTTTCCTTAATTTTGAATTTATTTAGCCTTTAATATACAGTCCACTTAACGAACATAAAATTTGGTCCTCCGGGCCGGAACACTTACAATACAAAATTTAGACGAAGCTCGAACCAAGTTGATTAATGATTGCAGTATTATCCTTTGTCAATTGAAGTTCAACCCTAGTCTCGACTTAATAAATAAAAATGACAGACAGACGACCAAGCAATTATAGGATTCCAAATCAGGATCTTCCCTCCAAAACAAAACCTCATTCTATCTTTGTCCCACAAGCCTTAAATTTCAGCACAAAACGAATTTTTATCCGAAACCAAATTTTCATCAAAAACCACCGTTCCCTAAAATCGATTCCAAAAATACGGTGCCGATGAGGACGGCAACCTCATAACCAAATCACAAAGGATTCATATCCCCCATATTAAATGACACACATGGACAAATATTCAGCTAACACAAAATTACAAAACCAGATCGATACGATAGCTGAAGCAGTAAATCGGTTACGTATAAATTTAATCACTTTTTAGACTTACGCAACCCGAAAGAAAAACCATCGAATTTGAGCTAAAATCAGTAAATAAATCTTTTCCCCATTTTATTAATCATATATACATACAGCATATTCAGATATCGTGAGATGCGGTCGGGTGTGATGTAGGTTTCAGAAAAACATTTTCTTTATCGTGCCACCGTTTCGATCTTTTATTGAGATCATCTTCAGGGCCTGGGATTTACAAACAATGTTTACATTTAACAATTACATTTAGGATGTGGAAAAGTGAATTTATATATTCTATATAATCCTGAAAGGACAATCTCGCCGAACTATTACCAACACATTGTTCCCCTTTGTCGGCTTTTTTCACTTCAAAGAAGCCGACGCCTTACATAAAATTGTCTTTTATATACCGACTTCCTTCCCCACCCCTTCAAAACCAAACATATATAAACATAAAACAGCAAAATCTCACTGGCACTCTCAACACGACACGCAAGGATGGCACAGTTACACAGAAGACAAACACTTTGAGAAAGTAGAAATACTTTGTTTGAATGTAAAATATATTTTGCATTGTATAAATTCACTTTTCCGCATCCTAAATGTATTTGTTAAATATAAACATTGTTTGTAAATCCCAGGCCCTGAAGATGATCTCAATGAAAGATCGAAACGTTGGCACGATAAAGAAAATATTTTTCTGAAACCTACATCACACCCGAACGCATCTCACGATCACCAAATAATAATTTTTAAATCGTTGTATTGTTAGTCTTCAATTATATTTTATTTAATGACGTAACATAATATGTTGTGGAATGATTTAATTCTACAACGTGAGAACAAAATAATATATACAAATAGAAATCAGTTTAAAATTAATAATTACAACTAAAGTGTGCACTAGACGAGAAATGCCTTGTCACTTACTATCTGAAACAAAAAAATGAAAAAAATAAAATGTAAATAAAGCCATTATTTCTTATCAATTAGTAAAATGTGTTCGCAAAAAGAGCCAATAACGCATTTTAATTGTATCAATTATTCCTATTATTTCTTGTTTTTGTAACGCTAAGTATTATTGTAGTTAAAAATTTAATTATTATTTTACCCAATTACATTTACTATGATTTTAAAATTTACTTGGCAATAAATAAATAGTAAGCAAAGCCTGATCACTTCAGAAACACGAAAGAGAACGTTTTAAATAAAAAAAGATTCAAGAGAATGTTATGAAATGTAATTAATGAATTTTTAGCAAACAAAATATCGCGACTGAAGTATTTCAAAAATTTACCTAAAAATTATGCCCGTTTAATGCGTCACTCCGAAAAGATGAACCAACACAATTTAACCACACCTCAATTGAAGTAGTCTTAAGTCTCCATGAAGTGGGAAAGAATTTGAGTGGTGAAAGCGGGGAAAAATAGGAGGCGAGTTGGCTGTAGCCGAAATACCAACCAATAATTGGCTTAAAAAAAAAAATAAATAATGGGTCAAACCCGCTTATATAGAGTACCTTGTTAAAAGAAATTTATTCCAAAATGTAATCAATTTTGGAGGCACATAGAGGAAGACGAGCTGAAGTCACCGAGCGTTCGGTTACTAAGGACTCCGAAGAGCCATTAATTGGTGAAATTCAAGGGCTTTATTTTTCATCATCAGTTCTCATTACGGGAGACCGTACTTCTTCTCATCCACTCGCGCTCAGTTAGAAATTCTCCTTGAAGGAATGACCCTTCCGTTATAATTTTTTTAAAAGGAAAAATACATAAACGAACCAGGTGAAAAACTCAAAATAAACTTAGTACCGTAAATAAGATTAATTATAAGTTAATTACGGTCATTGCCAGGAAAATTATAAGTATGATGTATAAGTATGTATGAAACTTAATACTGTGCGCAAGGCTATATCGAGAAGAGTTCGGCGTCTAGTTACCATCCACACCTCCTTCAATCTCACTGGAGATTCCTTGATCTCAGTGTCCGGGGAGACGCCCGTCAATCGAGCCCCAAACCGACCGGTACCCGAGGCAGCAAAGGAGAATTAAGGAAATATGAAATTACGTTTCATCTATTAGTGGATGTATACTAAGAAGTTAAAAATATTGTTTATTAATGTTGAATTGTTGCTTAATATGGATTGGTAGTCTTTCGGGAATGTGGCAGAGGAGTATAAAGGACCATAAATTATGATGTGGGAATGGTGATAGTAGATATACAGATTGGGTACAATAGATAATGGTTAATTACATAATGCCTATCCGGTGATGTTCACTCTCAGACGTCAGCTGCCCATCAGTGAGCATAAACAAGGTAATTCATCCGTCCACCTAGGTCTGCTCCCCTGTGCTTAATTGGAATCGATGACATAAATGGAACGCACACAACTCGACTTAAGATACAAGAAATCATCGTATATGGACCACTGAGACGCCTATTTGGGCTGCATCTACACTAATAATAAATAACAAATAAACTGTTTCAAAGCACACCATAAACTGATTTGGACATATTTGGGACCCGGACCATATCCTCCAAAATCCAGAGAATCCAAATGTTTCCGGATAATCCGCATGATAAATAAATTGGTTCTTGGTTGAAAAAGTTTGAGTTGATTTTATTGTTTCGAAAAACAATGTTCTGAAATAGTTTTTTGCAAAAATTGAACGGTTGCTCCAAATTAAAAATCGCTTACACCCCTAATTTCAGCGTCAAAGATACCTTTCAAAACCTGAAAATTGAAGATTATCTTGCAATTTGAATAGTACAATTCGCTAGCCTGGAGAGTTAGAGCAAAACCTTTTGGTCATGAGAAACTAGAAAAAATAAAAGTTTATGTGCCTCAGGGTGGTGTCAGGTAAACTCACCCTGCATATATAAAAAATTTAAAATGTATTTTATAAAACTCTTCAGCATGTCCACATCAGGTTTTAAATGCAACATAAAATTGTGAGTGAGCGTTGGTAAAGCAAACTTTTTATGAAAAAACTTAATATTTTTTAGATTAAAATCACCGATATTACAAAATTTGTATTGCATTGCAGGCAACAGATCGAGCCACCAAATTGAAAAGGTCAAATTTAGTTTGAAAAGAAGGATCATGCATTGAGCAAGGCAACCCGATCAAGCAGTATAGAGGGCCATTTTTGCAGAAGAGATCTTCTATTTTGTATTTGGTTGAAAACGGTTCGTAAACTAGAGTACGTACTACGTCTAGATACGTTAACTATTGAAGAACTCAATTTTAGTTGATAGAACCATCTTTCCCTGTGGCAGATTCTATAGGCTCTTCTAAAAGTAACAATTTAATCGTTTTCCAATTCACGGAAAATCTCCTTTGGTCGCAATATTTTTCAAATATTTATATTTAATTAAAGACCATGGGGATTTTTCATCCATTATAACGACGTCTTCGGCATAAATAGGGAGCTGAATATCATCTTGGTAACTTAGATTTGATTAGTCTTGTGTAGATCGTCCTAAAAGATGGAGAAGAGCTTGGGCTCACCTTCCGTCTAACTACAGAGCAACGTTAAAAAGTCTAAAAAAAACCCCTCTTTTCCTCTCATTGTGGGATTAGTAAGAGTTGATAATGCAAAAAACCAAACCCGGTCACACCCGTCACCCGATACACTATTGCCAGAATTGCGTCCCTAGGGTACAGGTGATAAATTATTCCACGCTGGCCCCACATGTTGAGTTGAACTTGGTTCAAATTATATACGAGGTTCCAGTGAAGCCAGTTTAAACCGAGATTCCGTGATGGGCCCTAAGGGTTGAATAGTCTTCAGGCAATTATTACGAAAAGCGAATTGGAGTATATTTGGAATGGAAATGTGGGTTAAAATACATTAGGGATCGGGGAAAGGTCAATTTGTCGATGATAGGATTGTCCAAGCCACTGTGTGACCAAATTTTTTTTAAATGAAATTATTGTAAGAGAGGAAAGTGTTTTGTTTTTGTCCCCCAAAATAAAATTTTTAATTTTCCTGACTTGATCAGTTCCCTTTTCTTGTAATGGGATATTCACCCTAGTTATTACATCAATAAATTTTACTAAATTAAAATAAGTGTATTTATGTAAATTTGTGAAAACAACAGTGAGTGGTAAGGATTAAGTAACGATGTTGATTGGGATTCGGGTTGTGGTCTTCAAACATACAATGTTATTATATCAACGCCCAAGCTTTCGACAAGTTTTATTGCCTTCTTCAGGAAAAGATCAAGTCTCTTAGACTTAGATCTTAGAAAAAGATAAGGTCTCTCTCAAAAGATCGTAACAATACTTGTGTACATATTTATTTATTTATTTATATATTATAACAGGCTGTGATAACATAGAATTACCAATGTATTAGAAATTAAGATCTTGTTTTTAAAAATTGTGGGAAATGATTGTTATCAGTAGGTGATAGTGTGGGGAACCTCCCACCTGATAACGTGATAAACACAATTTTCTAGTCAAACGCCTGTGATATTTATGTACCAAAAGAATATTAATTGTTAAGCAATTATTACTGGTTTAAAAATGCCTATATATGTAAGAGGCTGTTAAGAAGAGGTTTTTATTTATTTATTTATTATATATGTATATAGTTTGTATATATACATATCGTGTAATGTGCAACGTGTTTAAGTTTTGACTTTGTATCTGTAACTAACAAAAAACTAATATTTTATAACTATTTATACAATTTATAACTATCTAAATGATTATGTCCCTATGTCTCTGTAGATCCTCTGAAGAAGGCAATAAAACTTGTCGAAAGCTTGGGCGTTGATATAATAACATTGTATGTTTGAAGACCACAACCCGAATCCCAATCAACATCGTATGAAGGCTGGTTGATCGCACAACAAGGAATAAGTAACAGTCCATGAGACTTCAAAGTTGATTAACTGTCAATTTAAAACCGACAATTAAAATTATTTTTGTTTTAATTTTCGTTATACATGACTTTATATTAGGATTTAATTCACCATTAGCCTATTCATTATGAAAAATGACAAAAATCATGTATCAGGTCTCTCTTTTTTACGTCGGGTTGAAAAGTTAAACCTCTAAATACATTGCATGCTGCATCAATAATCAACGCAACATATATTTTTTCTATTGCGACGAAAAATGAAACACAGTATATACATATATGAACTAGTTCAATAAAAAAAACTGTCCCAAAGGGAACATTTCCTCAAAAGGAAAGACTTTGCTTGTCACTCCTTGGTTGGCTTCATTCTGGCCCAAGCCTAGTGGCCTTCTCTGGAAGGTGTCCCCATTGCGAGTGCCATGCTTGGAGTCATGTAAGTCCTTATACATACAGCAGAAAATCGTTTATTCAAATTTACAAAGTCCATAGTCTTTTCTCTATATGTTTTTGGTGTTCTTTTTTTAATCTATTTTAAGTGGCGGCATCGGTTTAGGCGTTGACACGGCTCTCATCACTGTAGCGTAAATGTCCGGGGGGGGGGGAATCTAGCGGCCCTGCATTCGAACTCTACATAGTTACAAATAGGCTTTTTTCAAAAACATCGGCATCTCGAGGATTCATATAACCACGTAGTTGAAATATCCTTATAAAAATATTTGTTTTATGATAAAACAAGAAAAATAATTTTTGTTCAAGGCGTTCTCCATTCTCCCCATCCTGGAGAACTTTCGAGGAATAAAATGTGGTGGCTTCCAACCCAGTGGTATTTCTTTGGTCTTTAATTATTTTTCTGTTTTGTTTAGTAAATTCTCCCTTCATTCACATCAACACCTTCCGACGAGCTGCCGGAATAATTTTGCTCTGACCGGCATAATTTTGGGTGTAACAATTGTACATATTGATAGCCGTTGATAAATAGGACCTTTAAAATTTATCGGAGTAATATTTGATTGGACGCACTGGATATTGGATGGTTTGGGAAACCCTCAGTTATTTTACTGTTGAGTTCATGCCTTTTTTTTTCACAACACAAATGTACTCTGTGTGTCTTTACTAATTCACTTTTGTTTTACCCTTTCTGCACTATTATTTTATAAATGCAAGTTGTACAAATTGCTGTATTGTCCTAGTAGGTTGTAGTGATGGTAGTATATAGGTTATATAGTATGTCAGCAGTAATAATGATATACATAATGGGACAAAAATTGCTTCACTGAAAAATAAATAATAAAAACTACAAATTATTCTAAAGAAAACTTTGCAATATTTAATTTCACTTACAATATCAAATCAAATTCGATTAAAGATTCCGCGTTTCTATAATTTTTTAGTTTGATCGCAAGTTTTCAAAAACAGTTGATAAAAAGTAGAGGATCGGAAACAACGAAACGTTTTTCACGGTATGTGAATCGTTCGCCCTGACTCATTATTGGGGCGCCAGTTCCCCAATAATTCTTAATAGCTTTCATTGTATCCACCTCATATTCCATACAACTCAACATTGGATTCCGCAAGGCTTGCTTTGTTAGTATAACCCTTAAACCTTGCCATTGTTTTGAGCCGCACGTTTAAAATGCCATTTCGGGTAGTAACAACTTTCCATTGATGGGCCTAGTCGGAATATCTGAAAGCCAGTTTGTAATACGGAGGTCAAATAATTTTAACTTGTTCAAAGTACCATTTCAAAGAGCATAAGCAAGTAGGCCACACCTAATAATTAATGCGGATAAATGATGGATTCGGTGCGATAATTAATCACGATAAATGAAATACGAAGGTTTTATTCATTCAGCAACACCTTAAAAAAGATTTGCAAAACTAACAAACGGCATAATCATCCATTTCTACAAAAATCAGTCAAGTATATGATGTAAAGAGGATGTCATACAACAAGTTATGCACATGACCTGTTAACAATAATAGAGGGAAATTGCCAAGAAATTACCTTTCACACCCTCGACAAGAACATCTAAAAAACATCCACTCTTAATGGTGCAGTCATAAACATCTTTAATACATACCTATGTATAGGTACACCCTGCCAAAAGGGTCACGTGGCGAAGAGAAGGCAATATAAAACATAGCCCAAAGCACTAATAAGCATTGGCCGGATATCATGCAGCAAATCTTGGGAATAAACCACAAGAGGGCGGATTGGTTATACACCAGAACGGTCAGACCCATGTGTGTCCAGGAAAGATAAGATAGCAGAGATCCCTCCTCGTCGGGTGGCAAACATCAACTGTAAGTTTATCTTATTTATTTTATGTATAGTTTCAGGGTATTGACAGCTGTTCTTGTTGTTCCTTACATGTATATGGCTTTATCTGACAGCCTTCATAAAAGGTGGTACCTGTCATAGCACCCAAAATGCAAAAATAATAATAGTAAAAATAAGGTGTTTAGTTTATAAAAACCTACCATTACAAACGGGGATGAGGAGTTCCTACTTGTATATAACACGCTAGCGGTTCTGGGTTCGAATCCTGACATGGAGCATGGATTTTTTATTGAGGATAGTGTGTAAGCCGGTCTTAGAATAAGTTGTTAGTTGTTAAAATACGAAAAAAAAATTAGTTCAGTCGACCGCAACAACTTGACGTCACCACCAATCTGTGAAACATACCTCTGTAGAGAAACTGGTACAAAAAGGGATGATTTGGAAATCAAAAGTCAGTCTAAACCAAGGGCTCAAACCAGTGAATCTCGTCCAAGGGCTCAAACCAGTGAACAGTCGACTCCAGGAATCCATCAGGAAGAGGAGCAGCCACACTCGGACGGGGACTCACCAAGGGGACTGGTGGGAAGAGCCAGCGAGGATCAGCCGTTGCGACTCACCGGATCAAGTCGACGGTCGAGATACCGAAGAAGCATTAAGGATGCTGTGGACGCTAATCGTGGCGATCATCGTTGAAGTAAGTCCCTTTGTTAACAGATTCATCCCAGATTTAGAGTTGTGCTGACTTATTAGATAATTAAGATTTTGTTGTGGTTGTGTACATTTAAAAAGCGAAATTGTGTTCAAATAAATGTTTGAGAATATACTCTCTTGTTTATTAAATTCCCGAACCTTACCTTCTCCTACACAAAAATAAGTAGCGATAGGCTTACGCCGACTGCTCTCTTATCGCTCAGAGAAATGGAAGCGATTACGGAGAGATTGTTAGAACCGTCGCGCCGCTTAAAATTGTTTGACCCCTCGTCCGCGACACCCAAAGTGTATTACAACTTTAACCCTACTGAATAACAGGAATTACATTACTTTACACTACCATCACAGTATTTTCAATCGACAACTAAATTAAGAAAGAAAATTAAAAAAGAAAATTAGGCTAATTTAAAAAGGATTTTGGAATTTCATGTTGTCGTTCAAAATGTAAATAAATCAGTCCTGGTCACTGAAAGCAAAATAAGAAAATGAAGCGGACATGTAAAGCAATGTAAAGGTTGTTTCTTATAATATTCAATTTTATGATAACCTTCTATATTTGGCTCAAAAGTATGGGCAAAGAATTTATTATTAAAAAAAAAATTATTTAGAACTCGTGAGATGCGGTCTGGTGTGATGTAGGTTTCAGAAAAACATTTTCTTTATCGTGCCAACGTTTCGATATTTATTGAGATCATCTTCAGGGCCTGGGATTTACAAACATTGTTTACATATAACAACTACATTTTGGATGTGGAAAAGTGAATTTATACAATGCAAAATATATTTTTTTATATATTCAATCAAAGTATTTCTACACATTGAGTGAGTAGAAATACTTTGATTGAATATATAAAAAAATATATTTTGCATTGTATAAATTCACTTTTCAACATCCAAAATTTAATTGTAATATAAAAACAATGTTTGTAAATCCCAGGCGCTGAAGATGATCTCAATAAAGATCGAAACGTTGGCACGATAAAGAAAATGTTTTTCTGAAACTTACATCACACCAAACCGCATCTCACGATTTCTAAATTAATATCGATTAACGGTCACTAATCACCACACATTAAAAAAAAATTAATCAATCTTTTAAAAATTAAGCAACTTACGAGAGTTCCACAGTTTTTCGTACACAATCGCTTTGGGTAACAGGTCAAAAAAAATAAACAATTAATTTTGTTATTAATGTTCGGTAACGCACGAAAGGTGAAGAGTATTTAATCGTCTATATGAAATTTACATTGAAATATTTTCCTTAAAATGGTTCGAGTAAATTAGGGATTTCCTAATTTAATCAGGATTTTTACCTTCTATTTTAAATAATTAATTTTTTTAATACTTTTTATTTGTTTTTTACAGCTGCATTCTTCGACGCAACAAGTAAAACAGATAGTATTTACATATAAAATTATTAACTGCACCGTGAAAGCTTGAACAATTACCATGCAGTGATGGTAGCCGTTAGTTAATCAATACGATGAGGAGATGTACTCCATCGTAGGAGACCGGTATCAATTGTTAAGGTTGTCGCGGGGCCATCGACGCTTCAGTCTTCTGTTGGGATTATTAGGTAATGTGGTGGAAGACAGGTTTTGACGAAAGGGTTCGGATGGTGGAGTAGTTTGGAATGGAACTTTTTGTAGCGGGATTGGGCTACCTCGGTAACAAAAGGGACATTTAGGTCGGTATGGATGGTGTGACTGGATACATAGAAAGGGGCTTGTACTATTGTTTTGAGGATTTTAGATTGAAGGGATTGAGGTTGGAACGCTTAGCAGTACCGTAAAGTTCAAGTCCGTATGTCCAAATGGAGGCCAGGAGGGCAATGTAAAGTTTTCTTTTGTTTGTTAGTGAGAGTTTTGACCGTCTGTCGAGTAGTCGTTTAAGCATGAAAAATCGTATATTACAGTCTATGCATTAAGTCGTATATGGGGGTTCCACGTCAGTCGTTTGTCCAGGTAGAGTCCGAGGTATCGTACATGGTTCGCAATTGGGATGGGAACGTTGTTGAGGTATACTGGTGGGAGTGTTTTCTTGTTTAGAGTAAATATTACGTTCGTTGATTTGATTTCGTTGATCTTGATTCTCCACCGACGGAGCCACCATTCTAGGGTGTTTAGGTGATTTTGAACATTACGGGAAGCAGTGACAGGATCTTTATCAGGAGAAAGAATTGCGGTATCATCGGCAAAGGTGAAGGTGATAGTGTTAGGTTGCGTAGGTAGGTCGGAGGTATAAATTGAATAAAGGAAAGGAGCGAGCACGCTGCCCTGTGGGACACCTGCAAGTATAGGACGGATAGGAGACAATGAATTTTGGTGGGATACTTGGAAGTAACGATCGTTAAGATAGGATTTTAGGATAAGGTAATAGGTTGCTGGTAGGATGTTCTTGAGCTTCCACAACAGCCCAGAGTGCCATAAAATAATTAATTTAAATTATTAATTTTTGAGTACAATCTTTGTTAATAACAGAGATCAATGGTCAGACGGCAATTTCCCTTCAAAATAGGATAGTTCTTTGTTCAAGCTTTCACCCTGCCTCTCAAATATAATTTTCTCTAAACATGTCGACCCGTAATGAATAAATTAACCAATAATCAACCTCTTTTTCGTAAAATAAATAGGTTTCGAACGATAAACTTGGTATGTAAACACATACGCACGTATCTGATTATTTTGTTCTGTTTGTATTGACACTGAGGTTAAAGGAGAATGACTCCTGTTATAACAGTGTGAATAATGCGGACAATTTCCTCTTACTCACACTTCATTGTATTTTTAGCTTTACAACTCATTACAACGTAATGAATTGTTATTTATTTGTTTGGTTTTAATGTCAATTCACACGACGCTGATGGTACTTCATATTCACATAAACCTATTGCTTGGGAGCTGAACAGAACTTTACACCAAACAAATACAACACATTAAAACTCCAATTATTTTAGTTTCTGCTCAATCTAGCTTGCAAAATTGATGTATGCATTATCAAGACCCATTCTCTTCTTTTCCTAGATTTTTTAAAATAATTATCAGGAAATAATAACGTTTTGTATAAAAAATAAAAAGTATTTATTCTGTAATTTGTTGCCCATTTTAATAAATGGCTTTTGGCCATTTTTCAGGTGGCATCATGATTCCATGTTCATAAACCATTTGTTTTTTAGTTCCAAAGACTGAACTAAGTGCGGTGGTCAACACCAGTGAATCTTTTAACATGAAGAAACCTTTGGAAATAACTAAAGTATAGTAATCTATAAGTAATAATATATTACTAATTATCTAATTGAGAACTGCAACGAGTTATGGTTAATGTTGGGGGGAGGGGAGGCTATGGTTTTAACTCCAAATGTTGGTCTATTCGTACTGCTGATGTCCTATACATCTCAAAATTATCATTACCATCTATGCATATAAATACGCAATTCTGTCTTCTAACTCGAATCCTCTAACTAGAGTAGAACTAAGCTCAAAAAGTGGAGGACAAGACAGAATGAAGATATCCAAGATGTAAATATGAAAATAAAAATTTCTATCAGGTAAACATTAATGTAGAAAAGTACTGAATGATCCCGCGTTTAAAACTTCACAAGCAAACAATGGGCCCCCTTAGCGTAGTTAGCAGGCCAAAGTGTCAATGCTGTGACCGGGAAAACCTATATTTAACTGTTTGTTAACTATATTGGAATATGAAGGAAACAAATATTGAAAGAGCAGAATTTTCGTTTCTGTCGGTTGTCTTTACAAACAATCACGCTTTGTGACTTTTAATATGCAAATAACGAAATAAAGTCCAAGTTAAAAAACCCTTTTGTCGAGTGTTACAAAGGAAGGGCTTAACTCCGAGTTACTTACCTAACATCAATTTTTTTCCTTTCAAATCACAGGGTTCACTCGGGTAATAAGTTAGAAGTATTCCTAAGCTTGTAAATACCGGCCGATTGAGTTTTTACGTAATGCATTAGGTTGCGATTGAATAAAGATAAATCCAAGCTATTTCCTTAGAACGTATTTCAAAAGGGGAAGGAAGCGTTGAAAGTAGAAGTTTAGTAAGGGGATGGAAAAGTGGGGTAGAGGCCATTGCCGGGTTGTATAGGACTGTGAAAGGGGTGAGGAGAATTGTAGGTATAAAGTTGTACCATCGAACCACATCGAGCAATCCTTCTCTCATCTCTAATGAGTGGTGGCCTTCTTCCTAACTTCTGCACAGTTGTTAGACACATCATCAACAATACCCTCTTAATGAAAGGCACAGAAGACAATCTTCATTAAGTCCAATCAACATCGTCCTCTTACAACTTTCCGATCTGTAAATACAAATCGACTGCCTATCAATCAGAAAGGCTGTCAACGAGAAAACCGCTTAAACACATTTCATCGTTAACTGGATTGTGTGTTTCTGTGTTATTCTAACTTATAGGTAATTTCGCTTTATTGCCAAACATCTCTTAAAGGGTTTTCATCTAAATTCTGTTTTTACTAAAATACACTAATTGAAATTATTTTATATAAAAATAATTAACAGACTTTGTTTAAAACTTGTAAACTGATAAATGTTATACTCATGTTTATTGATTTGTAAATTCTCATTCTTTTATGGTCAACTAAGGAAGTATAAGTTAAAGTAAGTTAAAATAAATGGCACAGGAAGGATTGGTTGAAATCGTATTTTGTCACAATACCAAGGCAACAAATCCCAACAAAATGTAACGAATATCGACAATCACTTTAATGAGTCATGTCCTAAAAATATTCTTAAGGGTTATACCTAGACGAATCAATATAAAATTAGAAGACCAAATCAACAAGTTACAATTTGTATTTCGAAACTTTGTACAGAAGCGTTGTACTGCACCCAAGTCCAAATATAGAAATGTAGGGATGAGAACATCGTCAAAAGATTTCGATCAATTCCAACATAGGGAAATGATCGCAATTCTTAAAACACCCAAATGTTGAAAAAGATATCCTTATATTCCATTATCGCAAACCTTTACTGTTATAGAAGGAAGCACATTGGATGACAATCAAGAGAGGTTTGAGACGGAGGTGAATCCTGTCGCCACTACTCTTTAACATATAGTCCGAAAACATATTCAGGGAAACTCTTGATGATGTGGAGGAGGATGTAAAAGATGAACGGTACCACGCGGACGATACCGTTTTAACTACAAAAAGCCAAGAAGAACTGCAAAAATGCGAGCATGGTAGCTTAAACAGAGACTGTAATATAGGAGAAGCTCTCAAAGAGAGCATCAATGAATGCACAACGAGAAATATCCTTCAACAAAATTTCATGGCTGTGTGAAGAACCAACTCACCTATAAGGCCATTAGTCACTGGAAACAGATTTAGCAGCATAGAAGGAAAGCATCGCAAAACAAAAAGCTTTTACCATCTTTACCATGAGAGCATAAAATATGACATCGATTTAAAAACCCTGACTGGGCTCGGACCTTACTAGAGCTACCAACATATATTCCATTTGATACAGACAACTAGTTGCACTTGTGATACCACGACAGAGCAAGACATATCACACATATTGAATGATTACCCTCTGCTATCTTGCCCTGTGCAAACCGAATGTAACTCATAAGGATGGAGGTGAGTACTGGTGGCCAAAAGGACTTTTGGGAAGACGGAGTGAAAGAAAGTTTTTTAAAATTTGAAAAAGTAATTGACTTTTATATCTTCAAATAACATTTATTCTAAAACATTTCTATCCTTTTTCTATTATTTTCCAGTATTGGAAATCAATTATCTTAATTTATATTTAATTCATCACAAGTTATTTAAAAATTAAATTGAAACAAAAAAATCATATAATATTAAAATTACACGTATTATTTTATAGAGCACGTAGAAAATAAATAAATTGCAGAAAAAGCCATCAATCCAATCCTGGGTGGTCAATGACGATGAGTTATTTGAAATATAAAGCCAGGATTCCATGCTATTCCTTGTGGATTATCACCATAATTGGGTCTTGAACTGTCATTGTCTTCTCCTAGAAAACCACAACGTCCAAGATTTACGCATCCCCTCTTTAACAATGCACCCCAAGGCCAAATAATTCAAACATGCGTTAGCTACGATGAAGAATCGCACCAAATTTGAGTTTACTTGAACATGCATATATGTATTCTTGAACTGAGCATTCAGTTTTTCCATATTGCAAAACAATTGAATCTTTTTTTATTTGGCCGAAATAGGTACTTGAATGCAAGAAACAAATGATTTATAATTTTATCGATTATCATTAATAAAAACAATTTGTGCCTTTCCGCTAGAATTTGCTTTGGATTTGGACTTGGATCTCAATTTGGATATTGACTCGGCTCCTGTACGTGTGCGGTCGTGAGTGTTCAGTGTGTGCAGTGTGCGTGCTTTTGGAATACGTCCCTTCTGTTAGGACTTGGACTTGGTCATAGCTGATTCGATAAGTACTTTTTTTTGCATTAGTTTATATCGTTTTTTGTGCAGACTTTGTTTATAGCCCTCTCTTAGGTAATAGGAAGTTTCTTGTTTCAGCAGTCGGGATTTAGACATCGCATAGCCCGGATCAATTCTCTTATATAGTGTTTGTTTACTGCTCGACTTCTACTTTCGTTAAAACAGTGAGTATTAACTAATTTTCTTTATGTTTTATTAAATTCTCTACTTTTCGTGGTCCGCTTGACCAATTAATTTCATTGAATTATTTATCTCAACTTAAAACCTTAATTAATTGAATTTATTTTTTATTTTAAATTATTAGTTAATAGAAGATAAAATTTTCTTTTTTCTTTTAAATATTTAAAATATTGATGAGTGAGGTCAGCGGTGGGGGGGACCCCCTGACCAACATGCAAATTATGCCATTCAATATGAAAAAATGAATGAATTTTCTGTGGATAATGTTAAATCAAATTCTTTGAAACGACCAAATGATTCCACTGCAATTCAATTTAATAAAATCTGTATAATGCGTAAAGAAGAAGGGAAAATGAATAATGAAGAATTCTACAAAAAAAAGGTTGACCAGGCTTGAAATTTTAAAGAATAGGTAGAAACCGAGTGATACAGGACCTTTTTTTGTATTCATTGAGAATCTGGACAAAAATATCGGTAATCTAAATCCCATGTCTCTAGGCAAGATGATCTGGAAGGTAGAAAAAACGTATCATCTAACATTAAAAATATTTCGGCCTCTGGTCGTAACAGAATGAAAATAGAAACAAAAACTACATTTCAGCGAACTCTTTAGTTTCTTTGAAGTTCTTTAATGAACATAACTTTACCTGTTTATCCCATCATTTTATACTCATAAGATGGGGGTATTCCACAACGTCTCTACGGAAATCAGTAAGGCCTAGATTCTTGAAGTAATTGTATGTCCAATTAAGGTTATTAGTATTAGGAGGGTCACCAATCTTTGATGACCAGGGGAAGTCAAAAAATTTTCAAACAGGCACATGTATCCTGACTTTCGATGCTCAGAAATTGCCAGAAACAGTCAATGTATACGGTATGCTGTGTAAAGTTGATCCTTACGTGGCTCCGATCAAACAATGCTATAATTGTCTTCGATTTAATTACGTAAAAATGCAATATAGAGGTCAAAGTCGGTGCATCAACTGTAGTCAACCCCATCCGGAAGTAAAATGCACCCAAGAGGAATATTCCCTTCATAGTTCGGGAAAACATCGTCCAAACGATCGCCAATGCCCTGCCTATAAGAAATTAATAGAGGAAAAAAAAGCAAAAACTCTTTCAAGAACTTTATACTCTAATATTGTCTTATCGAATTAATTTATTGGAATGTAAAGCCGACTTTCCAGATATTGAGAGCTCTTCTGCTACTTCTAGACCACTCAATTCTTTATCCAGAGAAGTCCCAAAGTCTCAGCTTACAACCAGGCTTACCCCTAAAATAAGGTTCCAGTCTCCAAGTCCCATGTAAAACGAGGAAATTCCGAAATTCGTTTGCAGTGCTAGTCCTCCACTTGATATGCCACTAAAAAGGAAACGTACACTAAATAAAAACGATACCTCCCCAAACCCTTCACCATCTCTTACTGAGACGAATTTAAGTAACTCTGGAGATATTGCATCCCAAATTGAACTTATAAGTAAATTAATTAACCACATTAATAAGGAAACTTTCATACATCCCCAGTTACGGGACTTAATTTGCGGACTAAACAACTTGATAATCAGAATGAAGGAGAACTCACAACTTCAAAATAATTAACTCTTTGCTCTTTACACTACCATTATAAGATAAAAACTCTGTTCTTTTCTAAAAATTTGCTAACTGTAACTTTATTCGATTAGTCATAGACAATTCTTATGGAGGAGTTGGTATACTAATTCAAAATGGTATATGCTATAAAAATTTAGATCTCATTCAGCCATTCAACAAGTGGGCGGTTGGTATACAACTATTTACTCCTAATATTTAAAAATTGTCTGTTGTTTCTCTGTATGGAAATCCCTCCATACATGCAGCTTCTAGTCAATGGACTAAATTCTTCAAATCATTACCTCGGCTATTTGTGGTTGGCGGTGACTTTAATGTACATCATACTATTTTTGGTTTATATTGGACTGATGCCCAGGGGGAAGAATTCTTGGACTCTATAGAGTCAAACGGACTTAGATATATGAAAGACGGTACCCCCACAAAAATTAAGCTTTCAAGAGAACATAGGTATTCAGCTGTAGATCTTACAGTTGTCTCCCCGGAAATATACCGTATAGTGAATTGGAAAGTTTTAGATGATGCCATGGGATCCGATCATTTTCCAATGTTTTTCTCTTCTTCTTCAATCACAACTTGTACAGCCGCCTACAATGAACAAAAATGGTACATAAAGAAAGTAGATTTGGATGCATACACAGAACAATGGGAAACCAAAAGTAGGGAATTGAACGATTCAGTGGATTATGGGACAACATCAATGGGAAAACCCTTGGTTAGCTGACGCCTTCTCTTTTGTTGAGCTAGATAGATCAATAAAAAAATCTAATAATAGCGCTCCTGGGATAGATCATATTCATTATAGTATGATCAGTAAACTCCTACAGTCTGTCAAAAAGTTTCTTTTAAATTTATGTAAGAAATTTTAGACCAGTAGTAAGCCTCCAAACTCATGGAGAGACACGTTAGTAGTTTTAGTCAGGAAGGCTGGTAGGCCATTAGACTCTCCGAACCCGTACCGACCTATTTCGCTTATGTCATGGGTACTAAAAACCTACGAAAGGATGATAAAGGCGCGTCTGGAATGGTCCCTTGAACATAATCACCACCTCCCCCAATCTCAATTTGGATTTAGGAAAAATAAATCTGTTTTTGATGCACATCTGTCTTTGATCTCGGATGTTTACATCGCCTTAACCAATAATAAGAGTGTTCTGGGCCTTTTTCTCGATATAAACGGAGCCTATGACAATGTTAATGTACACCGGTTGGGAACCAAGCTCTCTTCTTTTGGCTTACCCCCTCTTCTTATTAAAAACATTATGGCTTTGCCGACTGAAAAGACTTATTTTTAAAATAAATGGGCATAAGATTTTTGAGCGCTCTGTTGGATGCCATCTATGTGGCCGACTTGGTCGACATTCTGCCAGAAGACATAATCACCCACTATGCTGACGATATCTGCACTTATACAATCTCCGACTCAATACCAGATTGCCTGGCGAAAATGCGAAGGTTTGTTGGGGTTTTGTCGATTTGTTTAAGGGAAAATGGCTTAGACGTTTCTGAGTCTAGATCATTACTCGGCCCCTTCACAAGGAAACGAAGAATCGGTTTGCCTGAAAGAGTTAATGTGGGGGAATTTTCTTTCCCCGTGAATTGTAATGTGAGGTTTTTGGGATTACACATTAATAGCATGTTAACCTGGAGTACGCATAGATTGCTAGATAAATGTGACAAACTCCGTAGTTTTACTGGTGCTCGGTGGGGTGCTGATCCCTCTATCGGCCTTCTATTTTACAGGTCCACAATAAGAACTGTAATCGATTTCGGGTCAGGTTGTACGGTCAAGTCTCAGACTCAATGTCGGGAAAAATAGATACAAATGTCTCCGACGTATCCTCAGTAGCCTTCCGAGTACTCCTCTGGTAGTCTTATCGGCTGAAGCTTGTGAACCTCCTCTGAAATGCAGGAGGATTAAGCTCAGTACAAATAAAATCATAGACCTACATCATAAGAAAAGTTCGCTAGTTCCAAAAATTTGCCTTTTGGCTCAGTTGGTTAACACGGAAAAGTACTGGCATAAAAGGAAATCGCCCCCGATTGTGTCAACCTTTCTTTCCTCAATCCCAAACCTTTACCGGGTGTTCAAAAGTAGAATTCCTCCAAGACAAGTTATGAAGCTATGATTAGAAAACCTCCCTTGGTTCTGTTGGAAGATTTTTCGGGTTATCCTGCACAAGTAACAAATAAACTATTTCGAGAAGTAATAAACAAGAAATTTCCCAACTTCCGTATTGTGAGGAGGCAAAGTGCCTATTACGATTCTTATTCACACCACTTTACGAAGTTGTCTCTCCCAGACTCCTGTTCCATATACTCTGCAGAAACCTTTGCCTTAAGCAAAGCGTTGGACTCATACTGTGCTCAAAGGAGATTTTTAAAAGCTCCATTTTTACGGATAGTAAGAGTGCGATAATTCAGTTAAGGAATGTGCAAAGCAACTCCAAATGCGACGACTTGATATCCGAAGTACTTAATAAAAGTTGGATTCGAGGAGGTATTGAAGGTAATGAGGTGGTAGACCGGTTGGCTAAAGAAGCCACTGAAGATGGGGAATTCCATAATATTAAAATCCTGAAGACTGATGCTAAACGTCTCATAAATAGCAAATGGCAAAAATTACGTTATGGCAGGAATTATATAGAAGTTGTACAGCGGGGCTACCTTACAAGACCCTATTTCCTGATTTTAATTATTTACCTTTGTTTTCAGGAGTCACTGGGCCGAAGTCATTCTTCACAACTGTCTCTCGGTTAAGAAGCAATCACGGCATTTGTGGCTCTTACCTTAATAAAATTATCAAAAGCAGAGACACTCCCAATTGCGCAACATGTGATGTGTATGAAGATTTTAAACATGTAATAATGTTCTATGTTGAATTTGAGGAAGAAAGGGAAGAATTAATGAAGTCCTTAGATAAAGTTAGTACTCTTGAACGGCCTTTCAGTTATGAAACGTTAATATCAAAGTCCGACGTCCAAATTTATAGAATAATTTACAACTTTTTTGAAAAGATTGTCTTAAAATTTTGGTATAAAATAAAAATAATATCGTAGTCATGGTGGGCGGGCGGTGTCTGGGCCTCTCCAGTGTCGGACAGGCGGGGGGCCGGTCGGGTGGGCATTCGTGCTTCTCGAGCGCGTTTTGCTCCGGACTGTGGGATGGATGCGGACTTTTCCATGGGCCCTAGGTGCCTTGTTAATGGTTTTTATCCGCATCCAGCTGAAACAGTCCGTAAACAAATAGAAAGGGTACGAATTCTAGTCATGTGGGAAGCCTCGGTGCCTTCCTGTCGGCTCTGGTGCCCGCTCGGCTCCGGTGCGGGTTGGACTGACGTTAGCCTATCCAATTTAGAAGACGTGGCTGGATGTAGTTACAAAGCAAAAAATCTTGTTTGTTGTTTTTGTTCCTGCTTTTTTGTTCTTTTCGTACAGTTAGTTGTTCGTTACAATTTGTCGATGTCGTCCCCGGGTACCGGTACTAAAAGGCGTAGAGAATCTCTGGCTGCTCCTCAGGAGTTTATTGGTGAGACTGACTGGTACATAGGTGAAATCTTTGAGTGCCATTGAATTGGTAAATGAGTATAGGGCAATGGAAAAGAGTTGTCTGATTGGCTTGGATCTAGTGCTAACTGTTCGGCTTGGGTTTCTACATATATAAGTCAGAGGATAACAAATAGGGGTTCAGTTGTTAAGTGGGTTGCCGAGATTCTGATTCTTGAGAAGTCTTCCGAATGCCCTGAGAGATTCTAGGGGAGATTGGATAGGGTTCTTAATGTAGTTGAAACTAGGGACCGATGGTTTGACCAGATGGACTTTGATGAGTATGGTGCTGTATGCTCTGCACTTCGTGGTCTTAAGGTGGCCGCTGTTGATGGGCTTGATACGTTGTCTGCTGTGGTACGCTCTGTGAAGGAAAATCTGGAGAAGGTGATGTCCGGTGCCTGGAAGAGGGATGGGCTCTGGTACGGGCTCCGGATCTTATGCTTCTGTAGTTGGAATGGCGCCGAAAAGGAATGCGGCGTTATGGTGCCTACGCCGGAGTCTTGAATTGCGACTGCTTAGGATGCGAAGGAAAGATTGGTTGCTACAGTTAACACTAGGGAGGAAGGATGAAATGTGGTGAAGGATGTTGATGTTGCTAAACCGGAGGACCAGGGAAGGATTGTGGGCTCTGCTAAAGTAAAGGAATTAGGATTTACGGCGTCGGAGCTCGGGAAAAGAATAATATGTGATAAAAAGGACAAAGAGGTTATACTTTTTTAAAAGAAAAAAGAAAAAATGGATTTTTTGGTGGTTGTGGGAAAAAATCTTAGTTTTAAGATGTGCAAATTTAAACTTCGTTGTGGAACATGCTAGAGACAGGCGGCAGCACGAACATGGGCATCGAGGCCCGTAACCGGCCAGAGAGGAGAGAGAAGGCGACCGGGAGGAGAAGGTTATGGGCCCTCGGCAAAGCGGAGATTCAAGCTGCGCCGGATTGTTCCTCCTCAGGAACTAGACATTTTCCCCTGGTCGGGACTACGGGGAAGAGTACTCGGAGGATTTGGTTTTTTTTTTTTTTTTTTTTTTTTTCTAGCAGTACTAGTATGATGGATGAGCGACCTCTCGAACTTGGATTTGGTAGCGTGCCAGTGGTGAGATCACCGGTTTCGCTAACGGTATGACGGCGGTTGGCAGGTTCGGTCACACGGGCAGAGTACATTCGATCGGGTTTGGCTCAGATGGCGAGTTGTGAACAACAATGGACCGATGATATGGTGAATGGCATGGCGCGTGCTTATTTGAATGTGGAGGTATGATCTGTTTAGTATTTGGCTGGAGCTGACATTTCCTGCCCATGATAACCCCAAGTGATTTTGGTATTGATAATGCCGATGTTCTAGTAGAGAGGGATCCCGAGTTTACCCTGGAGGGGCTTGGATGGCAAGGAGGTTGGATTATGCCAAAAAACAGAATTTGAGAAGGTAGGATAGATCAGTTCCTGCAGCAGAATTTTGGGAAGTGGTGCGCGGGGCTCTGATGTGCGTCTTGATTCGCTTTACTGGTGCCGGGTGTTCTATATACAAGAGCTGTAAGGATGGAAATCGACAGTGAAGATTTTAATGAAGTTTTGAATGACTTCACTGAAGATAAAGTGAGGAATTTTACGATCGAGACGGCCTCTGCAGTTGGACCGAATGGGATAACACCGATGATGTGGAACAGGGTTCCTTTGGCGATTAAGAGGACACTGCTTAATTTATCTCTATGTAGGGCATCTCTCTCTAGGGGGAGTTCTCTGTGCGGTGAGGGTCACTTTGATACCAACGACGGAGTCTCCTTCTAGTCCATCGCAGATTCGCCCCTAGCTGTGGCTTCTGTTATATTGTTGGAAGGTGGGTTAGACAGGGTGATCTGCTCTCTCCCCTACTATTCAATGCCTGTATGGATTCTATTTTGAACGGTCTTCCCACAACCATAGGGTACTGGCAAGAGTCTAGAAGTGTTAGTGTCTTGACAAAAGAGGACGATCTTATACTGGTGTCGTGTTCTAGGGCAGGTGTGGGTATCCTTCTTAATGCGGTGAGTGAACATTTGGTTGCAGGTCAGTACGGTATTGAATCTAGCTAAGTCTTTTACGGTGTCCTTTGTTCCTGGTGGTAAGCAGAAATTAGTTTGAGCTGTTAATGATCACCATTTTATGTTGCGGGGAACGCCACTTAGGACTATATCAATTGGGGAGTCTTTTGAATATCTGGGTGTGCCGTTCAGCACTACGGGAGTCAGCACGTTGGAGGAGGGACTAAATAGGATAAGTGTTGCTCCGAAGAAGCTGGGCAGGCCCAGAAGGTTTTAGTGTTAAAGAACGTTTTATTGCCCAAGCATTACCTTGGGTAGGTGTTGGGCAAGATGAACATTGCGGAATTCAAGAAGATTGATGTTAATGTGGGGGCATGTCTGCGCCCATGAGTCCATTTGCCACATGAGACTCCCAATGCCTTCCTTCATGGTTAAATATGGTGAATTGGGAGTCCCATCTATGGAATTACAGAATTAGAGTGGAAGAGAAGACGAATTGAACAAGTCATGACGGAACTTGGTGAGCGTGTGACGAGGGACGATCTAGTGACGAATTGGCCAGACGTCTTTATGCTATGGTGGATGGAATAGATCTGCGAGAAGCGTCTCTGGTGACTGCTTCAACGGCATGGATTAGTGCTGCAACAGAGATATCAGCAAGAGAGTATATTCAGTTTATATGACTATTGTCTGCTTCTCTTCCAACTAGGGTTCGGATGGCTAGAGGGATACACAGAGCTTAGAAAACGGTGCGTTGTCGGAGATGCTCGGGTGCTTAGGAAACAGATGCTCATGCCATTTAGAATTGTTCAGCCACTCAAGGAGGACGGATGTGTCGATTCTGAGGGGATTACAAGCTAGAGCTGGATGGACGGTGTATGAGGTGCCAACACTTCCTGTGGGAACCACGTGGTGAAGCCTGATCTGGTGATGATACGTCACCAAGCTGTGATAGTGGTTGATTTTCAGTTGGTTAGAGGTGATGCAGACTTGGAGGAGGTTAATGATAAGAAGATTCGAAAATACTCCACTCCAGGAATGCGGAGAGCAGCGTCTCCAGTCTAATTAGTAGACCAGCAGATGCAGTCGTCGTCCTTGGTGCTACCTTGACGTGGAAAGGGAAAGTTCCATCTCTGGCAACAGAGATATCAGCAAGGGAGTATATTCAGTTTATATGTTTATTGTCTGCTTCTCTTCCAACTAGGGTTCGGATGGCTAGAGGGATACAGAGAGCTTCGAAAATGGAGCGTTGTCGGAGATGCTCTGGTGCTGAGGAAACAGTGGCTCATGCCATTCAGAATTGTTCAGCCACTGAAGGCGGACGGAGTCTGCGATATAACGCGTGTGTTGATTCTGGGACATCACAAGCTAGAATTGGATGGACGGTGTATGAGGTGCCAATCCTTCCTGTGGGAACCACGTGGTGAAGCCTGATCTGGTGATGATACATCACCAAGCTGTGATAGTGGTTGATTTTCAGATGGTTAGCGGTGATGCAGACTTGGAGGAGGTTAATGATCGGAAGATTCGAAAATACTCCACTCCAGGAATGCGGAGTGCAGTGTCTCCAGTCTACTGAGTAGAAAAGACGAGGGCAGTCCTCTTCTGTAGACTGAGGAGGGAACATGACCCCCGCAGCTTCCGGATGGGGAACGAAGCTCTCGGGTATGCGGACAGCTCAAGGTTTCTCAGTATGACCTTCGACGGGAAGCTAAGATGGCAACCACATATCGTGAACATCGAAGTCCAGTGCAAGCGTGTCATCAACCTCCTGATATACCTCTCGACCTTTAAGTGGGGAGCAGAAAGAGACGTGTTGATGGCCCTTTTTAAAACGCTGCTATGTCAGACATTATTTTACGGTTGTATGGCCTACGGTTCGGCAAGAAGAACGCGCCTCAAAAAATTAGACACGACAAACGAGGCCTAAGACTAGTGACAGGCGCGTTCAGGACAAGCCCGCTCGATAGCATATGTGTAGAGTCAGGGGTTCTCCCCCCTGCTCTAAAAAGAGAGGAAATAACGTTGAAATATTATGCGAGCAAATGGGCAAAGCAAATATTAGCTCGTGAGAAGTAGAGCTGAACCAAGTGGAGGTAGAAAACCTAGAAGCTCAGGAGAAGAAGCTCCTTGGACCCATTAGTAAACAAAATAAAACAACAATTAAAAGGGATCGACACAGTTGGGAAGAAGGTCGTGTTGGTTTGGGTTCCCAGCCACATAGGGATAGCCGGGAACGAAGCAGCAGACAGGGCGGCCAAAGAAGCAGCCAGAGGACGTCACGACGCTTCCCAACCTATACGCTCAGCGGATCTCAAGTTATTAATTTCAAATACGATAAAAGAAGTAGTTCTCTGTAAGGAGTACTCTGGAGAGTACAAGTAAGTTATCAGAGCGAATGGAGTGGGTTTAAACCCCGCCTCGAGGAATATCGAGTACTCTGGGGGAGTGAATGTGACCAGACTTCTATGTTTGTAGCGAAATATATGTTATGTATTGTATGTTGTTTATCTATTCTTAAATTGACAACCTGAGGTACTAACAAGAGGCTAGCATTTTAAAATAACGAAGTAATATACCAGTAAATGCAGAGATCCACTTTATATATAAAAACCTTGGCAGAAACGTGAAAAAGAAAAAAGAGCCGCTTGCCAGTTAATTTTGAATGAATTTTGTCTTTACCACCACTCAATAACTTGACAAGTCCCCTCCAGCACTCACCGCTCCAGCCGCACTTCGCTCTTCTGGTTCGCCCTCTCCAGGCCATCCGGAGACCGCGTTTTTGCGGTGTTTTCCCCCTTTGAAGTTTAAACTCCCGATCCTCCGCGATCCGACTTCCAGCATTGAGCATTACTCTTGCTCTTATTTATTTAGAGGTTATAATCAATTAATAAATAACAATGTCTAGAGAAGCTCTGCGAGTTTTTATACAATATGTGTTAATTTCTCTATATTTTATGATTATTTGTTTTTATTTGTATTAATGGTTATATATTTTAGGTTTTGTTTTATACACTAGTACACAAGAAAAAGGTGATAAAAATACAGAGTTGTTAATATTTATATGAACGAAATGATTAAAAGTACAACCTTCTTCGTTTATTTCATATTATTATTCATATTTTTTTAATTTACATTTATTATTGGCAATAATAGAAAATGAGAAATGTAAGAAAGAGAAAGGTTCGTGATTTCTTTCGTATAACAACCCTGTAACAAGATAATAAACCTTTACTTTTGGCCCTGGTGCTGTCACATCGAAATTCGCAAAACCCGCCAAAGTTTATCCATGGAATTATGGGTAAGTAAATTTGGTGAGCAGGAGCGGTGAGCCCAAAAAGAGAGCTTATTTATTTCACTGCTAATGTCTTTACTGCATCAGTTCATTTTCATGTCTTTAGATGTAGGGTAACATGCCCTCGGAAGCAGACGCCATCTTGAGAGAGACTGCAATCTTTTCTTTATATATTAATAATTTATATTTATTTTATTTGAAAGGCAGTAAGGGGAAGATTTGGTCTCTTTGCCCAGGCTGCCCATAAAAGCCACGAAAACCGGGCCCGACGGTCTCCACGAATTCTGTAATTTACGGCAGACTCTCGTACTTATTAACTAATGTTTTATTGATCTAGGTTTATTAATAAAAACGTCTTTCACAAAATGTCTTCAGTACCATCAAGAATTAGTGTATAACAATAATTAATACATACAACCCTTCATTTATTTCGGAAAAACCGTTTATTCTGATATCTCACAATACGGGCAATGGACAGTACTTCATGAGTAAATACAAAATTGGGATCCCTCCCTGAAAAAACAATTCCTCACTTTTCTAGAGTCAAATAAAGATGCTGAGCAAAATTTAACCTCGGGTTTCCTATGTGAGTTGTGGCATTGTAACAGTCTATGACTCACCCTCGCCTATAAGGCCATTTTGGAGGTTGACAACTGTTGTAACAAGTTGCTTGTAACCGCCATCATGAAAAATGATTTTTTGAACTGAAACTTCCTTACACTGGGTAGAGTAAAATCATTCTGTGACGAAAAAGGGACGCTACTCCATCCGGCCACCGTTCCGACACCGACTAAACCGAGTACACTACGGAATAGTAAGTAGTTAATTGTTGGCAAGCAATTATAATAATTATTATAATGTAATTGTAATAATTGCAATTATAATGTCTCAGGAACTCATTGAATATAAATGAGAAATAGAAACGTTACATTTGCCATTCCGTAATGAAGTGGACATAGTCCACACTATATATATATATATATGGGACGCCGAAATATAGCATTGTGAACGGACCGAGTATTTATGGTTCGACAAATACCCACCAAGTCTCAACACGGTATTCCGATTCGTATATGTAGAGAATATACATAATTTGGTTTCATGCCAACGATCATACGAAGTCCTCCCCAGTTAGTCGTAATTTTATTTTATCTCCCTACCCCTTTTCTCGTTCGGTTTCTGTTTTAAGTTGGCGATTTAAACTCCATTTGACTTTTTCTTTTTTCTGACTGATAGGCAATGCCGCCGCTGAAGGTAAGAAACGAAAATAAAATGTATTTCCCTTTTCTTATTATTATTTCCTTTTTTATTCGTTATTTATTTTTTTAATTATATGAATGAAAAATTTCTTTGTGGTAGGCCCTATTTTGGATGTGCTTTTTAAACAAAAATTTCGACTTTGCTACGATTCGGACGGATTTAGACCTCCGCCCCTCAACGATCTCGCAAGACGTCTGGTGGTTATACACGAAAATTTACGTTCCACATGCCTTTATTTTATCATTAAAAGGAACAACCACAATAACATAAATACCACATCAAAACAAATGAGAAAAAATGATTAATGACTGAACAAATAAAATGTGTAAAAAATATCAATGAAAGTCTACACTTATTAGTAGGTGGTGATGAATCAGGGAAGTTTGTTCTTTACGTTTTCTCAAAGAACATCTTTACCGGAGGCTGGCTGCTCGAACTAGTTTTTCCACTGCTGGAAATTTTGTTGGATATTGTCCATTGCTCTACATAGCAGTCGCGTTACGTTGATCCTTCGTTCCACTATTAGATCATATTCTATTATTTCATCTTTCAACTGTTGTGCTAATCAAAAGATGTTCAAATTTTTTATTTTTCATTCCAGTTTTTTCTGTATTTTATCTTTTTAATCCTCTTCTCTGATCGCTTTGACGAGTTCTTCCACTACTTCATTAGTGAGTTTGCAACTGCGGAAAGTTTACTGTACATCCGAAAAAGCAGGAGATTTTTATTTTTATTCAAGCCGTCTCTCGCTAGATACCAACTACACTGAGAGCCAACAAGAGTGGCCATCCTCTTGATTTTAGTAAATACTTGCAATCCTTATAATTTTTATTTTTTGTTGTTACTGGATATTTTTACAGAAAAATATATAGCTAAATAAGAAAATTAAACCCGTTCAAATAATTTAACGAAAATGTTGCTGTGGAAAGAATGAAGAAAATATTCAATCCAGCACGGAGTGTTTCCTCCTCACGGCATACATTCGACGTTGCATACATTCATGAGGTTTTGAGTGTGCGATCGAGTATTTTCGTACTCCTCCAAAAGCGCCATTCTTAATTCCTGCAAATTCTGTGGCATCACTGGGCGAATTTTTACCCTCTTTGACAACTCATCGCAAATGTGTTCGTTAGGGGTTAAGTCAGGAGTCGACAATACATTGATTTGAACCCCATTCGAAGTAGTTACCAACGATCCTAAATGTGTGTGGCCTTGCATTGTCATGGAAAAGAATAAAACTGTACCATGTGGTATACAACAACTTCTTCTGATAACTTATTTCAATGTATCGCGCAGCTGTTAGGGAATCGACTAAGATCATATTTGTGCGACCTTTAGGACAGTTGTTGTGGGAATGTTTAGCACTCTGGCCATATACTGACTCGACTTCTTCCATCTTCCAACAATGCTATGATTGTACCCAAACATCTATCATTTAAACAAATTTGAAACTTAAAAATGATACAACTTGAAAAAATCAAACCACAGGAACGTTAGAAAGAAGCCTTACTGAAAAACAAACAAATAAGAGATTCGCTATTCAAAGATTTATTTACAAAAAACAATTGTAAATACAAGTGAGAGATTTTATCAGTGTATATTTTCCTCTAATACTTTCAAACGGACCAAATAATTTTTAGATAATCAATGGAGGATAAACTCTGTCAGTTTATATTCATCATTGGAGGCCGATAGTAACAACAAAATTAAAATTTTAATCGCATGTAGTTTAAAAAATCATACAAATATTGGTATTATAATGATTATTTTATTGTCAGTATGAATATTCACTTGATTATTGTCAATAGATTGGCAAATGCTGACTACCTGATGGTAGAAAATTTAATGAACAAAGTAAACATTAATTACCTGGGGAGACGTGGCAAGTTTTAATGAAATTAAGGACGAAATGTGTCAAAAACTCTTAAAAAAAGAAGCTTTTAACAAAACAATTTTAAGAAAAACTAAAATATTACTTCGTTAACCATTAGCAGCTCGTTAACCATTATGTGCATACTCATTATAACTACATTATATAACTGTTTTTGTTTTTTTTAGAATTTTAGCTTTTGAATTGCATTTAGTCGTTTCAGACAAAAGGTCTGTTTTACACAATTGCTGAGGCGTTATTGAAGGAAAGTTGTATAAGCTTGCAGTATTTATAGTTGTCATTCCTGCTTGTATGCAGTAAAAATAGCTAAATATTTTAATATTGGAATTTTTTAATTATTTTTTTTAAATTGATGAATATTTCCAACAAAAAACCACTCTTCTGGTTTTACCTTAACAAGCACCTATTCTAAGACAAATAACAAAGGACGCTGTTTCAGATAGTGCTCCGTTAAACCTGCACATGCGCATATTAATCAATTTAGTGTTACCGTTCACGCTAACGTTATGCAAAATCTTCTTTATAATATATATCGTCTGGTCATGTTTAAAGCTCGTCAAAAATTCAATGTTGAACGGTACGCATTTTCTTATGAGCGTCGTGTAGATGCGTCTTCATTTGTTATATGCATATTCCATTCAACCGGAGCAATGCGAATATCGTTAACTCGGTTATAAATCTAAATAAATTTCCATTTCATTAGCCTCGAGGAATTTTCCGATAGTTGTCCGTGTCTGGTTAAGTTTATTCAAGTGAGGGCGATTCTGTTTTATTTGAATACTTCGACGCTACTCCTTGCTTCTCAATCAACAACGGTTCCCGTGATCACTCCCAAGCTTATTAACGTGTTATTACTGTATTTTTATGCAAGTTAGAAAGAAGGTCGAGAGTTGTCGAAGTCCGGCAAACGTCTTAGTATATCTGATGGTCGTGCAAGTGCCAGAAGGCGATAAGCCCTTCCACACGATCTCTTGTGGCGGAAAGTGAGAACCGTGCTATAACAGAGAGGATCGGCCAACCAGATATGAGAGATGTCTCCCCATTACTGGACAAAGAAAGTTTTTACTCTATTTTTTTTTTTTTTAATTTTCGCCGAAGGACTTAGTTTATCCATTAGGATTGGAGATAAATTCCAATTGCACTTTTAAGAAGATTTTATTTCACTAATTGCATAACATTCCCCGAACACTCATTAAAAATAGATTTGTTCTATTTATAGGTTCTAATGGCAAATATAGAAAAATAGTCGAAAGAGTGGTAAGAAGAAAGGGTGTTAATTGCCCTCGCAATTATTTAACTATAAGATAGAAGAGGTTTGTTTGTAAGGAACTAAACTGGAAAGATAGCGGTTAGAGACTAGACATTAATAGCGATAGGGAACTAATCAGTTGGTTTTGTTTGCAAGATCAGCTAAAAGTTGCAAGTACATGATCAGAGACCAATAATTTGGAAAAATAGCAAATGAATGGGAAGGAAAACCAACTTAAGAATGAAAATCTACTTAAGTTCAATATTCAAATAATTTGTTTCCTAAGAGTAATAAAAAATAAATTAACCGAAGTATCTCAAAAAGTTTGGCAAAAATAGTGATCACTTAATCACATAATGGATAACTCAGAAGTCCAAAGAAAAGAACTAGGAAGGTTGAATCCAGTGTCAGGTGGTCCCTAACTCCCTATCTTTAATTCGTACTTGACGAAAATAAAGTTAACAGTTTTTTTTTTTTCAGAATAAAGAGAAAAATGGCATAAATAAAGTGATTTAATCTAGAAACAGGATGATGTAAAAGCCGTTGGAAAATTAATTAAGAGGGTCGATTAGAAGTGGCCCGGGCAGGGAATCAGAATAACAGATGGAAGATGGACAAAGCATGTCACAGTGTGGACCCCGATATACTGTATTTTAAAAATAGGGCAGCAGTGGAAACAGTGAGAGGACAAGATCAAACACTTTTCCGGGCATTACTGGCATAAAAAGGCCAAAAGAAAGAAAGGGAGGGAGAAAAAAAATTGAAATACAAAAAACATTGGAGACGCTTTTGCTCAATAATGGAACCAGGTTTTCAAACAATGAAGTTGACAACAAAGGCAATACTCTTTACAAAGCATAAAGTATTGTCAACATAAAAATGAATTTAGTTTAAAAAACAAAAACATTGTTGTGAACAACCAAACCAAACATACGTACAAACATGTGCCGAGTTGAGCCTATTCGCTTCTCGTAGCCCACCGCAATTCGAGTTTTTGCTATTTATAGTAAATTGCCGGTAGACTCGAGAATCACACACCTCGGGTGTTGGCTGACCGGGAGCAGACCTCAGTCTCATCTGTCCAGCCACCGAGGAGTGCTGTCAATAATTAGGTCAATTCAGCACTCGACGCATGCAATTCCAAACCAATTCGTACTCTCATTCATTCTTAAATACATTCGTCTATTTACGTGCCACTTAGTCAATTAGGGTGGTGGAGTACTCGATATTCCTCCAACACCCTTTACACATATTATGCAACTAACCTAATTGTGGATCGATGGAGGACTCGATATTCCACCATCGTCCCTTTCACATCACATATTCAAGCTAATAATATAGTCAAGTTAATACAAATCTAAGATTCTCTCTCTCTCTACACGAGTTAATTATACACACCTAATCTTACTAAAATGCTCAAAAATGAATAGGGATATTTGTAATTTATTCTTATCATATTAATTTTAATTAAATTAAGCGGTATATTCTTGTTAGTTGGATAAAACAAAATAGAAAATACAAGCCAAAAACCAACAAATGTTACTCCTCATTTTTAATAACGGATTTACTTGAAAATAGTAAACATGAAGATTTCGTTTTGTAAACACCTTTTCTCGTCTTTTCTTAATTTTAATCCATTTGATCGTTAGACGCTTTTTCGTTTTCTTATGTTCAATTTCAAGAGAATTTTCGTTGACTTTGTTACTTTCATTATTTTTTAATATAATTTTGAAAATCGTAATAACTTTTTACAGCTTGTGACCAAAGTTCAAATTTTTAGAAATTAAACCTTATTTTTTTGCCTTCGAGAAATTATGTACATGTATACTTACAGGTCATCTGACAAGTAGAATAACCTCCTGATGCGTCTTTTGACCTTTTGATGTCTTTTCAAGGAACAGCCTGTATAGAAAGAGTGAGAAGGATAAAAAAAAATTTAAAAATAAAAATGCGAGGAAGATAAATATAATGAATGATAGATGTACAGAATGAGAGAAGTTGGCATAAAAAATCCCATCAATTTGTACAATTTACTGAAATTTAGGGATAAAGAATATTTAACTTAAACGAAATTGGCTCTCCATTATATACTTTTTCCAGAATTTGATTTTTCACTATCAATTAATCGTAAGTGTTACTCCTCCTAACAAAATAATAAGCACTAGTAGTCCTAACAGCATATGAATTAAAACTTTAGATAAAGCTGATTTATGTTTTATGTCCGAGTGGATCGAGGTCACGATAGCTCAGGTGGTAGAGCAGCGGCGTATCTAGCCGAAGGTCGTGGGTTCGAATCCCTCTCGTGCCATTAACTTTTTTTCATCTCAACTAAAAACCTTAATTAATTGTAATGTTTAAATGGTCAAGCGGACCACGAAATTAGTGAATTTAATGAATTAACTCGAGTACACTTCACTAAAGCTCTCCGTCGCCATTTCAATTGTCGTCGAGAATCCAAACCGATTTCACGACATTTGAAAAATGGCAAAAGGAGGGAAAACTCATAAGGTGGGGTTGAGATGGGGAGTTGATGTCCGAGTGGATCGAGGTCACGATAGCTCAGGTGGTAGAGCAGCGGCGTATCTAGCCGAAGGTCGTGGGTTCGAATCCCTCTCGTGCCATTAACTTTTTTTCATCTCAACAAAAAACCTTAATTAATTGTAATGTTTAAATGGTCAAGCGGACCACGAAATTAGTGAATTTAATGAATTAACTCGAGTACACTTCACTAAAGCTCTCCGTCGCCATTTCAATTGTCGTCGAGAATCCAAACCGATTTCACGACATTTGAAAAATGGCAAAAGGAGGGAAAACTCATAAGGTGGGGTTGAGATGGGGAGTTGATGTCCGAGTGGATCGAGGTCACGATAGCTCAGGTGGTAGAGCAGCGGCGTATCTAGCCGAAGGTCGTGGGTTCGAATCCCTCTCGTGCCATTAACTTTTTTTCATCTCAACTAAAAACCTTAATTAATTGTAATAATAACTAAGGTTTAAAGTATATTCTACATTTGTTTTTGAATACCGTAAACTGTCATAATAAAGAAATTTTTTAATATGCTGGAAAAGGTGATTTAATTTGGCCTTGCCCTCTTCAAAAGTTCCCTATCGAAAGGAAAAGAAAGTGAGATGTGCCGTTTCACACGGTTCAGAGAGACGTGGAAATAAGACGCACTAGTATGACTGTCAGAGAGGAAGGAGAATTAAACGTTTTATCTTGGTCGATCAAAGGGGGCTTATAAATAAGAAGGATTGCTCAAACTCAAAGCCTTAAAGGAAATTAGAAAAGCATGAAGGCTCACATCGCCAGGAACTTTTCATTTATTATGTACAATTTTAGAAAACCGTGAAAAACTCCTGACCAGAATCTTACACTTTTCAAAGTTTAGAAAATGACAATTCGGCGATTGAATAGAATTGTTTTACGAGTAATACTGTTGGGCAGATTCAGAGAAAGTGGCCGAAATGGATTTGAAAATTAATTTTAAAAAAAATATGAACTAATGCTTTAACAATTCTTTTATAATAAACAGCATTTTCACCATTTGCATTTTATTAATTTATCAAGTTTATTTAAATAAATACAACGCTGAACGTACATTGTGATTGCCGTTGCATGTATAATTTGAGGAAAACGGCGAACGAAGCGGCTGAGGCCAGGACTTCCAAACCTCTGGATTTAACCACCTCCATCAGGCCCTATGAAGATAAAATGTAATAAAAACATTATGAAAAGAAAGTGGCGGCGTCGGTGAGCCGGATCGGCAGAGAAACTGTCCGTATCAAGTACTGAGCATTCTCGATAAGTAGCCCTTGACAGATCTGACTTGTAGACGAGGGGTCTATCTATCCATCTGAGGCTTCCTCTCTTTTCTACCGGCTGTATCTACGGCTTGTCGCCTCTCACTGCCGCGTCGGAGGGTTTTGTAATTATATTAAATTGTTGTGCTTAATGGTTAATGTTCTACTTTTTTAATTTAATTTTTAAATTTTTTTAATATTATTATTCTAATATCGATGAATATGATGACTGTTAAATTATAATACCTCTGTTGGGTTTTTTTTTGGGGGGGGGGATTTCCAGTCAAAAAGTGACACCACTCGTTTCACTTACATTTATTTCACCGACGTTTCGGAGCATATACCTCCTTTCTCAAGATATACAAGAGAAACGCAGCAGGCAAAAACAGCAAAGGTTTTCCCTTAGACACAACCTACTAATAGCCCCACTTGAATTGTTTCATTTATTTAAGTTTAAGCCCGTCGCTGCAGTCCACCGGCAATTCGGGCTTTTGGAATTTACAATTAATCACTGGCAGGCCTCGAGAATCTCCCATCTCGGGTGTTGGCAGTCCGGGATCAGATCTCGGGCTTACCATTCAACCACGAGTTTGGGCTCCGGGATCTCAACTTTCCGAGGTCAATAGATAGGTCATTTTAGCACACAAGACAATCAGTTCCTAAAAACCTGTTACAATTCCCCACAGTTAGAGTGGTCGAGTATTCGATATTTAAACATCACCCCTAACACTATATATTACATACCTAACCTAATTTAAGTTCGATGGGTAATCAATTTTCCGCCATTGCCTTACTTACATTACACATTCATATCATATAATAAACCACCATCAACACATACAAGAGCCTCAAACTATGGGTATTATACAGTAGAACAACCCTATTTCCTTTAACAATTGGAACAAGGAACCAGATATTTCCTTTGAACGGAGCAATCCTCCTCCATACAGAGAGAGTGCCACCCGATGTGAGAATCGTGCTTTGTCCGGCAGGAAATATCTGGTTCCCGGGCAGAGCTTTGGCCAACGATGGGACGGTAACGTCCATTACATATTGTAGCCCAAATATCTCAAGTGCCCAATCTCTACCACCCACAATGGTCTACAGAGGTGTAGTGATCGGAAGTCTCGATCGAAGAGAAGGTAGTGGATGTATAACGACTTGAGACTATTGTTTTATTGCACTTGTTCCTTGATAGGTAGTCAAAAACAAAGGGTCCGTAATGTAAGAGTGAGAGATAAGTCCAGCATGATGTTCTCTACTACGGGATAGGCCTCGTGTAGAAAGGTGGCTATTAGCAAATCAGCACCTCACTTGGATATTTGAACAATGGGGGGGGGGTCTGTTCTCTTCAAAGATCAGCACCGGTTCGATACAATGACAGTTACGTTATGGGGTGGAATCAGCATCCATGTCCATACTGATCTGATTATCTGTCGGATTTTTAACTGCACTAAGGTACATTTTTTTTAAGACCCATTCGCTCTCTTGAAGACAGCTTCGTCTTAATGCCTGATAATGATCGACGCATGTAGCTCAAGTTGTCACCCAATACTTGGAGGATGGAGGGATTACCACAATGAATTGGCCAGTGCGTTCTCTAGACATGAATCCTTAGAACACTTGTGAGACAAGACGAATAAAGGGGTTAGACATCGCTCAGCGCTTCCAATAAATGTTGAACAAAACAAGGCTCAAACTACTCTTTTTGAAGAATGGGATTCGGTTTCACAAGAAGAATTCCGATTTTATTTATTTAGTCTATTCCTATGAGACTTAGCGCCCTCCACGAGGCCAGAGGAAATAATATATTGGTAAATTTTCTTTCAAACCATCATTATTATATGTTTTTTATAGAAACTCATAAAATTTGATCTCGTTTAATTTGGTTTATATGAAAATAAGTAACTAGTACTTAATTTAACAATAAAATACATATAGTAATCAAATAAAGAACAAAATACATGTGTCCGCTTTTGTTACAAAATGTGGATGTTTATTTCTTAGATGGCGCATTGTCAAAAAGGAATCATGTTACTTTTTATTCCGCTTTTCTTTGTTAAGTATGAAATTAGATTAGTACCTATTTCTTTTGAACACTGTGCGAGTTGTTGTGCAAGTGTTATTACATTTTTAGGATTGGTTAAGCTGAAAGAAACAGATAGCGCCAGTTCAGCCCGATCTATTCCAATTCTATCTCTCGATTATTTAAATCTTTTACGGTATGCGTTCTAACTCTTAGGCAGTGTGGCCGTAACTTCGTCCGAAGGGAAAGTAGGTTATCAGGATAGCGAAAAGGTCTCCGCTGGGGTTCAAGAGTGTGATGCGACGAAAGGTATGTTGTTTTTCATTGCGATTTACCTTATTGGAAGTTCTCCAAATTTCAACGGATCAATACTCTTGCCCTCTTCTAACATTTTCATACATCATAATAACTGCCTATACTAATCTACATTCGCTAATATGGTGTATGAGGATACCTTTTTTCTTTCCATGGCCAATTAATGGAATATTTTAAGTATCCCACTAATTCATCCACTGTTCTTGCATATTTTGATATTTTTTTACATCGCCTTCTTCACTTTACTACAATAAAAACCAAAACCTTACTATAAAAATAATTGAATTTTATGTTTAATTACAGCAATAAACGCTTCTATTAATTTTTTGGAAGCATATTAAAATAATGTTTTTAAATGAGTGAGACACTGATATAAAAATTCACCAAACTATATCATTTATAACTAATGAATAGAACATTCTGCTCAATAAGTGTTATTTTGTCTTTTGTCATCAGATTGAAAGAAATAGGATGTTTATTTAGTCTAGACTAAAAAAATAATTAAAATAAAATAAGATATTAATAAAGAAAGAAAGATATTTAAATATTGATAAGCAGTTTGTTTCTCCCCGATAATGCTGGATCTACTACTCTTCTTGGATGTTTTGTAATAATAATACTGCTTTATTTATTACTTTTATTAACTACATTTTTAAATCTAATTCATTTTTAGCTAACTTTGAAATACCATATAAATAAAACTACATACTACACCTCTTCCTCGGAATGGTCCTCTTCATTTAGAAACTCGAATTTTGCACTAGCATATTTCTCCGCTTCACGGAAAACCGTTGAATGGTGCATATACAACTTAACCCGAACCTAACCTTAACCCTAATCCTAACAAACTCAATCTTAACCATTATTTAATCTAATATAACCCTTCAATAACCACAGCCCTACCCCTAATAACCTAACCTCACCCGACACGTTCATATTCTAACCTTACCCTAACTTAACTTAACCTAACCCTATGTAATCTCACTCTTCCTCATCTAACCCAACCCACATGCATTCGCCGGTGCACAAAGCACAAAATCGACGACGCGATAAATGTTAGCGGAAAAAAATAGTGTGTCCAGGTCACAAACATCCATGTTAAACACTAACCGTAATCCTACCAAACCTAACTTAACTTAAACTAACTCCAGCCTAACCATAACCATAACTAAACCTAACTCCTATCTAATCCTAACCCTATCTAACAAAACTCATAAAAAAAAAACCTCCGGAACCTTTCATAACCTAACCTAACGTAACTCTACTTAGATTCATAACCTACCTAATTTACCTATTCCGAGTCTAAACCAACCCATAAGCACTCCACAGAATTACAAAATCCATGATGCGATAAACGTTCACGCTATAAAATTGTGTATCCAGTCCACAGCACGTTCATTTTAAAAGCTAACATAACCTGCCCGCTCCTAAACCTTACCCCAAACGTCTTACATAACACTAATTTTAACCCAGCCCCCAACCTAACCATGCGCACTCCTCGGTAAAGCTTTAATTGTTAATAAGGAAATGTTCACACAAAAAATGGTGTATTCAGCTCAAAAGTATATCCATGTTAAAAAAAATGTTTATATTACCTAGGCAAAATTTTTTTCTCGTGGTAAACTAGAGCTCATTGACATAAATGCATTGACACTCTAATATTTTCCGTCCTAATATTACAATAAAAGTGAATTAAATTCGGTGAACCAGATTCTGAAACTTCTTTCATAGATATATCTTTAAACTATTGTTGAAAACTTTACTGATAATAATAATGATTTTTTAATATTACTGAAAGACCAATTTTATTCGTTCATAATTATCTTTTATTTGAGAGTAATGCGGTTTTTTTAAAATTAATAAATAGCTGATAGCGAGTTCAAACTCAAAATGGTGTTTAACCATATTTTTTATTGATTAATTTATTCAGGGATTGAAAAAAGGGCAGAGGTTTTGGACATGAGTTGATATCCGTCGTTTGGCTGGTACGTACAAACACGGCAGAGTGCAAATCACTCAGTCGCATTGCACATAGAAATGTTAGGTGTGCCGCGTATAAATGACGCCTTGTCGGGGAATACTTGCAATAATACGCTAATTTCCCACGAGACATTCCTTTTAAAAAATTGGCCTCCCTATACGAATGAGTGGGTGTGCGTTTCTCTCACACTCTAGAAGATTTCTGTAAAGAAATAGAAGAAATATGCTAGCTTGTTTAGCAAGGTTATTTGTCATTGTAACATTTGTGTTATGTTTAGATGAAGTGAGAATTAAAATCACGGTAAAAGCATTTCGTATTCGATAGTCGGACAATTTTTGGATTTGCTTTGAGTAAAATATGAATAACTCATTGGAATCACGACAGCCCACAATATTTTTAAAAATATGAAAAACAAAAGGACAAATAAAGGAAATAAATTTGAGTTAAACTGTTCAAAAAGCGAATATTTAAATTATATGACGAAGTAGCATGAGAACTTTTTAAGAAGATAATTAATTTTATGTCCTAGTTTGTTCAAATACGAATCGGTTGCAGTTTGATTTAAAATAAAGCCGACTGAATATGAAAAGAAAAAACTCATAATAACTTTCCCTGCTAATCTTAGAGTCTGTTTTCATTATTCGTATTTCAGTAATTCATGTATGGAAACCTTTGTATACTCACAGTATTTGAAAGTATAACAATTTTATTGTTTGACAAAGAAATGTGTGTCACAATGTGTGATCCTGGTGTGACCAATGTGCAACATGGTAAGTACGAACGTTTACCTTCAACACCCACCATCCGCTAGCCAAGGACCGACCAAGGATGTGTTTTTTAACTGTAAATAATTTTGATGATTTTCTTTCGGTTCAGCCGATTCTCGATTTTTTTATTGCAATGCCAGATTTTATTTTTAATATTTGGATAGTGTCGTGAATTCTGGTAGTGGATATTATTACTGAGATCATTACTTTTTCGTGATGTTCTTATGTACTCGAGAACTCATACCAAGATGACCCTCGCTCTCTATCCTTCTCGTTTGTCCATATAATTTATTGATTAATAGTTCGGCTGAGGAATTAATAATTCGAACGTAGTAAATCCATTATATTTAGTCTTCTATTTACCAAATTACTACTTTCAATTAATCTTTTTATGTAAAATTTTTTGAATGGAAAAGCTAGTGTCATGAGCGGGATTCGAACCCACGACCTTCGGCTAAATATGCCGCTGGTCTAACCACTTGAGCTATCGTGACTTCGATCCACTCGGAAACCAATTCCCAACCTCAACCTATAGCTGGGTTCAAATACCGCTCATGATACTAGCTTTTTCATTTCCACCAAAAACCTTACATAAAAAGATCTTAACATAGTGTTGCACGGTGGCAATTTAGTGGACTGTTTATAATTATTTACAAAGGCTTTCTGCCTTTTCGTCTTTCTGTTTTCTACTAGTGTAAACATATCGCCTGTAGAGATAGTGACAACCTTACCCGATTCAAAAACACTTGCCAGTAAATTCAAGAGAGTTTAAATGAGCCTCCAAGCTTTTATCCGATTTATCGGCTGGACCAGGCGGAGTATTTTGAATATGACGGATGATCAGTTGAAAAAACAAAAACAAACAAAAAAACGGGAGCAAAGGAGGCAATGGAAGCAGCTGTCCTAATATATAATGGGCCTAGGCCGGAACGATTCACAGAATATTCTGGTTTTATACAGCGCATACCCGTAGATATATTTATTTCTCCACTAAGTTTTTTTTAGATATATAATAAATTAGAAGAAATCAGTATGTATCAACTTGACAAGAATAAACTTTATGTTTTAACTTTTCTTTTTCACTTTTAATTCTGAAATAATACTTTATTGCATCCTACAAAAGCTTAATTTGCATTTCCTTGATTAATTCACTGACAAAAAGCGGATTATACAGTTCTTAATTCTTTCAAAGACTCCAATTTAGGAACTCATTTGTTTCATTAACTTGCAACGGCCATTTTCTTGATTGCACAATTGTAAATTTATTGGACTCCATGACGGAACTTGTTTTTTTAACTTTATAGCCATACTTGGGTTGAATTAATTAATTTTTCTTGAAGAAAGATTGATGTCAATTGTAACAGTAAAAAATTATATAAGCACAGCTAAAGTAAAAGCTATGCTTCTACCACTAACAATAAAAAGAAAAAGGCCCGATCAAAAAAAGCAACGGAAAAATAATAAAAACCTAACCTAATCCACCAACGGCACCGACAAACAAAACAAACGCCGACCCGCTTATCGTACTTCTCAGGACCCTATACAAAATATTTGACTTCACACAAATCACACAGACACACTGATGATGGCGAAATGCTGAAACCCGTCAGACAGGCAAACCCATCTGATAGGCAGACCAAGAAATTGTAACCAACAAATTACAGATTATTCAATTGTTGTTGATATTGTTGTTATTATTTTGTAATGAATAAAGTCTAAAATATGAAAAAAAAGAAACTTCGAAATTATAAACAATAAACGAACGTTGAAACAGTAAGTCTCCATTGCCAGTGCAAAAGTGTTTAAAATAGATTATGGAAACAGCTCATTATAAACAAACCAACCATTGCAAATTATGTCTAAATGTTTGATTGTAAATATGTGGTATAAAACAAGCAATTTTTTTAAATTCATATTTTCTTAAAATCGGCCATTTACAGCATGTAAATTGTGAATACATAGGCATATATACAACTATTTACATAGTTATATCGAGAGGGAGGAGCAAATAATCAATACTATTTTCCTACTTTACTTCATTAAGGAAACTTCATTACCTACTTCTCAGAAATGAGATGAGGCCATTTCCTCTTGAGACTCCTTATAGGGATTGGTTCTGTTAGAGAAGAGTGGTGGGGTGATGGAATTCGTAAATTTTTTGGAAATTGTATTTTAAGGCCATTGTGGCGGATAGCATTTGTGATACAATATGGAGCATTTATAATTGATCTAAAATCAGACGCCAAACGCGTACTGTACGATAAATGGATAAAGGACTGAGAGTAGAGGTATAACAGCGGTTAGGCAGGATCACTCTACCGATCATTTTTGCCAATACCGTTTCATGGTTTTCCATAGAGTTTGGACGTTTTATCAACAACAATACGGTTAAGAACGAATCATGGCATGGTTCCCATTTGCACAGAATTAGCCTTAGACCGTCTTCAATTGTCCTAGGTGTGACGAACCTGAAACCATGATGCATATAGTCTTTTTCGGGTCGGAATACGAAACATTCAGAATTGGCCTTTTAAACCGAATCTTCGAGCAGAGCGAAGTAATTAAACCGTTTTGTTTAGAAAGTCTGTTGGCGTCTGTAAAGCTATTATCTATAGACTTATTTTTGATTTTCTACAAAATCTCGGACTTTTTTTTTTTTGCCTTGTGCAACCACACATCAGCCATGCCGTCAATCCGGGATGTCAAGCGGGGGAAACCGACGAGAAGAAGCCGCCGCGCCCCGGTAAAAAATTAATTTTCTTAAATTCGGGAATGAACTCGGCTAACTTATCTTTGCATTCCAGAATTTTTCCCTCTTGCATACAAACAAATGTCGTCTGCATACTGAACTATCCGGATGCTGGGAGGAACAATACCTGGTAAGTCCGCAACGTATACTGCACAACAGGGGACTGAGGATTCCTCCCTGTGGGATTCCTTTGAAGGATTTGAATGGACCTTTTAGTGCTCCATTTACATTTATGGTAATTGATCTGTCTGAGATCACTGCCATTATATTTTGTACAAAGTCTTCGGGAGGTCTATCTCTTTAAGCCTTCTGCCTAACTCGAACAAATCCACGTTATCATATGCTCCGCCTACGTCCAAGAAGAGAGCTAGGACGCTTTCATTCACTGATAAGCTCATGTAAACGTCACTAATAAAATATAATTGTGCGTCTGTAACTGGCTTGTTCCTTCTGAAACCAAACTGCGTCTCTGGGAGAAGAAAATTTCTTTCCAACCACCATTCAAGACGAGCTTTTATCATTCTTTCGTAGGACTTTAACATACATGACATCAAAGAAATGGGGCGATAGGATTTATAATTGTCTTGGGGCTTACCCTCCTTTTTAATCAATATGACCACCATGTCTTTCCACGCATTAGGTATGGTTTTCTTTAACCACGATTCATTGAATATGCCTAGAAGGACTGTGCGGGCAGATTTAGGTAATCTATAAATCATAGAATATTGAATTAAATCGAATCCTGGGGCTTTGTTGATTGTTCCTGTTTCTTAATGCTGCTTCTAACTCATTTATTGTGAATTGCTCCACCAAACTAGTGTTTCGACCTGGGTCTTTACGTTCAAATGGGAGACGATTGATGGGTCCAGGAGGACACAAACTATCTATAAGATCTGTCGTCCATTGACCGTAAACCACAGGTGGGTGGGTGCAGACAGGCACATTCTTTATTGCTTTAAGCTTATTCCAGATTGTCTTAATTGGAGTATTTTTGTTTCTCGGACTTGAACATAAGATGAACTGTAAACGTTAGATGAAGTGGCGGGGGTTCTGCTGGCTGGGCCCTGCGTCCCGGCTGGGCGGTTGTCGGGGGAGGAGTGGAGTGTTCAGGTCGAATTGGGACCCGGTCTGCGGGGAGGATGTGGACCTTTTTCCTGTGCTTTCAAGCGATGCAAGGGTTTTTTATCCACATCCTCCCATTGCACCTGCAAGAAAGGGCAAGTTCCCTAAAATTAAAACAAGGTATAAAAGGAGGCTACGTGGCAAGTTCTCGGGATTGTGTAGAGAGGGCTCGAACAGTAGGGTAAGGCTGGATCGAGAGGTTGGTGTGAAACGTTTGGGACCGGTAAGGGATCCCAGAAATAGACAAAACGAAAGTTGAGGTCGTTGTGGATAGTGAGGATAGTGATGTTGTAACGAGCTTTTAGAATTTGTCTGAGGACATTTGATTGGAATGATTCGATTCAGGACGTTGTAAGGCTTGGAAGAATCCCACAGTTGCACATATCAGGTTGAAGGAGTTACAAATACGTCTCTCAACATTCTTTTCTTTCACTCTTACAATTCATCTCGAGATGTGTTTGTAATTCATTCGGCCTAATGATGAGCGTTTACGGCTTGAAATCAGGATAGTTGCTACCAATAATTCTGTGAGTAGAACAATGCTTTACACAAAAAAAGAAAAGTTAGTTTAGTTTCGACGGCCATGCCAGATTTTGATCTTAGAAGTCTTCATAGATGTCAAAGGGTGTTAAGTTGTCGTCTCTTAAGTCTTGTGAGTGGATGGACATGTCTTCCACGTCAGTCTGCTGTCTAGGTAAAGGCCGTAAAGGTATCGCTTTGTTGTTGATGTGGAAGGGAAGACGGTTTTTTCAATGTGAACGTTCTTGTGCTCCATTGAAATATTGGAGTTATCTTGGATAGGATTCGAGTTAGAGGACAAACTTGTCGTATCGTCGGTGGTAATGATGGTATTGAGGTGTGCAGGTAGGTTAGGAGTATAGACGATATTCAGGATGGGACAAAATATATCAGTCTGATTTCCGAGAACTCATTGCCGCCACCTCAGTCTGAAGCAGTCGTCTGTTAGTAAGGATTTAACGATAAGATAATAAGGGGTGAGTAGGAAGCGTTTAAGTTTATAAAGCATGCCCGGGTGCCAGATCCTACCAATAGCCTATGCTACATCTATGATCTTGGAAGTGTACTAACATCAATAAAACAAAAAAAGTTCTAATAGACTGAATAGATTTTGTATAAAGAGAAAGTCAATACTTTTTGAAAAATAATTTTATTAAAATAGCCGTACCAAATAATAAAATAAACATCAGCGACCAATAACACACCTGTAGGTGTGTCAAACGAGATTTATTTCATTTTCTGTCAGGTGTCACAACACAAAAATTTTCAAGTCGATTTATTGCACAAAACAAACGCAAACAAAATACACTCCTGCGTCAAAATACAGACATTGGTTTACATAAAATATTCAATATAAGATCGGTATAATATTGTAACGAGGTTTGAGGACAACAGAAATGTAAATAAGCCAATCTATGAAGGAATCTTCAGTCAAACACGGGGAAAGTCATACACTTTCACACTGATACTGGATTTAATTTCAAACCATGAATGACGGACTTTGATTCAAGATTAGCTTTGAAACTCTGGCCCCCTATAAAAGGAATCTTTGTAATAGTCTGTTTGGAATGCTTTAATCAAACTATTGCGTTATTGCGATTTAAGTGAGTTCTTCAACTATTCCTTGGGTTTAGTAGTTTAGTAAAACTGGAAAAGTAGAGACCTGCATAACTAATTCGAATCAGAACTGCAAAGTTGGCAATGAACATAATGGATTGAGTATTCACACTGAAAACAAAAATCTAGCGCGTAAAATCTTGGTGCCAGTCAAATTTTCAATTGCACATATAATATGAAAGTTAGGGTTCGAATCCAGCGGCCCTGCATTCGAACACGACATACTTACAAATACACCGGCACGCACTCCGAGGCTTTATATAACCTCTGCTGTTTCCTACCCTCGTAAAAAAAGAAAAAAAATGAAAGTTAGTTTGAATATCATTTAGTAACATGAATAATGGCGGAACCTAAGCGAAACTGTGCTCTGAGATCCGCCCAACTTAAGTTAGGCCACAATATTTGTATGCAAGTACATGTGTACGTGCATTGCAGAGCCTTTTTACTCGTATGGAAGGCCCAATAATGAACGCTAAGAAGATTTATTAAAAAATTTACATCGCCAAGCTTTATTATTGTAGAGCTTAATTTGTCCAGTCAAAAAAAGCGAGGCGGGAAAACTCGAGGTGCCATAATTACCACGGTAGCAAAGCAGTCAGGAAAACACGGACAGTATCTTATATTACTCTTCTTATAATTATTTCCTAAGCTAAGAAATGTGACATTAAACATAGCATTCATAATTCATTTTTTTATCTAAAATTTTTTAGCATCGCATAAATTCATTCTTTTTTAATCTAAAATTTTCTATAATTGTATAAATTAATTTTTTTAATTTTCTAGCATTGTATAAATTCTTTTTTTTTTCACATCCTCCATGTATTTGAAAAATTTGAACAACGTTTATAAATCCCAGGCCTGAAGATGATCTCAATAAAGATCGAAACGTTGGCACGATAAAGAAAATGTTTTTCTAAGACCTACGTCACACCAGACCGCATATCACGATCTTCAAATAATCATGATAGGCTGGTTAGCAATCACCCTAGAGTACTCGATATTCCACGTGATAATTGGGAATATGCCACTTCATTCAGGCTAACAAATTACAACAGACTTCGTTTCCACTAGCCCAGAGTACTCGATATCCATCGGGGTAATTGGAGATAAACACTGCCATAAAGCTAATAAATTACTTGCATTTACTACAAATCATTCACACTACGCCGGAGTACTCTATATATCGCATGATAATTTAGGCTAAGCCCCGCCATTCACGCATATAAATACATACTTTCCAATAAATGTCACATATAAATGAAAGATGTTTTTCTTTCGTTTCTCAATTCATTTTTTAGCATTAGTTTCTCGTAATCGTTCAGCAACGTCATTTGTCAATATGCTTGACGTACTGAGTGGGTGGGGTGCACGGGAACTCACGCCTAGACATTTTTCCCACTGACCGTCGATCGTTTTAAGTTGTTTATATATAATTATTTCTGATTCGTGGATCTGCGGATGGATGCTTTCTCCTGAGTTCCTGAATCGCCCATAGGGAGTAGATATTATGAACATATTTTCTTGATTACATTCCTTGTATGGTTTTTACATATATAAGCCTATAAGGTATTACGTGTTTGATTTTGAGAGGCGGAGTGAATGCTTCGCACGCTCACTTCTATCGCTCCTCTCCCCAGAGGTTAATGTATCTCCTCGTATTCTTTGATTAATCCAAATTGAAGGAAAAAAAGATATACGATTATACATATATATTTTGATAATTTAAAGGAACAGAAATTGAAAAAAAGGAAAGAAAAGGGCAACACTTGCAAGTTTCAAAAATTAACGTAAATATTGTTTGCGAAGGGATTTTTTTAACATAAAAAAGGACAAAAAAATAATGTTTTCCTTTGGGTCACTGTCCTCCACCGAAACACAAATAAGTGAAATTTTCACTCTCCTGGAAGACGTGCCGCGTAGTCCCGGCTCCAATATCGGGTGGCGTTAGAAGTAAAAAAGATGGCTCGCACACGCAGTCCAGACTCCAATGTCGGGCGGTGTTGGTAGTAAAAGAAAAAAATGCTTCGTTATGATGTTTTCAATAGGTTTGTTGTTACCTGTCGGCTGGCCAGCCAAAACTAAAAACTTCTCGTCCGATCATCCTTATCGGAAGGTGGGGTTATCTCTGATTGCGCCTTAAATGTTCCTAAAACTAACAAAAAGAAAAAAGAAAAAGAAAAAATATGAAACTATGTTTACGGTGTTTATAAAAATTATTTTCAAAGGAAGGTTGTCTTCTCAAGAAAGTAACATTGAATTTTGTATGATTCAATTAGAAAATAATATTTTTACTGATATTGCAAAGTATGTTTACATTTATATCTTATTGCACGCATTATTTAATATTAGATTGTCAAACATTAGATTATTTATTTGTTGATATTGATTTACAAGATGGTATTTATAGCGATTATAAGAAAGGTACATTAATTATTTCTACAACAAAGGGGAATGTGAAGGAAGTGGAATATAGAGGATATGTTCATCTGGAAACAGAAAGATAATGCATGCTACTGGAATGAATCTTTTATTTAATGTTATGTTTATCATTATTTAACTGTGCCTTGCTATTTGGTTTTAATTCTGTGATGTGGGCGTGTATTAAAATGTTAGGATCACTTACTAATTGAATCAAGTAAGAAACTTTCTTAAAAATGTAGGTCACTTTATAAGGGCCAGAGAATTTTTCACATAATGAAGAATTAATTTTCTTCCCTTTGTTAGACAAGACGTACGTCTTGCGGTAAACAATGTCCCCAATTTTGGGTGTTATCGGATTCTCACTATTTTTGTATTTTGATAATCCCGTTTTATGTGCTTGTAGAAGGTTTTTGTAAGTTTCCTTCAAAAGTTCATCCATCTGATGCTGATTAAGTTGGGAAACATTATCTTCAATATTCAATTGGAGTGTGAGGGGATGTTGTAGATCAGGGCCTAGAAAAATTAATGATGGGGTATTTTGGGTTGTTTCAATGCGCTAACAAAAATGCATAGATTTTCCTCCCATTTTTTTTGGCAATCGCTGTGATAGGCTCTGATGGCTGTTTTAATTCCCGAAATATAACGTTCTGCCAGGTTTGCTTGTGGGTAATGAGTAATATTTCCAATGTAAGTGATACCCAGGTCAAACAGAAAGTTTTTGCATGCCTGGGCACGGAAGCAGGATTGCCTGCCAGTCAAATAATGAAAGTTGGTAATCCATGTTGAGAGAAAATACCCTTCAAGATTTTTATAACTGTTCCTGCGGTGGTATTCCTACAAGGTACAGCGAATAAGAATTTGCTGAACGCATCCACCGCTACAAAGATAAATTTGCTTCCGCTTGTGGAGATTGGTAAAAGTCCTATAAAATCTATATACATTTTCTCCATAGTTCGTGTTGGGGGTGTGCTATGCAATATCTTGTCGTATGGGTTGTTGTTTGGTTTTATTCTCATGCAAACTTCACACTGAGCTATTCTGCCCTTAATAACGTTATTTATTTGTGGATAAGTAAATAAAGTCTTAATTCGCCATAAAGTTTTTGCTAAACCTTGATGTGCTCCATAAGTAATTTGTATGGTAATATTGAAACATAGGCGCTTTCACGCAGAGTGGTACCAGGAGTCTTTTAAGACTGTGATTGTCATTCGGCACTTGGTAAATCAAATCTCGGATAATTCTCACATTCGGATCATTATCATTGATTTTTTTTTATATGTATGGATCGTCTCTTTGTGCTTGTCCGAAGTTGTTAAAGAAAAAATGCAAGTTGTGCAATGGGGACGTGAAGAAAGCTCTATATAAACTCTTATTGTCATCATCACTCTCTTCTTTTTCTTTTCTGTCGTTAGGCAAATCTGCGAATCTTGATAGATAATCTGCAACGCTATTATTCTTTCCTTTAACATGCTTCACATCAAACGAAAAGGAATCCTACTCTGTGACCCATTTCACTGCCGGATTATGTAGAATCCTACCCTTGTCTCCTTTCAAGAATTGGACCAAACCAGTGCAATCTGTGTAAAGGGTGAAAGGTTTATAGGCGAGATATTGCCGAAAACGTCTCAAACTGTGTATTAACCCATAAAGTTCTTTTTTATAAGTAGAATAATTCCGTTCTGAACCCGTTAGCATTTTTGATAAAAAGGCTTTAGGTCGTACGTTGTTTTCACTATCTGCCTGTGCAAGGAGACTACCAATGGCGCAACTTGAAGCATCGCTATAAAGCAAAAAGGCATTGTCGTAATCAGGGGCTGCCAATAAGGGGGGTGATACTAAAACATTGTTCAATGTATCGAACGCATTTTGACATTCACGATCCCAAATTAATTCTTTGCTGTGTGATTTTAATTTATGAAGTGGTGCCGCAATTTCGGAAAAATTAGGTATGAATCTTGCGAACAAAGAACAAAGATCAAGAAATGACAAGGTCTGTTTTAACGTTTTAGGGGTTTGAAGATTTTTGTATGGCTTCTGTTCTATCCGGGTCAATAGCTATTGAATTAAACGATATTTCATGCCCTAAATATTTGACCGGTTCTTGCAAGAATTTCATTTTTTGTGGCTTTAGTGTGAGTCCATTCTTTCTAAGTATCAATAAAACCTGTCTTATGTGTTGCAAATGTTGTTCTCTGGTCTGGGAGTATATCAGTATGTCATCGAGATAGTTCCACACAAATTTGTATTTTATCTCGCAAAAAATTCTTTCCAGATATTCTGTCAGAGCTTGAGAGCCCAATGAAATTCCCATCGGCACACGTAAAAATTCGAAATGACCATAAGTTGTTTTGAAAGCAGTGTACTGTCTGGCGCTTTTGTGTAATGGCAGCTGAAAAAAGGCATTGGATAAATCCATAACAGTAAAGTATTTAGCTCCATGGATATGGTCAAAAATATGATCAATATTCGGAAGTGGCCATGCTACAAATTTTATCCTTTCATTAATCTTTTTGTAGTTTACTACTAGTCGCTTTCGTTCCGATCCTTCCTTTTTTTGGACTAGAAACGCTGGTGATGCCCAGGCAGAATGACTAGGTTGTATAACATTTTGCCTTCATAAATCGTCCGTTATTTCTCGCATTTGCTGCAGGTTTTCGGATTGACAGGATAAGCAGGCTGATTAATAGGCGGATTATTGTCCTCGTCGAGTATTTTAAGCGAGTTGTCTCTGGCCTGGCCTATTTTGTCCGTAAGAACGTCTGGGAATTCTTTGATAAGGCTGTTTACCATCGCATTTTGTTGTGAAAACATTTCCTTAGTCCCTTAGTCAGTTTAACAGCTTGTGTTTTATTCCGAATGACCTTGACCTGAAGAGGAGTTGTTAAATCTGTTTCAGAGGTGAGGCTGTAAACTCTTTTGTTTGGGCTTAAGGTGTCGTTGAAGATATAGTTTGCACAGGATAAATGGTTTTGTTGATATACGTGTGATATGATTTGATTTGAATTCTCTTCCAAATTATTATTGTTTAACGAATGAATTTTGTAAGTTTTCAAAGGGTTATTTAAGAATGAAATTTCGTTATTACCTCCATCTAAAATTAAGCCTATATGAGTCATGAAATTATACTCCAGAAGCATAGGGATTGGCATGTCTCCTACAATTTGGAATTTTATTGGCCAGGATAAATTTTTAAATTTAATTTTAATTGTGCCTTGGTTTTTATTGTAAGCGCAGTCACTACAATTGGAACAACCTTATTTTTGTCATCAGCCAAACTCAAGGTTTTAATTAATTTCCTGCTGAGAAGTTTTGCGCATTTTTGGGAAATGGCATTAATTGAGCTGCCGAAATCTAATAGGGCCGGAAGCTCAACTCTTCCGACTTTGACTATAATAAATGGCAAATGTATGGCATGATGTGGGATTGATTCATCTTAAGGAACTGCGTTGGCTATTAGTTTTTTGAAATGTTGTCGGTGGGAAGTGGTTTATGTGTATTTTCCGGATGATTGCTGGTGATAATTTGTGGTTTACTACATTTTCATTCAGTGTCACAAAAGCCTGCTTGTCAAATTGTACAAATTTTTTATTTTTATTGTTTTGATAATTTAGATATCTTGTACAGCTTTCCTTTCTATTGGGATTTCTTCTATTATCCCTTTGGCTATGGTTGTAACTTTTCGAGTTTCCGTTTATATGTCGGCTGTATTGCTATCGCTCTTGAGGACGATGGTTATTACTCCGTTGATAATTATTGCGCTGATTGACATTTTCTAGTGTTTTTCTATTGGAGTCGTGTCTATAATTATTACGCCTGTTCGAAAAGGTGGTGAGTTGTTGATGACGGCTGATGAAATTTGGTGTATAGTGTGCGTGATATGTATAAGGTCGTGGCCAAAATTGGAAATGTATATTAGAAAATTGTGGTTTGTTGGGCTGAAAATGTTGAGGCATGTGAAAATTTGGCACATCGTTTACAGTATGCATGTTTTGCGCAATTGAGATTTCATTGTCTTATTTCGACTTCTTTCACCTTGTTGTGTAATTGGACGTATGTATTAATATTATCAAGGTATCCTAATAACAATAAATATTTTGGATGAATAGATGTTTTTAAATTTTGAATATTTGCATGTTCGTTGTATTCCCCAAATAGGTTTAACATGATTATTTGCCTGTCCATGTATTCACGCAAATTTTCATTTAATTTCTGTGGATAGAAAAGATAGTCCATATTAGTTTTTAAATGTTGTTTTGAGACATGCCATTGTTTAGCAACGACTGTGCCATAACATGTCAAAACTAATCTTCGGATGTGACAGCGCATTGTAAAAAAAAATTAGCACAAGTAGGATTTATTTCTCTTTCCGCTAAAATTAATAAAATGGATTTGGATTTGTATTCGTTTGTTAAGTTGATTCGTGAGAGTCCAATTAAAAAGGTAATTATTGAAGAGGGATTGAAAAATTCAAAGAAAGAAGCTGATTTATTTTTGTTTCTAATATACCTTCTATGCCTGTGAGTATGTTTGAATGAGGATGAAGATGTGCTAGAAGAAATATCTGGATCTGTTTCCGAAGCTGATTGTTCCTGTTTATCTAATTTAGAGCCCATTAGCATCAAGATTTTTGTTCAGAAATGTTGTATCCGTTTGATTGGAGGTCATAGCCCTTTTTGTCTTAGCATCTTTTTGTGTTTTAGGGGGTACTAGTGTAGAATCTAAGGGAGTGGTCATATTTAATTCTCTGAATTTTTTTTTATAGAGTTCAAAGTTTCATCTGGTAGATCCATTTCAGATACGGCTAGTTTAAAGTTGGTTGTCTGAATGTCTTTCTTTTTCTGTGGATTGGGGGAGGGATTATGTACCTATTATAGAGTCACTATGAGAAAAGGTTGTTTGTCTGTGTTTCTCCACAATTTGTGTTAACAATTCATGGTGCTGCTCATCCATGATGTCGGATTCTTTTTTAACATCAGAAACAATGGATTCCAAGGTGTGGAGAAAATGATCCGTGAGACTGTTTCTGACGGCTGCGTCCATTTCCAACTGCTCAATTTTTTTGTGACAGACTTTAGTTCTTTTGTAGGATTTTTTTGTCATTGTCAAATAGATTTAAAAATGAAAGTGATTATACACAACCACAGTTTATGTAACACAATTAAACACAATTTATGTTTTGAAAGGGAAATATTTTCTTAATTTATTTGCACTTTTATTGATCAATTGACCCAGCATGCATTAACAAATATCGGAAAAATTAGGATAATAGGAAATACAAGTTGGAAGGGATATTTAAGTTGAGACTTGGGATTCGAATGAAGGAACCTGTCGGATTACGGGCAAGCTCGTTCGTGTAGAAATGAATCCAATTTTAATTTATTGTCTTTTACACTGTCGTTATTAAGAGGTCAATTAATTTAAATGGATCAACTATTGAGTACGTGGTATCGCTCTGCTACCAATTTTTATTACGTGTTTGATTTTGAGATGCGGAGTGAACGCTTCGCACGCTCACGTCTGTCGCTCCTCTCCCCAGAGGTTAATGATCTCCTCGTATTCTTTGATCAATCCAAATTGAAAGGGTGTAATGAATAATGCGTGCAAAAAAATTATGATAGAATCTCAAGATCCACGCTACTGTCCGAATGAGTTGCTCGTAGGATGAAAATTTGGCGATAAATTGGAGAAAATACGGATCATTATCCGTGGAGAGAAGAACTTGGTCATTCGGCTTCAGCTCTGGCAGGTTAGGGATCATGCCAGGTTTAGAAACTGGCCACCTTCCAGATTCATCATTAAGCCATCCTGGGCCATGCCACCAAAGATTATTCGTGATATTCTGTTCTATTAATCCTCTACATGCATAATCTGCAGGATTTTCTTTAGTGGCAATATGATGCCAAATTGACGTAGAAGTCAATTCCAGAATTTGAGTTACTCGATTGGCCACAAAAGTTTTCAATCTGTATGTTGGAGTATTCAACCAATTAAGGATGACAGTAGAGTCGGTGTATAAGGTGACATGAGGAATTCTTAATTTCTGACAAAATCCAGACAAGGAGTTATATAATCTTGCCAGAAGCAACGCCCCGCACAATTCCAATCTGGGAATGGACACGTACTTCATTGGGGCTAGTTTGGTTTTTGATCGAATTAAAGAGACTCGCACTTCGTTCGTGTCAGATTGCATGATCGCAGGTAGATCACAGAAACATAACCAAGTTGTGATGCATCAGAAAACCCAATTAAATGGCAATCAGTCTTTTCGTAGGTTTTTAAATGTCTAGAGATTTTTAGAGTCTTCAGATCGTTGAGCTGGTATATGAACATCTTCCATTGCTCTTGAATTGTAGCAGGCACGATCTCGTCCCAACCGAGTTCATTCTTCCATATCTCCTGCAAGATACACTTAGCACAAAAAACTACTGGAGTCAAGAAACCCAAAATTTTTGCGATGCATGACAAAATTGCTCGTTTTGTGTACCTAATGTCAGGTATTTGAACTTGAAAGGTAAATGAATCCTCAGTAGGATCCCATTGGACGCCTAATACCTTTACTGAGTGAGTGTCCTCAAGAGGAATGATGAAAGACTCTGTTCAACATCTTTTAAATCGGATAATAGCTCTGGGCAATTACTTGACCATTTGCTCAATTCGAAACATGCAGCCTTAAGTAATATAATAACTTGTGTTCTTAGTTCTTTTGCTTCATCCACCGTCCAAGCTCCTGTCACGACGTATCCACATACACGTCCGTGAGAAGTCGACTGGCAGCTAGAGGGTATCGAGCGCCTTCATCCTGACTTAACTGGTGCAATACCCGAATGGCCAGATATGGACTATAGGATAATCCATATGTGATCGTGGCCAGCTCACCCATCGGTTCGGACTTAGCTGGCACAGTCAACTGTTGAACGAATGAAATTCGCGGTGAATTCTAAACATTTCTGTCCGATGTAACCTTCTTTTTCATGGTTTTTAAGAATTGTTCCTCGAAGCTTTTTATCAAGGTTTTAACCTGTTTCGAATGTATGCGTCTTTTGACACGCATTAGCTACAATATTTTTCATCAAGTTTGTAAACTCTACATCCCCTAATATTCTTTCACACAGCGTAACTAGTTCCGTATCTTTCATCTCGCTTATCAATTTCCTTTGAGCCCTTGGAGTACTCTCTTCGAGCTCATCCAATTTTAACTTCTACTTCTCTATTGGACATGTGGGCTCTTTGTTTGTACGGATCTCGCCGGTGCCTCCAAATTTTATAAGGAGCACTCCATGGAATTAAAACAAAAGAACAAAATAAAATAAAATAACTGAACTTATAATTTTTATGTTAATAAGTTTAAAATGAAGTATCACTTCACTAAAGCTCTCTGCGGCCATTTCATTTGTCGCCGAGAATCAAATTGATTACACGACATTTGAAAAATGGCAAAAAGGAGGGAAAATTCAAAAGCTGTGGTTGAGATGGGAAGTTGATGTCCGAGTGGATCGAGGTCACGATAGCTCAAGTGGTAGAGCAGCGGCGTATCAAGCCGAAGATCGTTGGTTCGAATCCCGCTCGTGCCATTGACTTTTTTATCTCAACTGAAAACCTTAATTAATTGTAATATACTAATTGGTCAAGCGGACCACGAAACTAGTTAATTTAATTATAATGTATAAGGAGCACTCCAAGGAATTAAAACAAAAGAACAAAATAACAAAATAAAATAAAATAACTGAACTTATAATTTTTATGTTAAAAAAAATTAAAAGAAAATACAACTGGTCAAATGAAAATAGATCAAATAATAATCCTTTTGAATTGAAAGACAAATTATTTCAAAAATGACCATAGCTCACACTCACGATATTTGTCGGTGCAGGAGCAGGGGACACGCATCAATGATCTATTTTTCTTTTATCGTTCCTTCTTATCTCTCCCCACCATTAGTCGATGCACTCCTGATCCTGACAAATGTAAATATGGTAGAGTTGAAACATTAGTGTCACAAGCTGGACTCGAACCCACGACCTCCGGATTAGTACTAGAAGCTTGTGATCCGGTGGTCGTGCGTCCGAGTCCTTGTGACATTAATTTTTCAACCAACCATACTTTGCATAATAATTAAACGTAATTACACTGGTTTATTGGGCCAACTAAAAAGTATAATAAATTAACTTAAATATAGTATGTAAGCTCAGTTATATACTTCTAATTTTTATCGCCTATGAGCACTGACTATAGTTGGCCCTCCGAAGACCTGTCTCGTAGAATAATCGTCATCCCCACTCGATTAAGAATCGGACAAGCGAGGTTGACACATGGACTCTTACTCTGTGTGTCACTGGTTTTAGGATCTGATTGTGTTGGGTAGTGAATGACCTATCTGTTGACCTCGGAAAGTTGAGAAGCCGGGCCCGTACCCGTGGTTGGACGGATAAACTCGAGATTTGACCCCGGACCGCCAACACCCGGGGTGGGAGATTCCTGAGGCCTGCCAGTGATTGATTGTAAATCCCAAAATCTCGAATTGCAGGTGGACTACGAGGAGTGATAGGCTCAGCTCTGTACACGTGTTGCAGTAATGTAAATCAGTAATCAGTTTTTAAAAAATTTGAACTTTCATGGGTGAATGAGTGCACTATATAAAATTTATAACAAATTCATTTAGAGTATTAGTTATTACTCCCTGAATGATTAATGTTTTATGATANTATTTGTTGAATAATAAATGAATTTTGGATTGAGCTCAAATATTCTATACTTTTTAAAGTTAAACGTCCAGTAATATTTTTGTTATTTTTTTATGTTTTAATTTGAGTGCAGAACGAAAAGAAATTGTACTGTAAATAGAAAAAAACTTAAATCACCTCTGGCTTGCTGTGGGAATAAATAAGAAATGGGTGTACATTTCGCCTAAGCGTTGTTGTACTCCGACTCTTGAAGGGATCACCTTTTTTCCCTCATCCTCGGAATAAAAGGGTTGCAGAAAGTTCCAAGTGAGTTCCACCGCAAACTCTATTACACCTTTACCGTGAGGGCAGGCTTGATGTGCTTTGAGAGAGAATAAGGGTAATCCAATTAGTGAGGGCATCCCTGGGAAAAATGGCTAGGCAAGAGCAGTTAAAAAACATTTCATTGCATAAAAAGCATAGAAATATCGAACATTAGAGTAATTTAAGCCGGTTTCAATATTTGCTTATGTAATGTTAAACAAGTTGGCACATCGCAGAAATGGTTCTACTGGTATATTGTCGATTGATGTTTTCATTATAGAGAGAAATTTCAATTAACTCCTTAAATGTTTATAACTGAGAAGTAAATACTTTGAACGGTTTAGTTCAAAAAGTCTAAATAATAATAAAATCATGTAAATGCACTTGGCACCCGAAATATTTTTATCGTGTGTTCCTTTATAAAATCTTATAATTACTCACCGATACTAACATACCAAAAATAATTTGTTTTTATTTATTTATGAGCCCGTTAATAATTTATTTTTGCAGAGGATAGTGCGAAACAAAAATAACTAGATCTAACAATGAAGCCCTTTCTTAATTTATTTCGATTATGTACTTTTTCAGCATCATATGTGAATAATAAAATTAAAATAAAAAAAATTAAAACTATTACCGGGCATTTAACTTTGAAAAAGTAGGAAGCATTGAGTTACATCTAAAATTCAGATTAATTTAACAAATAATAAAAAAATATTATAATAAAAGTAAAATTCGGTATTGGACTCATATCTTAGCTAATGATGTTGGAACATTAAGCACTGTTTTTTGTGTGTTTTTAGCTTTTAATAAAGTCGGGTCGTTAAAATTTGTTAGCATTCTATTGTAAATAAATGTATAAAGTTAGTTTGAAGTGGTATGAATAAATGGCTGAGAAGTTACTAGCTAGAAGAGCGTAGGTCCCGAGAGATAAATTTCAAGCGGGATAAGATTAAATTACGGTCAAGTGTTATTAATTTATTGTTATTTTGTTATGTTGTTCAAGCCGCTTCCTTTTATTACAACCCAGATTTAACCAAATTAACTTCTTTTTTGTAGTCGATTAAAATGTTATGTTTTTCTTGTTATTTCAGATGAACATTTAATTGTTTATCACTTATTATTTAATTAAGTAATATTATTTATGCCATATAATATATATATATGTACAATATATAACATAATATATTATAAATATATAATATATATCTTTATTTATTTATTATTAACGAGGGTTCTCAACACCCGAGGTTATATCAACCCTCGGGGTGCCGGTGTTTTTTGAAAAAAAAGCCCATTTGTAAGTAGGTCGGGTTCGAATGCAGGGCCGCTGGATTCGAAGCCGGGACCTTTACTTTACAGTGATGAGCGCCGTGTCAACGCCTAAACCGTTGCGGCCATATATATATAAATAGATAGAACAAAAAATGATTTTAAAAAATCTTAAATAAAAAGCAGTTTTATGATCTCTCACCGATTTGTATGCTCAGGGCAATGTGGATTTCAAGGTAAGTTGTTACCTTGGCTACCTCTCGTAAGAATTTTATAAACCTCGAAATATTCCAGCTATCAGTTATTTGAGTAGTATCGATTCTGATGGTAAAAGTTTTATATGAAGGTTTCATGAATAAACTAACAGGTAACCAGAAATGTCCGTGCGGTTTTTCATTTGTTATTGTTTTATTAGCGTTAATCAGCATTCCTATTTACATAGAAGGATTACGTGTTTCCATAAGGTAATAGAATAATCCGTCAGTCCATAAAGAAAATGTGTCTTGAACATTTCCCTGGGAATTATAAAATATTTTCTTTCTCATAGCTTCAAAATCGATAATTCGTTCGTGCTTATTGTGCGAATTTAAGGGGAGTTACCTACTAAAAAGTTCGAAAAAAATCGACTTTTTTTCAGAGAAAGCCTAGAAGTCTCCCTGGACATTTTGATACAAATAAATAGTATTTCTGAAAAGTAGGAATATTTTATTTTAATTTTTGAATTCGCATGTTTTAAACGTCTGACGAGATCGTTACCATCTAGGGGCCCCGTTTGTGATATTACCGTTGTCCAGCTAAAAGAAAATTATTTCTGTTTCTTATTAGAATTAATAGAGTTTATGAGAAAGCCGACACATTTGGTTTCCCGATTTTCTTATTATTTCAATTCGTTCTCTTTTTAAAAATGATCTTTCTCTTCGTCTTGAAAATACATAACTGTCACAAATTGCCAACCGGAAAGAAAAAGAAAAGCTGAGAATGATGCTCTAAAGGTTTTTCAAGAAAAATACTTTACTTTTTGGAAGTGCTGCGCTCACTTATTGTTTCCTGTGCAAAGTTCACGAGCTGCCTCAGCCACTTAAGGGGTTGGCGATGCTTCATTATTGATGGTACTTATGGAGCTCTTATTATCTCTTTCTATATAGAATTAATCTTAATTGGCCTTTACATAGGTGGTGAAAAGACACTGCAACTCATGTACACACGGGCGTACATAAATACAAATGTTATTGCCTAATGTAAGTTAAGCCAATTTCTATTCATAATTTCTATTAAGTTAATCGGTTCTCAGGGTCCTGGACATTCTGATGAGGAAACGCCATCCTCCTTTCCTGTTAACAAATAATTTCAAACAAACTAGAAACTCTCATACTATGTACGTACATATTGAATTGATATTTTGGCTGGCACCGGAGTTTACCCCTATTCACCTACGTTCACTCTAAAGGTTTGCTGCACCGTGGAATACTTTTGATTTCGACACAGATTCGTTCACCCATACATAAAAAATACGATCATACAATATGTGCAAATAAAATTTGAGGTGTTACTGGGGTATTTGAAATGACTCTCTAATTCACTCTAAACACAATTACTCTAAAAGGTAGCGTAATTTGGTGGGTCTGTGGGGATTCTGTATTCTGCCGAAAACCCATACATATACACTCACGCACGGAACCTATTACGCTAATAAGTACATTCAATCAGGACGATAAACTAATTAATCTTTTTGGTTGGGGACCGCGGTAGCCGAGTGGTTAGCATGAGAGACTCTCACGCCGCGGTCGTGGGTTCGATTCCCACCGTCGCCTCTGGCCCTTTTTTCCCGATAACCCCCAATTTGAACACACAAGAATTCGTACCATAGCTAATATGCAAGATCAAAAGGCCAATAAAAAAAAAAAAAAATCTTTTTGGTTGGTCTGTGGGGTACCCGACATTCCGTCACAAACCACCCATTCACTCAAACAGTCAAGGGAATAAATACATTCATTCCGTACTGGAAGTCATCACGTCTGTTAAGGTAGCTTTTTGATATCATTTCATTTTTTAACAGCCATCTGTACATCTTATTTGATTTAAAAAATTAAAATTTTAAATTTACTTAATTAATTATTAACTTAAGTATTTTCAGTTTAAAATTTCCGTATGATTTCATAATTTGTATACGCTAATATCTAAAATTGGCCACCATTCGTGTATTGAAGCATAGATGTAGAGGTATTGTCAAGCTGTTTGCCTGCTCTGACAATTCAAGAGGATCTAGTACGAGCACACTCTCAAGTCATTCAGTCCATTGACTAAATGGCCAATTGATAGAGGGTCATCTTGATAGCTCGTATTCCAAGCATTGTTTCTGAACCAAAATGCCGACATAATTTAACCATACAATCCCCTTTAAAGGCACATTTTTCAAGCAGCCTCCTTTGAGCTGGTTGCTTTTAAATATAAACAAGATGTCAGGGATCTGAAAATTTTCTCTCCAAACAATAAACCCTATTTACTTATATAAAAATAATTATAATTCAGAACTGATTCTTTTCGTTCCGTTCGAGTTTCCTTATCCGTGATTTATAGTATTGAATGACAGTCTACAGTCTGATCAAAAATATCAAAATAATTTAACTATACTGCAATATAGATAATAACTAAGAAATAAAGTGTTTTTAGATTTGTAAAGCATATATTTGGAATGGATTATATATTTAAAATATAATTAAAAATATATTCAAATGTTCATACAATATTTATTTAAATCTATATATATTTTATTGTAATTATATTTACTTATAATTATTATTATTATATTCAATAAATTATCTTAAATATTATTTAAATATTCTTATAAGTTATAAAAATTATAATATCGACATGAAAATAGGCTCATTTGAAAAAGAATTTAATATCCGTTAACATTAATAACGGCAATGAGGAACGAAATATAAAGCTGTAATAATCCGTGCGGGGGTAAAGTAAAGAGGGAACGGGTTTCATCGAAAGGATGTAGTCCTCAGTAGCTCGGTGTATTATCGTTAATCCCGCAGAAAACCAAAGATTATAATTTATTTACGGACAGCTAGTAAGGACCTCAATAGCAAGCCATATGTCGACTAATAAAATTACACCAACATAAAAAAAGTAAAGTTATTCTTTTGTGCTCCGTTCACTTTATGTCTTTTGAACGTGTGACGTCTGGCGAAAAAAATATATTTTCCACCATGGGTGAGAAAGATTCCGGGAGAAGGTAAAGTAAAATGGTATCAAATCCGAAGAAAAATCAAGCTCAACTTATCTCGTAAGGATTTTTTTTCTTCGTTTCTAAAACCAAACTGTGGGAAAAACAACTACCCGTAAACTTACCATGTGTTTGACATTTTATAAAAGAAGATTCTTGTTTAAGTTAATTTTGCCGTCAGCACTCCAGTAAAAACAATTAAGATTATAATAAGACCAAGGGGCATGATTATAAATGAACAACAGTAGAGGAACAACGCCGTTTCTGGGACCGCCTCACTCCGCACTTCTCTACACTCATGGAGTCTGACAGGGTCGAAGTCGCTCCTCATGGCCAAAATCTGATGTAGGGAGGAGGGGAAAAACCAGGTTCTGAGACCACTTCCTACCTCACTCCATCAACATTCATGAAGTTTGACGAGGTTCACGACTCACGTTGTGTTCCTGGTGGCCTTAATCTAAAGTAGAACGTTGAGGAAAAACCGGTCCTGTGACCACCTCACACTCCACCACCATCTTTCTTGATGGACTCTGACGGAGTCCACGGCTTATATAGCGCTCCTGATGGCCAAAACCTGAACTAGTGAGTAGGGGAAAAACGGATCTGTGACCACTTCCTACCTCACTCCATCCACATTCATGGAGTTTGACGAGGTTCACGAATCACGTTGTGTTCCTGGCGGACACAATCTAAACTAGAGCGTTGAGGAAAAACCGGTCCTGTGACTGCCTCACAGTTCAACCCCATCCATCTTGACAGAATTTGATGAGAGTCACTGCTCACGTAGCGCTCTTTGTGGCCACAACCTAAATTCAGATGATTTCTCTACCTGTTTTCTACGTCAGCGACGCGGGTTTTTGACCTGGCATGTCTCCTCTCACCCTTTTAATTTTAGGAACCCGTCTGCGTTTTTCACCCCTTCCCATTGCCTACTCGCATACATTTTAGACTCAAGACTGTAAACTCCTCTTTTGCGTTTATCGTATTGAATCAATTTATTTTAATTTAAACCAATTGTTTCGTTATTTTGTTTTGATCAAATAGGTTAGTTATTTTTGCTTGACTTTTATTTTTTGTAATTTCGATGAGTTCTTTATTTAGTTTGTAATTAATTTGATCCATACTTTTATTAAGATGGATGATAAGAAAATTACGTAATTTACCAAAGGTTTTCAAGTCCTGATATCCGCCCTAGACATAAAAAACTTGTCATTCATCATCCAAAATTAATATTTGCATGCTTTGAGGATAAGCATTTGATACAAACGAATTGAGACAAGCGCATGAAGCATTATGTGAACTACAAAGGAGTTGCGCACCCACTCGCGATGACAATATCCCTATACTTGAGAGGTCCAAATTATGGTTAAAATATGGGGTAAATATTGGAGATGTAACTAGAGAAGTGCATGAAATTTCACGCAAAATCCTTCTTCCATCCACCTCACGTGATCTGCCATTGCAATTATCTTTTGACGAACCCTGCTGGCATATTTACGGGACGTGAGGCATACCCTTTCATAACATCAAAGCTAGACATGATCGTGAGTTGCTTTGCAAAAATATACATGAAAAAAGAAAAGGTAAATGACAGAATGTTACCAAAAACTCGTCTTGAAATGGATCCGATCGGTGATGACGGATTCATCGAAATTGAAACGGCATTTAATAACAATCTGAAAACCTATTTTATTAAAAATGAAAGGCATTACCCTATTTTTCATACAAATAATTCACTTATTACAACTAAAAAATTATTTAACATAAACAAATCCACCCCGCACCAACAGTAATATGCTGAATCGGTTGACTTTTCAAGTATTAACCATCCCACACCGTTAAAACGGTTTAAAAGACATAAAGGGTTTTGGGCATGGGTGGCTGCAACGACTTAGTCATTGACACGGTGCTTATCACTATGACAGAAAGGTCCCTGGTTCGGATCCATACTTACAAATGGGCTTTTTGTCAAAAACATCGCCTTCTCGAGGGTTCATATAACCTCGTAGTTGAGTATCCTCGGGAAAAAAAGAGAAATTGAATGACATCTCGATAAATATATTCCGTCTTGATGATAAAAATTATGTTTATCCTCTCAAAATTTGAGATTGTGAGTTACAAGACAACAGGGACCTACTTTTCTTGAGAAAAGAATTATTGTTGAATTAAAATCTGTAAAGACTTGGGGAAGACAAATCAACAAACATGAACATGAATTTTTGTTTGGAAGACATGTTTTACTCACGTCGACAGAACAAACGGTATTAGTAATGAAAAATACGAAACTCATTAACTATATTGTAAAAAAAACAAATCCACCCGCATATCCTTACTTACACTTCTACCATTCCTAAACCCGATAAAACCCCGCTATTTCTTGTTCTTATGACCTTCAACGTATACATTACAGGATTTCATTTTTCAACTTTATGTATGTTAAAAATTTCAGTGGCCATTACGGAGTATAACCTATACTAAATTGTGGTTTGTATTTCGATATTCTCACGTCATCTCCAATTCGGAATTTTGGTAACTTTTTATTTTATTTATTTATTTATATTTGTAATGAAAACGTTTTCTAATAAATGTGTTTCAATGTTACCAGGGTTCACTGCTGTCGGCACTATTCCAATTATTATATTCATAGAGTTTTTGCTTTTAGTGAGATTTTGACAGTGATAACTATTCGTAAATCATTGTTTTTAAGGTTCTAATACTTCGTTCAACTATAGATGATTTTTATACCAAGTTTTTTAAAAACGGAATTTGCGTCTTTATTGTAAAAATCTTTAACTTGATCGGATTGCAATTTCGTGATAGACAACCTTTAGATAAGCGCAGTATTTCACATCCCTTTTCACTTTTCAATTCACATGTCTACATTTATTTTGAAAAGATATCAATTACTACTAGTATGTATTTGCAACCTTTTTCTTTAGTGAATGAATGAGTGAGCATACCAAACAAACATAAAATACTCTCTATGACGTTCTCTATGACTGAAAGAAGGGGGAAGACATAGAGAAAGAGAGCACGAGAGAGAGAGAGAGAGAGAGAGAGAGAGAGAGAGAGAGAGAGAGAGAGAGGGAGGGAGAGAGTGAGAGAGAGGGAGCGAATGAGCAAAAGAAAGTGAAATATATAGTCAGATTACACACAAAAGGAATGTTTAACGTTAATTTAAAGTTTACCATTCGTTACCTCTTCGCATAATAATACAATATAAAAATATATTTTGTTTTATTTTACAAAATTTGTTAATTGTATTCCTGTTAAATTCGAAGTTCATTTAGTGACAGTATTACATTCGTTTTTTATAGGAAAAATATATCAGGTGTGGCAAATTGGATTGATTTTCCTTTAAGAATTTTATCCAGAACATTAATGACTGCAGAGAGATAATGTATAATAAATGAGTGATTAATAAATCGCTTGTTGTCCTGTGTTAATGCCTTATTACAGGCCATGCCGAAATAATAAAAAATAATGACAAATATCTTTAAACTTGTGACCCTAGGATAATCATACTTTCAGCACAATTTGTTTTATGTAAGTAATTTCTTAATTGGCCAATTATTTTCTATAGACGGCAATAACTAAAATAGAACCGATAGAGCAGAATAAATTCATTACGATAGTTTTGTTTGTTGTTTATATTTATATTACGAAACATAGTTTCATGGGAATGGATAAAATCGATAGTTTGATAATTACTTATCATCTTGGTTTGCCTATCCTCTCTGATTTTGTCAGTCAGACGCGTTCAACAGTAAAGGTGGCGAAATGCTGAAACGCATCTGACAAACGGTCGTCTCTGCGATAAAATATCACAAAAAAATTTACATCTTGTCGTCTATATTTAATATTCATACACGTTTATTTTTAAATATGTAAAAAAAATATTTTACATCAATATTTGAGTTTGTTTTACAATTTAAGTAAAAAACGAGTTTTTTTATGAAGTGATGCTGATCTTAAACTTTGTTATGTAATTATATTTAGTGGATTCAGTAGATAAACCGTAATTGAATCTTTTTTAGAAATCGATTATACGACGAGCGGCGAAAACTATTAAGCAGAAGTAAAATTTCTTATTCAGGATTGACCGGGATCGTTTAAGCCTGCGTGCTGGTAACTGCAAAGTTCCGCTTACTTTTGGCTCGTTATCTGCTAATTTCAGTAGAGTTGATTTAGACGCTAATAGATTCGAAACACCGAAAACATTTAACACTTTTTTTATTTTATTGTATTTGATATATTTATTATTTATATATTTATTTACTTATAGTCGGTTGAAATTACCAAAAAAGTATATTTATGTGCGTTTAACTTGGCTCTTTTTATGTAATATTTTTTAAAAGCAAAATATCAAAACTTCACTTACTGTTCCATCGCAGAGGTTTCTAACAAAACATGGTAGGATGACTTTACTTCCGGCCTGAGCTGTTACAATGCTGGCGTTGCGAGTCATGAAAACTATTGCAGGCTTGGACTTGTTACTGTTCCAATCTTTGCTGCCGTGATCGGGTTTCGCTTCGGCCCCCCAGTCGTTATGACCTGTAACATATGAAAACTTTTCATAAGAAAAGATAAAAAAGGTTATATGAAGAATAACAGCTGAAAAATATACAAAAATAAATTGTAATTAGTTATAATCTTATCAGACCATGTAAATGACATTAAATAATATCTCGTGGTAGATCTGTTAAGGTGTAAACTCACAACGCCATCTACGACCGGAGGTGTTGTTAAACCTCCCACCACTTCATATCTTAATTCAAGGTGAAGCTCAGGCTCATAAATCAACAACCATCCGCAAGAATAGGCCATGTAAATAAACAATGGAAACTGAGGGAGAGGTACAGGCAGATGGCATTTTAGGCATGCCAATTGATACCACTACGCCAAATCTTACTAAAAAGTACAAGGTACCAGAATGGGAAGAATGGGCCAAAGGAACACTGTTGAAGGCAAACCCCTACTGGTATGCTAACGGCTCCAAAACGAACAAGGGTACGGGAGCTGGAGTCTTCGGGTTGAACCGAAAGACCGAACTGTCGGCAACCCCCCGGACAAATCGTACCGATAGGAGTACAGACAGAAGAAACACTGTGCAGATACTGCCAGAAAGAGGGAGACTGCAGAACACATTCTATGTTTCTGCGAAGGTCTATGAAGGTGCAGGTTTTTGCAACTAGGTCAAGAAAAACCACAAGCAAGATCCTACACTAAGGAGCCGCTGGCAAAGCTGTGGAGGCTGATTAATAACTCTATTCAGGTCAAGGTGCAGTAGGATTTGTGGCCGCCTCTTTCATCCCTATCCTAAGGAGTAAACTGATTACAGATTACTGATTTGTATAAGCTTTTATGTGTTGTTGAGCCTATCACTTCTCGCAGTCCACCGCCAATTCAAACTTTTGTAATTTACAATTAATTACAATAAATTGCCGTCAGGCCTCGAGAAGCACCCACCACAGGTGTTGGCAGTCCGAGGTCAGACCGTCCAGCCGTCGAGGTTGAGCTCAGGGGCTATCAACATCTAGGCCATTTCAGCCCTCAACGCAAATAGTTGTTGAAACCAAACCAATTTATTCTATCTATCTCTTTTAAATACCTTATTTTCTATTTACATATTATTCACTCAGTTATGGTGGGGAGTACTCGATATTCCTCCATCACTCTTAACACCTAATTGAGGGTCGATGCGGTAATCAATATTCCGCTATCAGCCTTCTCAAGCTTCACGTTCACATCAATAATACATTTACTCTAAACACAAGCTAGGGACACAAATCAGTATTATATACAATAGAACAACCCTGTTTCCTCCACAAATCAGAACAGAAGACCTAGATACTTGCTGTCGTGCTTAAGGTTGATTCTCATATACTATACGCACTCGTGTTCATGTGTCAACCCCGCAGGGCCTATTCTTTACGGCCCCTATGGACCGTGCCCTTAAGGTATGAACTAAATACGTTCACACATATGTTATTCTTTACTCCCTTATTACGATATAATTCATTACCTGCCTTGTTGCATTGCATCATCGCAGTTGGGTTAAGATGTTTTGATAAGAAAGCGCGAAATAAATTGTACTTTTAGTAATTTGTTATTTACTCGTTATTAAAGTTATTTGTTTAATTTTAATAGATTGAGGTGTACTTATTTTAATTAGATGCCCCATAAATTGATTAGTTTTTGTTCAAATATATAAGATCAGATTATTTTAATTCAATAACACATATCTTTTCTACTATTTCTAGCTAAAATGGGGGAAAAAAGGATTCTCGTTCAAAATTGATGGATCAGACAGATAATCTTATGAATCACAAAATGCGCTAAACGATTTATCAAGAAGTGTGGGGGGGGCTTCCTTGGTTTGTATTTGCGTGATCAGATCCATCTTGCTGAAAGTAATTAATAATTAGGAATGACGTAAATGGTGTTGGATTTATCAACGATTAATCAATTTTTTCGAGCTTTTCGAGTCGTCTCAATTCTATACAGGGTGTCCTTTAGAGATGGCAGGGACGAATTTCTCGAACCAATGACGTTTTAAAAAAAATAATTCATTTAAAAACATTGTCTAGTTAGAAATTTTTAACTTTTTTGTAGAAAAATTATACAGGGTTAAAATTTCAAATACTACCCTATACATCCTGGCACATCTTTTGAAAGGATTTTGTACGCCCAAAACAATGGAGAAGTCAGATTTTAAATTGGTCAAAAAATGAAAAAGTTTGGAAAAAAAAACAACATTTGCTATATATTAATCACATTTCACGTTCATATTTCGTTTTCAGCGTGAAAAAATGTTGTGTCTGGATGTACAGGGTCGTATTTGAAATTATGAAGTTGAACTGGGGCTGATATTAAATCCGTATTTTTTGTGTTTTTGATAGCGTCATTGGTCCGAGAGAAATTCAGCCGGGCCATCTAAAAAGGACACCCTTTATTCCTTTATAGGAATTGCGGATCGCTCCTGTATGTCTTCGCTTGTCTCATGCCTGAGGTATTGTTCCATCAGGTTGTGGACTCATTAAGGATCCATTTTTGGATGATTTCTTTTTTGTGGCAAAATACTATGTCAAAGGTTCAAGGCGTAGAAAATTCATATGGCCTCGTTTTTCGGACAACATATCCACTTTATCATTGCTTCCACGCCCGAAATCGGTGCAGTACGGAGGACAAATAAAAGATTTTCTCTCTCGGCAAATATATCTTCTCGTCCGAAATGGCTATTTTAAAGACATTACAATATGTTCAAAAAATAGACATTAAAATTTGTATTTAACGGCGTTAAATGGTGCTAAAAACAAATACTATTTTTCCGTATCTTTTCAGCAGGACAACTAGCAGTACATCTTCCACAAATATATTCGACTATTTTTTATTAATATTATCAATTCCAAGATTACGTTGTTTTGATCGCCAAAATTACATTTAGCAACATTTAAATCGACTGACATTAATTAAACATGAGAATAACTTTTTTTCACTTCTTTGCAATGCACTTTGCCGAAGCAAAAAACAAAATTATCCTCATTCTATAATAGAAATGAAAATAAACAACAACACGCCTTTATTTTTTTCATCACGAAAGTAAATAATATCGTCGTACAATCTTAACATTTTATGTTATTAGACTTTACTGAGAATGTACGTGATGGCTTTTTTAAAACATGAATCCCGAGAGAAATGTAGCTTTTCTATTTTTGAATAAACAGGTCATTACACTAGCTCACCAAACAAAAATCCAAAAATTACATGATTTGTCTATCAAGGAGGTCTCCTTACAGTCGTTTCCACTTTACTTGATAAAGGGACAAAATACTAATAAAATTTCCCCTCAGGGGTGGGTCCATATAACCTCATAGACTCCCATAGATAACCTGTCTCTCGAATATTCCGATGGCATGCGGATAAATGCAAAGGAGATGATAGATGACTACAACTTAAAAAAAAAATTGGTTTTCATATAAACGGTACAGAACACTACGTGCACAAGTCCCAAACAGTATCTGATAGTAATCTACACAATTTCTCTTTGTGTAGGTTACATTTCTAATTTTGTCTGTGATATTACTTTGTAAAAAGTGACATTTATATATTTGTTAAAAACATTTTATCTAGAGTAAAAAGTAAGAAATGATAAAAAGAGAAAAAAAGGTTTATATATGTTGATAAAAGAAAACAATTTTAATTACTGACTGAAGAAACTGTAACTACCAAAAAATTCATCTTCACAGATGAGTTATTATAAAATATTATATGTTTATACATCCATTGTAGAGTTCTGAGGAATGTGCCGAAAGCTTGGCGTAGTTTCAGCACATCCCATTTCCTACCAAATATATTGTTGAATAACTGGTCAGGCTGGTCGATCACTTTTACATCATCAAAATTGGAATATTATAACAATTGCCTGTATCCGTGATAACGAATTCCACATCGATTCACCATAAATTATTAGGTTTATTAAAAATAATATCGAGTGTTTTTTCTACCTTCTAGAATTTATCAATTTTTACTCCTCCTGTAATATATACACCATATGGAACTTTTTATTGAATATCATTTACTAAATAAGGATTGAATAATAAACGTGGCTAATAAATTCACTCAACTGAATTTTCTCTCATTATTTATGATTGTTTTAAACAACTCAGTTGTGAAATTCTTTCGGTTTTTATTTTATAGAAATATTTTCAGTATTAGAAATATATATATTTTTATTTACGACATAAATGATTTATTTAAAAATGTAAAAATATAAATACGGAACAACCCCGTTTCCTCTAAGAATCGGAACAGGGGAACCAGATATTCGCTGCCGTGCAATTTTCAAATCGGGAGGCTTTCCTGCGTGCGCTCTGTATGAAGCCAAGGAATTGCACCCTTCAATTAGGCGGGACACATCGAGCAAATGTATTATTGTCCTCTGGATTCCGGACACACGTTGGTCCAAAAATCGGTAATAATTGTCTGTGTGTTATCTTTACATGGCCTATCCTCAATCGGGTGAGGATGCCCCTTCTTCTACGAGTCAGTTCCTCCGAGGGCCACCCATCGCCAGTGCTCGTGAAGAGAAAGCTTCCCTGTCGATCCGGCCATTGACGCTGCCACCTTCTTCTAATCAGGTTTTTGTTTGAAATCGTAGCGTCACAAGTAAGGACGCGGTGGTCGAGTCCAGAGGTTGGCCTTATATCTGCCACGTACGCCTTCTTGACCAGGTACTCAGACAACATCGACAGCTTTACCGAAACTCTCCAGTTCGGGGTATCTCTTCAACACGAGCACTACGAGAGTGTCGAGGGAAAACCTGTCATGGACTGCAGTATCTGCGCAGTGGTCGGTCGCAGGGCCACCGTCGCCTCGCATCACCTCAAGCGCGGCCTAAATCGCGTACAATTCTGCTGTGTAAACGCTATAGTGCGGCGGAAACGACCCCCTCGCGATACACGGCTCACCCTCATCTTCATTAGTGTTAGTCCCGTCCATAAAGACGACTCGAAAACCGAAAAAACTCGATTTAAGCTCCAAGCACTTAGCTCTGTAAAGGTATGGCGGAGTGGATGACTTGGCGAGGACCCAGGGAAGAGTCGGTTATCCAGCTCCAGTACTGTTCCCAGTGAAATCCCCGCCCTCCCTAAGGCTTCGCCGAAGTGTATTCCTAGAGTTGCTCGTACATTCTACTATACGGGCATCAAAGATTCACACTCGAAAGCGGATGTACCGGTTTGGCAAGGAACCCCGCCGCAAAGCCTATCAGGCCGAGCTTTGGAAGGCTTTGGACCCTCCTCATCCTAAGAAAGTGGACGTATACGGTTTTCGACGCAGAGAATGCGAATCCGGTTTTCTCGGCTCTTCCAGCCACAAGGTTTGTCGCTGTCTACATCACCCCTCCGAACTCCGCTATGTCTTTCCCTGAAAGGAAAACACAGAGGTCGTCGATGTACAGTAATCTTCTCATTGTTTGCAGAACACCGTCAGAGACACCGTTCACTGAGAAAAGTATAACGCTTATCACTGAGAACCCTGAGGGACTCCATTCTCCTGAACGAAGTCCCTGGAAAGCTCGGACACCAATCTGACACGGAATCTTCGGTTCTTCAATAAAGCCACAATGAACCGGCGGAATTTGCCTCCAAATCCGATATTCCAACATTTCGGAAGTAACGCAACCCCGGCTGCTTGTCAGGGAGATCGGTCTTTAACTCGTGGCCATATTCGGGTTCTTTCACACCTTATGGGCGGGATTGACTAGGGCCTCACGCCAACGGTCGACATTGGAGCCCGTATGCCATATGTTGTAGAAGAATTCTAACAGGCTTTCTTCACACCCTGGGGAATTTCGCAGCATTTCATAGGGCTTGAATTCCAGGTGCGGCCCAAGGAGGCTTCCAACTGTCCAACCTTCAAGAGACGGTTGTACACCCCTCTTATCACTCCGTCAGAGTCAATCCGGATTGTTTCTGCTTCGTTTTTCATTCTACGAAAGCTGTCAATGTGAGCCACGGAACTTGACATGGTTGCAAAGTGTTGTACCAATTACCCAGCGACATCCGAAGCCTTGGTGACGTTGTTGTGTTCCGTAATTAGTATCGGCACAGAAGGAGTTCTAGTTCAGCCAGAGATAGCCTTGATCCTAACTAAGCCATGCCTTCCCAGTCGAAGTACGAAGTTGATACTCTCCACATACTTCACATGGAATTCCCTTTTGGCTTGAGACTGTATACGGCTCTTTTAACTTTGTACCCAATCAAATTATCTTCCGTCGGGTGCCTTCTGACGTGTCGAAAAGTTCGCCTTTTCCTGTGTTTTGGTAGAGGCGTGACGACATGGTGTCCTCCGAGGTAGATGGTATATGAGAGCCTGGACATTCTCATCCAACAGCATGGGTGCACCAAGTCCTCCGCCTAGCAGCCACCTGGTGTGAAGTGTGGCAGTGTTATGTCCCTAGGGTGCCATTTCCAGTACGTGATACTTTGATTTCGCCGAGTGTTACGCACGTGGACGCAGTCGTAACGTACGTCGCTTCTCGTGCCCGGGAGGTCTTTCATATGTTATTATTATTTCATGCTCTATTATCGAACAGTATTGATCATTTATTTTACTGATGTTACAATTATATATTCAAATGCGAAATTTAATTGGTTATTTTAACTTTCATTTTTTGTGTATTTTTCGAAAGGTTTAATATTCATTAGACGAGAAAATTTACTGACACTTAGTAGTTCCACACATGATTTGTCTTGAAATCTATTCAAACTAGAAAAAAATTAATAGCATTTTTAGCAAAAGCTCCATATATAAAAATTCCAGTAATTATAGTCTTATTTATCGTGTAAATTTTTGTTTTTAGTGGGTCGCATTTACTAAAAGGCAACCTCGACACAGCTTGATTTGGCGTTTCAGAACAACTCATGATAAAAAGCCAAACGGGCTGAGCGGAGAAAAAGGAAAAAAGAAGAAAAATCACCATTCAACTGGCGAACTGGAACCAAGCCAAATTAGTTCAGGACCATGCATTACTTGGGAGGGGACAAGCAAATAGAATTGCTTCTCATTAGAAGTAATTTCTCAACTACTATTATTCAATTACTGCTAAGAAATACTTTAAGTTTGAAAAAAATCACGACGTTACATGTTCTGTTGTTGTGGCACAAATTGCTTAATATTCAATTTTTGGCGCTTTTAAAATATTAGTTAAAAGGTAAGTTTTCAAAGAATTTCAGTACGAACGAAAAACATTGATTGAGTATAGTATTACATTAATTTTAATAGTATTGCTTTAATTTTTTGACATATGTTTTGGAATTTTGAACTTACATCCTTATCTTTGTTTTTTAATAATATATTTTTTCATTATATCAAATTGAAAATAAAAGTACAATCTGTAGTAAAAAAGAACTTGAAATTTTCAATCGTCACCTCAATGATGAAGTAAAGAATGAACTAAATGAAGTTTCACGCAATTTATGTTCATAGTTATTCAGATATCGTGAGATGCGGTCGGGTGTGGTGTAGGTTTCAGAAAAACATTTTCTTTATCGTGCCAACGTTTCGATCTTTTATTGAGATCATCTTCAGGGCTCAAAGTGTTTGTCTTCTGTGTAATTGTGCCATCCTTGTGTGTCGTGTTGAGAGTGCCCGTTCATACTTCAACGTAAAACTGGAAAAGCGCCGTATTTTCATTGATATTAAAATTTACACATTTATTATAATAGTAAACACATTTAATTTTCAATAAAGTAAAACTCCTTGCCTTTTACTGAATTAATCCAATAATGAAATCAGATGAATTTAAATTTGAGGCCCTCCAGACAAGATTTCTTCTATCATTGTCCAGTAAGTAATCTAAAAAAATTAAAGATAAAAACATATTGTGGTTTGTCTTATTTCTGGATCTCTTACGCTAACGTTTTGAAAAAATAGTTCTAAAAAATTACGTTTTGGCCTCCCTTTTAACAACTAAATGACTTTGTAAAATTAGTGAAATACAGTAAAATTGTATACTATGATGCTTAAACAGAAAGTGTAGACTGAGAAAAATGAAACGCATATCAAAATTTAAATTTATCCAGTATTAGCCGAGTTAAAAAACATGACCCAGCTTCTCGTCCGGAAAACAATCACTTGGCCCTTAACTAAAGGNATGAAAAAAGAATGGGGTGGAGAAACTTCGTGACAGAAATGGGAAAAGAAAACCTATGGGGACTACCTTACAAAATAACAATGAAAACAAGTAACCCAAATGAGATATGCAAAATAAAAAAAGGATGAAATGAAACTGGAACAACGACCGAATCGATGAACATCATCCTTGATTACATCTTCCCTCAAGTTCAGACTGTAGCAGAAACAACACAAAAAGAAATACGAAGCCAGTACAACAACACAATAACAATCAATGACCGATCTAGTTTTCCTGGAGAAGAAATGGATAACGCAATACATAAAATAAAGCTTAGAAAAGCGTCAGGAAGAATAAAATAGATCCAATAATAGCAAAAAAGAGCATGCAAATAATAAAAAAGGAACTAGTTGACATTTATAATGAATGTCTGAGACTAGGATAATCGTTAACTTCCCTCGTTACTGTAAAATAACAAAAATAAAACTTTTGCTAAAACCAAAGAACCAAAAAATATCTTATAAGGGAATTAGCTTGATACCTGTTTTCAGCAAAATGTTGAAACACCTGATTGGCATACCAGAAAGAATAAAAAACAAGATAGCATTAATACAAAGAAATTTGGAAGTATGAAATTCAAGTCAACCACAGATGCAATACAGAACCTTCAAAGAGATGTAAAATTCAAAAGGGGAAAATATGCAGCTAAAATCTACACCGATATTAGCGCAGCATTAGGTAAATTATGGTGGCCAAAAGTAGTAGTGGACCTCTACAACAAAGAAATTAAAGATCAATTGCTCAAAAGTTAACAAAAGCTATTTCCACGGAAGATATGCCACAACAGAAATTCCTAATGACAAATTATTCAAAGAAGTGAACCTAAGATGCCCCCAAGGCTCCATTCTAGGGCCACTCATATGGATAATGTCTTTTAATGGAATATTGGAGGAAATGGAAACCAATCAAACTAGCGCAACTGCATTCATGAATGACTTGGCCCTAGTAGTAGATGGGGACAGCGTAAGAGAAATAAAGGAAAGAAGCGACGAAGCAATAAAATAGTCCATATGTGGTGCCAACAACAGAAATTCCAGGTATCAGAAGACAAAACCGAAGTTCAGTTCTTGAAAGGAAAAGTTGCATCTCAAACAACACCAAAAATTAGCCTAAAGGGGAATATAATAAAAGTGGGGAAAAAATGTAACATACTTAGGAGTAGTCATCTGTAATAGTTTCAACCCTAGCAGCCATATCGATGATCAGAAAAAAAAATAGAAGAAAAACAAAATTACTTTGCTAACTTGGCAAAGGCCACTTGGGGGCTAAAATTCGAAAGCACAAAAACACAATACAAAGTAGTCTCAATACCGTGCTATGCAGCACCAGCTTGGGCTACAAAATTAAACAAAACCCAAATTATCAAATTACTGACCATACAAAGAGGTGCACTAAAATGGCTAGGTAAAAGGTATCGAACCACGTTAACAGATGCACTAAAAGTTATAACAGGCAGATTCCAATAGACCTAGCACTCCACAAAAGAGTAGAGATACAAAAACGAAGGAAAATAGCATGCAACAATTATGGTGATAAAATTAAAGAAATAGAAAATGAAATTTTGACAAAATGACAAGCTAGATGGAGTGCAAGCATAAAAGGGCGAACAACATACAAATTCATGCCAAGCATTAAATTAAGAATAAAAAAACGGGAATTTTATACAGCCAAATTATATTACTACCCAATTTCTGACTGGGCATGGAGAATTTAATAAATACTTATACAATTACAGGTTAAAAAACACCAATATGTCAATGTGGTGATATAGAAAGTGTCGAACATATAATGAAGAATTGCGAAATTTACCACCAAATGAGAAGAGTACTAGAAATTGAAATAAAAACAAAAATAGATGATGAAAGTAAGTTGGTAATACTGACAAAGAACAAACACAATTATGAACAGTTTACAAAATGTATAAACTACGTTTATGAAGAAAAGACTGAAAACGGTTCCCAAAATGAAAATCATTAATAACAAAACATCCCCACAGACGTTTTTAGTATGTATATAAATAAATAAGTATCTCCATGTATAAATTCAGTTAGTTTTAAATAAATGTGCATACATACAGAATGCTTTAATATTTATATGTGTATATAGTTAAATTACTTAATTTAATTGTATATAGTTATTAGTATGTAATATAGTTAAAATATTTATTTAAATTGGTTGTTTTAATTATTTAATTTATTTATTTAATCGTTTCATTATCCCGTTTTATTTCCTAGTCAAAATAGTCATTTTAAAATTGTAAAAAGTCGTTCTATCTGTTTAAAATTGTTCTTTCAATTGTTGTAAAACTTCTCAGAAAAAAATCCCTGTAAAAGCAGATCGCCGCTCAGCGGTCCATCCCGGAAACGTTATAATATAATTATAACAGCTAAAGATCTGAGTAAGGGGACCTGTGATGAAAAAAAAAATTAATTCAGAAAATTAATAAGTAAAGTGTACAAGTAAAGTAAAAATAATAATAGTACGAAAATAGAATAAAGATAAAATTAAAATTAAAATTTTCTTAAGTAGATGCTGTAAGAGGTTTACACCGATAAACAGCAATAACACAAATAAACAAGATCATAACAGGTTGAGTGTCGGCAAACTTTAGTTAACCGGATTTGGTGGAATGATTTATTCAGGTCTATTGAAGAATAGTAGTTATGCCCTTCTAGTGTGTCCGTGATAGTTTTGACTGAGGAATTGGGAATTCGAAATATTTCAGTTTCTTATTTAACTGGCTATAGTCCGAAACTAATCTACTTTTTTGATTTTTTTGTTACTAAAAAACAAAGACTGGAAATATTCGCTTATCGATTCTTCGATGACATTATGTCTCATGAATTCTTCTGCTCTGTCTTTTCTGGAACCGTCTGAGGGAGTCCAGCACATAAACATAAATATGCAAGTAATTATAATTAGTGTTTACAAAAAGAATATATACTTTCTTCAAAAATTTCAGTAACGTAATAATAGAACATAATATAGCTGAAGTATAATTGCAAATACATACATCACTTATTTATGATTACCTACAATGCACATAACTCAATCGATGAACTAAACTAAAATAAAGTAAATGTAAATAATAAAAGTAAAAGTAAATAATAATGAAGTACATTAGATACTTCAAAAGATAATAGTAATAAACAAAACAAATAATAAATGTTTACTATACAATATTTAAGTCGAGGATGTAAATCCGCCAATAGAAGCTTCTTCCACCCTCACCAGGTGCCTCTAATCCTGGTTCTAAGAAAATAAGCCTCTTTGCAGAAATTGACCAACATAGTCCAATCCTTGCTATTAATATATTCGAGCTGAATCTCACTCGACAGAGTTTCTCTACCAAAATATTGTTTCCTGATAGCGGCCAGTGAAGGGCAAGTTGCCAAGAAATGGAACAAATCTTCCTGCTCTGTACCACTACAAAGTTCACATGTAATGTTCTGCTGTATGATGTGTTTGTAATTTAAGTGAAACAGATCCCCACGACACTTAATTATCCCCCGCTTGCTATTAAATAGTAGCGAGAGATCTGTTGGATAATTTGGGGATTTCAATAGAAGCTGTCTATGGAATGGGAAACTGTCTGAATGGCCATATTTGTGCAATGTTGTCTCTTTTTATTCTCCCAAATGGACCGTCTAACTAGCCCCAAACCATCCTTCCACAGTTCAACTCTGCCGATATTGCTCCGGTCTAAGGACAAGTCCAAGTTAAACCGCATGATATGACTTTTTATTTCCTAAAACCAATACATTTCTTTAACTACAATCTGGCGAAGATCTTCGGTAGTCTATTATCGGGTAGGGATAAAATTCTGATTATGAAATTAAAGATTTCTAGTGTAGAGAAAAATCGGAAGGAAAACTGTCTCAGCATAGAGGGAGGCTGTGGGGGTGTATTGAGGTAGCCTGAACAGCCTCCTGATGAAGAACGGCAGAAACCCTCTACCTGACGAAAAAGCTCTCCTCCCCAAACCTGAGCACCGTAGCATATATGTATATGTATATGTATATATATAACTNTATAAGACTAGAGTTTTCAAGTTACGGTGTGTTATGTTAGGGTAAAATTAAATTAAATAAATTCCACTAATACCTCTTTTTCAAACAAATCTGCATATAATTAAAAAAATAATAAAAAAATTTTCATACATACAAGTATAATACATAGCTTCTGTATATATAAAGTAAATTAATTATACCTAATTAATTTGAAAAAAATGTTTACTTGTTGTTTATATATATAAAAAATAGAAATAAATGAATAGGCACCTCTGGCCAAAACTCTGAGCTCATACAAATTATTAGAACGTATAAATTGTAGAAGTTTATACAAATGGAAATGAATAGAATTTTACTATACAGTCTTCTCGTCTGCGCAGACTCACACGGCAATCCTTTTCTCTTCTTTCCTTTTGCAGATCAAAAGCCGTCTCCTCCCCATTCTTCCCAGAGCCTCCTCCTTTTCCACTTCTACTCGCATTGCAGGATGGGAATATCCCAGCAGTAGGGGTTTTGGCGAACAATTCAAAAGTTCGCCGTTATAGGAAGCTGAGCAAGAGAACACATGATTCCCTACTTCCATAAAATATTTTCGAAGGAATTATATAGCTCGAAATACTATGGGACCGGTTTTATTTTGTGCAAAAATCAAAAAATGTTGTTGTTGAACAAGTAAAATTGCATTGTTTGTTCACACTTCAAAACTCTTTCGCCTTAGGGGTTGAGCCCGCGTATGTGTCCTTCATGTAGAGAAAGGAGGCGCAACCAAAAACCTTAGATGAAAAGAATAATTAATTGGAGTATTTATTAGAGTAAATGCGATTGTCAGAATCGCTATGGAGCTCAACTTTGGCGGTCAGATGGATCAAATCGAAGTCTGACCTCGGACTTTCTCAAACACCGAATAGGTGTTTCCTTTGTAATCTTTTGTTTTGCTTTTGTAATCATCATTAAATAAATATTATTTGTTAGTATTGTACAGCTTTAAAAATAATACCAACTTGCATGTAAATGATTTTTTACAATTTTAATCAAAGTTTATATCTTATTGTGTTATTAAATACTATACAATTTATATTGTTGTACAATAGAAAAAAAATTACTGGTAAAAAAATAAGCTTTGGGTTTGCTCAAACTGGACTAATGACTATGGGCTTTGTACTCTGTAACCCATTGGGGTAAATGGACTTTTAAAAGGAAAATACCCTGCTGTGATACATTCATAATAAAAACAATGGTTTGGACACACATACACTCTCAATCTTTTATGTTTGAAAAAATATGGAAACAATTTCGTTCCCTGTAATTGTAAAAAACCCACTACTATGGCAAAATTCGTATTCATGTATAACTGTTTTCTAAAATTATTGAAAACTATTTACCCTTATTATGAGACTTCATCTGGTATTTTATATTGATATTCTTAAGGAACACCTTTATATATGTTTGAGCAAAATTTATGAATATATTCATTTTGTACAGAAGAGGTTTTTTAAATATCCTGTGTTGTGTGGATGCTGTCAGTTAAGATGTCAGAACTATCTTGCTAACTTTAGAAAAAGGAGAGATTCTTTCAGTAAGACAAAGAATGATCGAAAAGGCCGTTTGGCCGACTTATAAAAAAATTCATGGCAGATTACACTAAACGTACCGGATCCGCTTATGTTGTCAATTGTTGTTGTACATGTAAGCAAGTAAAGATGTTTTAGCTGGTTCTGTATATGGTCCTCAAGGTACCACTACTGCTCAACGCTTCAGTTAAACGATTACGGTTTTTCTTTTCTATTATTAAAACGGTAGTAATAAACATCTTGCAAGGCTACAAATAAGAGTCACCTTCATGAAGGCGTTAAAAACAACACCCAATAAACAGATTGAATTGTTGTATGCTGTGCACTAAAGAGGAAGCCACGGACGAGGGATCACCGATTTCAATTAAACTTTTGTTGGGGATACGAGGGCAAAAAGTATTAAATACGTGTCCGAAGGTTTATGTCAATGGACCCCAGAACCGACAAAAAATAATTTGTACTGTTTTTTTGATGTTTTCAGTCTTTGTTTTGCGTGTATTTCAAAGTTATTTTATGTGATTCAATTTTTTTTATAGAGAATAAGCAAGTAAAACGGCAAGATGGTGTTAAATGAGATTAAATGTACAAAAACAAACAATATAACGCTTTCGGTAAAGTAGGCAACAAAAGGTTTGAAAAAACCAATGGGAATTGGCTTTGAGCGCGCAACAAAACCATTCAATACATATTTTATAAGCAAACCAAAAACAAAAATCTTTGGACGGGATTAGCCGGGGCAGTTTTCATGTTTGTTTCCTGTAGCCATTGTTCTAGATAAAAATTCATAGAAATGATAAAAAATTCATATGTTTAAGCAGTTGGGAATACTAGGGAAAAAAGTATTAAATACGTGTCCCAAGGTTTATGCCAATGGACCCTAGGACCGAGAAAGCTGAATTACTCTACTTTCACTCTGTGTCACACAGTGTTAAGCTTTTATTTGATTAGTAGTGAAATAAATAATAATGTTGTCAACAAAAATTCCTCTGACGTTTTATTTTATATCTCTAATTCTAATTTATTTATGGATACCAAATTTATTCCAACATTTGTTATTTATAGGGATCTAAACCCCTGTTATAATTTCCATACGTCCGTGGGGTTGTTTTAAACTAATAACCATGTTTGTGATGTTTGACAACAATCAGCATAAAAACAAATGTAGATAAATTGGAGAAAGCCTTTTGTGACGAAAAAATTAGTATTCACGCGTTTTTGGGGTGAAGAAAACTAATTGCAAGTTTTTACACTCACTTTACAACGTCGTTTTATTTGCACCCCTCACTCTATCAAACATACTCACTTTAAACACTTATTTATCTCTCTCTCTCTCTCTCTCACACACACACACAAACACAAACTACCTATAATAAAGTAACATAAGCCCCAAAAGGTTGTCCACAGGGATCTAGCTTTGGGCCCGTTTTTTGTGTTATAATGTTTGATTAGCTTTTGAACTTACCTTTTTTCTGGCCGCATTGTAGTCATTACTTATGCCGATGACTTTTTAATGCTGACAGCAGGTAAGAATGGGCTGGAGTTGGGTGCGGATGATAACCTCGGTTTTGCGGCTTGAAGTTTGGGCCTCAGAATCAACAATTAAATTTAGCAACAAAAAAATCAAAGCTACATGTTTCTAGAAAAGAACACCCGAAAAATATAATGGCTTACATGTACACGGAGAAGTTGGAAAAAGTCGATAATCGGAAATACCTTGGTGTCATCATTGATAAGAAGTGGAGCTGGAACCTTCATGAAGACCATATTTATGAAAAAAGGGGGCATCTTGTTAACCAGCCATGTGGAGTGGCTAAAGTTTACTGGTGGATTGATAGTGAAGCCCTTAAAATAATCCTCAAGGTCCCTTCTCGGCTATGATTCTATACAACGAGCCTTTGTGGTTCTCTGCATCGAATAAACAGAAAAACAAGAAGAAAATTGAAAGGATTCAAAGGCTGATTCCTCTTAGGCTTATCAAAGGATACCGAACTATTTTTTTATAATGCGGTGTGTGTGATTGTGGATGCAAAGCCAATTTGTCTTTTGGCAGAAGAATTGACTCGGCTCCATAGGTACGGAGCGGGGAAGTAATCGAAGGTTTGGAGGGATGGGTGCATACTGAACAGACCCACACGTTTTAAAAAATGGATGCATCCGGGCTGTTACCCGGTAATGCACATGGAATTAGACTAGCTTTTTAACCAGCAAAAAATACTGAAGGTAGTAAGGATGAGGAATATGTGGGAGGAGCATTCGTGATCAACAGCAAGGAAGTGAAGATATTTCATTAAGACGAAGTGGCGTTTGTACGAATAATCAGGCAGAACAACTTAGAGTGGCCAAAGCTCTAGAATGGGTGGAACGTCATTTGTCATCAGCTGACCAAGGTTCGAATCGCGACTGATAGTAGGACGCACGTACATTTGCCGCTCATAGAGAAACTTAGATGCACCTTGCGGAGAATGGAGCGAAGCCATACGATTTATTTATCGTGGAATAGAGAGCATGTTGGGACATCGGGGAATGAACTCGCGGATCGGTTGGCTAAGGCTATGAAGGCAGGTTCAGTTTTTCCGGGAAATCCGCCTAGCTCTAGAGTTTCATGTCAGTTATTTAATGTTGCCCCTTTAATGCCCCCCTTCATCGACACCAGTTATTTTCATCAAAATGCGAAATTTTCGGCCTTCCGGAAGAGCAATCCAGCAAGGTGGGTATACCGCTGGAGAACTTTTGAGGTAATTTGCAAAGCTCCTGTAGTTATTAACAGTTACCAATCCAACATTTAAAAAAAAATACAAATTTCAACATTTCTGTCTTTTCTGAATTTTTCGTGCAGAATTTTTTCAACAGTTCTACAATGCGAATAAGTTTCCATGCAGAAAAGTTAACGTTCTATCAGGTGGCACAAGCCACAAACAAGATTTCATCTACAGTCAGTAATTCCGAAGTTTATAAGCAATTTAGTGGACCCAAGACGAAAAATTAAAAAAAAAAACAAAGCCTGAAATTACTTCTTTACCGTTGAGATAAGTTTTTTGTTGGATATAGTAAGTAGAAACCTTCCTGACATTTTCGAAACTTGGCGCCAGTCACCCCCCTCTCTCCCCCTCTCACCCCCTCTCACTCCTTATCACCATCTCTTTACTCTCTATGTATTGTTCTATCTCTATAACTAGCTATGTATCCACATAACTCCTTTTTTATTTATGGTTGGAAAGAAGGTTTATATAACAATACGTGTAATTTATAAAGGCAATTAGGTGAAGATGAAAAATGACCATGTCATAAAATAGCCTGCTAATTCTCACATTAATCAAGTATGTTTTAAATCAATTATTTAATAATAGTTTAGAATCTATACAAGCTGATAAAAAATTTCAACAGCTTTGGGGAGATAGTCATGTTGTCTAGAGGAACAGCTGGCGCAGTCCTGTACCAGTTGTGTAGTACTACACCCAGCTTATCAATTAGTACCGACCCTTGGAACGAAAGGTGGCCGCAGTGTCACTCCTATAGAAATTTTTGAATTCCTGGAAAATTTTTATTTTTGAAAATCATAAAAAGTATTCGGAGTTGGACAACATGAAGGTAAAAGAACCCGGTTTTATTTGCTCTTGGCCTTTGAAAACCTTCTAACCTAAAGTTCTTAAGGGTCGTCGGGTGAAGATGTCGTGAGACCATTTCGGTCACAGGGACATGTATGATTAGAGCCCTCTTGATCCCCTGAACTACCGCTTTACTGTGCGTGGATTGTCCTTTTTTTTATAGGTAGAATAGTTGAATAGGTCAAAACCGTTAAAAAAAATTGTTAAGATATAAAAAAATGTTTTTTCTTTGTGATACTGATTTGAATATTAACTATGAAAGGTTAAGCTTACTAGTGTAACCCCTGGATATCTAAAAACTGNATTATAAACAGAAAAAGATGAAAAACATTATCTTTTCTACAATGGTAACCTCCATTTTTCACACACACACAACATATATATATATATATATGTTTACGCCAGTAAGTAATTTGATTTTGAATCACAGTTGATCTTAAAGAGGGTCTCGGTTAAGCCAGTTGTTGTTCTCAAGGCATGAGAGAAGGCTGTACATCTTTCGTTCCCTCGACTCTTACGATTGTCTCCGTTATTCTTAAGTTTTATTTTTATTTTATTTCTTCATCAAACGAGTCCGTGCAAGTAACCAATATTGGTCACAAAAAGGGGCCGAGAAGACTGGCTGGAGACCATCACGATTTGCAAAACAAGTTGCTTCTGGCTGAGGCCCGCTCGAGCTCGACGCGGAGGCCGATTCTTCCGACGAGGGCGACTCGTGACTGGTGGTAAGTATCCGTTTACCTTTGCTCTTCATTGTGACTAATTGGTTCCTTGCGAAGATTCCAAATTATTGCTTAATTTCAACTTTTTTATTTTATTTTAATTTTAGTTGAATTAATTTACTTTCATTTCATTATAATTTTTATTTGCTTTATTTTTTTTCTTGGGCAATAGCCGAAACATTGGTGCTCTACCGGTCCGGATAGGTCTAAATCGGCCTCTGGATAATTTTTTTTTGTTTTTGTTTAAATGAATAGAGATTCATGCGGCCATTTTAGCTGTGATTCAATCTCGGGATAAGGTGAGACTCAAGTGCTAATCCCTTGTTTACAGAAGAGACTTCTTTGAATTAATCGCTAAAGGTTTAAAAATATATATAGTTAATTAAAAATTAATTTAAATTGAACGTAATTTAAATTTGTTGGTTTCTCTTTCTGATCATTCTTCTCTTATTATAAATCTACAATTTCTAGTCGCTTAAAATGACCGATATATCGGAAAAGGATAGGCAACTTTTTGAAAAATTAAAAGCTAAAAGGGACCAACTTTTTGCAAGCGTAAAGTTTTATGCCGATACCGTTAAGGAGCTCACAGCAGAAAATGAACACAAAGCGATGTATGAAAAACCATTTTATTTAGAGGAAAGAATGGAAACAGTCCAGAATGAGATCATTGCATTCAATAGTAAATTGGAAAATCCTAAATTCGGTTTGGATGTAGAATCCCATCAAACGGCCTTAGAAGAGCATTTCAGAGAAATTAGGCGGGTGTATGTAGACTGACTTTTCAGACTCCGAGCCCTGTTATTGTTCCTGGTAATAAGCCTCGTAACTTGCCGAAAATAAATCTCCCCGCCTTTGGAGGGCAGATAGAAGCATGGTCCAATTTCATTGAGCTATTTGATTCACTTGTGCACTCGCAACAGTCTTTAACTCAAACTGGAAAATTTCAATATCTGGTATCTTGCCTAACTGACGAAGCGTTGTCGGTTGTGTCCATTTATCATTTAAGCCCAGAGAATTATACTTCTGCGTATGATACACTGTTGGATAGATATCAGAATAAACGGTTGTTGGCCTCTATGTATATTAATCAGATCTTGAATTTTCCTGCTCTTAAGAATCCTTCTCATCAGTGATTACTAAAGTTTGTACTACTCATAAAATGCAGTTAATGCGTTAAAATCATTACTGATTTGTCTGACTTCGTACTAGTGCAGTTAGCGCTGAACAACTTAGATGCTGCGACTCGCAAAGAATTTGAAAAAATTCAGGGTTCTCAAAGTTTGCCTACCTTTAAACAACTTATAGAATTCGTCACCGAACACAATCGAACTTATGAACTGTACTCAGCTTCAGCCTCCAATTCCATCGGAGCCTCATCCTCAAGATCAACTAAAATGAAATCATTCCACGCATCAAAGAACATTGTTGAATCCAAACACAAGACTCCTGTTGTCTTTGCTCAGCTAACCATTCGCTTCCCCAGTGTCCCGATTTTCTACAACCTCACAACGTTATCACCCAGTTAGAAGGATCAAGCGTTGTTTCATTTGTCTCGGTGCTCATCCACGTGATCGCTGTTCTTCAAATCGCTCTTGTCTGACTTGTAACAGTTCTCGTCATCATACATTGCTCCATACATCCTCGCCGGGTCCCTCTGTTAAGAGACACTACTCCTTCGCAAACGAATCCTTCTGAACCTATTGATATGAATAATTCGCAAGCTCTACATTGTCAACTTGATAATTCACCCTCTGCAGTTTGACTTTTGATATCTCCTTATTCGCAAGCTCTATCTTGTCAACTTGATAATTCACCCTCTGCAGTTTTACTTGGGACAATCCGCGCCTTGATCCAAGATTCACATGGTGATTATTAGCCAGTTCGTGCACTCATACATTCAGGTCCTCAGATTTCAGCTATTTCTTCGCGGTTATTGCAAAAGTTGGATTTGAAGGTATACCCCTCTCGTGTAATTGTAACAGGAATCGGAAATCATTCTACTAAACCATATGGTATTGTGAAATGTACTCTTAAATCTCTCTTACCATCCTTTATGTCACTTAAATTATCAGCCTTTGTATTATCCTCAGTCTCCAATCCCTTACCCGTGTCCCCTCTATGCAGTAATTATTTTAATCAATTTAAACCCCTGCCTTTGGCTGATAATAAATTTGATTCTCCAGCTTCTATAGATATGCTTATTAGTGCAGACAGTTTCTCAGAGATATTGGTATCTGATGGTCATATACTGAAGGGAGAGCCTTCCGCAATTGAGACTATCTTTGGATGGGTTATATTCGGTAAGGTTAATCAAGATCAGGTATTACCACCGAGTGCTTCAGTAGTCGCTGCCCATCTCCAGGTTTCTGATATAGACCTAAGACCATTTTGGGAAACCGAGGAGGTCAAGGTTGAAATACCAGAAAATCCTGAGGATCGTATTTGCGAGCAACATTTTTCTTCTACACACTACCGCAATACTGAGGGCAGATATGTAGTGTCTTTATGTTTTAAACCGGATTCTTCTCCTTTAAGTCATAATCGAAATCGTTCTTATTAGGCATTTTTATCTTTAGAAAGGACACTTTTACGGAATGTGAATAGGCATAAGGATTATTTCTCGTTCATGAGGGAGCTGATTTGAATCATATGGTACTAGCGCCACAAGCTTCATAATATGTTCTATCACATATTCACACCATTCCATTGTGTGATAAAAGAGCACTCTTCCACCACGAAGGTTAGGGTAGTGTTCAATGCTTCGGCTCCTGATGCAACTGGTGCTTCTCTGAATGACCGATTATTTAGTGGTTCTCTGAATGACCGATTATTTAGTGGTCCCAAGTTGCAACCTGAGTTGGGTGATCTCTTAATTAGGTTTCGGCAGTATGCAATCGCTTTATGTGCAGACATCAAGATGATGTGTCTCCAGATTCTTTTGCATCCTTATGACCGTTCCAAGCTACATATATTTTGGCGGGCTGATCCTGATAACCCTGTTTTAAAATATGAATTAAACACTCTAACATATGGTTTCACTTCGGCTCCTTATTTGGTTCAAAGAGTGCTACGTCAGCTCGTTGCTGATGAGGGAGGAGAATTTCCTTTTGCCTCCTACTCTCTGTTAAACCAAACTTACATAGATGATGTGATATCTGGAGCGAGAAATCAAAATGAGGCGTCCAAGTTACTCGACCAGCTAATTGTCCTACTTAATAGAAGGGGGTTTCGAACTACGCAAGTGGTCGACTAGTGACCCTGCGGTCTTGGCGAGCCTTCCAAAAGATTATTTAGAAACCCCATTGGTATTTTCACAAGATAATCACGTGATTAAAATTTTGGGTCTGATGTGGAATCCCGCAAATGACAATTTCATGTTTCACGTAAAACCGTTTGACGCTCCTATATGTAAACGATCGATTCTTTCGTACGTAGCTCGAATCTTCGATCCATTAGGATTTTTAGCCCCAGTCACGTTCTTTATCAAACATTTTTTACAATGTTTATGGCTCTCTCGTGTCGATTGGGACGAACCCTTGTGCGTTTCTCAACATACTCAGTGGTCTAGATTTGCTTCTGAACTCGAATGTCTCTCCTCGTTGAAAATCCCTAGATCATATTTTCATCCTGACGCGATTTGCCGCCTTGTTGGATTTTGTGATGCCTTACATTTTGACTATGGCTCTCACGGTTCACTCTCGCTTCTCAAGGCTAAAAGCAAAGTTGCCCCTCTCAAATCCTAACGATCCCTCAGTTGGAACTCTGTGCAGCTGTATTTCTTTCTCGACTAATAAGGTCTCTTCCTACTTTAGAATTGGAAATAAGGTCAAGACATTTTTTTTCCGACTCCTCTGTCGTCCTATCTTGGCTGGCCACACCTCCGCACAGTTTGAAAACGTTTGTGACCAACAGGGTGATTGAGGTCTTAGAAATCACTTCTCCTAGAGAATGGCATCATGTAAACTCAGAAAATAATCCCGTGGATCTAGCATCGCGTGGACTCACTCCTTTAGTCTTTATTCGTGATGCTACGTGGTTCGAGGGTCCCTTGTTCTTACGTCAAAGCAACTCTTCGTGGGACCAGTTCCCTCCTGAAGTAATTCCCTTGGAAATGTTAGAAGAAGTAAAATCTTGTGTGGCTGTCTTGACTGGAGCTGAAAACAATAATGACTTGTGCGTTTCTCTAGAAAGGTTCTCCTCATTTACAAAGATGAATCGAGTGTTCGCTTATGTCTTGCGTTTTGTCAAAAATGTAAGGCTGAAGAAGGTAACCCGTGATATTGGTTCTCTCTCTATTTGTGAAATTAATGCAGGTACCTTGGCATGTATCAAAATTACCCAAGGTACATGTTACTCAGCTGAAATAAAACAAATCGTCAAGAAGAAAGAAATTCCAAATGCCCTTCATTCTCTTACCCCCTTTCTTGATTCCTGTGGTGTTCTCAGGGTGGGCGGGAGATTATCCCATTCTTTGCTACCTTACCCCGCTCGGCATCCCATTATTTTGCCAAAACGCTGTAACTTGTCGGCCCTCATTTGTGATTATTTCCACAAGATTTCCCTACACGCAGGACCCACTATAGTCCAGGCATTGGTAAGGCGTAAGTATTGGATAGTATCCGCTCGTTCGTTGATAAGAAAACGTATCCGACACTGTTTAACCTGTCATAAATTTAGAGGTGATACTGTTACACCCCTATTGGCGGATCTCCCGAGTACTCGGACTCGCCTCTCGAGAGCGTTTCTTCATGTCGGCACGGATTATGCGGGTCCTTTTCCCATAAAAGAATATCAGCGTCGAAATGCCTGTACCACTAAGGGGTAGCTTTGTGTTTTTGTGTGTATGGCTACAAAGGCCGTGCATTTAGAAGTTGTTTCCAATCTCAGTACTAGAGGGTTTTTATCTGTTTTTTGATAATATTTACCCAACTGGCAACGAGAGGAATTGATTGGCAGTTCAACCCTCCAGGAGTCCCTCATTTCGGCGGGCTTTGGGAGGCTGTACTAAAATCCGTAAAGACTCGTCTTTATAGAATAATAGATGATTCTCCGCTATCATTTGAAGAATATACGACCTTCTTTTGTCGCATTGAAGCGGTGCTTAACAGTCGACCATTGTGTTCAAATACACCAGACATTGGCAACGACTCGGATTATTTAAGTCCGGGACATGTTCTAACGGGAGCGCCACTTCTTGCTCCACCGGAAACCCTAGTTGATGAGAATTCAACCCCTACGACACGGTGGGAACGTGTAAAGAAAATCCACCAAAAATTTTGGTCCAGATGGTCCACCCAGTACTTGAACCAACTCATACAAAGGAAGAAATGGGCCAAGGCTGCGACTTCTCTAAAGGTTGATGATGTGGTATTCATAAAGGGTATGACCACAACTCCCTTGTCCTGGCCGTTGGGGAGAGTAATCGCGGTCCATCCAGGAACAGACGGGGTTGTTAGGGTAGTCACACAGGACTAAAGGCGGCACTTTTCAGCGTCCAGTGAGAGCGCTTGTCGCATTACCACCTCAGTGGTAAAACACCTTTTTTTCTTCTTCTTTCGTGTATCCTTATAGAAGGTTTGTTGATTTATTTGGTCTCTTTTATTGCTTTGCTCCTTTCTTTTGTTCTTTGTGTTTTTCATCAGAAGTATATGTTTAATTTTATTGCTAAAATTGGTGGGTCACACACACACATATATATATATATATATATATA